>NC_137903.1:5332257-6036863 GCF_963455335.1 Martes martes | reverse complement strand
AATCTCACTTGCCTACTGAATGCTTCCTTTCAGATCTGGCCAATTTTACAAGGTGCTGAAAGCCTCCCCCAACATCCACAGCTGCTCGGGCCTATCCAGCAAAAAAAGGTACTACAGTAACCAGCAACTACAATTACATAAATATTTATAATTCTTCTTCAAGGCAGGAAAAAAAAGCATTCTACTTCCAGCCAGTGTAACATGACGCACGTAAAATTCAGCTTGGTATTTCAAAGGATCAAGAAAAACTAAAAATCTAAATAATACTTTGGAACACCTGTTTGTTAAGAACACCTGTCTTAGCTTAAAAAAAAAAAATCACTTCTATAAAATCAAAGTCTTTATGTTTCACATGGTCCCAAAAAGCACACTGAAACTAGAGTTTAGTTAACAGCATTTTATCCCACATAAAAAAGTAACTTCAGAGATTTTTAATATGTGCAATTTATTTGGACAAAAGTGATCTCTAAACATTTTTATCTTTTTTCCCCTGAAAAAACTTCTTTAATGAAATAAAAACATTTAAATGAGATGACTCATAAGCAGATATAAATATGCTTAGGTCAAATATTCAAATAAAAATATAAAATAAAAAGCTCATGACCAGGTATAAGGTTTCTTAATAACACTTATTATTAAGAAATTACAATCTAATACAAATGGCTAACAGACACGTGAAAAATGTTCATCATCATTAGCCATCAGGGAGACTGAAATCAAAACCACCCTGAGATACCACCTTACATCAGTTAGAATGGCCAAAATTAACAAGACAGTAAACAACAACATGTGTTGGAGAGGATGTGGGGAAAGGGGAACCCTCTTAAACTGTTGGTGGGAATGCAAGTTTGTACAGCCACTTTGGAAAACAGTGTGGAGATTCCTTAAGAAATTAAAAATAGAGCTTCCCTATGACCCTGCAATTGCACTATTGGGTATTTACCCCAAAGATACAGATGTAGTGAAAAGAAGGGCCATCTGTACCCCAATGTTCATAGCAGCAATGGCCACAGTCACCAAACTGTGGAGAGAACCAAGATGCCCTTCAGCAGACGAATGGATAAAGAAGATATGGTCCATATACACTATGGAGTATTATGCCTCCATCAGAAAGGATGAACACCCAACTTTTGTATCAACATGGATGGGACTGGAGGAGATTATGCTGAGTGAAGTAAGTCAAGCAGAGAAAGTCAATTATCATATGGTTTCACTTACTTGTGGAGCATAAGGAATAACACGGAGGACACTGGGAGATGGAGAGAAGGAAGTTGAGGGAAATTGGAAGGGGAGGTGAACCATGAGAGACTATGGACTCTGAGAAACAAACTGAGGGTTTTGGAGGGGAGGGGATGGGGGGTTGGGTGAGCCTGGTGGTGGGTATTGTGGAGGGCACGTATTGCATGGAGCACTGGGTGTGGTGCATAAACAATGAATTCTGGAACACTGAAAAGAAACAAAAAAGAAAAAAAGAAATTACAGTCTAGGGGGTGCTGGGTGGTTCAGTTGGTCAAGCACTCGACTCTTGATTTTGGCTTAGGTCATGATCTCAGGGTCATGAGACTGAGCCCTGTGTAGAGTGCCGAGCTCAGCAGGGAGTCTGCTTGAGATTTTCTCTCGCTCTGCTCCTCCCCCACTTGCTTGCACACTGCCATACTCTCTCAAATAAATAAAATCTTAAAAAAAAAAAAAGAAAGAAAGAAAGTACAATCTGGCACTAGAAGAAGACACACTCATCATTATGTAAACCTTAAACCAAGTGACCACTCTTCTTTAATATCAAAAAGTATCATGGTCACCCAAGATGATCATGGCTGTCCTTTCGGTTTCAGGACTGAGAAAATACATGATGAGAAAAGGCTATTAAGAAATTAGTAACAGGGGCACCTGGGTGGCTCTGTCAGGCTGAGACTCTTGATCTCGGCTCAGGTCTTGATCTCAGAGTCATGAGTTCAAGCCCCACATTACTTAAAAAACAACCACAACAAAAACCCAGTAACAATTCAAAATAAACTGTAGTTTACTAATCTGAACTATAGCCACAAAAATTTGAAAAATAGGAGTACAAAAATATATAAAACAAATTATTCAGGCTACAGAAAATACCTTCCAGTATATGGGTTTGCAGAGGCCTTGCAAAATGCCGAAGGCTACTATTCCCACCACCCATACCCTGGGGTCCAGTCTGTAGTGTGGGAACCACTGAGTTAAACCAATACTCTGAGAAGAGCATTATGGGAAGCAGTGTTCCACATCTTCTCGGCTTAAAGATTACAATAAAAAGATCCCAAAACAAAACACTGTTCAGTGAACTTTGGGAATATTCCAAAGAGCAGAGAAGGTGGTAAAACTAAAGAATTAAACATTTCAAAGAAAGGATCATACTTCTAGCTGCAGTTAACACACACAAATGGCTTTGCACTATTTCTTAAAACTAATTTAGAAAAATAACCCAAGTCTGTACCGTCTGTTGCGTAGTTATCACCATCTCCTTGCTGAGAGAACTGCCTCATGGAGTGAGGGAGATGGGGCAACACGAGGCGGGGTCTGTGGACCCAAGTGGCTCCCAGTCCTACCAGGCCACTGCTGCCTTCTGTTTTCTATGATGAACATCCCATGGTGCCCAACTATCCTCGAATTACCTAGCAGCATCTAACTCTAGGATCCTCTAATAAATATCCTAGGCATGCCGGGGTTCAAGACAGAATAGGGAGAAACTTCTATTATAACATGTTCAAGAAAACAAAAAACTCTTGTGGTGACTTGCTAAACACTGGCCCACTACATGCTCATGGATCACAGAACGCATTGCAAAGCACTGTTGTGGGCCTTAAACAGTTAGCAGCTGAACATAGGAACTACTGCCCCTAGTATGAAAAGGACAAAAGGGCAGTCAAAAAGGACAACCGTAAGGCCACTTATCCATTGCAGCATGCTCAGAATCCTTTTAGATATAACATACCTTAATGGTGTGTCCACCCTTAATGGTATGTCCTTACCTTACAGGTAATCCCCCTTAATGGAACCCCCAGAACACGGCTAGATTCAATGCTGAATACTTCTGACTCTGTATGACTCACTGAGCGTGACAGGCATTCTTCAACTTTCTTCAAAGACGTCAAACTATGTATCAAACATTTACTGAATGCCTACTTTGTCTAAAATAACATAGCTGTGTGACTTGGGGCAAATGATTCCTCTGTGTCTTAGTGTTCTCGTCTACAAAATGAAGACAATAATAGCACCTATTCTCAGAGCCAGTGTAATGATTAAATAAGATAATGCACTTAAACACAACAGTGCCACACAGTAAGAGCTTCAATGTTAGCTATTATTTACTATTATTAATTTCCATTTCTATATAGTAACAGCTTCTGCAAGGGCACTACATGTATTATTAACTCATTAATTCTCACGGCACTATTATTTATTTTTGTAAATAATGTTAACTCCCCAATTAGACAGAATTCTGGAGATCAAGGAGCACATCTGCACATTCTTTTAGAGGCAATCTAGTGTCATGACCAATTACACAGACTCTGGGCCAGACCACCCAGGCTCCAGTTCTGCCTCTACCTCTCAGGAGCAGAATGACCTGGGGCAGGTCAGTTTACCTCCATTCTCCATTTCAATGATTTGCGCTATCATCTACCCGACAAGCCCAAGACGTAGGACACGTTCCTCTCTACCCTTCGTCCCCTTTCCAAACCATCCAACTGCCAAGCTTGCGATTCTGCACTTTTTAACCTCTGCACCCTCTATCCTGGCTCTCCACTTTCACAGACACACCAGGCTTTCATCATCTCTCACCTGCACTCCTCCTAACAGTCTTAATGGATGTATAGGATTTAAGTTACAGAAGTTGTTTCAGGCAGACAGAATGGTCTGAGCCAAGAAACTAGGGAAAACGAGAGAGTTCAAGGGACAGTGGCCAGATTGGTTGGGCTAGAAGAGGAAGTTGGGTTTATAAAAAGGAGTGATTATAATGTAAAGTTAGAAAATGAAACCGGAGCCAAACCACAGTGGGCTTCACTCCCAAGTCAGAGAATGTGAACTTAATCCTATAAAAATAACTTCTTTTTTAATAGTAAAGTATTTATTACTGACACTTACATTGATTAACTATAAAATGCCTCTCCTGTATTTCCCCTCTACCACTTTATTTCAAATAAATGGAAGACGTACACTTACATCTGTATGTTATAATAATACCAACTCTCTGGACTGTACTAGAAAAACACACAAGTGCCTTATACTAGCAAACATAAATACTATCTTGAGAAAATGGGCAGGCATTGACGTTCTGAATAACCTATGACTCAGGTTTCTGAACCTGATAAACTTCTCAGAAAAGAATGGTTTGTGTTCTATCACTTGAACATGGTCTGCTAAGAGCAAATTCTCAGGAATACCCCTTGCTTCACACACTAGTCATATTAATGTCTGGCTTTCGCTTTTTACACTTGTGTTTTAAGAACTTATGGAAACCGGGGCGCCTGGGTGGCTCAGTGGGTTGAAGCTGCTGCCTTCGGCTCAGGTCATGATCCCAGCATCGGGCTCTCTGCTCAGCGGGGAGCCTGCTTCCTCCCTTCTCTCTCTGCCTGCCTCTCTGCCTACTTGTGATCTGTCTGTCAAATAAATAAATAAAAATCTTTAAAAAAAAAAAAAAAGAAAGAACTTATGGAAACCATAATGAGGTTCTTCAAAAGTTCAAATTCTTAGCCTTATACTGAAAAAATAAAATAAAATTATTAAAAAATAAATTCATTCATTCATTCATTCATTCTTAGCCTTTGGGAAGACACAGACCCTTCTGAGATCCTGATGAAAGTTTTGGAGACTATCCTGAGAAAAGTCCACACATACAATAAATCTCACATTTTATTTGAAGTTATGAACACTTAACATCCAGTCACAGACCACAAGAACACCTCTTCTACAGGACTGCTCTTTTTCACATGAAAAAAGCAGCAGTTCTGACCCTGTACAGAAAAGGCTGGTATTCCAGGTTTGTCTAGGGTTCTGGTTAGACTTTGATGGATTTTTCACTGACTCATCCAATCTCCCGCCTAGTTCTTCTCTTTATCAATGTTATATTGTCCATGACCTTAGAATAAAACAAAACTAAGAGAGTAACTAGAAATCAGATTTATGACCTTGCTCTCATTAAAACTTGATCTTCTTGCTCCAAAGAAAGGAACTGACAATCTAGAGCTGGAAACATCACCAGAGAAGAAACATTTGTTTACAATCCATACACCATTAAGATCTAGCCCTAAATCCGGGGAAAGAATGTTGATCAGGTTCTCCTTTACTCCTGTGTACACACATCAGTATGAGGAGAATGACAGATAATCTGCCTAAGACATCTCCACACGCAAATGATTCCTGTATCTGTGCACCACCAAATCCTCAAGCATGTTCTTTCAATACTACAATTCCTGTAGAGTTGAGGATGGGAGGCCATCTGGTGGACACGATATAGAAACACACACAATCTGAACTGCGAAGACAAGAGTTGAGTGCTCTTCCTCATGCCCTCACTCAAGATCACGTTTACTAAAGCATGTTGCCTCTGCAGGGACGAAGAGACTCATGCTATCACCGAAACTCACCTATAGACCCATAACGCTATTTACATACTGACCTCTCCTTAAAAACAAGAGTTCAGGGACACAAAACTCTCAGGATAGAATGGTGCCAATAAAGTTTCCTGGATTTTCTTCTTCATTACAAGTGGTTATATAAAATCACCATCCTGGGAGACAGGTGTTTTCATAATTAAAACTGTAAGAAAAGGGGCGCCTGGGTGGCTCAGTGGGTTAAGGCCTCTGCCTTTGGCTCAGGTCATGATCCCAGGGTCCTGGGTTCGAGCCCTGCATCGGGCCCTCTGCTTAGCGGGAGGCCTGCTTCCCCCTCTCTCTATCTGCCTGCCTCTCTGCCTACTTGTGATCTCTGTCAAATAAATAAATAAAATCTTTTTTAAAAAAGCATTAAGAAAAAAGAAGTATCTGATATAATTCATCTGGATAGCTATCTCCCTTGTTAGGATAGGAACCATATTAGTCATCTCTGTCACATCCTCAAAAACCAAGGACAATTCCTGGCACCCAGCCTGTGCTCAGAAATTATAACCTGAGTTAAAACAAATGACACGACACAAGCCTTAGTGGCCACCAATTAGACTACGCAGCCTCCAGTTCCACTCAGGTACCTTTAGTGGGTGCAGGATGTATGCTGATAATTGGCTGCTGCTTTGCCAATGGCACAAGCGTGGGTAATGTCTGAATAATGATGGTTTTCGCTGGAACGCCAGAGTTCGTCTGAGTCTTGGGTGCTGCTGGAAGTAATAATGGCTTGGGCTGAATTGAAGGTTTTGAATTCATCTGAATTTTTTTCTTTGGAGTCAGTCCATTTTCTGGAGAAAATCCAAACAAACCACAGATCATTGTGAAAGCAATTCCTAGAAAATAGTTCTATGATACACCTTTTTCTACACATTATCTAGACCTCTGAGTTACTGTCCCTATCCGGAATTTAAGCCTAGTTACTCTATAACTTAACGGACTAAAGAAAAGTCCTTCATCTGAGATCTACCCCTTTTTTTGAGGTATAATTGACATATAACATTATATTAATTTCAGGGGTACAACATGATTTAATATTTGTATCACAAAAGGATTACCACAAGAAGTCTAGTTAACACCTGCTACCACAGTTAAAAATTTTTCTTCTTGTGATGAAAACTTCTAAGAGATCTAATCTCTCAGCAATCAAATACACAACACAGTATCACTAACCATAGGCATCATGCTGTACATTACATCGTCATGACTTATTTACTGTGGAAGTCAAATGAGCCTCCCTTTTTGACCACACTGATGGTCAAAATGATGATTTTCGTTGGAACGACCACACTGCACCTCTGGGATATTAGAACTGGTCGAGAACAGCTAAAATCACTGAATAAGGCCTGAAGATTAAGAGGTAATAAATGTCACACCCAAATGGCTCTCACATTCAATATCTTTAACTGAATCCTTGAATTCTCTCCTGAAGATGATGAGGCCTATATCTGCTGTAAAGCATTTTTCACCCATAAAGACAATACAACCAAAGAACGCAGGTCCACTTGTTTAAAAACAAAAAGCCAGATTAATAAACATGCACTTAATCCAACATTTTCTTTTAAAAAATGGAACCTAAGTTCAGTCCAAATTAGAAAGAACAGAAGATGGGAGATGGGAGTCGTACCAGTTTTGCTCCTTGGACCAACGACGGGCTTATCTTCTTTCAGTGGCTCTGCTGAGGAGGGACTGTGAGAGCTTTCACCATAAAGGGAAAGGGGAGACATCTGGGAAGGAGAAGACAAATCCAATTCCTCCTACGGCAAAATAAAATACAAACAAATTCATGGAGAAGAATGTAATTCTTGAACAGAAAATGGCTTAGAGAAGCAAGATCCATACATAAACGGATAAATATTCAAGGACAACTTTAAGGCAAAGGTGTGATGTATTAGAAACTTTACGTACTGGGGCACCTGGGTGGCTCAGTGGGTTAAGCCTCCACCTTCTGCTCAGGTCATGATCTCAGGGTCCTGGGATCAAGCCCCGCATCAGGCTCTCTGCTTGGCAGGGTGCCTGCTTCCCCGCCTCTCTCTCTGCCTGCCTCTCTACCTACTTGTGATCTCTGTCTGTCAAATAAATAAATAAAATCTTAAAAAAAAAAAAAAAAGAAACTTTACGTACTGAGTACCAAGAGACTGTGGATAAAGTAACATTATCCATCGATACAAGAGGAAAAATTCAAATTGCAGAGGATGCCTAAGTCATCCTCTCGTATTAAAGATGAGAAGCACTGATCTGCTCCTATATTTCCTCCCACACACTTGCTGTTTACTTGGTTCCTAGCCATACAAACATTTGGTATAAGACTAAGGTTAAAATGCCAATATCCTTTCCTCCAATCTCTTATTCAGTAGTCTTATGAGAAACTCAAAACAAATAATTCTTACTAATTTTCTTTTTCATTTATTAACACCGCCTTTGTCCCAAATGTTTTGAAAGAAAGACAAATACTGAAAGGAACAGAGCTATTTTCTTTTATTTAATGGGTGAATTGTTAAAACAGAGATGTATAAAGATAACATTTTCTAAGACTTTTAATAGTCAGTAGATCTGAATACAAATCTCTTCGTGGTCTTAGATACTTAAAAAGGTATTTCTTAACATTTAAAAAAAAAAAAGCTAGGCATAATTGCATAGCCAATGTCATACTTAATGGTGAAATACTAAATACCATTAGTATACCATTTATACCATTAAAGTCCAAATAAGAAACATAACTGCTTTTTCTATAATTCTAGCAAACATCATTATACTAGAAAATGAAATAAAAGGAGTAAGTATTAAAATAGAAGAGACAGAAGTGCCTTTGTAAGGTGACATGCTGTCTACTTGGAACACATATAAAAAACAATTAAAAAAACACTTCACAATGAAAATATTGTATGAATAATCACTGAAAAATATAATAAAAAAGATTTCACCCGCAAGAGCTTTAACAATTATAAAACACCTAGGAGTTAATTTTCTAAGGAATGTACAGGGCCTATATAAAGAAAATTTCAAAACTTAATTGAGATACATAAAAGATAACTTGACTAAACAGAGAGACATTAGATATTCTTTTTTTTTTTTTTTTTAGTATTTTATTTATTTGACAGAGTGATAACAAGAGAGGGAACACAAGCAGGGGGCATGGGAGACAGAGAAGCAGACGCCCTCCTGGGCAGGGAGCCTGATGCAGGGCTCAATCCCAGGATCCTGGGATCATGACCTGAGCCAAAGGCAGAGGCTTAACCCACTGAGCCACCCAGGAACCCCAAACAAAAGTGTTTTTTTTTTTTAAGATTTTACTTATTTATTTGACAGAGAGAGATCACAAGTGGGCAGAGAGGCAGGCAGAGAGAGAGGGAAAGCAGGCTCCCCACTGAGCAAAGAGCCCGATGCAGGGCTCGATGCCAGGACCCTTAGATCATGACCTGAGCAGAAGGCAGAGGCTTAATCCACTGAGCCACCCAGGCGCCCCCAAACATAAGATATTCTTTAACAGAATGACTGCAAAGGTGATACAACTGGAGAAACTGGTTTACTTAGAAGACTAGATCCTAACTAAAACCACACAGTAAGGTAGACTCTAAAGGTATTAAGAAGGGCTGCTTGGGTGGCTCAGATGGTTAAGCATCTGCCTTTGGCTCAGGTCATGATTCCAGGATGCTGGGATCAAGGCCCATATAGGGCTCTCTGCTCAGCAGGGAGCCTGCCTCTCCCTTTCCCTCTGCTGCTCTGCCTACTTGTGTTGTCTCTCTGTCAAATAAATAAATAAAATCTTTAAAAAAAAAAAAAAGATTTTATTTATTTATTTGACAGAGAGAGAGAGCAAGAGCAGAAACACAAGGAGGGGGAGTGGGAGAGGGGAAACAAGCTTCCTGTGGAGCATGGGGCCCGACGTGGGGCTCAAACCCAGGACCCTGGGATCATAGCCTGAGCCAAAGGCAGACACTTAACGAATGAGACACCTAGGTGCCCCTAAATACATAAAATCTTTTTAAAAAATAAAATATTCAACTTAATTTTTAAAAAAAGATATTAAGAAATCTTGGGGTACATGGGTGGCTCAGTCAGTTAAGCCTCTGCCTTCAGCTCATGTCACCATCCAGGCGTCCTGGGATCGAGTCCTACATCAGGCTCCCTACTCATCAGGGAGTCTGCTTCTCCCTCTAGCCCTCACCCCACTCTCTCTCACAAATACATAAATAAAATCTTTAAAAAATAATAAATAAAGGTATTAAGAAATCTAAATGTGAAAGGTAAACCATGTAGTTAATAGAAAAAAATGCAGGAGAGCATCTTTGTGGCCTACAAGCAGAGAAAGACTTCTTTAAAAAAACTTCAAAAATCGGGGCGCCTGGGTGGTTCAATGGGTTAAAGCATCTGCCTTCGGCTCAGGTCATGATCCCGGGGTCCTGGGATCAAGCCCCACATTGGGCTCTCTGCTCTACGGGGAGCCTGCTTCCTTCTCTCTCTCTGCCTGCCTCTCTGCCTACTTGTGATCTGTCAAATAAATAAATAAATAAAAATATTTAAAAAAAGAAACTTCAAAAATAAACCAAATCAGCAAAGGGAAAATAAGATGAATCTGAGTATTCAGAATTAGAAATTTCTACTCAATAAAGACTGCAAAGCTAATATATAATAAAAAGTAAAAAGATATATGCAGGGGCGCCTGGGTGGCATCAGTCGGTTAAGCGTCTGCCTTTGGCTCAGGTCATGATCCCAATGTCTTGGGACCAAGTCCTGCACTGGATTCTCTGCTCAGAGGGGAGGCTGCTTCTCCCTCTCCCTCTGCCCCACCCCTTGCTTGCGCACGCTCGCTCACTCTCTCTCTCTCTTAAATAAATAAAATCTTAAAAAAAAAAAATACACATAATGTCTACACCCAATAAAGTTACTATCTCAAATACAGAAGGAATTCTTACAAATGGGTAATGAAAAAGACAACTCACTAGAAAAACTGGCAAAGGGCAGGAATGAACAATTCAGAGAAGAAAAAATATCCAAATCCAGAAGGCCAGGTAAAGTAATGTGGAAAACAATCAGTAATCAAAGATAAATGAATTAAAACAAAACAAACAATAAGAAATTTACGCCATCTGGCAAAAATTAGAAAGCCAGGCAATGCTGAGCATTAGCGACGAAGAGAAGCTACAAGGATCCGGAAGCACTGTGGCCGGGACTTCAGAATGCCACGGGTGACCAGAGAGCCAGTGGCAGCACTGGTCCCATGAAGCACTTGCACTCTACCACCCAGCAGTTCCACCCCTGGGCTACATCCTGGAGTCCTCACACAGGCCCATAAAAGGTCATTTCTGACAACGCTCCCTGGGATGCAGGTAAAACATGGTAAACACATCCGTGAGGTGCTGTGCAGTTCGATGCAACAGACCACGCACACAGAACAATATGAACTGATCTTAAAAACACTGTGTTGATTTTTAAAAGAAATACAAAGAGATCTAATATAATAATGCCATTTACCTTAAGTATTTTAAGTACACAGAATTGAAACTAGTGAGAACAAGATGAACTTTCTGTATTGAAACCATTCTTTTGATAGTCATTTGGGAAAAGATAAAATTAGATTTGTATCTCACATCATACACCAGGATAATTTCAAATGGATCAGAGATCTAAATGAAAAATACAACCTGGGGCGCCTGGGTGGCTCAGTGGGTTAAGCTCTGCCTTCAGCTCAGGTCATGATCTCAGGGTCCTTGGATTGAGCCCGACATCGGGCTCCCCGCTCAGCAGGGAGCCTGCTTCCCACCACCCCTGCCCCCCGCCTGCCTACTTGTGATCTCTCTCTCTCCATCAAATAAATAAATAAGATCTTTAAAAAAAAAAAAAACAAAACAAAAAACAGAGGCACCTGGGTGGCTCAGTAGGTTAAGCCTCTGCCTTCAGCTCAGGTCATGATCTCAGGGTCCTGGGATCGAGTCCCATGTCGGGCGCTCTGCTCAGCGGGAAGCCTGCTTCTCCCCCTCTCTCTGCCTGCCTCTCTGCCTAGTTGTGATCTCTCTCTGTCAAATAAATAAACAAAATCTTAAAAAACAAAATTGGTGCTGTTCAGGCCTCAATCCTGGGCCACATCTTTTTAAAAAAATAAAAAATTAAATTAAATTAAATTTAAAAAACCGAATGGGACACCTGGGTAGCTCAGTCGAGCGTCCAACTCTTGACTTTGACTCAGGTCATGATCTCAGGATCAAGGGATGGAGCCCTGCATTGGGCTCCAAGCTCAGCAGGGAGTCTGCTTGAGAGTCTCTCCCTCCCCCTCTCCCTCTGCACCACTGCTCCATCCCCTTGAGTACACTAATAAATGTATCTTTAAAAATTAATAAATAAAAATAAAGCCTTATAAAAATATGTATTAACAGTCACTGAGAAAATATTTCTTGCTCATGAATGGACATAGAACGCATTAAGCTAAGTGAATTAAGTTGGACTGAGAAAGACAAAGACCATAGGATTTCACTCATTTGTGGAATATAAAAAACAAATGAATAAACAAACAAGCAAACAAAAATATTCCTTGCTGGATAATTTTACCCTAAAGCCACTAGATGTTGACAGAACAAGACCAGAGAAAGACCAACATCCATGTGGAGAGACGGGCTAGTAGAGTGTCAGAGTCCAACCTGAGTCGGGTAGAAAGAGTGCTGAGATGTGGATGGGGAGAACACTCCAGCACTGGGAGTCAGAACAGGGTGATGACATCAAACCCGGGTCAGCCTGACTTACCAAAAAGCCCAGTAAAGACATATTAAAAGAACACAGAGGTCTGTGGGAAGGGAGCTGCACTGGCCAAATCCAGGACAGCATGAGAATCAGAATAATGACAATCATGGATTACAACTTGTTGAATAAAATAAGAAACCCTGACGTCCACACTGATATAAAGAAGTAAAGAGATCAAGTTAAGCTTTGAAGAGAAATTGGACTTGTTTTTTTAAACATCATTTTAAAGTACTTCCTCACAAAATACTTACTTATGGCAAAGCGAGAAAGGACAGCCTCACAGTGGGAAAGCCCAGCGGACATTATCTTAGCTAAGTGAACAAAGAGAACGTCATCGGTAATGACAAACTGAAATCGTGTGACACCTCATCAAAAGTAAACGAGACAGACGTGGCACCACCCCGGTGATGTTCCTGCCATGGCTACAAAACCTGAATCTAACCCCTAGGAAAACATCAGACAAACCCAACTGAGGATCGTTCTCCATAATAACTAGTATTTAATCTCCACAAGTGACAAGGTCATGACAGTTGAGGAAGAATAAATCGTTTCCCCTGAAGGAAGTGAAAGAGACAAGCCAACCAAACAGGATGCTGGATTCTACACGAGGTTCTGTTGCTGGTCTAAGGGATATCTCTGCGACAACGGGCACAAGCTAAGTGGGAGTTGAGGACTAGGTGAATGTAATGCGTCCACGTTCATTTCCTGATGTTAGTGATTGTACTGTGGCTACAGAAGGCACATCCACGCTTGTAGAAAGTAGACAGTGAACTATTTGGGCGTGATAAGCATCAGGCTGGCAACTTACTCTCAAATGGTTCAGGGATAAAAAGTTATTTGTGGGGCACCTGGGTGGCTCAGTGGGTTAGGCCTCTGCCTTCGGCTCAGGTCATGATCTCAGGGTCCTGGAATCGAGCCCCGCATCGGGCTCTCTGCTCAGCAGGGAGCCTGCTTCTCTCTCTCTCCTTGCCTACCTCTGTGCCTGCTTATGATCTCTGTCTGTCAAATAAATAAAATCTTAAAAAAAAAAAAAGTATTTGTAATGTCCTTGTAACATTTCTCTAAGTTTGAGATTATTCCAAACAAAAAGTTGATGTAAACACGAATAAAAATACTGTAACCTCTGAGTGGTGAAAAACCCTCTTCTGAATGACCCACCCCCCCAAAAAGGCAATAAAAGATTGGTAATTTGGCTATGGGAAAAAGAATGCCTGGAGAAAATAAACACCAGACAGAAAGCATCAAGACAAATGACAAACTGGAGGAAAAATACTTGTAACTTACTTCACAAACTAAGGACTAATAATCCCAATATGTAATAAAACAACTTTAAAAGTTTGAGGAGAAAAAGACTAACACAATCCAATAGAAAAGTGAACCAAAATTTGAACGGACAGTTCATTAAAAAATAAGTACAAATAGGCCTTATACATATGAAATATTTGAGAAGATGTTCAAGCACACTTAGAATAAAACAAAGAGACGACAAAGCGCGCTGTGCAGGAACGATGGGAACACTGGCCCTCTCACACGCTGCTGGTCAGAACACACAACCACGCGACCCCGCGGAGGGAAATCTGGCTATAGTCCGCAGCATTACAAATGGATTCATCCTGAGCTCAACAATGTCAGTTCTACGATTATATCCCAAAGACACCCTGGCGAAAATATGGAGTGACTTATATGACACCTTATTCAGTACAGTATTATTTGAGCCTGAAAAGGACTGAGAACACAAAGATTCATCAGATAAGGAAATCACTGAAGAAAGCATGGTACGTCCACACAGTGGAACACCACGCAGCCATGAAGAGGAATGAGAACGATCCTGACACTGGACTTACCTCCAAGATATACCACTAAGTTCCGCAGACCAAGGTACAGCGTATGCTACCTTTCATGTAAGGATGGGTGGGAAGGAAAGGACAGAAATCGGGCTTTTGAAAATATTCCTTGAATAGGGGCACCTGGGTGGCTCAGTGGGTTAAGCCTCTGCCTTTGGCTCAGGTCATGATCTCGGGGTTGTGGGATCCAACCCCACATCGTGCTCTCTGCTCAGCAGGGAGCCTGCTTCCCCCTCTTTCTCTCTCTGCCTGCCTCTCTGCCTATTTGTGATCTCTCTCTCTGTCAAATAAATAAATAAAAACTTTTAAAAAAATTCCTTGTTATATACTTCTGACTTCAAGATAAATTAAATTTTAAAAAATTAAATCATTTGGAGAAATTGTGAGACACAGAACTTCCAATGCTAGCAATCAGAGAAGAGCTTCACAGAGGAAGTTGTTCTGAACCAGGACCAAAAGACGATGGACAGGAGTTTCACAAGGGAAGGAAAAAAACCAGGGCTACTCCAAGCAGAAGAGCATGTACAAAAACCCACAAGTGTAAAACCTACAACTCGCTGCTCTCACTCACTGCCGGGCTTTGAACAGTGCCTGGCACAGTTGCTGAGTGAGGAGAGAGTGCGGAAGCTCTGAGGTGGGAACTCCCACCGGGTTAGAAGGGGAAGGTGAAGGCAGGAAGGGACAGGGAGCCAGGAAGGTAATCAGGAGCCAGGTTGTGGAGGGCCTAGTACTTCGGGAATTTGAATCTCATCCTTGTAAGGGCTGGGAAGTCATTACAAGGTTTAAGCAAAAGACTGACATGATCAAATTTGTAATTCTGAAAGATTTCTCTTTGAAGATTCCTCTGCTAAGAAAAATTGGGGAGGGCGGGGGGAGGGTGGCGGTCAGGAGGCAGAGAGGCCATTTAAAATCCTACTGACTTGGGGCGCCTGGGTGGCTCAGCGGGTTAAAGCCTCTGCCTTTGGCTCAGGACATGATCCCAGGGTCCTGGGATTGAGCCCCGCATCGGGCTCCTCGCTCAGGGGAGCCTGCTTCCCCCTCTCTCTCTGCCTGCCTCTCTGCCTCCTTGTGATCTGTCTGTCAAATAAATAAATAAAATCTTTTTAAAAAAAAATCCTACTGCCTTAATCCAAGTGAGATGATGATGGCCTTGGTCTGGCAGGAGCAGAGAAGGTGAATCATAGAGACTTAACCGGACTGAACTGCCCAGATTTCATAGTTGGCTAGATGTTGAATCTGAAAAGAAGATACCTCCATTTACAGCAGATATAATGTACTCAAATACTAATTTGAATTTTTCTTCTTAAATTTTCCCTTCCCCCATTCAAAAAAGTACCTGGAAAGTACCTTTTCCCACCCTCTGAGCTTTTCTCTGGATGGAGAACAGAAGGCCTTTTAAGAAGTTACCAGATTTTTATAAAAGCCTTAGCCCACTCAAAGGCAATACTAAGCATTCCTGAATTAAGAAATCCATTCTAGGCTCTATGGCCAAGGAATTACAAATCAAATCATCTTGGAGTCTTCCCTGTCCTCAGAGAAGATATATTCTGACAGGCAGAAGAGAGGGCAGCAGGGAGAGAAGATGGTAAGGAAATAAATAAAAAATACAGGATACTGGTGAAGTGCAAAAAAAACCACACTGAAATCGTGAAGGCAAGAACACCGGGGAAGGAGGGCAAAACCAGACCAAGAATGTACGAGCTCTCCCAAGGCCCTTCCTCGAAACTCAGGTTCCTCGGGATGAAAAGAGATCATAAGGCTCACAGCAGCATTTCATAAACGATAAGTGCCTCCACCATATGCGTATTTCCCAGATGGCGTTATGACCAACATCACCAGAGAACACTGGCTACTTACAGGAACGTGCTGAGTTGAAGAGTGAGAGTCCACTGACTGGGGAGAGGAGACCGAACAACTTGACGAGGCCGGAGAAGGTGGCTGAGGTTCTGCCTTAACATCTTTAACTGCAAAACATGAAGTAAAAATGTCCCAATGGACACTATAAACTCAAAATAAAATGAATAAGGAAGAGAGTACAATCTACTCTTAAAATTCAATCATACTGAAGCTAAAGTCACCAAAATGTATCATCAAATGAAAACTCAAGATGCAGAAAACAGTGTATCTAGTCTGCTACCATCTGTGTAATAAATTACATACATGTATATGCACGCATCTACTAACATGTGCGCTAATTCTCCGGAAGGATAAACATAACAAAGTGGTAACTGTGGTTGTCTCTGGGGAGAACGTGTTGGCTGAGCAACAACAGCTGAAGGAGATATTCTTCTACCCTACAGACTTTTTGTACCTTTTGAATATCATACGACAGATTTCCTCCAAAGGTACATTTTTTGGACCTTTTGAGTATTATACAACAGATTCCTCCAAAACTAACCTTTAAAAATATAAGGAATCAGAAACCATTATTTTGGGGGCGCCTGGGTGGCTCAGTGGGTTAAAGCCTCTGCCTTCGGCTCAGGTCATGATCCCAGGGTCCTGGGATCGAGCCCCTCATCGGGCTCTCTGCTCAGCAGGGAGCCTGCTTCCTCCTCTCTCTCTGTCTGCCTCTCTGCCTACTTGTGATCTCTGTCTGTCAAATAAATAAATAAAATCTTTAAAAAAAAAAAAAAGAAACCATTATTTTGGAAAACATTTTCAACAATACAATTAAAACTCCCCAAAACGTTCGTATCTTTTGCTAAAATTTATTTATAAAAATTTATTGAGCAGGGCACCTGGGTGGCTCAGTGGGTTAAGCCTCTGCCTTCAGCTCAGGTCATGATCTAAGGGTCCTGGAATAGAGAACCCCATAGGGCTCTCTGCTCAGCAGGGAGCCTGCTTCCCCCTCTCTTTCTCTGCCTGCCTCTCTGCCTACTTGTGATCTCTCTCTCTGTGTGTCAAATAAATAAATAAAATCTTTAAAAAAAAAAATTTATTGAGCAATCACAGCCCAGGCAATGTTTTCCAAAGTTAGCTGCCAAATAGCTAGCACCCCTCATGATCTTAAGGCGCTCTTACCCTTTTCCATCAAGAAGTAGCATCTATTTCTCCTTGGTCTGAATCAAGGCAGGCTTAAGACTTGTTCAACCGGGGCGCCTGGGTGGCTCAGTGGGTTAAAGCCTCTGCCTTCGACTCAGGTCATGATCTCAGGGTCCTGGAATCGAGCCCCACATCAGGCTCTCTGCTCAGCAGGGAGCCTGCTTCCTCCTCTCTCTCTCTCTCTCTCTGCCTGCCTCTCTGCCTACTTGTGATCTCTGTCTGTCAAATAAATAAATTTTTAAAAAAAATCTAAAAAAAAAAAAAAAAGACTTGTTCAACCAACAGAGTATGGAAGTAATGCTATGTGAATTCCAAGGCTGGGTTACTTAGGCAATGCAGCTTCTACTCTGTGCACTGAACACTCCCATCTGAGCCTCTGAAGTCTGACTACCGCAAGACCACCAAGCTGAAAGGAAGCCAAGCCACACAGGAGGGCCGTGAGCAGGTGCTCCAGCCGACAGTGCTGGCAACAAGTCACTCGGGCCTGGCAAGTGATATGTGAGTGAAGAAACCTTAAGGTAATTCGAGCCCCAACTTCCAAGCTACTCAAGCTTTCCCAGTTGAGGTCTGGCCATCACAGAGCAGGGCCAAGCCATTCTCGGGGTACCCTGTCCAAATTCCTGACTCACAGATTCTGGAAGCATAATAAAATGGTGGTTGTTTTAAGCCACTGGGTTTTACAGTAGTTTGTTACATGACAATAGTAGCCAGACCGCTGGCCCTGGGTAGCCCATATTCTACGAGGGAAGATATGCATTGAGCAAGACACACAAATACATAAAATGGGGGACTGGGACATGCAGGGGTGAGGAGGACTGCAATCTGGGTGGGAGGATGTGCTGGTGACTTACCCACTGTCTCTCAGCTCTTAAGTCTACCGCCTATCTACAGTCTGTGATGCATGTTAGGACATGTCTCAGCTGGCTCCCTTTTACGTACTATCAATGGAGGATACTGGAAGGATACTCAAGCAAAGAGAGGGGAGAAAAGGGTTTCTTCCTCCTCCCATCAGCTTCATCCCACAAGTGACCATTTGCTCCAGATCCCAGCTTCTCTCAACACATCCAAAACTTACTTCATCAGGGCCCCTTAAAGATACTAGCATCAGACAGAGAGTGCCCCCTCCACAGAAGTATGTATATCAAATGCAAGGGACCCCTATGCCACCTTCCTAAATTGTGATAATCCCAAGTTTTCTTTGATTCCCTAAATTCGGTCTGGTTCTCAGATAGGTTAACCTCTTATAAAGATATTACACAGAATTAAAAATCAGGATTTCTGATATGACTTCTTTATCACTATGTGACTAACACACAGCTATGAAATTCTTTCCATCCATTTGGGTAGGAAACTTACGTGTGCACTGCCCCAGCAGAAGTAGAATATCTATCCCTGGCTTTTATTAACCCATCAAAGTAGCCCAATTACCCCACGGAATTTTGACTAATACCAAACTAGAAAATAAAATGGATCTGTTTAAGATTTTTACCAATGAAATACATCATTACCTGTGCAGAGCTGGTTGTTGATGTCCCAAATGCCTGTTTCCCAAGGCATCAAATCCAAGTCAAAATCAAGATTATCAAAATTGTTTTCCTGTACGTTTCAAATCAGGAAAAGGATATTA
Source organism: Martes martes (assembly GCF_963455335.1). Lineage (NCBI taxonomy): Eukaryota > Metazoa > Chordata > Mammalia > Carnivora > Mustelidae > Martes > Martes martes. Next base: position 6,017,988 of record NC_137903.1, on the reverse strand, counting down.
GAAGAATAAAATATATAGATCTATAAATCAAACTATCAGACACAATTTGCCATAAATAATATAATTTCTATTACCCAACTTAGTCAAAATAATTTTCTACGTCAATAGGTTCATCTGGAGAATACACCTTGCATGGCCTAAAGATAAGCCAATTCACTTATATAAAACACAGCAGGAACAATCAGAGAGGTAATGGACTCAACATCTAAAAGATTCGGTTGGTGTCATTTTCTTCCATGGGAACCAACCCTTACTAGAGTCACAAAATATGTCTTTGTCATAAGGGAGATCCAGCAGAGTACGTTTCCCCATTGCCATTGATGAAAACAAGTTAAAGCAAATGCCTACTTACAACATCATCTCTATACAGCAACAAGAAGAACACAGATTTTAGCCAAAAGACATGCAAGAATTGTAATGAGACTTTAACTGAACCTTCAGTTATACCAAATATTAACATGGTTATCTAAGAAAGAAGAGATCCATAGAAGGATGGGTAATTTTCTTCCTTTTTCTACTATACAGTACCTTTCAAATTCCTAAAATAAAATTTCCAAATTTTTTTTAATCCTAGAAGGTAAAACTAAGTTTCTCAAATAGAAGTCAACACACTTCTTAGAGGGACTCTTAGTTTCTTCATTTAGATGACAATTTTTTTTACTTAAATATAAGCAGGGGTGCCTGGATGGCTCAGTGGGTTAAATATAAGCATATTCTGGGTCATCTGAAGTCCTCTTTACTATATTCATAAATAAAGTACTGCCACACGTTGAGTCTGAGGTCAAGGCAGTGCTATTATCTTAAGTCTCTAGGGGTATGGAGACAAGAACAGAAGTAAACAATATAGACACAGTATCACAAAGTCAAGGGCAGTCAGTATTAACTTAATATAACAGATAATAAAAAAGCAACAGCAGAGAAAGTAAGCCTCAGGCCAAAAGTAAAGATCAGTCTTTTAATTATTAACAACCATTTGGTGATAATTTCTAAAATATTATTATTTCAAAATGTCTCTTTTGTGGTTTACTTTTATTGAGAACAAAAGGAAAGAAGGGAACAGTTTGATCCCATTGCCCTTAACTAAGTAAATATTGGTACAAGTTGTAGAAAGAGAATGTGTGGACATTCACGTGAAAAAAAGTACTACTGAAACCATGAAAGAACCCCTTTTTAAATCAACCCCCTTTGCTTTTTTCTCTTACTTGAACCTACACAATCAGAAATGAAGCAGCCCTGTAACTTCAGCACCCAAACATATCCTTAAACTTTCTTAGCCTAAGAAATGAAGCCTCCTCAGTGCTAGTAATACTTTCTAACAGGCACAACAAAGGACATGACCCATTCCAGGAAGCTCCTTCCTCGGTATTCAGTCAAAACAGTCAAATACCTTTTAGAGCATAAGACTTTTATCTGTCTAGAAACCTAACAGGCCTATTTTATGTAAAGTGAGACATATTTATGCTTCTATATTCTATATTCTGGCTCTTCTATGATTTCTCATGGGAAACTACTAACGTGTGGAAGAGAATGACACAATTTTAAAGCTAAAAAGGGCCCTCAGACACCATCTAATCCAATCCCTTAACTTCGTACTAGAAAAACTAAGGAACTGAAAGACTGAATGCCTTGTGTAAGGTAAGGATGTTAGTTATAAAATGAGGATCAGATTTCCCTGAACCTTTCAAACTAACCACAGTATGGTAACTTGGTAGTTTTAGCCGTAGAGGTTGTAAATGAGTATCAGTTGCTTAGGCGACTGCCCAATATTTAAAGCCAATCTGGGGCACCTGGGGGGCTCGGTCAATTAAGTGTCTGCTTCGGCTCTGGTCATGGTCCTGGGGTCATAGGATCGAGCCCCTCACTGGGCTCCCTGGTCAGCGGGGAGCCTGCTTCTCCCTCTTGTCCCTGCTTGTACTCTCTCGCTTTCTCTTTCTCTCTGTCAGATAAATGAAATCTTTAAAAAAAAAAAAAAAAAGGCCAATTTAATCAACAGATCACACTCTCAAACATTCATAAGGTAAACAAAAACTATTAAAATTTCATGTGCTGATTAAAAAAAAATACCATGTATTCTTTTTTTTTTAATTTTTTATTTCTTTTCAGCGCAACAGTATCATTGTTTTTGCACCACACCCAGTGCTCCATGCAATCCATGCCCTCCCTAATACCCACCATCTGGTTCCCCCAACCTCCCACCCCCCGCCCCTTCAAAACCCTCAGGTTGTTTTTTAGAGTCGATAGTCTCTCATGGTTCACCTCCCCTTCCAATTTCCCTCAACTCCCTTCTCCTCTCCATCTACCCTTGTCCTCCATATTATTTGTTATGCTCCACAAATAAGTGAAACCATATGATACTTGACTCTCTCTGCTTGACTTATTTCACTCAGCATAATCTCTCCCAGTCCCGTCCATGTTGCTACAAAAGTTGGGTATTCGTCCTTTCTGATGGAGGCATAATATTCCATAGTGTATATGGACCACATCTTCTGTATCTTACTCTCTTCTATTGATGCATATTAAAACAACTGCTAAATTATTCTTAAAGAAATATTTGAGAAACTCACTAAGCAAGCATTACATATTTTTATACTCAGCATAATAAGGGCTTAAAAAATAAGAAACAAAAATCCAACCTGATGTATGTATAAAATCACTCTGTTCAATTAAATTACTTTCCAAGCGAAACAGCACCTCATCCGTTAAAGAATACGACAGAATAAGAGAGTTCTATAGGCCAATGTACTATGCACTAACACAAAAAAGAAAAGATATTTGAGGGCTCAAAGCGCTATAATAATAGCTTTTACACAGACTTCTAACCATTCACAGGCAAAAAGTAAGGACACGTCTAAATTTCAGAGCTTTCTATACTAAGGATACGTAACTTTTAAAAAGGAAGTTGGTAAGTTCTGCTTGACTGGATCCATGACTCACATACACCCTTTAACATCATCGTTTCCCTTATGCAGCAAACTACCTACAAAGCCAAAAGTAGGCAGTTAAATGATTTGTCATAAAGTCACCCAACTCTGGGGCCAAAAGTAAACTCAGAATACAAGTCTTCTCCCACCAAGACCAATGCAATTTCTGCAATCCTAAAATTTACTGAGTAAAAAGTGGCTGCTAAATTTCATAGTTAAATACTAAAAATTATTTAAACTTAAACCACTACCCTAAACCTATTATCCTGAAACCACCTTGCAATAATTAGAATAAAGATTAAATATCACATTATTCAGTAATTCTCCCCTAGTAAATACTTACGTAAGTTTCCTTTGCTGCATCCAGATGCAGGTCATCAGTGTCTGTGAAATAGCCAAGTTCAGCAAACAGTGCAGAATCTTTGTACAAAAGGGTAGAGATTGAAAAAAAAATAAATAAATAGAGATTGTCAATTCAGTGTTTCAACAAAAGAATAAGCACCATATCCCTATGCCACCTCTAGTAGGGGTTCTCATCAGCCATTACTATTACTGATAAACTCTAGCAGTGTGAAGGACAACCAATTCAAAGCTATTTCTAATTCATGTATTGTTTTCCACATCATTTTTATCTTGTGATCTAAACCTTTTCACCAAGGACTAACGAACAAGTTTTATGTCAGGTCACACTGTACTAAATGATAGTGACTTTCTAGAACATTACTAACAGGAATTCTGAGGCTACATCTGGGCTCAACATGAAAATGTACCATGGTTAGAAAGGGGAACCCTCTCGCACTGTTGGTGGGAATGCAAACTGGTGCAGACACTCTAGAGCTACCCTACAACCCAGCAACTGCACTACTAGGTACCTACCCAAAGGATACAAACATAGTGATCAGAAGGGGCACATGGACCCCAATGTTCACAGCAGCAATGTCCACAGTAGCCAAACTATGGAAAGAGACCAGATGTCCGTCAACAGATGAATGGATAAAGAAGATGTGGGGTGTGTGTGTGTGTGTGTGTGTGTGTGACAATAAAATATTACACAGCCATCAAATGAAATTTTGCCAGTTGCAACGACATGAATGGAACTAGAGGGTATTATGCTAAGCAAAATAAGTCAGTCAGAAAAAAACAAATACCATACAATTTTACTCCTATGTGGGATTTAAGAAACAGATGAACATAGGGGAAGGGAAGAAAAAATAAAATGAAAATTGAGGAGGCGGCAAATCATAAGAGACGCTGAACTCTAGGAAGCAAACTGAGGGTTGCTGGAGGGGAGGTAGATGAGGGGAAGGGATAAACTGGTGATGGGCATTAAGGAGGGCACCTGATGTAAGGAGCATCAGGTGTTATATGCAACTGATGAATCACTAAATCTTACCTCTGAAACTAATGGAAGGAAGGAAGGGAGGGCGGGAGGGAAAACGTACCACGGTTGATTAGCAGTGATGATAGAAGAGGAATATGGCAGCCCATGGACAGTATTTGCCATCCAAGTCTTAGTTAGGGGTACAACCAACTTTCTAGCTGAACAATAAAGGACTCACTTATCTAAACGATTAAATTTATTTCAGCAAATCTAACTAATTCCAATTTCTGGATAAGATTTCATTATAAACCAAGAAATTTAAGGACCCAGAAAATATTCCTTAACAAACTAGGTTGAAACTTCCTGCAGAGATGGTCAGGATGCAGAAAAGGCCAAAGGCAGCTGGTTACCATATAACCTGTGATGTGTCCACTTCCTACAACACTTTTAGAATCTCAAGAACTTCAGAGAGTTTTCCAAACCTAAGATTGCCTTTGTACTCCCTAGCGTCATGCCACTGACACTGCTCTGGTGACTTCCTCATGTCACACATACAGGAGCTACGCCACCAGTCCATCATTCACTCAGCCAGTGACAGAATCATTTTACCAACCTACAACAAAATACTACCTAGCAAAAAATTCTGTGTAGTAGTAACGAGAGGTTATTCATACAACTCTCACAAAAGGATGACCTAAACCTCGGTCGCAGAGCCAAAAACACCTAAGCAGTTGACTGGGACTATGTACCTCACAGGGAGGCGGAAACCCTTGAAGAGTTCTCTCGACTGCTGCCTCTCATTTCTCCTCTCCCTTTCTTTCTGGAGCCTGTTTTCACCACGCTCCTCTCCCACACACACAAACGGTTATTAATGTCACCAATGACCTCTACGTTGCTAAATTCAATGGTAGATTCAAGGTCTTACTTGACCTATCAAGAAGCACTGGACAGAGCTGATCCTTTCATATTAACTGAAACACGTGCTTCACTTGGCTTCCAAATTACCACACTCACCTGGTTTTCCCTCCACCTCACTGGCTGACCCTGTCTTGCTGGTTCCTCCTCATCTCGTGGCATGAGACTGATCAGCATAAACTTTTCTATCTACTCTACTCCTTTGGGGATCTCAGCTGAGTTTGTGGCTTTAGCAGCATCTCTATGCCAAGGATTCCCAAATACACATCTCCAGCCTGTACCTCAAGATGCACATATATACGGAGTACATCTCTTGGACACCTCCTCTTGGGGGTCTCAGACTTAGCTTATCCCAAACTCAGCTCCTGATCACCCCCACCAAACCCTCTACTTCTCTGTCCTCATCTCAGTTAATTGTGATTCAATTCTCCCAGTAGCTCAAGCCAAAAACCCTGGTTGGAGTCACTGTTTACTTCTCTTCACTCTCCATATTCAAACTACCAGCAAATCCCATCAGTTCTGTCTTCAAGCTGTATACCCATAATCTGATTTTTATCTTTCCTTCCAATTCTTCCTTCCCCTCCCATCTTTCCTTTTCTTCTGTATTTTTCCCATCACTGGGATGTCAGCTTCTGAGGAAGCAGGGCGATGAGGATGTGGGGCTCTATGTGTCAGCATCTGTGGCAATGTGCCCGGTAGCCAAGAACATGGGATGGTGTGAGAGAGGGGTCTGCGCAGTGTCAGTGGCAGCATGCCCAGGCTCCCAAGGAAATGGGGCAGTAGGAAGGAGAACAAAGTGGCAGATGGGAGAGGCAGCCTGAGTGTTTAAAAGCATAAAGACAATGGACAAACACCTAGTCAATTGACCAAATCAAATATATCTAAAATACTTGAAGCCAGGTTTCTCACTGTCTAAGAAAGGATGCACAACATGGAAAGGAAAGCACCTAAAAGAACCCTAAGATGTTGGACTGGCATTGGAAGTATTGGTATGAGCCCACTTCTAAAAAATATATGTACACAGAAGAGCCATAGATGTCTATATACCCGTGTATATAGATACAAACACATACATGTCCTAGTTCTGTGGGCTCAAAGGTCCTAGAACAGTGATATCCCAGTAGCAGTGAAAATACTATGTGCTCTGATCTGGGATACTAACTGCCATCCTTTACTAAATGAAAGTCCATTAAAGAGCTCCTTGGAGAACTGGCTGATTCCAGAGCTGAAGCAGGGAAAGTGCAAGATAAGAATGGGAAATCTTCTTGTGCCAGAAAATAAGGAAGTTCTCAGAGAATGACTGGAATATGTCAAAGAATAAAAGAGCTGATATGGGTGGGGTGCCTGGGTGGCTCAGTGGGTTAAGCCTCTGCCTTCAGCTCAGGTCATGATCTCAGGGTCCTGGGATAGAGCCCCACATCAGGCTCCCTGCTGAGCAGGGAGCTTCCCCCTCTCTCTCTGCCTGCCTCTCAGTCTACTTGTGATCTCTCTCTCTCTCTCTCTCTGTCAAATAAACAAAATCTTTAAAAAAAAAAAAAAAGAGCTGATATGAATGAACTCCCACTGGTCAATCTGGGGAAAACCTGAGCGTTGAAATAAAATGGGAGTACCAGATTTTAACCCACTGAATCAAACAGGAGTCATTGGGTCTATAATGAAATAAATACACATATACACACATACACAGAGAAAGCTCTTTCTTACAGTACAATGTCAACTAATAAATGCAGACAGCATGACAGAGATAATCACCATTTGGCATTAGAGTGGTAGTTGATACAGGCAGGAACTATCAATGGAGGCCGGGGGTGGTGGGTGGAGGTTTAACAAGGAATAGGACATTGATGTGATGTCAGATTATCTCCCCCAAAACAGCAATCAAATACAAAAGGGTGAACAGTGTCTTTACAGTGGTGAAACCTGGCAGATCGGATTAAGATGAACCTCACCTTGGGACAGGGCAACATAGTGTGCCTCCAAATGATTCACTGAGAACAGCACAGTATGATTTCTCTGGCATTCCTGCCATGAATGCATGGCCTGATTCTGGTCATGAGGAAAGCATGGATAGAGCCGGGTTTAGGGTCATCTTAGAGAATAAAAGACCTGTGTTCTTTAAAGCTATCAAAGACACAAGAGACAGAAAAACACTAAGAAACCATTCCAGACTGAAGGACATTAAGAAGACCTGGCAAGTAAAAGTGATGTGTGTTTGCAGATAGGATTCTCATCGAGAAAGGAAAAAGAGCCATTATTAAGACAGATGACAAAATCTGAATGGCGTCTGTGAGATGGATGGTGACATGTCAGTGTTTTTTCCTGAATGGAAGGAGGACATGGTAGTAACACAGGAGTATCCTTGCTATGCAAGGAGGGGACACATACCATAGTATTTAAAGATAATGGGTCAACACATCTCTCTTTCTCACTCTAATGAAAGAGAAATGAGGTAAATGCAATAAAATTTAACAGGGAACCTGTGTGATGGGCATGCAACTGTTTTCTTTAGTTTTGAATTTAAACATCTAAATAAAACATATGTATGGGGCGCCTGGATGGCTCAGTCCGTTAAGTGTCTGCCTTCAGCACAGGTCATGATCCCAGGGTCATGGGACCAAGCCCAGCATTGGGCTCTCTGCTCACTAGGGAGCCTGCTTCTCCCTCTCCCTGACACTCTGGCTCCTTGTGCACTCTCTCTCTGGCAAATAAATAAATACAACCTTTAAAAATAAATAAATGTCCAACTCTTGGTTTCAGCTGAGACTGTGATCTCAAGGTTGTGAGATCAAGCCCCATGTCAAGACCCACATCAGACTCTGCGCTCAGCATGGAGTCTGCTTGTCCCTCTTCCTCCCCCCACTTGCACTGCTATGTGCACTCTCACTCTCTCTCAAATAAATAAGTAAAATCTTTAAAAAAAACAAAACAAATAAGTCTGCAAAATCTTTTTGGTAACTTGAAATTTTGATGTTTACTAAGATAAGTTAAATGATGGGTATCTGTTGATTAGCTAGATCACTTCCAAATACAATAAAATACTAAAACATTGATTACTGAACATAGGTTTATTGGCTTTTGCTCAGCGGGGAGTCTGCTGCAAATTCTCTCTCCTTCTCCCTCTGCCCATCCCCATTCACGTGTGCTCTGACTCTTTTCTAAAAAAATAAAATTTTAAAAAAAGTATGTGTCTCTATATCTGTATATGTGGATGTATTGGTGTATCTCCATAACCAGCCACTCCCGTTACCTCCACTGCCACCACCGCAATTCTCTTGGATGGCTACAGGAGCCTCCAAATGTTCTCCCTGCTTCCGCCCTTGCCCGTCCTTCTATTTCCAACAGAGCAGCTAAAGTGAGATTGTAAAAACACAGGCTATTATTGGGAATCGGGATTTTCACAGAAAAGAAATGTAACCCAGCAGTGAATGCTTTGTCCAGTTGGGCACTCCTGGATTCCCTGTACATAAGTTCTCCCAATAAACCTCTATCTCAGGGGAAAAAAAAGAGAGAAAAAGAAAAAAAAAATGTAAGCATATAATGTGAGAAGGTGAAAAAGAACCCTGTGGTACTGGCTTTGACCTGCAGATATTAGTACGAATTCATGCTGTTTAAAAATACCTATTTCCTCGTTCTCGGGAAGTAAATGATGAAATGCTTAGGAGTTTCGCATTATCTGTAGCCTACTTTCAGATGATGAAAGAGGAGGGAAGTATGGGTAACACTGAATGGGGCAGAATGCTAACAGTTGGTCAATCTAGATGAGGGAAATACAGGGTACCCTGTAGTGATCTTCTCATTCGCTGCAGTTTTTTAACAAAAACCTCGGTGGTTTAAAAACAACTGAAAGTAGGTTAGTAACGTATATCTACCGAACATTCGGGGCTGGTCCCCTCTAAAGCATCTCTGAAGTCCACTGTCTAGTCCGACGTCCTCTTTGCCAGTCCCACGTAACAAATATTTAGACGTCCCTTTGCAGTAGTAAACTATGGGAGCTATTACTTTTAACTTTCTCAGCAAGCTTTCCCACCTGACCTTGACCATTTATTCATTTACTTCCTCTCAGTTTAGTAAGATGAGAAATGGCCACCAGGTTTAACAAAATGGAAGTCAGTGGTGACCTTCGAGTCGCTTTGGTGGAGGGGTGGATCCCGGCTGCTCAATGACAATGAGACAGGAGACACTGGAGTCAGTGAACATGGTTTTATTTTTGCTCTTAAGAATCGTGCTGTAGGGGCACCTGGGTGGCTCAGGGGGTAAAAGCCTCTGCCTTCGGCTCAGGTCATGATCTCAGGGTCCTGGGATTGAGCCCCACATCGGGTTCTCTGCTCAGTGGGGAGCCTGCTTCCCTCTCTCTCTGTCTGCCTGCCTCTCTGCCTGCTTGTGAACTGTCTGTCAAAGAAATAAATAAAATCTTAAAAAAAAAAAAAAAGAATTGTGCTGTAAAATAAAGGGAAATGTAGTAGTAGCTAGAGGAGAAGTAACACCCAAAGAAGGTTTGGAGGGTTTTTTCTTTACTCTGAACAGGAGCAACAACCACATGTTTATTGACCAGTGGAGACAACCTAGCAGAGAGGGAAGTGACGCTATCCAGGGAACAGAAGGAAGAAGTGTCGCACAACACTCTTGACTGAGGAGGAGGGATCTACAGCACGAGGGGCTCCAGCGAGAAGCCACCGGTTCCCAACAAGAGAAAGTAAATATGTTGGTAAGTGGTGGATGAGGTAGTGGGAGACTGTGGTAGCTCTCTTCTGATTCAAAGGAAAGGGGAGGAGGTGAAAGAGGTTTGAAGCGAGAAGAAAGTTCCTACAACCATCGAAGTGGGAGAATGAGAGGTCAATATGATCTGCCAGGCCACACCTGAAGGTCACTATCATCAATCGGTTAGATTTAACCAAGCTCGTGGTTCATCCAAGAGAGGACTACAGAACGAGAGAGACAAGGTACTGTGAGTGTGAGCGAGGGAAGCTGCAGTGAGTGCCCACGGAACTGAACTGGGAAAGGGGGCAGTGATGACACGGAGACAACGGGGAAAGATGGCAGCGTCTCAGCAGGACTGCAGGGACTGATGGAAGCAAAAGGGAGTGAGCTGGTAAGACAGGAGGTGGTGGTCGGAGTGGGGGCTGTTGAAACTGAAACTGTTATCAGCACTGACAGGGTTTCAGCTTGTGACCAGGGGAGTAAGTGGCTGAGACAGGGCGGAAGGCCAGACCACTGGTGGAGAGGAGGCCGAAGACATAAGAGGTCATGGTATTTGAAATATCCTCTGAGTATCTGAAATCAGCCAAGGAAGGAATGTTGGAGAAAAGTGACAGTAAGCTAAGAGCTAGAATTTCTCAACAGTGAGGGAGAACGAACCAGGAAAGAGCAGATGACTGACTGTAACAGGGATGGGTGGCACAGCATGTCGTGAAAATGTGACTAAAACTGGATGTTTCTTAGGGAGGATGAAAGGAGAATGAGCTGAAAGTAGCAGTGAAAAACAAGAAAGTTGGGGCACCTGGGTGACTCAGTGGGTTAAGCCTCTGCCTTTGGCTCAAGTCATGATCTCAGGGTCCGGGGACTGAGCCCTGCATCAGGCTCTCTGCTCAGCAAGGAGCCTGCATCCCGCTCTTTCTCTGGCTGCCTCTCTGCCTACTTGTGATACCTATCAAATAAATAAATAAAATCTTAAAAAAAAAAAAAAAAGAAAGAAAGAAAAACAAGAAAGTTAACTATACCCCACCTTTAGAGGCCCAAATGGCAAAAAGAATATGAGAATCAAAATGGCCGCCATTCACCAAGCCTTCAGAGAAAGCAGCAGCCACCAGGGGAGTCAGGCTGCCGTCAGTGCCAGAAGGCCAACTTTCACAGAAGAGACTGAAGATATAAAAGAAACCACAGAAGCAGATAGAAGCTTCTGATCTTGGTACATATACCTTACATGTGGCAAAAGATCGTTTCTATACAAAGTTGAGACAGGGAGGAAGGGAAGGAGGGGAAAGACCTGCAGATGACAAATAAGCATTTGAACACGTACTCCACATCACAGGTTATCAGGACACTGCTAATTAAAACAAAAATGAGGGGGGCGCCTGGGTGGCTCAGTCTGTTAGGTGTCTGCCTTCAGCTCAGGTCCTGATCCCACAGTCCTGGGACCAAGCCCCAGGACCCAGCCCCCTGCTCACTACGGAGCCTGCTTCTCCCTCTCCCTCTGCCTGCAGCTCCTACTTGTGTGCTGTCCCTCTGGCTCTCTCTCTCTGTCAAGTAAATTAATAAAATCTTAAAACAAACAAACAAAACCCAACAAGGTGGCGTGCCTGGGTGGCTCAGTCGGTTGGGTGACGGACTGATTTTAGTCATGATCTCAGGGTCATGAGATTGAGTCCCATGTGGGGCTTCGGTCTCAATGGGGAGTCTACTGAAGATTCTCTCTCTCTCTCTCTCTCTCTCCTCCCCGCCCCACTCAGGCACGAACTCTCAAAAATAAACAAATCTTAAAAAAAAAAAAAAAAAACCAGACCAACAACACTTATTGGAATGGCTCAAATCCAAACACTGGCAACATCAAATGCTGGTGAGGATATGGAGCAACAAGAACATTCATTCACTGCTAATGGGAAAGCAAAACAGTACAACCATTTAGGAAAACAGTTTGGAACTTTCTTTCAAAACTAAATATGCTCGTACCATACGATACAGCAATTATGCTTCTTGGTATTTACCCAAATGATTTGAAAACATGTCCACACAAAAAGCTGCACATGAACATGGCAGCTTTATGTGTAGCTGCCAGTATTTTAAAGCAACCAAGAGATCCTTCAATATATACATGCATAAACACACTGCGTTGTGTTCCCCCCCTCCATTTACATGCCATGCCCCCCAGGGTGACTGCAGCCAGAGACAGGGTGGTCTTTAGGAGATCAACAAGATTAAATGACAATGTAAGATTGGGGCCCTATATTATGCTAAGCAAAATAAGTCAGAAAGACAATTATAAGATCTCTCTGATATGAGGAATTTGATGGGGGGAGGGGAGGGGAGCCGTGGGGAGTAGGGAGGGAAAAAATGAAACAAAATGGGATCCCGAGGGAGATAAACCATAAGAGACTCTTAGTCTCAGGAAACAAACTGAGGCTTGCCGGGGGTTGGGGGGCAGGGATAGGGTGGCTGGGTGATGGACACTGGGGAGGGTATATGCTATGGTGAGTGCTGTAAAATGTGTAAGCCTGATGATTCAAGACCTGTACCGCTGGGGCAAGTAATGGATTATATGTTAATTTAAAAAAAAAAAAAAAAAAGAGTGGGGCCCTAATCAGATAGGACTGTGGCCTTACAGGAGGAGGGAGAGAGATACCCTTCCCCACCCCCTTCTCCTCCCCTCCTCTCTCTCCCTTCACTCCTCTCCACTCTCTTTCACCTCTCATGCCTCTGCCTTGTGAAGACACAGTGAAAAGACAGCCGTCCACAAGTCAGGAAGAGAGCCTTCACCAGAACTTAGACCATACTGGCACCCGATCTCAGACTTCTAGCCTTCAGAACTGTCAGAAAATAAATTTCTGTTGTTTAAACCACCCAGTCCACGGTGATTTGTCACGGCAGGCTGAGAGACCAATAGACTGTAGTACATCCATACAATGGAACAATAAGCAGAGCTTTAAAAAAAAAAAAAAAAAAAAGCTATCAAGCCATGAAAAATCATAGACGGATCTTAAATGCACGTTGCTAAGTGGAAAAAGCTACCTACTATATGATTCCAACTATATGACATTCTGGAAAAGGCAAAATTAGGTAGACTAGGTAGAGGCGCAGGAGGAGAGAGGGAGGGATGAATAGGTACAGCACAGGGGATTTTTTAGATACAAGAAACTATTCTGTGAGATACTGTATATACATGATGTTAGGTGTCTGTCAAAACCCACAAAACATACAACACAGAAGGAATCTTAACGTAAACTATGGACTTTAGTTAATCATATTGGATCAATAATGGTTCAACTGTAACAATTTACTACATTAATGCAAGATGTTACCAATAAGGAAAATGGCAAGGAGGGTATAAATAGAACTCTATGTACTGTCTGCTCCATTATTCTGTAAATCTAAAACTGTACTAAAAAGAAACTTATTAAGTATTAAAAATAATTATATGAAATTCAGGGGGCGCCTGCCTGCCTCAGCCAGCAGACCTTGCGACTCTTGATCTCAGAGTTCAAGCCCCACGTTGAAAGTAGAAATTACTTAGAAATAAGTAAAAAAATCTTAAAACAGAATAAAATAAAGTAATTACATGAAATTCAGAGTTCAGCGTCATAAATGAGGTTGTATGGGAACACAGTCATACTCATCTCCGTGTTCAGCTGACACTGCCTATCGCTGCTTCTGCACCATAACAGCAGAGGTGAGTAGCTGCAACAGAGACCACAGAACCACAAAGCCTAAAAAACTGACTATCTGGAGCTCTACAGAAAATGTTTGCAGACCACTGCTCTAAATGTCACTACCCAAGTTAGAGGGAAAAAGCCCCTCCCACCATAGGCTGTTCTGAGCTAATCACTTAATTATTCAAAGTTATGAGAGTGACAAGTACTAATTACATAATCTAAATTTTTAACTATCACTGGCCACCTTCTAATATTAAAAAAAAAAAATCAGGGGCGTCTGGGTGGCTCAGTAGGTTAAGGATCTGCGTTGGGCTCAGCCATGATCCCCAGGGTGCTGGGATGGAGCTCCACATCAGGCTCCCTGCTCTACAGGAGCCTGCTTCTCTCTCTCCCTGCCACTCCCCTGCTTGTACTCTCTCTATTAAATAAATAAATAAAATCTTAAAAAAAAATCAGATAAATCAGTGACGTCTTTGGATACTCAAAATGGCAACTCCCAGAAAATGAATCCCTATCTACTGAAAAACAGCAGCAGACAGTAGTGTTTCACTTTAGTGCCTGCGAAATCGATCCTACTTACTGACTACCTAACAAATCAGAATTGAAGTGTGCAACTAGGAGAAGACTGTCAACAGTCTGAAAAGAGAAGCCTGGAAAACAATGGGAAATGAACACATTCAGGGAGGAGCAGGGCAGGATACCTGAGTTAACTCAGTGAAATGACTACAAAGAACTGAAAGCTCTGTCAATGAACATTAGGACTACACGTCAATTTACGCATCAATGTATCGGGTTAATCAGGAAAATGCAGCCTGAGTATCAAAAGACAAAATAATGCTTCAAGAAAGTGCCCCACAGTTGCAGTTTAAGAAATATCATGAAAATGTAACAGCTGACTAGCTGAGAAAAAAACCGTAACTACCTGACACTTTAAAGTAGATTTATTAATAACTTGGGGGGGGGAGGGTCTTGGGAAGAATCACATCTGCAGAAATAATTAAGGAAAGCATTACGGAATAATGACTAAGAGCACAGGCTCTGGAGGTAGACAAACTGGTTCTGATCCTGCCTGTGCCCCTCACAGGCTAGAAGACTGAACACCCTTCCTCAGCCTCAGTTTTCTCATCTGTAAATTAGTAATAACTTCTTGCGCTGTTGAGAGGATTAAAGATAATGCATATAGAAGCTCTGCAGCACACCTGACACCAATGAAGTCCTAAAGGGTAATCACCATTACCACTATATCTGGCACAGGAAAACACACTTGAAATGGACAGTCTACAGTCTTTCCAACAACTGCTAGGAAATCCACGAACGACTGAAATAAATTTCTCATGTCACATAATTTTAGAAAAGTTCTGTCCTTAGAAAGTCAAACGAGGACTTCAGGTCCATAAATAGAATTGAGATTGCACTTTGCTTCTCAGAATGATGGTCCAAGGGGGAAAGCTGAGCATCAGTCTGGGTCATCCCGCCAAGTTCCAAAGTAGGTAAATGGCATAGGCTCAACTACAGGGCCCGCTGGACCTATGCAATCCCAAATTCTCACTGAAGCTCGAGACCCGCATTAGTATTACATTCCACAACAAAGAGAAGAATAAAAAAGGTTCCTCTAAACACCTAGATGAGGAAGTTTCCCCACTCTGATTCCCACTGCATTGCCTTCCACTCTTCCTGACCATAAAGCCAAACAAAAATACACGAGGCAAAATTTAAAAAAAAAAAATTTAAAGCTGTTTCCGGAAGGCAGTAAGGATTACATCAGTTTTCAAGTGTTAGGTCTAGGTAGTCGGGGACCCAAGGTCTGGTGCTTTGGTTCTCTGCCAAGATGGACATCAGCCTAGACCAACAGTGGCAGCTGCGACACGAAGATCACTGTATACACTCCCATTCTCTCCCACAAACACACTCCCGACAGACACACTTCACGGCAATCACCGCCCACATCCCACACCGAGAAAACAGCTCACAGCCTTTCGGGTGGTCACAGTCCTCCTGCCCTCTGCTTCTTACCTACGCCCTTTTCAGCCCCACACAATGATCACCTAGTACTTTCCCAGCGGAAACGCTGAAAAACGATAATAATTCCCATCAGGCAACATTTCACGCTCGCTGTTACCCGGGCAGAAACCGACAGGTTCGGCGAGACCCTTCCAGGGAGGACCGCGGACGGAAGCGACAGGCGAGCCCCGGCTCCCGGGGCAGAGTTCGCCCACACCTGCCTCCCCAAGTGCGCGTCAGGACGGAGAACCCCACGGCCGGGAGCGGCACGTTCTTAGCTGCTACTCACCCCAATCCTCATCGGCTCGGTGAGAGAGGCCCGGGCTGAGAGGCGACTCCATGGTGCCGGCAACGCCAGCCGGCTCCGGCAAGCCCCACGCTCCGGCGGCCTGGAACTCGGTGACTGACATCCCGTACGGCGGCGCCCGGCGGACAAAATACCGCCCACCGCGCGGCGGACGGTGGCCGAGGGAGGACAAAGTGCCTCGACCGCCCGGGCACTTGTGCGGATCAGAAAGGAGGAGCGTGAGAGACTGATGAGCTCGTTTAAACAAATGTCCGAGTAAACATTTCCCTGTAGGACTTTTCGGCACTTTCTGTCCGCTGGTTTAAGGGAAAAAAAGAGAGAGAGAGAGAGAGAGAGAGAAAGACAGACACATAAACACTACATTGGTTAAATAGAATGTACTGATAATATTAAAAAAAGAGAAGTAAGAGCCCTTTCTGAACGTGCTGGGTATCTTTCTTAATACCACAGCGTAGCTCTCGCAGAACAAAATCAGAGACCGAGAAAGTGAATTCGATTTAATTTTCAGAATCGCCTGCTAGCAATGTAAAAACTTCCCGTACACACGAGCGTGTGGAAGAAAAGCTCTCGTGCCGCGCTCGTCAGACCCACGTCTTCGCAGGCGCCGCGCCTGAGGTGAACACCAGGGCGGTGAACTGTGTGGTTCTAGAAAGCCTACTTTTATTTCAACAGATTTAAGCAAACCGAAAATAAACGATGAACTGCCCGGGCTCAAACCGATCTCCTAGATTTGCGTTTCTAAATCGTAGCGGGGGTGGAAATCCGGGCGAGCGTACCCCAGGCAACCTACAATAAAGGAAATTCCCGATCTCTTTGTTACTAAAACTTAAGATTCCGTTTTGTTTCGAAGAAATTCACATCACGAGCTCCGACTGAAAGTCTGAACCGAGTTTGCTGTGTGACAGCCTTTCTCTTCGCGGCATTTCGGCGGCGAGCGTGTCAAATGCCCCGAGAACACGTATCCCTTTAGGACCAAGCGGAGTCTTTCCCACAGTTACTGAACCAAACAAGCGCTTCCCAGAATCCACCCAAGTCCTCGTGGCTGGAGGGTTACTCCTGATTGCATGATCCGCAGTGGTCAGTACCGCCCTGGGACCCAGAGTCAGAAACAAACAACAACAAAACAAAACCCCGCATGCTCTCTTTTACCGTCCGATAGCTAACCAGTTTTCAAGTGCGGTGAAATATGCATCAGTTCTGTTCTTAACTGCAAATCCAAAACTGACAAACTAAGATAGAACCAGAATCTTCTATACCGTATCCACCAGGTACCTCAGTCCTTTTTTGTAAATCACCGTGACCGAACTCCTGCCAGTTTTTATTTTTTTAGTTTTTGAAAATTTTATTTTTATCCCCAAAGTGCAGATAATGAACCAAACATTTGCATATCTATCACCAAAAATTAACAAATATTAACGTTTTCCATTTTTGTTTCAGGTTTTTCATAATATAAGAAATTAAACATTGTAGATAAAACCCAAGTCTGCTTTTCCCCCTGCTTCATTCCCTCCCTCCACATAGATGGCTTCTATGACACACATTGAGTGTTGGGTTGGGTTTTTAAATTTACATAAATGTATCATCCTCTTGTTCTCCAAATCACTTTTCTTATCCAACATTACTTTTTTGATGATCTATTCATGTTTTAACTGTTACATGGTATTTCCTTGAATATGTATATATATATATATATATATATCTCACAATTTCTTCTTTCATTTCCCTACTAATGGACATTTGGATTGTTTCAAATTTTTACCGTTACATATGCCTTTTATGAGTCTCTGTGCATATAAGCAAGAATGTCTTTAAGATATATGCTGGGTCATAGAATAGGAATGTTAATATTTGCCAGATTATACCATTTTACATCCTTGCTAGCAGCGATGAGTTCTTTGCTCCACATTCTGACCCACACTAGATTTGGTCACTTTCACATTTTTTTGCCCCTGTGAAGGGTGTGACCATAATTTACATTTCCCTGACAATTAAGGAGATGGTGCATCTTTTCGTGTTTATTAAACCTTACTTACTCTTCTGTGAATTGTCTATTCTTACAAAATTTGCTATTGCATTTTCTTTCTCTGATGATACCCACATCTTTAGCTAGCCTACTATCTTCATTTAACAGATACATATATTGCAAATACATTCTTCCAAGTTGCACTTGTCTTTTTTTTTTTTAAGATTTTATTTATTTATCCAACAGACAGAGATCACAAGTAGGCAGAGAGGCAGGCAGAGAGAGGAGGAAGCAGGCTCCATGCTGAGCAGAGAGCCCAATGTGGGGCTCGATCCCAGGACCCTGGGATCATGACCTGAGCCGAAGGCAGAGGCTTTAACCCACTGAGCCACCCAGGCGCCCCTGCACTTTTCTTTTTTAAGGGCTTTGTCTTTTAGGTTTTAATTTCAATGTAGTCAAATTTACCTGTCTTCTGTTTATGATCTGTGGCATTTGTAACTTGCTTAAAACTCCTTCCCTCTCCTGAGGTCATAGAGATTTTTTTATTTTCCTTGAATATTTTTATAGTTTTGTTTTTCACATTCTTCTTCCCCCCCCCATCTGGTTATTGCTTGGGTGTAGTAACACTATTGATTTTTATACAGCAATCTTGTATCCAAAAACTTGCTGAATTGTGTGACTGTAATATTTTGTATGTAAATTCTACAGGATTTTCTATGTAGAAAAATTTGCATGCGAACACTGACATTTTAAAATTTATTTTAACACTGTAACCTTTTTAAAATAATCTTTTTTTAAATTAACCTTTAATGGGGAAAATTTCAAACACACACAAGAGACAAACTAACCAATCCTCTTGTTCTTAGCACCCAACTTCAACAATTTGCCATTCTTGTTTTATCTTTCTCTCCCCACAACAATTTTATTTTTTGTTTTGGTTTGTTTTTTCCCCCTGGAGTGTTTTTTAAACATCTTCACATTTTCTTTATCTGTTTATTTAGAAAAAGAGAGCATAAGCAGGGGGAGGAGCAGAGGGAGAGAGAGAATTTCCAGCGCTCTCCACTAAGGGTGGAGCCTGACGCAGGGCTGGATCCCACCACCCTGAGATCATGACCTGAGCTGAAATCAAGAGTTGGACACTGAACCGACTGAGCCACCCAGGCACCCCATCCCCTGGAGTATTTTAAAGCAAATCCCAGGTATCGTGTTATTTCACCTAAAAATACTTCAATATGTATCCTGACAAAGATTTTTCCAATTTTTTAAAAACATAGCTACAATACCATTATGATACCCACCAAAAATAATTCCTTAATATCATCTCAAACCCATTCCACACTCAATTTTCTCCCCAAAATGCCTTTCTACAGCTGGTTTGCTCAAATCAGGGTCATCGGGGTGCATCTGGTTCATGGGACAGTCCCCTCTACCCCTTGTCACCCCATGCCCTTTGTTAAACGATCTGTCATTTGTGCTGTAGAATTTCCTACTGCTGTTTGGGTCTTCATGATGATTTGTTCCTGTAAACTGCCAGTTAAATGTAAACTTGACTAGATGGTTTTTGTTTCATTTGTTTTCGCAGGAATGCTTCTTACGTACTTCCTTGCATCATACGAGGCACCTAATTTCTAAATATCCCACTTTTAGAGATGTCAACACCTACCAGTGAATTCTGTTTTTTCCCTAAGGCTTAAACCTTTTCCCCTTCTTATTTTATTGCAATAGCAAGGACCCCTGGTACCACACTGAAGGTAGATGCACAAGCATACATTTTTTACCTTGTTCCCAACTTTAATGTGAAAGTTTTTAAAAGTTTTACTATTGATAAGATTTTTCCTGTAGTATTTCAGTGCAAGGAAAATTTCATTTTTCACCCAGAAATTCGCTGTGGTTGTTATAGTTTTTATACACACTCTGGTCATATACTCCTTCCATTCTGGTTACTATGTGTGTGTTGTTTTGTTTTTTTTTTTTTAATGATAAATGTCAAATGTTATTGAATCTTCTTTCTTTATTACCTTGCTTTCAACTTAAATCCTTGGAAGAGAAGTGAAATTTGAAAGAGAGTTTTGCCTACAGACATAAAGGAGGCCCTTGCCTAGATCCACACTTGAGAGGACTCGACTCTGGCATCTGGCAGTGTCTCTTCCCACAGGGTGAGAATCCATGGTGCCAAGAGGATATGCCCAGCCAGAACACATGCCTCCTTCTAGACATGCTTCTCATGCCCAAATAGCTCCATGCCTGTTTCTAAAGTGCGCTTAGGCCTCTGACTTCCCAAAGGCAAACTGTGCCAATGCCATATGCCAGGAGTACAAGACTAAGTTTAGAAATGTGAGGTGGGAAGTTCACGTTATGCATATGCACCAGGCATGTGAATGAACCCAGGGTGGGGAAAGGGGCCGACTCTGCAGGTTGCTCTGTAGGTTGGGAGCCAACTCTCTCTACATTGTCATAGTGTCAGGAACTCCATAAAGTCAGAGAATTTTAAACTCAAATCTTGTCTCCCAGATTTTCATGAAGTTATGTTTGTCAAGATAAGAGAAGGACACATTTTATTTAATAGTTTGGTAGCTTGATTTATAACTTTCAAGTACTAAGACAAGTAGCATCTAGGCCTCAATTTGCACTCATCAGAATTATGCAAGTGCTGGGGGGGCACCTGACCAGTATATTTACAACTTGGTTAAAAATTGCATTTCACCAGTACTTTTATATTTCACAATCTCACATTTCTAGTATGACATCTTTTCTATTGCCCTAAACAGTGAACTCAAACCTAGAATACAGAGTTGAAAGCTCAGATTTTGGAATAAGCCAAATCTTGATTCTAATCTAGATTCAACCATTTGCCAGCAATATAACTTTGATGAAGCGGTTTAATCTTTCTAAGCCTCAGTTTCCCCGGTAAAATGGGAATAATAGGATCTATCCCGCATAGGATTGCAGGATTAGATAAAACAACATTAAATGGGGACGCCTGGGTGGCTCGGTGGGTTAAAGCCTCTGCCTTCGGCTCAGGTCATGATCCCAGGGTCCTGGGATCGAGCCCCGCATCGGGTTCTCTGCTCGGCGGGGAAACTGCTTCCCTTCCTCTCTCTCTGTCTGCCTCTCTACTTGTGATCTCTGTCAAATAAATAAATAAAATCTTTTTAAAAAAACACACATTAAATGCACAGTGACTAGCATATGGTAAATTCTCAATAAATTGCAGCTATTTTAAGGAACTATGCTACTAGCTAGGTACTGTATTATGTTCTGTACCTGCATTGTATCATTAAAATCCCCACAACTGCCCGGACTGAATAATAATTATTATCTCCCTTTTATACAAGTGTTTTATTTAAGGCTTATATAAATGACCTTACTAGAAGGGCAACCCTACTAGAAGGGCAGAGCAGTAGAACATACATTACTCCCATTTCATGAAGATGCCTGACCCTCACTCAGCTTGCAGAAGACCTTCCAGGCAGCTAGAGACAGGTGAGGCTGGAATGATCCGAGCCCAGGCAGACTTCTACTTCTGTACTATCTTAACTGTACCTGAAACACCACCTATGAAACAAAGTTCATATCACTCTTTTGGACAGATGTGTAAACCCATTTGTTGTTGATGTTCTTAAATATTAAAAAGGGTTCCACTTGTTTCTTTTTTTTTTTAAGATTTTGTTTCTTCTTCATAATGGTTTTTCTATTTACCATTTCTATTTACTATTTACCAAGTAAAATATTAATGGGGTTTAAATTGGGAATTTTTACTTAGTGGATGTTTCACAAAACTTCAAAATTTACATACAGAAAAGTCGATTTCCCCAAACTCATTTTCCACAGTCAAATACCAATTATCTTTCAAAAAAGGAATCTTGTCAGCCACCTGGGTGGCTCAGTTAAGCATCTGCCTTCGGCTCAGGTCATGATCCCAGGGTTCTAGGATTGAGCCCACATGGGGCTCCCTGCTCAGCAGAGTCTGCTTCTCCCTCTGCCCTCATCACCCCCGCCCCCCATGTGCCTGTGCACACGTGCATGCTAGGTGCACTCTCTCTCTCAAATAAACAAAATCTTAAAAAAAAAAAAAAAAAAAAAAAAAAAGCACCCTCTCTCCCAGCCAGAAAATAAATCATAAGACAGGTTTTGGGGTGCCTGGATGGCTTAGCCAGTTAAGTGTCTGCCTTTGGCTCAGTTTGTGATCCCAGGGTTGTGGGATCAAGTCCCCCTTTGGGCTCCCTGATCCTTTATCTGCTTCTGCCTCTGTCTCTCATGAATAAATGAATAAAATCTTTAAAAAGAGAGGGATTTTATCTAGTTTGTTCACTGCATCACCTAGAATCTGCACATTATAGGTGCTCAGTAAATACTTACTGAATTGAGAACTGCAAATTCAGATAAAATCTGTGTAATTTTCTCCGTGCTAGATGCTAGTGTGGATAGCCATACAAAACTTTTGCACCTACTAAAAGGCACAATTCATATGGTTTAGTCTAATTGTTTTCAAAAAGCTTGTAGAGTACATTATGAAGCAAAGTGAACAGATATTACAAAAGCTAAGGAAGAAATGGAGAAATTTTTTCTCATAAGAAAAATCATTCTATGAAGTTACCAAAGGCTTCAGGCCCTATGTTAAGATGTTCTCAAGAATCACCTATAACACTCCCATTTCAAAAATAAACTAGGTAGGGGCGCCTGGGTGGCTCAGTTGGTTAATCTCAGGTCATGATCTTAGGGTCATGAGATCCTTCTGGGGAACTGGGCTCTGGGCTCTGCGCCTGGTGCGAGGTTGCTTTGATTTTCTCTCCCTCTCCCTCTGCCCCTCCCCACCTCCCCAGTGGCTCCGGCACTCTCCTTCTGTAAAAATAAATAAATAAACAAAATTTAGGTATTTTTTAAGAGGTTCATTTTCACTTTTGCCATTTAAAACTACTCCCATTTTGGTGTTTATATACATACAGACATATTCACATGTAAATATGCAAAGTGGCTTAAGAACATGGACTATATTTCTCTTTACTAGCTAATTCTGATTTCATGTAAATGTTCAAATATCTAATTAGGTCCAATTCTAATTATTAGTAATGAGTAAAATAAACTCCAGTTTCCAGAGAGATGTTAAAAAGCTAATATGGACACAGTATCTTTTCCAATTCTCCAACCTATCAGGCTAAAAAAGTAATTGATATATAGTTATTCCACATGTATTTTCCTTATCATTAGAAACATACCTAACATTAATATACATTTTTAAGTAGATTACTTCAAAATGTATCTTAAACATGCTTTTCTAAAAATTTACATAATTGGGATTCCCAAAGAGTAACAGGAAAAACTTATTTTAGTCAATGTTTTACTAGTAGCCTTTCCTTCTACACTTCCAAGAAAAATCCAGACCTATGTAGATTTACCAATGTCCCTTAAAGAAAGAGAAATAGTTTTGAATTATGTCCAAACAAATCTGCTTTACATTTCTAGAAATAAAAATCTATTTAAACATAATTTCCAATTTTTACAAATAATTTTGTCCATCCAGACCTTAATATCACATAACTAAACACTCCAAAAATCAGAACTCTTGAAAATAAATGAAACAAAGAACATGGGTTATCGAAAATTTTAATATCAAATAAAGTACAATTTACATGATTAAAAGTTTTGATTTGCAAATAAAGTATTCTGCTTAAATAGTGTAGGAGACTAACAAATAACAGAGCAGAGTTTCCATGTCACATCAAATGAAATGCGGATGGCCTATAAACTAGACAATCTGCCATGACAGTAAGCAAGGGAAGCAGGTATCAGCAAATTTCTTTCCAAGCTATCAAAAATGTCACGAGTTCATGTTTTTCTTGTTTGTGATCCCAAAACTGGCAGCATCTTCATTTCATCCACTCTATTCTTATGTATTTGAAAAGCAGGTGTTATCCATCGACCACATGAGCACTGTTCACCATACCAATTGAAAGAACCCAACTTGGCATTGCATTTGGGGCAAAGAAGCTGAAATAAAGGAACTGTGTTACTTCATTCACTCACTTGTATCTAAGACAAATAATTATTATTGGCAATAGAAGATATAAAGACAGGTAAGACACAGTCAGTTAAACGCCGTACTCTTCATTCAGGCTCAGGTCATGATGTCAGGGTCCTGAAATCAAGCCCCACCTTGGGCTCAGTACTCAGCAGGGAGTCTGCATCTCTCCTCCCTTTCCTCTGCCCTTCCCCTCTCTCCCTAATAACACAAACAAACGAAACAAAATAAAAACCAGGTAAGACATGGCTCCTACCTTCCAGGACTTTATGATCGAATCAGCAAGGTAAAATGCAATGGCAATTTACCATAACAGAGAGTGGACTATGATAACTGTGTAAGAAACATGTTGTATCCTGGGAGTCTGGAGAAAGACCAGATTAATCTGGTCTTTATGCTCCAATATGAGGGCAGAAAGGTTGAGATAGGACCCAAGATTTCGGGAAGTGGCATGTATGCCTTTTAAATCAATCTGCAGTTTAATATTTCAAACTAATATCATCATGACTAAAGAACAGGAAAGCATGTGGGAAGTCTCATGTCAGTATCAGTATTGAGATTGACAGCATGTAGGTTAGGCCTCAGATTCAAGGCTTTTTAACCACTGAGCCACCCAGGCATCCCTGATTCACGGCTTTTTTTTTTTTTTTTTAAAGATTTTATTTATTTATTTGACAGAGAGAGATCACAAGGAGGCAGAGAGGCAGGCAGAGAGAGTGAGAGGGAAGCAGGCTCCCTGCTGAGCAGAGAGCCCAATGCGGGACTCAATCCCAGGACCCTGAGATCATGACCTGAGCCAAAGGCAGTGGTTAACCCACTGAGCCACCCAGGCGCCCCCAAGGCTTTTTAAAAACAAACTGATACTCCAGTAAAATAGATTAATAAAAAAAAAAACCCTGAGCACATCAATTATATTGTATGTATTTAGAGCATTATTTTTTAAATTTAGCTTGTTATTTTGTGCATGAGTCAGGGAGTCTTATTTTTAATATTAAATGATACAAGCTCTGGACATAAAACTCAGAAACCAAATTTGATAACAGAAGTATCTTACTTTTTTTTTTTTAAGATTTTATTTATTTATTTCACAGAGATCATAAGTAGGCAGAAAGGCTGGCAGAGAGAGCGGGGGAAGCAGGCTCCCCACCGAGCAGAGCGCCCGATGCGGGACTCTGGGATCATGACCTTAGCCAAAGGCAGAGGCTTTAACCCACTGAGCCACCCAGGCACCCCAGTATCTTAAATTTTAATATGACAAAATATACCACAAAGCTGAGATAAGCGACACGAGAAAATATTTGCAATATTAGAGGAATCATTAACATCTAGACTATATAAATAGCTCCTATAAATCAATAAGAAAAAGGCAAAATCCATAGAAAAATGGACCAAGGATGTAAAGGAAATGTACAGAAAAGCTATAAATAGGTGATAAGTATATAACAATATTGGTCCTCAGTAACAGTCATGGGAATTCAAATGATGACATTTTAAGAGGAATATTTTTCATCTCTCAGACTGACAAAACGTTACCAGTTTTATAATATCCACTATGCCAAGAGTATCGGAAAATGGGTACATGCATTCAATGCTAGTGAAAATCAAAGTTGTATAAGCATTTTTACTGTGAGGTGGAATATTAGCAATATTTAAGATGTACACCCTCCACAAGCCAGGGATTCCACTTTTAGGTCTACAGGAAAATTCAAATAAGTGTACAGAGAAGTATGCACAAATGTGATACAGTATCTTCCACAAAAATGCCTCCATCTTATATGTTTTCCAGGCTAATTAAGAGCAGCAAGCCAAAAGCACAAGCCACAGAAGAAAGAAAGAAAGAAAGAAACCAAACAGATAAAGTGAATTTCAAAATTAAAACCCCACTGCTACAAATGATATCACCAGGAGCGGGAAGTGATGGCTAACGGGTATAGCGTTTATTTTGGGAATGATGAAAACAATGATGTTGCAAAAATTCTGTGAATATTCTAAAAGTCACTGAACTGTACACTTTAAATGGGTAAATCATATAGTAACTGACTTATATCTCAATAAGCAGAATTGTCTGAAAACGTGGGTTTGAATATAAGGTTTCTCTTTCTAGGCAAGATGCTAACATAAACTAAGTTTCCTCACACATAAAACATGACTATGTATGTTTTACCTACTTGTACAGTTATGGTATTCTTAAAGTGAAATATAGTGAGTTTCATAAAATTTTCATTATACAAACTTTTATACAAACCATAAACCTTTATAACCATTAATTATATCTTAGATTATATTAATAGATATATATTATATATAATATGTATTAATATAATTAGATTATATTAATTATATCTTAGATTAAGTAAACTTTAAGTAAACCTAAAGGAGAAATGTGGCCATCGCAGGATACTCTCATGAGCTGCATTCTTAAGAATAAACAGGAAATGAAAATGAATCTCTAAGCACACATACTGAACTGAAGTATGAGGGAAAAAAGAGAGAGGAGACAAAAGAGAAAAAGAAAGAGAAAAAGGAAAGAAACTTTAAATGTAATCTTAAAATCTCTGACTTGCCCTACCTGTTACCAAGTTTGAATTTGTTAAATACATTCTAATCAGCTTACGTTAGTCTTCTATTTGAAAAAATATAAATAGCCTTAAAAGGAATTCACGTAGACCAACAGTTCTCAACCAAAAGTGGTTCACTACTTTAGATAGGCTGGATTTTTACTTAATTTATTTGATAGATTCTTATCTGCACTAGAAAGATATAATCTTCATAAGAAAATACTCATGATGGAATGAAACACCAGTTAAAATATGGCTGAGAGAGCAAGAAACAACAAAATATAGATGATACAATGAAACTGCAGAAAATAAAAGGCGTTCTCACCTGGCCATCCATCACGCCCAACAAAGAAGATTCCATCCACTGTACAGGTTCGATGAAATATGACGTACACTGAGCCTGACTCCCAGCGGTGAGCGTGAAAGATGGCGTCACTCTCTTGTGGGCAAAGGCTATGGGACCACTTCCTTCATTATGATCCAAAATGCTAGAACTTCGAAATAAAGATCGCCTGCAACCCCAAACAAAAACATTAATGACCTCCAAAAGGATAAAGAAACAGATGAAATGTGCAGCATTTCTTAGCAAAATAAAAAAGGATTATGCTACTTTAATTTTCAATAACCTCTATAAGTAACCTGATTTACTTTCACTCTTAAGAATTTATATTCTTTTTTTTTTAAAGTTTTTATTTATTTGACAGAGAGAGATCACAGGTAGGCAGAGAGGCAGGCAGAGAGGAGGAAGCAGGCTCCCTGCTGAGCAGAGAGCCTGATCCCAGGACCCTGGGATCATGACCTGGGCTCAAGGCAGAGGATTAACCCACTGAGCCACCCAAGCGCCCCAAAATTTATATTTTTTTTTTGAAAGATTTTATTTATTTATCCGACAGACAGATCACAAGCAGGCATAGAGGCAGGCAGAGAGAGAAGGGAGGAAGCAGGCTCCCCGCAGAGCAGAGAGCCTGATGCGGGGCTCGATCCCAGGACGCCGGGATCATGACCTGAGCCGAAGGCAGCGGCTTCAACCCACTGAGCCACCCAGGCGCCCCCAAAATTTATATTCTTAAATTTAGTTTTGAATTTGAAACTTTTATAGTATTCAATTGAACAAATTCTTCCTACAGATTTTAAGAAAATGAAACTTTTAGTACATTTCAGCTCCCGAGATAAGATAAAATCTCCAGAGGACAGAAAATATTTTACCTGCACTTTCTACATTTGTAGAGAATGCCGTCTTTCAATCCTTGTGAAATGGTGGTTGGGTCAACAGCAAAGAGTTCTTGAGGTAAGTTCTGTAATTCTACATGAGATAATTAAAATTTATCTATTTGTTGCAATCAGCTCTGCATTTAAAGACAAAATTCAGCTAACGTCAAATTGAGGCAAGAAGTGCTAACCTCAGAAATTAAAAAAAATAAAAATAAAAATTCCCAGCATTGAGAAATCAGGGTGAGGTCAGAGCATTGTGAAGGAGCCCTTGGGTTCTGAGCACAGACTGCGTGAGTTCAAATCCCAGCCCACCACTTACAAACCATGTGACCTTGAACAAGTTACTTCTTGGTAAACCACCATTTCAGAAGGAAGTAACAGCACCTGTCTCAAGGGATGACTGGAAAAGTAAGATAACACACTGGAAGCCTTTAGCATCAGAGTAAAGAGCATCTAAAAAGGGCCCAATGAGTACTAGTAATTATTACTTACCTGGATACTTTTCCGTAACCTTTTGTAAACGATATTGCTTATAAATTGCACTAGAAGTATCCACTTCATATCCCATTGCCTGGTATAATTTTAGTTGCCACTCAAATCCCTCATTCATCCTATAAGAACAAACAAATATAAAGCTAAGTTTTCTTTACATGGATAAAATCACTTCGGAAAAAAAAAAGAAATTTCTATAACAAAGAACTCACTTAGCCTCTGGTTTGATGGTCTGGAGATTTTCATAGGCTTTTTCAAAGGTAAACTGGTCAGTCTTCATCATAAAAGCAGTAATCACAGCCACACTACGACTAATTCCTGCATGACTGAAAAAGAGACCTTTAAAGTAAAATAGCAAATAGCAGCAATCAAAAAAAAAAAAAAAAAAAAAAAAGCCCAGCTTCCCATAAATGGTAAAGTTCAGGTCCACTTCATGTCTGGACCTGATCCATGGACCTGGTCCATGTCTTGGACCAAATAAAAACCCTTTGCCTCTGAAATACCAACATACAAAAGAATGATTCCTTTATTTATTTCCTTAGTCTTTTTGAATTCTGAAACACGTAAATGTATTACCTTTTCAAAAATAATTACACTAATTTTAAAAATTTTAATAATGACTTTGGAAAAAAATCGAAAGCTCCTCTCTCTTGGCATTAAGGGGCCCGAACATCTGGTCCCAGGCTTCTTTCCATTTTACCACTAGCTTATGCCCTTTATGTAAATACTTAAAACAAGTGCTGGCACGCAGTAAAAGTGCTGACTCAATAAACTTAAACTAATTATTACACTCCAATGTAACTAAAGAGGACTACTAAGAATTCCCAAATACCTATCAAGATTTTCTTTTACCCGTTGCTACAACTTACTCCATCTCTCCCCTGGGCATGGCTTCGGGCTCCTGCATGTCCTAACCAATTCTCTCCCCATTTCCCCCTCACCAACCATCCTCCCAACCATCCTCTGCCCCAAACAAAAACACTGAAAATAATCTGCTTTTCCCGTGAAGTGTGAATAACCTTAATCTTTGTTAATATCTTTTACTGCACTATTCGCATCCTAATCTGCATTATAATCACCTGGGTCAGTGCCTGAAAAGCTTTCAACTCTTTTTAGGTCCAGGGGCTTTGCCACCTATCAGACCCCATTAAAAAACAGCTAAGGGGTTGGGAGGGGCGGGGGCTGCAGAATCAATCAACGGCGCCAGCATGAATGAAAGCAAGCACGCCCTCGGGGGCCTGCCACCTGCCCCTCCTCTGTCTCCGACACACGCCAGCCGGCGAGTGGTGGTCTGACAGCCCCTTCGTCCTCCCCTAGGGTCCTCGGAGGAAGGGGTGGCGGCTGCAGGCTGCAAAGCCGGGGGGGGGGGGGGCTGCCCCACCGTGCGCGCCACTCACCAGTGCACCAACACGGCGCGGCCCTCGGCGCGGGCCTGGCTGATGAAGGCCACGCACCGGTCCAGATGGCTGAGTAGGTCAGTCTCGGGCTTGTCCAGCGCCCACACGAAGAGGCTCCGTAGACCCTCCATCCCAGCCCCCGACCTGAAGTCGGGCTCCTCCGAATCCACCGTCAGCACGGCCGTGATGCCCGCCTGCCTCAAGTGGTCCGGCTCCGCCACGGCCGCGGCTCCGCCCAGGTACAGACCCGGCCGTACCTCCAGCATCTGCCCGGCGGAGCTGGCGCAGCTCTGACCACACACCTGCCCCGCGCAGCCATGGCTCCCTCCCTGAGCCTCCAACATGGCGGCCGCCGGGGGCCGAGGGGGCAGGGGGCCCTACCATAGAGTAGGCAGACGGCTGGCTAGACCGCCCTTCCTCTGAGTCGAGCCGGCCTGAGAGGCGCAGGGCTCCCTCGGAGGACCACGGAGACTGTAGGAATGTGTACTACCTGGGGAGCCTTTAAACCCGTGTCTGGGCCCCAGCTCTTGCAACTTGGTGGTAGAGGATAAACCCCAAACACAGGGTTTTCCAGGCTTGTGGTGCTGAGGCTTTACGGAAAGGGACAACAAGAGCAGCTGGACTCAGATTTGAAATGATGTCCCACCAACTGCAGTATTGTTTTATTTTTGTTTTGTTTAAAAAAACATTTATGTTTTGTTTTTTGTTTAAAAAAACATTTATGAAGCCATTTGCTTGTATTTCTTCTCTTGTGACTATTTTTTTCTTTTTTCTCTCTTTGTCCAGTTTTTTTTTTTATTGGTATGTGAATCTCTTTCTTATTGATGCATACTGTCCTATATGCTTTGAAAATAGTAATCCCATGTTTTCGCATGCCCATACCTTCCAACCAAAGACCTCCAGGAACCTACTTCACTTTTTTATCATTTGCATGTTCACTGAAGTAGCATTTTTAATTTCCTTCAAGAACTTTTCCTTTGCATTCACATTTTTAGCTAATTGTTTGTACAAAAGGGCTAATTTTCAGCCTATTTTGGCTTTTGACATGCCTCCCCCACTAAACTTAATCATTTCTAGCTTCTGCCTTAAAGTGATAGATGTGTGAGTCTTCCTTTCACTTGAACATTTAGAGACCATTGTAGGATGAATAATTGGCTTGCTTTCAGGATTATTATGTCTCAGGGGTAGGGAGGCCCATAGAGAGGAAGAGAGATTGGGGGAATGAATGCTCTGTGAAACAGGGAGAACATACATAACATTTATGAAATTTGTCATCTTTTATAGGTGTGATTTGTGGCACCCCCAAAACAATTACAATAGTAACATCAAAGATCACTGATCAGAGATCACCATAACAAATATAATAGTAATAAAAATTTTGAAATGTGGGGAGAATTGCCAAAAAGTGACAGAGATGTGAAGTGAACAATGCTAAATGCTGTTGGGAAAGTAATGCCAATACACTTGCTCATTGCAGGGTTGACAATGACCTTCAATTTGTTTAAAAACTACTTGTAAAGCACAATATCACAGGTATGCCTGTGTAGGATCTGGGCTTATATAGGGTGATTCTGGACAGAGTCCAAGGAAGCAGGGCTTTGCTCTGGATTGGATGCTGGCAGGAAGTGGTGGTGATTCTATGATTGGGTATCGCAGTGTATTTTCCCTACAGACACAAGGACCAATGGAACAGGATATAGAGCCCAGAAATAGACCCTCACATATATGCTTAAATGACCTTCAACAAGGATGCCAGTGGGAAAATGGGGGAAACTAGCCTCTTCAAATAGTGCTGGGAAAACTGTATATGCACGTATAAAAGAATGGAGTGTGATCCCTACCTTAAACAATGTACTAAATTAATTAAAAATTGATTAAGGACCTAAACATAAGACTATAAAACCTAGGGCACCTGGGTGGTTCAGTCAGTTGAGCATCTGACTCTTGACTTTGGCTCAGGTCATGATCTCAGGGTCATGGATTGAGCCCAGCATTGGGCTCCACACTCAGCACAGAGTTGGCTTGTCCCTCTCCCTCCACTCCTCCCTCTGGTTGTGCTTTCTCTCCCAAATAAATAAATAAAAATCTTTAGGGGTGCCTGCGTCACTTGGTCGGTTAAGCGTCTGCCTATGGTTCGGGTCACGGTCCCAGGGTCCTGGGATTGGGCCCTGCATCAGGCTCCCCCAGGGAGCCTGCTTCTCCCTCTCCCTCAGCCTGCTGCTCCCTCTGCTTGTACGCTCTCTCTCTGTCAAATAAATCAATAAAATCTTTTTAAAAAGATCTTAAAAAAAAGAGAGAGAGACTACAAAACTCGTAGAAGAAACTTAGAGGGGGCACCTGGGTGGCTCAGTGGGTTAAGCCTCTGCCTTCAGCTCAGGTCATGATCTCAGGGTCCTGGGATCGAGCCCCGAATCGGGCTCTCTGCTCAGCAGGGAGCCTGCTTTCCCCTCTCTCTCTGCCTGCCTCTGCCTACTTGTGATCTCTATCTCTCTGCCGAATAAATAAATAAAATCTTTTAAAAAAAAAAAAAGAAACTTAGAAATAAATCTTCACGACAGGATTATGTCAAAATTTAACATTTCTGCACACCAAAGGAAATAATCAAAAGAGCAAAAGGGCTACCTATGGAATGGGAGAAAATAATTGCCAATCATATATCTGATAAGAAATTAATATCCGAAAAATACAAAGAACTCTAAAAGAGTGATAATCAGCATCATGGCTGAATAGGATGTTCCTCATCCCATGTTCCCCTACCCCCAACAACAAGTTGACATCCATCCACAGGCAAAAGGGCCTTGGTGGGAGCTGGGAAATCCTGTACCATATGCCAAGGGACCTGGGGGGAGTCTTGCCCTCCTGTATGTGAGGTAATAGGCACATGGACCTTTGTCCTAGCTGCAGACCCTTTGGTGGCCTGTGAACCATCTTCCCTCTTGGCTCTGGTCAGAGAGCCTGCAGAAAACACTGACTTAGATAATCAACAGGGATAGGAGAGCCTCTGTGGAAACCCAGGTTTCCAGCAGAGACGTCCTAGCAGACAGTTGGAACAAAAAAGTATGTTTGGATGCATGAGAGAGGGTAAGATTGACTTTCCTCACATCACCCCTCCCCCAAGGCAGCACAGCTCAGGGCCAAGAGAGGTCTCCTGGGCCTGACCTTTATCCTGGGGTGTGGGGTGGGGGAACATGGGATGAGGGAACATGGGTGGGGGAACATGGGAGATGGAGGGAAGAGACTGAAAGAACCACACAGAGGACTCTCAGAGGGCACCAAAGGGACATAGGTCCTACTAAGTAATCCAACAGGCTCCATCAGGAAGCCAGCCCAAGAGCTGCTTGAGAGGCCTTGCCCCTGGACCCCCTTGTCTGCCCATGGGCGCTAGTGCTCTGTGCACCTCACCCCCACACTCACCTCCACCCTGTGGCCAGCTCCTTGTGGGTGCTCCCAATGGCAGCGGCAAGAGTGTTTTGGCAAGTGTCTGGAGAGCATGCGCAGAAAGCCAGCCTGAATCTGCAAAACAGAGAGAGATCACAAACTTGAACTTCAGTGCCACTTTTGGGAAAAAGAAGGGAAGCTGTCAGCATTTGGCCTAGTATGTTGCCGCATCTGAGAAGGCACTCAGGCTTAAGATATCGGCCTCAAGAGGGAACAAGGAAGCATGGAGTAGGTGTATCCATGGAAGATTTGAAGAAACCTCAGAATCTCTAGGGGAGCTGATGGAAGGCATCTCTCCCCTGAAGGCAGTTAGTAAAGACTGGGGGTGACTATTACTTCAAATGCAAAGGTAACAATGCAAAATTTCAGGGAACATGAAAAGTCAAAGAAACGGTACCACTAAAGGACCCAAATAGTCTTCCAATAACCAGCCCCAAAGACATGGAGATCTGCAATTTATCTGATAAAAAATCCGAAACAGCTGTTTAAGGAAACTCAGGGAGCTACAAGAAAAGACATAAGGACAATTCAATGAAATCAAGAAAACAATACAAAATGAGAAGTTTATCAAAGAGATAGAAACAATTAAAAAGAACCAATCAGAAATTCTGGAGCTGAGGAACACATTTAATGAAATACAAAAATGCAGTAGAGAGTATCAGTATCAGAATGGATCAAGCAGAAGAGAGAATATGTCAGAAGACAGGAATTTTAAGGGCACCTGGGTGACTCTGTTGGTTAAACGTCTGCCTTCAGCTCAGATCATGATCCCAGGATCCTGGAATTGAGCCCTGCATGGGGCTCCCTGCTCAGCAGGGGAGTCTGCTTCTCCCTTTCTCTCTCCTCCCACTCATGTGCTCTCTCTCTCTCTCTCACTTTCTCTCAAATAAATAAATAATACTAAAATCTTAAAAAAAAAAAAAAAAACAGAAGAAGAAGACAGGAATTTTGGAATTATCCAGTCAGAGGAGAACAAAGGAAAAAGAATGAGAAAGACTGAAGAAAGCCTACTTGATCTATGGGATACTAGCAAAAGAAATAATTTGCAAGTTACTGGAGTTCCAGAAAGAGAAGAGAGGGAGAAGGAAGTACACAGCTTATTTAAGGAAGTAATGGTTAAGAACTTGCAAATCTGGGGAGAGATTTGGATATCCAAATTCATGAAGCTCATAGGTTACCAAACAAACTTAAAGAGATCCTGTCCAAGACACATTATAATAACATTGTGAAAAATCAAAGACAAAGAGAAAATCTTAAAAGCAGCAAGAGAAAAGAAGCTTGTAACTTATAAGGGAATCCCCACAAGGCTATTAGCAGATTTCTCAGTAGGAACCTTACAAGCCAGGAGAGAAAGGGATGATATATGCAAAGTGTTGAAGGAAAGAAAAAACTGCCAAGGAAGAACACTCTATCTGGCGAAAGTTGTCCCTCACAAATAAGGGACAGGTAAAGACTTTCCCGGAAAAACAAAAGCTGAGGGAATCCACTAGACCTGCCTTTGCTGAAAGAAACTCTTCAAGCTGAAGCCAAAAGATGCTATTTAGTAACATGAAAATATGCAACACATTGTTAAAGGTGCCTATATAATCAGGTTCAGAATAATGCAGTGATATGGTGGCATGCAAGACACTCAACTCTAGTATAAAGGCTAAAGGATGAGGATATTATAAGTAACTAGAGCTATAATATTTTGTTAATAAATACACAATATAAAAAGAGGTTGGGCGCCTGGCCGGCTCAGCCTGTTGAGCGTCCGACTCAGTTGAGTGTTTCAACTCAGGTCATGATCTCGGCATCCTGAGATTGAGCCCCACACTGGGCTCTGTGCTCAGTGGGGGGTCTGCTTGAGATTATATCTCTCCCTCTCCCTCTGCCCCTCCTCCACCCTCTCTGTCTCATATAAATAAATAAATATTTTCTTTTCTTTTTTTTTTTTAAGATTTTTATTTATTCATGGACACAGAGAGATCACAAGTAGGCAGAGAAGCAGGCAGAGAGAGAGAAGGGGGGAAGCAGGCTCCCTGCTGAGCAGAGAGCCCGATGCGGGACTCGATCCCAGGACCCTGAGATCATGACCTGAGCTGAAGGCAGAGGCTTAACCCACTGAGCCACCCAGGGGTCCCAAATAAATATTTTCTTTAAAAAAAAAAAAAAGAGGTTGGGACATCTGTGTGACTCAGTTGTTAAGCGTCTGCCTTCAGCTCAAGTCATGATCCCAGGGTGTTTGGATCGAGTCCCACATCAGGCTCCCCCCTCAGCAGGGAGCCTGCTTCCTCCTCTCTCTCTGCCTGCCTCTCTGCCTGCTTGTGATCTCTGTCAAATAAATAAACCTTAAAAATAAAATAAAATAAAATAAAATTTAAAAAGAAGTTAATTGTGATTTCAGAAAATCAAAAGGGGGAGAGGACTAAAAGGGTGGAGATTTATATGGATTAAAGTCGTTATCAGGGCCAAATAGACTGTTACAGCTACAAGATGTTTTATATCAGCCTCATAGTAACCACAAAACAAAAACCTACAGTAGATACAATACAAATGAGATAAAAAGCAGGGAATCAAAGCACACCCCTGGGAAAACCATCACTTCATTAATGAAGGAAGCAAAAAAGGAAAAAAAGAAACAAGGGAACTACAAAACAGCCAGAAAATAATCAACCAGACTGCAGTAGTCAATCCTTGCCTTCCCATAATCATTCTAATTGTTAATGGATTGAATTCTCCAATTAAAGTACATAGAGTGGTTGGATGGATAAAAAGGCAAGACCCAAGGATATGCTGCCTGCAAGAGAATCACTTCTGCTTTAAAGACACACACAGGCTCTAAGTGACCAGATGGAAAATGATATTCCATTCAAGGGAAAACCAAAAGAGCACAGGGGTAATTATATCAGATAAAATTGACTCCAAGCCAAGAACGGTAACAAGAGACAAAGATAGTCATTATATAATGATAAGGCGGTCCATTTATCAAGAAGCTATAACAATATTAAATTTATGTGCACAAAATCAGAGCACCTGATATATCAAACACTAACAGATCTAAAGGGAGAAATAAATAGCAATACAATAATAGTAGGCGACTTCAGTCCTCCACTTTCAACAATAGATAGATCATCCAGACAGAAACCAACAAGGAGATGTTGGAATTGAGCCATACTTTCAACCAAATGGCCCAACAGACATATACAGAACATCCCATCCAATAACAACAAAATGCATATTCTTCTCGAAAACCCACAGAGGGGTGCCTGGGTGGCTCAGTGGGTTAAAGCCTCTGCCTTTGGCTCAGGTCATGATCCCGGGGTCCTGGATGTGAGCCCCACATCGGGCTCCTTGCTTGGTGGGAGGCCTGCTTCTCCCTCTCCTACTCCCCCTGTTTATGTTCCCTCTCTCGCTGTCTCTCTGTCACATAAATAAATAAAGTCTAAACATAAAATAAAATAAATATCCTGTTGGGACACCTGAGTGCTTCAGTTGGTTGGTCTCTGTCTTAGTCTCAGGTCATGATCTCAGGGTCCTGGGATAGAGCCCCCACCCCTGAATCAGGTTCCTTGCTCAGCGGGGGATCTGCTTCTCCCTCTCCCCGCTGCCCCTACTCCTTACTTGTGTTCTCTCTCTCAAATAAATAAATAAATAAACAAACAAATAAAAATCTTAAAAAAAAAAAAAAGACATCTTGAAACAAGTGAAAATGGAAGCACAACCTATCAAAACCTATGGGATGGGACGCCTGGGCAGCTCAGTGGGTTGGGCTGCTGCCTTCGGCTCGGGTCATGGTCCCGGGGTACTGAGATCGAGTCCCACATTGGGCTCCTTGCTCAGCGGGGAGCCTGCTTCTCTCACTGCCTCTGCCTGCCTCTCTGCCTGCTTGTGTGTACTCTCTCACTCTCTCTCTCTGGCAAATAAATAAAATCTTAAAAAAAACCAAAACCTATGGGATGCTGCAAAAGCAGTTTGAAGAGGGATATTTATAGTGATAAATACCTACAGTAAGAAACAAAAAAGATCTGGGGCTCCTGGGTGGCTCAGTGGGTTAAAGCCTCTGCCTTCGGCTCAGGTCATGATGCCAGGGTCCTGGGATCGAGCCCCACATCGGGCTCTCTGCTCCGTGGAGAGCCTGCTTTCTCCTCTCTCTCTTCCTGCCTGTCTGCCTACTTGTGATCTCTGTCAAATAAATAAATAAATTAATTAATTAAAAAAAAAAGAAACAAAAAAGATCTGAAATAAGTAACCTAACTTTATACCTCAAGAAACTAGAAAAAAGTGAGCTAAGTCCAAAGTTAGCAGGAGGAAGGAAACAACAAAGATCAGAGCAGAAATAAATGAAATCGAGACCAGAAAAACAATAGAAAAGATCGATGCAACAGAGGTCTGGGTTTGTTTGTTTTTTTTTTAAAGTAAACAAAATTGGCAAAACTTTAGTCAGGCTCACTAAACCAAAAAGAGAGAAAACAAAATCAGAAAGAGGAGACATTACAGCTGACATCACAGAAGTATAAGGGAACATGAGAGACGAGTATGAACAATTACCTGCTAACAATTTGGATAACCTAGAAGAAATAGACACATTCTAGGAAACATGTAACCTACAAAGACTGAATCATGAAGAAATGGAAAATCTGAGCAGATCAATAATAAGTAGATTAAATCAGTAATCAAAAATCTTCTAAAAAATAAAATTCCCAGGGCCAGATGGTATTGCTGGTGAATTCTACCAAATATTTAAGGAAAAATTAATGCCAATCCTTTTCAAGGTCTTCCAAAAAATTAAAGAGGAAGGAAAACTCTCAAATCCATTTTACAAGGGCAGCATTACTATGGTTACAAAGACAGAGAAGGACCCTACAAGGAAAGAGAACTATAGCCCAGTATCCCTGATGATATAGATGCAAAAACTCTCAACAAAATATTAGTAAGTAGAATTCAACCACAAATTAAAGGATCATAGACCATGATCCAGTGGGATTTACCCCTGGGAGGTAAGGATGGCTCAACATTTGCAAATTAATAAATGTGATACACCAAATTAGCAGAATGAAGGATAAAAATCACATGATCACCTCCACAGACGCGTAAAAAGCATTTGACAATACATAACATCCTGTCATGGTAAAAGAAAAAAACACAAACTTTCAACAACTGGGCATGAAGGGACATGCCTCAACATAATACCGGCCATGTACGACAAGCCCGTAGCTAACACCATACTCAACAATGAAAGACTGAACGCTTTTCCTCTAAGATCAGGGTCAGGAGGACATAACTGCCCACTCTTCACCGCTCCTATTCCGCATAGTCCTGGAAGTGCCAGCCAGAGCAATCAGGCAAGAAAAGAAATAAAACCTCCTACTTGGAAAGGCAGAAATACACTTGCTTTGGCTTGCAAATGTGTGATCTTATATATAGAAAATCCTAAAGACTCCCCCCAAAAAACTGTTAGAACTCATTCACAATTTCTGTAAAATTACAGGATCCAGAGTCAACCTACGGAAATCAGTCGCATTTCTATACACTAAAAACCAACTCTCTGAAAAAGAAAGAAAGCAGTCTCATTCACAACTGCGTCCGAAAGAACAGCTCAGGGATCAACGTGACCAAGGAGGTAAGAGGTCTGTACGGCGAAATAGAAGGATTGGCCTTTTCCGCGGTAACTGAAGGAAAGGGGGAAAGAGTGGGTGGGGATGAAGGAGACTCAGTGGTTTGGTGGCAAGAAGCTAAAGGCATGCTCTTATGATGTCTTCTATTTTCTGGGTGAAGAATCTGTATATGCTGAGAGAATGAGGATGGAAGCTTGAGAAGAAGAGGCAGTTTGAGGAAAATTTGCCTGAAGAGAGTGGAGAACGTCCGTGGGAGCTGACCTGTGGGGTCAGGCAGCCCAGGTCCTGATCAGTGTTAGCATCATAACGATAAAAAT
This sequence comes from Martes martes, assembly GCF_963455335.1. NCBI lineage: Eukaryota > Metazoa > Chordata > Mammalia > Carnivora > Mustelidae > Martes > Martes martes. The sequence continues at coordinate 5,979,167 of NC_137903.1, read as the reverse complement.
TTTCCGTACAGTAAAGGGTTAACTCAGTAGCCTCAGTTGCTCAGGCTCAAGCCTAAGGGTAGTCTCTGATATAGAACATATTGTCTAGAATAGTGAAAAACCAGAACTATCTCAACGACTACAGATTCAGTCGATGAGATACTAGGCAAGTATTTTAAAGATAACAAAGGGAATGGTCAATGCTAGCTTTGTTATAGTTGGTTTTTTTTTTTTTAAGCTGGTTTACAAATAGAAAACACGGCTCAGCCCACTTATATGTATATGAAAAATGTTGAAAGATTTATATCAAATCGTTAACAGTGGTTATTTCTGGGAGCTGGCTTAAGAGACCTACATGACAGTCTTCACACACTTCATTCTATGTAGCTGTTTTGGCTTTTTGGTTTTGTTGTTGTTTATTTGTTTGTTTTTTTAACTACTATCATTAAAAGTATTCATTGTAGGGGTGCCTTGCTGGGTCTGTTGGAAGAACACGTGACTCTTGATCTTGGGGTCATGAGTTTGAGCCCCATGTGGGGTACACAGATTATTTAAATAAAAACTTTAAAAAGTGAAATTATTCGTTGTTAACAATTATAGATATTTATATTCTGGGGAGAGGAGGGGAAAAGCTATTAAGGGTTCATCTCCTGGAGATTTTATGAAGCTACCTTAATCATTCCCTCAGCCTTACTAGTTTTTTGTTGGAAGTGAGCTTTCAATCCTCAACTCCCTAAAATGATTGTAAGCTTCTTCACGGACGGGAGTAGGAGACACACCTGAATTGTTAACTACAGAGTCTGGACCACCAAATCTGTAACTGGATAACTGAAGAGAAGGGATTTCCCAGGTTCTGCACTTGTACTTTTCACCACTAGATGGCACACTTGACCCTTTGACCAGATACGTTTTCTGTCCCTCCGCTGGAATAGGGAAAAATGAGTGTGACAACCTGTAGGAAAAGCAGGATGTTAGGAGAGGAAATGCAGGCTTTAGAGAGGGAGCTGGATTGTCTTCTGTCAAGAGGAAAAGCGGCTCTCTGTCCTAGGAATGGTGGGCCCCACCCCCACTCTGCCACACCACACAGACCCAAAGGCAATTAACTGTTCATTTTATCACCAGAAACTCTGCAACCTTGACAAATATGGATTAGGCAAGAATTCTTATAACTGCTAAGAGATCGTCAAGTATGCGGTGGCTTGCATGTTAAGAAAACACCATTTTATGTAACATGACCGGATCTCATGGGAATACACATTACCCAGCCTTCCCCTTCTTTGGTTGTTTCTCAGAAATTTTTGGCTACAGTCTCATAATTTATCATTTTCATTTTTAAAAATATTTTCTGTAAGTGCATATCTGTGCTGAGCCATGAGCAAGGAAATTTCCCCTCTTCTGCCCCATCACCTCCCCACCAAAGTCCAAAAACAAACTTCCTCTTTCTACCCTCAACATGTTTCCCAAACCCTCTTTTACCCAATGAGTTCTCAGTAAATGTTGGTCAGTGGTGTTCTTCATGGGACTTAAAATCATAGACAAGGATGAAGAACCACCTGAAATGTACTTTGAAGCCAAGTAGAAATGAACAAAAATATAAACGGGTGATAATGACATAATTCTATTATTTGGCTTTCGTCTGTGAGGGGAAGTGGTTATCTCGAGAGTGATGAACCGGGACCTGGCATTGCTCTGGAGGGACACAGTCTGAAGCCAGAGAAAACTTAGGTGTGATCCTGAGCTGCGCTGGCCCCTGCTTCCCAGCGACATGTGCTGATGTGCCTTTCTAGAAAGTTCTCTGATTTCCCTAAGTCTCTGTTTCTTCCTCTGCAAAATAGGGGTGATCACAGCCTTATGGCATAACTTACTAGTGGCAGAGAGATAACCTGCACTGAACCACTGCACCAAGAACAGCCTCGAGGGGCTTGGGAGAGGGGAGCTGAGCTGGGGTGAGGGAGATGCCTGCCCATGGCTCGTTCTGCGGAAGCTGTTGAGCAGAGATGAACCATGAACTGGCATCTGTCCAGGAATTCAGGTGGTCCTGAAGATCAGGGGAAAGTGGATCCCAAACACCTACCCTGCCACAACCCCGTCCCTGCCCAAACTCACTTATTCACCTGGAGTCTGTGTCTTTGTAAAGGTGTGTTCTCCTCCTCAGAGGGGTACCTACTGCCAAGATTCTGAGGATGAAACTTCAGCTCTACGAGTCCTGGGACCAGAGAGGACTGCAAGGAGTTGGAGCATGCTTGGTATGTAGGGACAGCTTGGTCAACGGACCCAGCAACTCTCCCTGCCTGACTCCCGCCTCCTCCCCAGCCCCAACGTTTGCAAACTTACCGTGTGGGGCAGCTATCTTGAGGAACGCTGGGTCAAGAACTGATCTGTTTCTTTATGACTCAAAGAGAAACTGGTCAACAGAGAGTCAGATGCGCAGAGCAAAGGAGACCACAGATGTTCCATGTTGCACATTAGGGGTTTGCTGGGTTACATTTGGCAGAACCTGCTTCCCCATCCCAGCGCTGCTTCTGCAGACACACAAAATGCAGGGAATGGCCTATGTTACAACCTTCCCAGCCTTACAAGTTTGGAGCTCTTTTGCTGCCAAATTTCATCCAGTGAGTTACACTGGAGAGAGCTCTGGACAGGTAGGTGCACACAAGACCTAGACGGAAGCGTGGTTCTGTCATGTGGTGGTTGTAGGACTTGGCCAAGCCAGTTAAACCCTTTGAACTGCAGTGTCTCCAGCCACAAAAGACAAAGCCTATGACGCCACCTCTAACATTCCCCAGAGAGCTTAAATTATGAAATCTGAAATCCGGTAAGTTTTGGGTCAGTCCACAAAAGATTTCGAAATCCTTTAAGATGCTGTTCCTTGTCCCTCCTCACCGCCGAATACACTCCACTTGTCAGTGTTTCATGTCTGCAATCGCACCCACCCCTTCCAGGAAATATTTCTTTGCCTGCGCCTACCAGTAATCTACTCATCCTCAGCCAGGAGAACTGAAAGTAGAGATGGGCCATTCACAAAGATTCAAATCAGCAGGAGGAAACTGCCCAAGGTGAAAAAAGAAAAAAAAAAAAAAACACAAAAAACAAAAAAACTGGATTTGGATGTTCATAGAAGCATTTTCACGTGGTCCCAAAGTTGAAATCTTTTTAAATTACTTAATGAAACCCTCGCTGGTTTTATCTCCATTGGCTCATTCTTGCTCTGCAACGGGAATACAGCATGGAATCAGATGCAGACTTTAGGGTTAAGTTTGCCCTATGTATCCAGGGGTGCAGACACCCAAACCACGTGTGAAACCAGCCCTACAAACAAAATACTTGGGGCTCAGACCAAAAAAAAAAAAACCCCAAAAAACAACAAAACCAAGACAGGAATTCATTTTGGCTGGAAGAAACTGGGAGAAACTCCCCGAGAAGGTGGCATCTGAGCTGGGGCTCTCCCACAGGTAAAGGAGGTGAGGGGAAAGGGTTGGGGAGGAGAGCCAGGAGGAAGGTACTGATCTGAGGGCCGACCCCCGAGACTGTCTCGTTCGGCATGCCTGATGTCCCTAAAGGGACGATTTCTTGTCAGACTTCACGAGATGTGTTCATAAGAGTCGCAGCCCCTGTGAAGACCTCATGGTTCCACAGCCCCCTGTCGCAGAGGGTCTCGGGATCCCTTAGCAGCCCACTGGGCGCTGAGTGACTAGGCCTCCACCTCCCCCTACACCCTTAGACCATCAAACCAGTAAGGTTGCCTCCAAACCGAGATAATATTCCAGAGCAGATTCCTGCAGAAATGACCGATAAGCACTTACAGAAATAATTAGCTACATTAAGCACAGTGTTATTAGCCCCAGACGCATGGTTATTAACTATAGCTAATCATATGGTGGGCATGGGGACGATCGTGAATAATATTTTACTGCATACTTAAAAGTTGCCGGGAGTAGATCTTAAAAGTTCTCGCCACAGGAAAAAAAAATTCTGTTAACTATGTGTGGTGATGGGTGTTAAGTAGACTTCCTGAGGTGATCATTTCACAGTACGTGTCAATATGGAGTCATTCCATTGTCTTCTGGAAGCTCGAGGTCAGACGCCCAACCTCCCTCAGTTTAAAAGCAGCAATGGCAGCAACGTCCACTAGGCGCCAGCACGAGCTCACCAAGGTCAGTCTGGCTCCGAGAACCTGTTCTTTGCCCGGCAGAACGACAACAGCGGCAGGTGGAGACTGGCCGCACACCTGGATCTGTACTTCTCCAGGTTCGGCCACATCTCCTGTGGACAAGCGCCGAAATATATGCCGGATATCAGAACAACTGAGTCGTGGGTTGAGGTTGGTAGTTGGTGCAACGGGCTGTACCAGAAGGGACAGAAATGGATCAAGGAGAGAGATTTCTAGGGAGAGAGAGTCCTGACCTAAATTTCTTTCACCTGTTGTACACAACTTGCTGTTGTCGTCGTCGTCGTGGATTGATTTGGATTAGGGCACCGAAGGCCGGCTTACCCGACTTGCGTGTGTTACAGCCGAGAGGAACTACGCTGGGATCCAAAATGATCACAGGAAGCTAACAGAGACAAAATTCAAAAGAGATCAGCATAAGGTTCTGCACTTCCGTCCCCCAAATGAGCCCCACAAGTAAGAGTTGAGGGGCAAAGAAGCACACCTTAGATGGAAACAGTCCCACAGGTGGGTTCGCGGGCAGTAAGCTTAATGAGGCTGGATGACATCACTGGACCCCTGGAAAAACCACTGTCCTTCTCCACCCGGGACCCCGTGTCTGTCTCTCCCCGACCACTAACGAGTCCTGTCGTCTCTGGGTCTCTATCCCCGTCTCTAGAATCAACAAGCTGGACTAAATCTCCAGGTCCCCGACAGCAGGAAATTCCAAGACAGCCTTTCACCATCTCTGGACCTGGGGTCAGCGTTCCCTCCACAACCTCTTCAGTTACCTTCCTGAACTGCGGAGCCTGGACGGCTGGAAGGGACAGAGACTCCCTTGCCACACAGTGTGGGCCCCAGTGGACGTCTGGCCACTCAGAAGCCGAAGAGGCTGTACTTGTGTCGCTTCTGTTCGTTTTGGAAAGAGGGTGCAGAGGCTTTGGGGTTTGAGAAACAAGGCAGAGGATCATAGGGGAAGAGAGGAAAAAGTGAACAAACTGAGGGTTGCTGGAGTGGAGAGGGGTGGGAGGTGTCTGGGTAATGGACGATGGGGAGGGTATATGCTGGTGGTGAGTGCTGCGTATTGTGTAAGACTGATGAATCACGGGGGCACCTGGGTGGCTCAGTTGGTGAAGCATCTGCCTTTGGCTCACTCAGGTCATGATCCCAGGGTCATCTTCTCCCTCTCCCTCTGCAGCTCCCCCTGCTGTGCTCTCTCTCTGTATCAAAAAAAATAAAATAATCTTAAAAAAAAAAAAAAAAAGACTGATGAATCACAGACCTGTACCCCTGAAACAAATAATACATTATATGTTAATGATTAAAAAAATAAATAAAGGCCTGGAAGACCACACACGAAGCTGTTAGATGGTGATGGCCTCTGTAACCCCCACGGGGGTGGGAAGGTAGCATCTGAAAGTGGACTTGAACATTTTTCTATACACTGTGGCTTTTTAAAAACAAGTACAACATAGTCCCTCATGAGCCTCTGCTTAAAAAATTAAATAATGGTGGACGACTTGTATGTTGAAAGCACAATTCATGGCATAATCAAAATGCTCCTCTTTAACCTTTTCATAATCCATTTAAAATTCATTCAGTGGGGCCCTCTTTCCCTGGTCCCACCACTTTCCCAGCACTACTGGCATCCACTGGGAGCTTGTTAGAAACGCTGGGTCTCGGGCCCCACCGTGGACCCACTGAGCCAGAGCCTGCATCAGAGAGGGCTGGATGACTCGGGTGTGCGTTACCGTTTGAGACAGCTCATGATTTTTCTGCTTCTTCTGATCATCGATAGTCCTGTAATGACTTTAGGTCACAAGCGTAGTTCCAATTTATCAATTAGGACGCCCAGTCGCCCGCGTTACTCAGACCCCAAACTTAATTCAAAGATAAGTCTTTGTCCTCCTACTTACCCTGCTCAGGTCCTGATTTGGGGAAGGAGCTTGACCGGCCTCCCTCCTGCTTTCTGCCTCCCCATCCCCTCCCCCTCCCTCTCTCATTAGGCTATTTCCCTTGGGGTCTCTCCTAAGCCAAAGTTGGAGGGAAGAGAGCGGGGAGGATGGGTAAGGAAGCAGGAAGTTCTCTTGGACCTGGGCAGTTTTCTGCTCTCTGAACTTGGCAGGTCACTTAAGCCAATGCTTTTCCCCATGGGTACCTTTGTGGACTTTCTGGGATTGTTTATTTCAGAGGACGGCTCCCCTGGCTGCCCCCCCTGCCCCCACAGCTCCGGGAATTCAGATCCACCTTCAGCTTCTCTGTGACTTAAACAACCCCTCCTGGTGGCCTTAGTACAGGAACCAAGACAACCCCATGACAGCTTGTAACCAAATTCGAGTTCGTCTGCCCGCGATGCACCACAAAGACCATTTACGGAGACACAAGTGTACAGCAAAGGAAAGGGTTTATTCCAGAGGCTGTGGAATGAGGAGACTGGAGAGCAAACCTCAAATCAGCCTCCCAGAGGAGCAGAGAGAGTCAGGGATATTCAAAGGCAAATGAAAGGCCCAGTTGCTGCTGAATTTGTCCCAGCTTGTAGCTGGGATTAGTCCCATTAACCTTTTGATTGCTGGTTCAGGCTCCGTCTTCCAGGAACCATGGAAATACACACGCGGCTTTGCCCCGGCATGTTCTATAGCACAGTCTTGATCCCAAGACAGGCTCTTCTGTGCTATAGTCAACCTCTCACCATAACCTTCTGAGGTGTGAGTCAGGCTGGGTGCCCTGTGTCTCCCAACTGAACCCATTTCAGACCTCCCTGAGTGACCCCATGCGCATTTTCTTTTTTTTCTTTTTTAAAGATTTTATTTATTTATTTGACAGACAGAGATCACAAGTAGGCAGAGAGGCAGGCAGAGAGGAGGGAGCAGGCCCCCCGCTGAGCAGAGAGCCCAATGTGGGGCTCAATCCCAGGACCCTGGGATCATGACCTGAGCTGAAGGCAGAGGCTTTAACCCACTGAGCCACCCAGGTGCCCCCCCCCATGGGCATTTTCATCATCAGGCTTGAGGGAGACATGGGGAGCTTCCCACACCTTCACACTATTTGAAGGGTCCTTCACATGGACCCAATAATGGGTCCGTGATTAAAGGAGCGAGACTGATATAAAGCGAAGGTCAAGCAAAGCTTTATTTCATGCCAAGCATCAAGAATCGAACTGAACGTTTGGGGACGCACCTCTTACAAGAGAGGGTGACCCTTCTTTGTTTCACAGACTAGCTTTTAAGGGCAAAGGCCATGCGGTCGGGCCTGGCCACGCACAGGTGGCCAATGAGATTGTAACACACACAGGAAAACTCCACAGTGATGCTAGGTGACCCATTGAATTACAATTTACCCTAGTAGACATTTGAACCAGCCTATTACACCTTGATTAGGATTGGCGCCAAAAAGGTTCCCAAAGGGCGGGGGCCCATACTCCTTGGTAGCCAGGGAGACAGTATGCAACCCCCCACTGATCAATTTCTCCACCTGGCCTGACCCACCCTTGTACCTGGGCTTTGTTACCTGGAGCTGGTTTCTGGGACTTGTTTTTAAGTGATTCCCCTGGAGGAAGGGGAGCAGGGACAGTTTAAGGGTTAAACAACAAGGTTTTTGTTTAACCTCAATGAAAGCCTCTTGCTAAAATATAAAAGTATAAAATAGGTCCTTACACACACTATGAGGAGGAATTGTGACGGGAACTCGTATCATGGCAAAGGAATCTCTTTGTACACCCTCTCTCTTCCTCGTGCTCCTCCCCCTTTTAATCTCCTTGCGACTGCGGCGTCCAGAAGTCAGAGAACAGATCCTCCACCATTTCCTCTGTAAATTGTGTGTGTGATAAACTGGTTTCAGAATTTCACGTCTACTGTGTCATGAAATATCACTGTAGACATCCCATCACGAGTGCAATTGCTTGATTGTAAAAAATAAAAATAAAATCCTGCCTTCCTGCCTTACTCTCCCCAGACAGGCCCCCCTGAGGAACTGTAATCAATTGTGGGTCCCATGTTCTAAACCAGAGATAGAGCAGCTGGAGATGTGCTCAGAAAAGCCAGAATGGAGAAGGAACGCTGAATTAGGGATGGTTGCAAATACTGAAAAAAAAAAATAATAACAACAAGAAAAAGAATCTATCTTTAATAAAACCTAAACATGACCTACCCAGAGTCTTTAAAAATCTGTGAAGGGCTCACAAGAGGATCAGGAATCAGGTTTATTCTGTGTCCCCCTAAGGAGTGCAGTGCATAAAAGCTATAACAAAACCATTTCAAATCACATTTGAACCCAAGTCTGAGCTCCTGAGCCAGCGTTCTAAACCTCTACGCTCGGGGACCTCTAGGTCCAAAACTGAGTAGCCTGGCTATTACAATTTAACACGGTACACTGGGGGCATATTCACTTTAAGGGAGGGGGAGAATGACTATCTCCTACATGCCTGCAATAAGATTGGCTCCTTTGAACTGAAAAAGATGAAAATGTCTGACCCCTATTCTTCTGCCTTGGATCTTAGCGGGACCAGGGATATACAATTATATGAGGCCTCTCATTATGAGGAGGGTTTGAGCATGGAGACCAGTTACCTTTGCAGGTGTGGTGACTGGGGAAGGAGCTAACCCAACATGGGCTCACTGTAGTATATGTTGGAGATAAGAGCTCTACTTGGCAGAAAGTCTGCTCTTAATCAGTAAGTAGGGTCAGGAGTGCATTTCCCTTAGTTAACTATGGACCAGGAGCAGGTAATTCAGAAGACGGGTGGGGCAGCATCACAAACAGGGACATTGGCTCTGGGCTGCTACGGAACACTAAGTCAGTAACGGCTCAGGATCCAGTGGGAACACTGAACAGTGGGTAAAGAGTTAAAAGATTCTCTGGGTCTAATTAAGAAAGAAAAGCGTGATGGTGTGCTCTCATGGCTAGGGTAGGCGAGACAAGCCCTCTCATGCATACCTAGCAGAAATTCAAATTGTTACAGTCTCTTTAAGGGATAATTTGACAACATCTATTAAAATGCAATATAAAATCCAACAGTTTTTCTTATAGGAGTTTATCCCATAGATCTATTCAAAGACAGGTGTAAAGATGTAGGGGATGGACGCCTGGGCGGCTCAGCTGGTTAAGCTTCCGACTCTTGATTTTGGCTCAGGTGATGATCTCAGGGTCATGTGATCAAGCTACGTAGAGCTCTGCACTCGCTGGGGAGTCTGCTTGAGGATCCTCTCTCCCTCACCCTCTCCCCTGATGGTGTTCTCTCTCTCTCAAATAAATAAATAAATAAATAAATCTTTAAAAAAAAGATCTAGGGGTAAGGATATTCACTGCAGCATAATGTAAAACAGCAGAAGTTTAGAAATAATCTAATACTCTGTCAATAGGGACTGGCAGATGTCATCTCTCCGGGAAATGACTTGTGGACCCCCACGGTGGGCTTCGTGTCCCTCCTCTGTGCTTCTAAGCATTCTAACATCCTCTGTCTTAAGACTTTTGGTAACGAAAGGATTCATTTACTTGTTTGTGTCTCCCTGTAAGGTTTCTCTTATTTCCCTCATTTTGCAGATGAGGACACTGGGGCTCAGAAGGCCTGAGCAGCCCCCCATGGGGGTTGAGGCAAGAGTATATGACAAGGCACAGAGGTGGGCAAGGCACTGTGTTGGGGAGAGAGCGAGGGTTCGGTGTGACTGCAGTACAGGGTGAATGGGCTACATGGGCCATGATGAGGAGTTTCCACTCTAACCAGAGGATTTGATTCAATCTCTTAGGGAAGATGTCATCAGTGTAGAACCCAAAGTGTTTCCCCTTTCTATAGAGTTGAGATGAGATAAGAAACTGAGACTCGGGGAGGCTGAGATCCAAATGGAACAACTTGCCAGGATTCTCTCTGCTCTCTGATAACGGACAGTTGGGTTCCTTGCCTGGAATCTGGTTTAGAGTCTGAGACTTGAGTCTAAGACACTGAACTGATCAGAGAACCAGAGAGAAGCAACTTCCTCCTCGGGATTCTCCAGCATTTTGCGGCTATCCTTGCTGCTTCAGAATGAGCTCTAAGCTCTCCTGGGGAAGCCTGGACTAGCTAGTCTTCTGTTTCCTTGAATGCATGTTGGAACTTCAACCGGAAGCTGGATGAGGTCATTCCCCGACCCCCACCCCACAAGGGCATGGCCAGTAGGCTGCCTGTCTGATTATTTTCTGCTATTTTCACAGTGTAGACCTTCCTGGAGATCATTAACAGGAGTTGTTAATGATCTATGAGACCTGGGGGCTTAAAACAGAGGGCAGGAGGGCTTATGAGTCAATCCCTCTTGCCCCTGGTGACACACACACACACACACACACACACACACACACACAGAATTTGCAGCATGAAGACTTCCATTCTAATGCTTAAGCCTTATTCTTCCCCATCTCCCACATCTCTAGTGCAAAAGTGAGGAAGGTGACAGGACAGGAAGGAAGAGGTGTATTGTGGCTACTAACAGGATGTGAGTGAAGGAGATACTGCCCTACTAGATCTCTTGTGAGTTGCAATTTCACTTTTTTTCTCTCTTGAAAAATGAGAACTGGTTTCTTTGGTTTTGGGGGTTTTTGATTTGCAATCCTTTGATTCCTAAGCTTCATGGTACTAAAACTGGTCACTTCCTATCTAATTCAGAGATGGCAGAAACATCAGCAGAACAAAATCGAAGGAGGAAGGACCTTTGCCCCTGGAGTAACAGGGGATTAGCCAGAACTCTAGGAGAGTTCTGAGAAGACAGATGAGCTTGCATTAGAGAGCTGGAAACCAGAGTCATCGTAATTCTTGAAACCAGAACCCAGTACTGGATTATAGGGGCCTGGACATGCCTTCTCAGAAATAAGTAAGTGTCCACTGAGATCTGTTTAATTGATTTTTCTTTTTCTGATTTTAAATTGGCATCTCCTCCAATAAGGCTTTTTGATGCCTTCAGTAAAGAATGCTTCCAAACCCCATCCCAAATATCCAACAGGCTGATGAACCTCTTAACAAGACTCTCAGGTTCTGATCCCCTTTTACTTCTCCATGTTCATCTCCTGTCATCTCGTCCCTAAAAGTCATCTCCCCCCACAGAAACACACACAATTCTCCAACAACTCTCAAATTATTTGCAGCTCTACAAACACACGAGGATCTTTCAAGTCTCCATGTGTTTGTTTCCACAGCCCACACACCCAACTCCTAACCTTTTTCACATCTCCACTTGAATTCTTACTCTTTTTTTCAAGATTCAGCTTTCTTCTCTGAATTCCCCTGTTTCAGAGAGCACTTATTACATTGCACTGTAATTTATGTGTGTACCTGCCTGCCTCTCTCCCTGTACAATTTTAATGACTTTGTAATAATAGGGTGATGAATCATACTAAGAAGACTATGATGAAGGATGTTGATGTCATTCTGGTTGATCACTCAAAAAGAAAGGGGAAATTGGGTTTTGACAAGTTCAAGTTGAAGTGAAAGATGGGAGGGTTGAGTTGTTATCAGTTCTTAGCCTTAATAGTGCGCTTACTTAATGATGGATGTGGACCCCATGACCTTCTGGGAACAAGTCACACCAGCCCTGCGGAGAATAAATGGCTCTAGCAGGCAGATGGGGACTCATGAAAACGGGGCTTGTAATGAACACATTCCTGAGATCGCAACTGACACGGTGTCTTGCTTTTTTCCTTCAAGTAACAGTGAAGTCACCATGCAGGATGGTATATGGACCAGGTCATGCGTGTCTAGGTGTGTTAGGGTTGAAGTGGCTCTTAGGGAAGAAAAAAACTGCTAAAAACTAGAATTCTGCAATTTTCAGGATCTGTCTTAAAACTTCCTTGAAAGAATTTTCTGAATCCAAATAATACGGCTTAGTTTAAGCTCTGGCTGAAGTGAGACTGGCCAGAGCCCACCCGACTGTCCAGCTCCACGGGGGCCGGAGAAGCCAAAGGGCTCATTGTCTCAACGACCTGAAACACCCAACTATTTCCTGTGCTGCCATGTGTACTGGGTGGGCATCTATGAAAAGCTAAGGGTGACTAAATAAACTTGCCAACAGAAGGCAAGGAACGGAAAGGGAGTCCTGCGAGGGGAGGAAGAGACCTGGGGACCGCCCTCCCGCTTGCAGATGCTCAAGAAGGATGCGACCCCAGATCGTCAGCCACCACACTTTATGATGCTCCTTTACCATCACCGCCAAACAAAGCGCGAGCAGAGATGGCTTCGCGGGGTCTCTGCAGGTGGGAAGCAGGGGAGAGGAGAGGCCGGAGCCTGGAGGCGGGGACAGGAGCGCCCCCGCCCCCTCAGCTCTCCACAATAGTGGTCTCCGGGGTTCTCCGGCTCACGGCAAAGTGGGAAGTGGGGGTCTCCAGCGTTCCCCTGTGCTCTGGGAAGGCCTGGGGCTCCTTTAATTCCAGGACCACCCGGTTCAGAAGGCCCTTGAGCAGCTGCATTTCTTGGAGCAGAAGGTCCACGTCGGGTTTCAGGGCTCCAGCGGATGGTTCCAAGGGGGTCGGCGGGGCGCAGACCGGCGGCCCAGCAGTGGGGGCTCTGCCCGCGGGGAACTGCAGCCCCGATGAGGTGGTGTTCTGGACGGAGGTGACCGACGGGGCCGATCTGGACACCGGGGGCTTTCTGAAGGAAAGCGGCTGGTTACCCGGCGCCAACGTGGCAGCCTGGAGGACTGCGGCCGTGGTGGACGCCAAGTCCAGCGGAGAACCTGCGAACGCAACACACGGCTCTCGCACAGCCTGCGGGGGAAGCGGGGCCCACGGGCCGGAGGGGAGTAAGGAGGGCGGGGGTGGAGCGAAGGGGAGAGGAGGAGTGAAGAAGAGGGGGTGGGGTGGAGACGAGAGAGAAAGGGGGAAGGGTGAGGAGGGCAGAGGGCATGGGGTGGAGAAGAGCGAGGGATGGGAGGGCTGTGAAAGGGGTCACGGGATGGAAAGGAGAGAGGAAGGGGCGGGGTGAGAGGTCGGAGAGGAGGAGGTGGAGAGGAGGAAGAGAAGGGGGATGAAGAGGGCGGAGGAGGTGGGGTAGAGAGGAGAGAAGGGAGGGAGGGGAGAAGTGAGGAGGGCGGAGGGGGAGGCGTGGAGAGGAGAGAAGGGAGGGGGAGGAGTGAGGAGGGCGGAGATGGGGAGATGGAACTGGGAGGGCCGCGTGACGCGAGGGAGACTCGGGGTGCGGAGGCGGAGGCGGGGCTGCCCACCGCGGGGTGGGGTGGGATGGGTTGCGGGGAAACGTGCGCGGAGCGTGCGGTCACTCACCGCGCCCAGCAAGCTGCAGCCAAGGGCTGCGTTTCCGGACGCTCCGCGTGGCGGTAGCGGCCTCGCACCAGTACGACTCGAGCTCCTCGACCTCGGACTCGGGGACCGTGTACTCGGCGCCCCAGTCGAAGCGGCGCACGGGGCGACTGTACTTGTAGAAGGCGAACTGCAGCGGCGTGTCGCGCTTCTGCGGGTGCAGGCGGGTGTCGCAGCGCACGGCCACCCCGCCGCGGGCCTCCGCCCGGCGCGTCACCCTCAGCACCGGCGCCGGGAACAGCTCTGCGGAGAGGGGTTCCGGAGGCTGAGGGTACACGGTGGGCCAGCGCAGGGGTCCCAGGGGACGAGGTCTCGCGTGTCCACGGCCCCGCGACCCCTCTGTCCTTCGGGTTTCCCTCGAGGGCTCCCCGCGGACCAGGGGACGGAGAAGGGGTGGGAGGAGGCTTGTGTGTGCGTGCAGAGGGAGGGGGGAAGACTTCTGAAGTGCGGGGCAAGGGGCCGAGGCCTCCAAGGATGAGGAAAGCTCGCAGGGGAGTCGGGGGAGAGCCGGCAAGACGCTTCTTGTCACATCCCGACTGACACCCAGTTTGATCCCCGGACTAGAAGGGGTGGCCGCGTCTGCCTGGCAGGATGCTCCGAGCCGTTTCCTCGCCCCACTAGTACAGCGACCCCGACCCCTGCCGCCCCTTCTGCCTGGGACTTGGATAGAGCGGCCCCCTATGTAGAGTTCCACCCGGAGTAAGAAGCCGGAGGTGTGCGGGAGGGAAGGGACACTCGTCCCCGCGCAGGCTGAGCAGTAGGGGCGCCTTCACAGCGGAGGAGAGACGAAACTTCCGTGGGCTCGGGGAGAAATCTGCCTCGCGGCGGCGACTTCAACCTCCTTCCTCCCTGCCCCCCTTGGTACCGGTCCCAGAATTTCCCAGCGCTCGATTGCCTCCCTCCCGGGCCCCAGGTGTTCCCCACCTTGCACGGTCACGGCCGCCTTGGCGGAGAACATGGGCGCGCTCTCCACCGGGATGCGCATGGTGCCCGAGCACTGGTAGCGGCCGCTGTCGCTGGCGCGCGCCTGCGGCACCGTGTAGTTGGCGCTGGAGTGGAAGTAGCGCACCGCCTTGCCGTCGTGGTAGTAGTGAAGCTTGTAGACCATCTTGTCGTACCAGCCGCGGCAGCGCATGACCAGCGGCTCGCCCTCGAACACCGCCACGTAGGGCACTTGCAGGATCAGCCAGTCTACGACAGTCACCACAGACCGGCCTGATCCCCAGAGAAGTCCAGCCCTGGGGGTCTCCCGTTCTCCTCGGCGCCCCTGCTCCCGTCCCTGCACGGTGGTTCGCCTCCTCCCCACTTAATACGCTGCAGGCGGGCGCCCCAGGAGCCTCAGAGCTGGATGCATTGGGAGGCGAGGGGAGAGGAAAGCCCCGTCTGCCCTTAGGGATTAGGAAGGCAAAGATGCCTGGTTCTGGGTTCCAGCCCCATCAAAGAGTAATGGCCATCAGGATCAGGTTTACACTCCCCAGGATGCCCTAGGGGCCTTTTTCACCTGGGCCCTGCTTACCTTTCCAGGACCACCTCAGTATTGTCACTTGCCCAGTGTCTCCCTCACTGTCCCCACCTGCCACTCCTAATGCAGGCTAAGTGCAACCACGCCCAGCATACATGTTGGGAAAACTGTATCTGCTCTGTGCCCGGGGCCTTTGTACCTGCCAAGAAGACCCCCCCCCCCCACACACACACACTCTGTTTTAGTTGAGACCTACTTGTCCTGTAGGTCTAGCTTTAGACCTTTTCTCCTCCAGGAAACTTCCCTAACCCTGCAGGACAGGGCAGGGCATCTCCCACAGCACCTCATATTTACGGATCGCCATCGTCATCGTACCTGATCTGTTCTGGACGCCATCTGAGAACTCTGCGAGTAACAGTCCCAGTCCGTCTGCTACTCTATTCCACAGTCGGTAGCCACCTGCTCTCGTGGCCAGTGTCTTATCTGAACTATCAACTTCCAAACAACAAACCAGAGTGCAGGCAGGAGGTAGATGCAGATGCTACGGGAGGGATGATCTTTGAATCCTGAATACAAATCGTGGCCCTTCAGGCTAAGATGAGGTGATATTCCCTATCAAGCAGCTAATCCTGTACTCTAAAGAATGAATTATTGCTATTTTCTTATCCTGCTTTGAAACCCTTTAAGTGACTCCGGGAAGTCAGTTTCTGAATTGAGCCCTATGTACCCGTGTATGTCTGCAATAAACTTGTGAGTGCTTTGTTCCATGGCTGTCCTCTTTTTTCCCTGACAACGTGTCGTAATTCATGTTTCATCCTCACAACAACCAAAGACACAGATACAATTATTGTCCCTGTTTTGCTGCTGGGAAGCACAGAAAAGCATCGTGCTGTTCAATCAGGAGTAATTCTCCCAGCTGCACACAGCCTGCCCAGGGACCCTCACTCCCTACCCCCCCTTGCTCTCCCCCGTCCTTTGCTGACCCCTCCTCCAAAGTTCCCTGTCCAGTACCCCAGGTCCTCAGAGCCTCTGCCCTTCTGAGCTAGTCTCTTAAATAAGCACAAATGTTTATTGCCTCCCACTCAGGCAGAGGGGTGAGGGGACCTTTGGGGTCAGACAAGCCTTACCGCCTCTCTCACATAGTGCCATGCAGACCTCCACAGCTGCCGAGACCCTAGATAGTTCCCACTCCCCGCCCCAGACAGAGTGGCCCGATGTTCTCTCCCACTGGAGGGCCAGTAAGGCCAGGGGAGATGAGCGGAGCCCCGCCCCCAGGCTCAAACACTCACCGTTGGAAACAGAGAGATGGATGGGGTCACTGACAGGTGCTCCCCGAGTCTGGCATCGATACACCCCTGGGGTCTGCACCTCAATGCTCTTCTTGTGGGAGGGCAGAAGGAGGTGGCCCGAGTACCAGAGAGTGCTGATGGGCCGGAGCTCCAGAAGCGGAGGGTGGTACCCGTCACAGCGCAAGGTTACCCGCTCCCCCTTGAAGATGGTGGTCCAGGGTGGGTGTAGAGACAATGTGGGCTTCTCCAGAGTAGCTGGGGGTGTGTGGAAGGGGGCCAAGGTGGGCAAGAGAATCAAGCCGAGGTGCCCAGAATGTGTGAGGTTGGCAAATCTGAGCAAACTCCAGCTTCCAGGACCCAGCCCACATCACCACACCATCCCCGTGGCAGGACACACCACACGGGACTGCAAGTTCCCAGGACCCATTTCAAAGTGCTTAGAAGTAAACTGAGTCACAGGGATTGAGGAGACATGGGAAGAGACACTGTCCCCCAAAGTCCAGGAAGTGGGGAGTGCCCAAGCAGGCCACTTGGGGGGTGTGCGTGGAAGTTGTCAAAAATTGGGCTGAGGGATGTGAAGACTCACCAGCTCGCCCGCCGCTTGGGACTGCAACACGAGAGTGAAGGGGAATGTCAGAGATGAGAGGAAGGGAAGGGACCTCCTCAGCAGAGGGAAAACTCCACGGGTCTCAAGACCTGGTTTTCTTCTGCTTTCAGTTTCCCTGGCTCTGAGAAAACCCCCTTCTCTTTATCCTCGAAAAATAGTGAACTGCTGTTTGGAATTGGGGACTAACGCCCAACACACACACACACACACACACACACACACACACACTCTGGTCCCCTCTCCCCTACAGCCAGTCCCTGTGCTATTGGTGGTGCACGGAGGACTCACCTAGGAGCAGAAGGGCTGTCAGTGCCCACATGACGGACCTGCCCTCAGCGGCTGCAGGACGATGTCTGCAATAAGTTTTTAAGCGCTTTGTTCCACCGCTGTTCTCTTTTTTCCCTAACACCATGTCTTAACTTCATCTTTCATCCTCACAGCAATCAAAGAGGCAGAGACAATTAATGTCTCCATTTTACTACTGGAAAGGCTGACCAGTGCTGACCACTGAGCCCCGGGGGCGGGGCGGGGGCACTGCTTGCCTCCCACCCACTCTCAATTCCTGAAGATGGTGATTGGAGACAGCAGGACGCGGGCTGGATAAGTGTCAGCCCTCAGGTGTCCCAGGCACCAGGCACCGTCTTCCCTACCACCCCTGAAGCCACCTCCCATCACATCTCAGTCCAGCCCCAACCCCTACAGAGAAGGCATTCGGAGCAGAGCTTATGCCCTCTGCAGCCTAAGAAAGCCACATCCAACCCCAGATGGTGACAGGTGACCCTGTCCCCTTCAGGCTCCCACTGACATCCCCCTCCCATCGCACCTGCCCCCAGCTGGCCCTGTAAGCCTCAACTGATGGAAATGCCTCCCTATGTCCTCAACGTCTACCTAGGGCCTTTATTCTGCTCATTCCCTGCTGGTGCGAGGCCTTGGGAGGCTGGCCCTGGGGTCCCTGTCCCCAGAGCTAGCAGCGTCCCGCAGATGAGCGGACAGAAGGGTAGGACTCGCCAAACACCTTCCCTGTCACTGTTTTCTGAAGTTCCAGTTAAGGAGGGAACTGCAATGTGTTTCCCCTTCTTTCTCCCTTCCTGAAAACTTAAACCATCAGAAAGGTTGTTTTTGACCCACCCAAGCGATCTCACCCTACAGCATCTCCACTCCCTTGTGCCTTCCTCCCCTCTACCCATCCCTACAAGCCGCCCCCAACTACCACCCCAGCCATGCCCCAGTGCCAGGACTCCTTACCTGGTGGACAGAGGTCACTGCATCAGCCCCTCAGAAACTTCTCAGATCTGACCTCCCAGCTCTAATTCTTGTGCTTCAAGAGCCATGTGATCATACCCTAAGCAATGGAGAACCTGAATTCTCATGTAAATACTTAATGAATTTTCCAACCTGATTGTATGTCTCCTTGGACGGTCTCCTATCCTCACCTGTGGTCTTAGAGTCCCAGGCACCTCTTTCCGCTGGGACAGTGGCAGGGAGGGAAAGGACGATTAAACACTGTCAACTCCCTTAAACAGTCTTCTCCCTCTTGCTTGCTGATAGCCAAAACTCCACTCCGAGAATTCCCTCATGGTTGTTCTTTACACAGCAGCTTTTGTTAAAAATGCAAATGCCCTGGTGGCTCAGTTGTTAAGCATCCTGGGATTATGCCCCACCATGGGCTCCCTGCTCTTCAGGAAGTCTTCTTCTCCCACTCCTGCTTCCCCTTCCTGTATTCCCTCTCTCACTCTCTCTCTCTCTGTCAAATAAATAAATAATAAAATAAAATATTTAAAAAATGCAAATGGCTCTTAGAGAAATGTGGTTGTTCATTTAAGGTAGGCTGGCCATTCCAGATCCTGTTTGTGAACAGATTTTAACAAAAGACAGATAGTCATATGGATCTGAAAAGCAGGGACCTGATTACACCAAATATTCATGAGGTGTATAGACTTCCTGAAAATCTCTAGACCCATCGATAGACTTCCTGTCGTACTGTGCCCACCCAACATATCTTTATTCTGGGCTTCCTTCTGCATTTTCCCCCATGTTGGATCTTTTTCTCCATCCAAGACTTTTCCCAGCAGAATTTCTAATTCTTCACCCCTTTGCTGGGCAGAGATGTAGCAGTTATCACTTGTTACCTGAGCAATTCTTGGAAGCCCATCATGACGTAATTTGTGGACAAGATACGCCATCTTCCGCTAAGAATTCGGAAGACCAAAATATTCTCAGTGATGATGACAGTGCTGCTGCTGCTGACCATGACGGTGCCTCCTTACTCTCCGTGAGTGCTGGAGCGGGGAGCACCTGAGCCCGCGGACACCCTAGTCCTGCGCTGGGATTTGAGTAGAAGTCCATCTCACTCCCAAATGTGCACTCTCTCTCCTGCTCACAGCAGTTTGTCACCCCAGACTGTTCAGGTCCCCTCTCCAGGTCTATTATTTATTTTTTACCTCTATGCACACGACCCTTCCCCTCTGCCCCCCACGAGTACCCATGGCGTGATGCTTATCAGATGTACCCGATACACACACATGTTCATCCCTGAGGAAGGTCTCGTGTTATTGATATACATAAATGGTGTTGTGTTCTAGGCATTATTTTCTCTTTTAGAGCAAAAGCCAGAGGTAAGAGGAGTTTGCCCAGTCCCCTTTCCCCTGTGCTTCTATGACTGAGCAGGGCTATCTCATCTCATCTTCTCTGGCCCTCGGACTGGGATTTATACCATCAGCTTTCCTGCTTCTCAGGCCTTTGGACTCAGACTGAATTATATCTTCCCGGGCCTCCTGCGGCAGACGCCCAATCGTGGGACTTCTCAGGCTGCATAATCTCATGAAGCAATTCCTCATTCTCTCTCTCTCTCTTTCTCTCTGAGCCTCTGACAACCACCATTCTACCATCTGCTTGAGTCTATTTTAGATTCCACACATAAATAATATTTGCCTTTCTGCGTCTGGCTTATTTTGCTTAGCGGAATGTCTTCCAAGTTCATCCATGTTGCTGTGAATGGCAGGACTTTCACACACACACACACACACACAAGTCTCACGTTTCCTTCATCCCTTCATCTTTGATAGACGTTTAGCATTTAGGTAGTTCCCACACTTTGGCTACTGTGAACAGTACTGCATTGAACTTGGGAGCGCAGATATCTCCTTGAGATAATGATTTCGTTTCCTTTGAATGTGTCTCTAGAAGTGGGATTCCTGCTCATAAGATTGTTCTTTATTTTTTAAAAAGATTTTATTTATTCATTTGAGAGAGAGAGAGAGAGAGAGAGAGAGCATGCATGAGGTAGGGGGAGGGGCAGAGAGGGAGGAAAAGTCAGACTCCTCCTGAGCAAGGAGCTGGACTCGGGGCACCATCCTAGGACCTGGGCATCATGATCTGAGCCAAAGGCAGATGCTTAACCATCTGACCTGCCCAGGAGACCCTTTTTTTTTTTTTTTTAGAGATTTATTTATTTATTTGAGAGAGAGAGAGAGAGAAAGAGTGAGTGAGCAGGGGGAGTGACAGAGGGAGAGGGAGAGAGAGAATCTCAAGCAGACTCTACTCTGCCCACAGAGCCCTACAAGGGGCTTGATCTCATGACCCTGAGATAATGACCTGAGCCAAAACCAAGAGTTGTCCCTCATAAGATAGTTCTATTTTTTTTAAGATAGTTCTATTTTTAACTTTTTGAGGAACCCCCCATACTATTTTGCACAGTGGCTACACCAGTTTGCATTCCCACCAGCAGTGCACAGAGCTCTCTGTCCTCCAAATCCTCATCACTACTGACTTCTTGTCTTTTTGATACTAGCCAGTCTCACAGGTGTGCAGTGTATCTCCTAGTGGTTTTGATTTGCATTTTCCTGATGACTGGTGATGTCGAGCGCCTTTTCACATACCTGATGGCCATTTTTTGGTTTATTTTGAGAAACGTCTATGCAGGTCCTTGCCCATTTTTAATTCCAGTTATTTGGGTTTTTTGCTATTTAATTGTAAGCGTTCCTCATATATTTTGGATGTTAATGCCTTATCAGATAAGTGATTTGCAGATGTTTTCTCCCATTTCATAGATTTCCCTTTCACTCTGCTTACTGTTTCAATTGCTCTGCTGCTGTTGTGGATTTTTTTTTTTCCTCACAGATGTACAACGGAATAAAGGAACGTGTAGCACAATCAACTTATGACTTTATAAACTTCAGTTGAACTCTTCTTTGAAAACCAAGGTCATGTTAAATTTATTTTTTTTCTGTAGCACTTTTTTTTCTAACAACACAATACTCCATATGCAAATGTCAAATTAAATGAAGGTTCTTCAGTATTGAAAAAAAATTAGCTATTTTGTCTGACCTGATTAAGACTGGGGAAAATGGGGGCGCCTGGGTGGCTCAGTGGGTTAAAGCCTCTGCTTTCTGCTCAGGTCGTGATCCTGGGGTCCTGGGATGGAGCCCCGCATCAGGCTCTTGGCTCAGCGGGGAGCCTGCTTCCTCCTCTCTCTCTGCCTGCCTCTCTGCCTACTTGTGATCTCTGTCTGTCAGATAAATAAATAAAATCTTAAAAAAAAAAAAAAGACTGGGGAAAATGTGTGAAAGACACACAGTCACGACTTTTAGGTCAACAAACAAAGGTTCACCAAATTCAGTAATACTGAGGGTACACTGGGGCAGTCTTTAACAGGTTGGAATGATTACATGAGGAGGATCAATAAAGGAAAGAACTACTCCAGATAGTAGGTAATGAACTTGGCTTTTGTTACCTCTGAGAAAAAATAAAGGCAACAAACACATAGAAATTTGAAAATAATTTAGAGAATATATGTATTTAAAGGAAACCTAAATTCCTACTCAGAGAAGATTTTTATAATTACTAATAGTGTATATGTACCTATGTGTTTCTCCCTCATGGTCTCCCCAGTCAGCCCGTCAAGGTAACTAGTACCCTGACCTTGGTGTTTCCATGTTCATGCCTTTTTAAAAGGTTTATCCTATGCTAGTATAAATGCCTAAACAATATATTCTTGTACTAGTTTTTAAATTTCTATAAAGGGTATCTTACTATGTGGTATCTTCTGGGACTTGCCTTTCCCCTCAATGTTATATTCCTGATATTTTTTATGTTGCTTCATTTTAGTTACGGTTTAATTTTTTACTGTTGTGTAGTATTCCACTCTGAAAATAGCACAATTTTTCCATTTTTCTGTTGGTGGACAACTGAATTGGTTCCAAAGTTTTGCTTTTACAGATTGTGCTATTATGAACATTATTATACTTGTCTTCTGATACACATACGCTAAAATTTATTTTGGGCATATACACCCAGGCATTGGATTCAACTTCACAACATAATGGATGTGCTTGCTATCTGATGTTGACTTCAGAGACAAAAACCTAACATGGCTGCACTGGGACTTCTGTGGGTTACAGAATCCTAGACTGCACAGGCCATAAACCCAACCCAGTGTAACAATTCATCTCCCCGCCCCGCCCAAACTCCCCAGGCTAGAGGGGCAGAAGGAGACAAGTAAAAGCCCCTCCCCCCCATGCTTTCAGCTCTTTTCTTGCCTTACCCCTGATGATGGGAGATTCTTTTCTTGAGGCTTCCAAGTAGTTGACTAGGCTGGGTCCCCCAGGGCAGAGTCTGGAGATTTCGCTGATGTCAGACATGACACTCATCCTGTAAGGTCCAGCTTAATTTCGATCTCCTTCTAGGTATCGTGCCTTATCCTGGCCCAATTCAATTCAACAAACAGAATTTTAGCGCTTAACTATACCTCATTAAGCTAGACACCAAAGAATCAATGTGACACAAAGAGGTCAAGGAGCTCTCAAAGAGCTGACACTCCAAGAGAAGTAAGGTTAAAAAAAAAAAAAATCAGATGTGGTGCGATGATTGAGGTGCACATAGACACACGGATGAGGAGTGCAGAGCTGACACTTATCTCAGTCAGCTGTATCCATGACTTCCTTCCTGGATCTCTGATAGCTTTTCTTACCTGTACATAAATTCTTTATTCAGCATGAGAGTTTGCATTCATGACAATGGTACCGTTTGCTGAAATCATCCCCATGTAAAATGGTTCTAACATAGTATATCCAGCATGGTCCTCTGGCAATTGAGCTTCCATGTTTTTAAATCCACCAAAGTCATGGGGCGCCTGGGTGGCTCAGTGGTTTAAGCCTCTGCCTTCGGCTCGGGTCATGATCCCAGGGTCCTGGGATTGAGCCCCGCATCGGGCTCTCTGCTCAGCAGGAGCCTGCTTCCCCCTCTCTCTGTCTGCCTCTCTGATTTCTCTGTCAAATAAATAAAATCTTTAAATCCACCAAAGTCATGAAATACCTCTGGTCATCATTTCTTGCAATTCCCATTCACACAACTGTGAGTTGATCCTCTCAGGCTGCAAAGACGTTTATCAGCCTTTACCAGTTCCCAACTGCCTCCTGATCCTTCTCCCTGAAGGTGTTAGGAACCACCATAAAACTCACATTTTGGAGAGTGCTAGGAACCACCATAAAACTCGTATTTTTTTTTTAAGATTTTATTTATTTATTTGTCAGAGAGAGAGAGAGAGCGAGCGAGCACAGGCAGACAGAGTGGCAGAGAGAGAAGCAGGCTCCTTGCGGAGCAAGGAGCCCGATGTGGGACTCGATCCCAGGACGCTGGGATCATGACCTGAGCAGAAGGCAGCCGCTTAACCAACTGAGCCACCCAGGCGTCCCTCGTATTTTAATATCCAGCATGATTCTATCCCTTTGTTTCCTTGTGGCCTGTCTGGAGTGATCACACGCACATTTTTGTAAATCACAGAATAAATGGCACAAAGAAAGAATAAGGTGGATAACATCGTACCACATGATTTAGGATAACATGGTAGAATGCTCATTGACTGAAGTCATTATAAAATGGTGTGCAAACCCATTGGCCAAAGGTTACTGTAGAGTCTGTCAATCTATCTTTCATTGGCCGTGACTGTACAATAGAGTCCAAATGTAGAAAAAAGCATCATTATGGTACCAAAATAGACTCAAATATGTCTTTAAAAAATATTTCAGAGACAAGTATATTAAAACCAATAATTGCTGTTTTGGCAATGTTATGCTTGATCATGTATTTTTGAGTTTAGTAGGATCCTGTGGGAAATTTTCACACACCCTCCTTTTATTGCTTTATGGAAAAGCGTATTACTGCTCCCCTATCCCAAAGTCTAAACCCTCTGTAGACAGAAACACTATCTAATCAGTATACTTAACATAGCACAAAATTTGATAGGTAGTAGAGGACAACAAAATACCAGCATGTAATTAATATTTGCTGAATGATGCTGGAGCAGGCGGCAAGTAGAAGAAGCAAAGGACCACCCCAGAGTCTAACACCTAGCTTCCACAAGGCTGAAGTTTCTTAATCTCAGCACTACTGACCACTTTGGGCCAGATAATCTTCTGCTGTGGGGGCTGTCCAGTGTGTTATCTGACGGTTAGCAGCACCTTTGGCTTCTACTCACTGGATGCCGATTGCACTACCCCGACAACATGAAGACCAAACATGTCTCTAGGCATTGCCAAATGTCCCCTTTGGTGGGGGTGGGGGATTGCCTCCAATTGAAACTGTTGCATTAAATCCATCTCACTGATTTTCTTTCAGTCACCAGATTCTGGTCTGGGCAAAGGAAGGTAACTCCTGGTCTACAGAGATCAGGACCTATATCATGTTATGAGCGAATATACAATTATGGCTAAATTCTGAGGATCACTCTGTGCACATTTATTTATACTCACCTATCTCTGTTACTCTAACAAAATACTGGGCAATTTGTAAGACTATTTATGTGTGTGTAAAGGACAGAAAGAGGAAAAGTAGAAAAAGTCAAATTTATTGGGAGTAGTTGAGAAACACTGCAAGTGAATTATTTACTCATATTTGGCAGAACCCTTTGTGGTCTCAAGCTTCAGGAGGGCAGATAAGTTCCTCAGTTCTGTGACCAGGTGACCAAGGAGGGCTCTCATATCCTGCATTTGTTTGAGAAGAATGCCCATCTGGTGATACAGATGGGGATCTGGCACCTGTGCAGGAGTGGAGAAGCCTGGATCCTTCAAAGGGGTGGACAGTGAAGGCTGAGGTCCAGGGGAGGCCGCTGGAGTAGGTTCTGGAACAGCTGATTTCTGAGGAGCTGGATTCAAGGTGGGGGGTGCAGCCAAGCTGGAGGGACCTGCATTTTGGGGTAAGAGGCACATATTATCAGAGTGAAGTCTGACTCTGGTCCTAACCTCATATTCGTGGTCAATCTTTCTTGTTTTCTGAAAGTGGCTGCAGCAGAGAGCTGAAGACTCCCTCGTGGTCAAAATTTGAATCTGAAGCTTGGCTACCTCAGTTTGAAAATCTTTAGTGATGAGGCTTCGTCAT
This sequence comes from Martes martes, assembly GCF_963455335.1. Classification (NCBI taxonomy): domain Eukaryota; kingdom Metazoa; phylum Chordata; class Mammalia; order Carnivora; family Mustelidae; genus Martes; species Martes martes. Next base: position 5,954,040 of record NC_137903.1, on the reverse strand, counting down.
TACAGGGCTATAGATCTCAGCCAATTCTTACTCTATCAAGGTGGAACCTAATTCTGGACAGTGTGGATGTGGTAATTGGTTCTAGGTCAACATCTTCACTGTATATGACATTACTGTAATTCCTCATCTTTGTGCCAGCCTTCAGGGTTTTGAGGACACCTCCACTGGCCCCTTGGGTCACCTCCTCTTCAAGATGAGTATCTTCTGCTCCCTCCATTATTTTTCTTATGACATGGCTTCAAGCCCCCTCATTGCCCTGGTTACCACCTCCTCTGGATATATTATTTCAGGTCAAGTGCAGCCTTTTTTTTTTTTTAAATTTTATTTATTTATTTGAGAGACAGAGATCACGAGTAAGCAGAGAGGCAGGCAGAGAGAGAGGAGGAAGCAGGCTCCCCACTGAGCAGAGAGCCCGATGCGGGGCTCGATCCCAGGACCCCGGGATCATGACCTGAGCTGAAGGCAGAGGCTTAACCCGCTGAGCCACCTAGGTGCCCCAAGTGCAGCCTTTTTAATTGGGGGTCCCTGAACTGAACATAAACTCCCGACTACCTCATCTTCATTCTAGATACTATATTCCTGTGGATTCCCAGAGTTCATGTAGGGAACAGGAGGTCTATGGAGCAGCAGCTGTGGAGCTGGCTCAGGTCTTGGTTTGGTAAGTTGTGCACCGTGGTCTGAGAAAGAAGTTCCCTATCTACGTCCTCTTCCATCCCCAGGGACTCTGGCTTATTGTTCCTGACTCCTCTGTGTCCTTCTTAACCTACTTTTACCAAACCCAAGCTCATGGGTTCAATCTTTTCCCTCACTTTTCATACACATCTGACAAACACGCACTAACTTACCCTGCACCCGGATCTCCAGCTTGGAGCTCTGTTTCCAAACTTGGTTGTCCTCAGTGGCTGCCTCACACCAGTAGGACCCAGAGTGTGCCTCTGAAGCTATGGGGATCTGTAGTTCTGGGGAGAGGCCTCTGTCACGCACTATCCTGCTGTCCTTATAGAAGGAGTAGAAGAGGCGGGCGGTTGACCTCTGCAGGGGCAGTTTTGTCTGACAGCTCAGGGTCACCGGGTCTCCCTCTTGAGGCTCAGCTGAGGGGGTGGCTCTGAGAAGTGGGACTGGAAATAGTTCTGAGGGAGAGAGAGGTGAGAAAGAAGAGCTCAGCCATCATACATTCTGGTGGACCCATGCCAGGCAAAGAACCCAGCCACAGTTTCTTCCCACTATTTCCATCAGTAATAAACACTCTTAGCAAAGCAGGATCTGAGCCTTTCAAATCTTCTCTCTCTTCAACTAAACAAGATTAGGAAAGACCCAGAGATGGACAAATCTGACAATAGTCCAGATGCCCAATCAGTGAACACTGGGAAGCATGGATCTGTAGGACAGAGCTGTGGGAAGCATACTGGACTTGGAGAGGGCTGAATGACTTGAGAACGTAATACTGAGATGCTGTCCCTCCTGAAACCCAGCTTGGGCATTTGCCAGCAACCTTTTCCTTAGCCTTCAGTGATCTTGCCACCTCCAGTGACAGACAGTCTTGGTCCCTCTGTGTCTCTCCACCTGCTCTTGCCATAATGACATTCCCTTCAACTCTCACCTTGGACCTTGATGGCCACAGGAGATGCTGTTTCTGGGCTCCCAGGACCAGGGCTTCTGAAGATGCCACTGCAGTGATAGTGCCCGCTGTCAGCCTCTCGTACCACGGCAATGGAGAGTTCCCTCTTGGGTCCAGGAGGACCCATTGCTGAGCCATCTCGGTAGAAGGTCACTTGGGTCAATGGCCAGTCTTGCCAGGCCTGGCAGCGTAGAATCAGTGGGTCTCCTTCAAATATAGGGCTGACTGGACCTTGGAGGATCAGCCAGTCTGTGGCCCAAAGCAAGAGTTGAGTGTGACCCATTGCCTTCCTTGGGAGTTCCCCGTGCTACCCACATAGACTCCCCCCTAAGCTTTCTCTGAGAGTCCGGGTAATTCTTGCCCTTAGTTGGGAAAGAAGAACAACTTCTTTAAGGACTAAGACTGAGGCAACCCTGGCTTTCGTGGGCTGAATATGGCGAGGAAGGCACAGTAGTCCCCTTCATCCACAGTTTTGTTTTCCATGGTCAACTGCAGTCCAGAAGCAAATGATCCTCCTTCTGATATATCATCAGAAGATCAATAGTAGCCTAACACAGCATCACAAGGCCTAGTCATTCCCCTCCCTTGCCTTATCAAGTAGGCATTTTATCATCTCACATCATCACAAGATAGGTAGGTATTAGTACAATAAGGTATTTTGAGAGAGGGAGAGACCATTCTTATAACTTTCACCATCGTACATTATTATAACTATTCTATTATTAGGCATTGTTTCTAATCTCTTACTGATCTCTTACTGTGCCTAATTTATATTTTATCATAGGTATGTATGTATAGAAAGAACAGTATATTTAGGCTTTGGTACTCTCTGCAGTTTCAGGCGTCCACCGGGGGTTTCGGAACATATCCTCCATTGATAAGTGGGCGGGGGGGGGGCGGGGGTAGGTACTGTATCTCATCCCATGGCCAGTTTCCTAGGGGCAACTTCCTGAGTGGGTTGGTGGGCTAAACAGGCAGGTTTGGGAAATGGGAGAAAGAGAAGGCCTGTATTTCCCGAGACCTCACCGTAAGACACAATCAGATGGAAGGGTTTACTGAAAGTGTAGCCCTTGACCTGGAAGTCAACTTCCCTTGGGGCTGTGAAGTCCTCCTGGGAATCGCAACTGCTGTCCTCCTGGGTCCTGACCGGTCCTTCACATTGCAGCATCTCAAAGCCGGCAGCTGAGGAGGGCATGGTTTGAGAACCAGAAAACAATGTTTTGACTTGGAGGAAGAAGACAGAAGACTACCCTCCACAAGGGAATCTCCAGGGGAATCATCCTTTTTAGAATGAAAAGGGGAAGATGCCAAAACCCATACGGGTCTCTTGACCCAGTACTTTTAACTTGATTCACTGGCTTTCCAGGGTTTTCGGTGAATGGACTGTGGTATGAGGAAGAGGGCAGGGAGAGAATGGCAGAACGTGAACTCACCAGCATGACATCCAGCTGCTGGCACAGGAAAACAGAGGCCAAAGGCAATGATGACCCCAGAGCAGGCAGGCACAGTACACAAGGGAAAGGCAGATGATCAGATTTTAACACTTACTGGGAGGTGTTTAATGTACACCACACACCATGAGACACTTGTACACATGATTTTACTTAGTCTTGACAAGCTTTCTAGGTATGTGATTTCATGCCCCATTTTATAAAGTTAAGAGAAACAGGCTTAGAATAGTTCAATAACTTACCCCAAATTTCAAAAGGAGTAGGGAATGGAGCAAGAAAGAAAGGTTGTCTGAGTCCAAAATCAGTGTTTTCTTCACTTCACTGTTTAGACTTGATCAGCTGTAGGTCTCAGACCTTCCTTGGGGGTTTCCTTCCAGATTTTCATTCTCTCAAAATGCCCTTGGCTCTTCATCCATGAATATATTATCTACCAATGAGTTTTCAGGACCTAGTGGTGTCTCCTCCTCCCTTGCTCCCTCCTTTCAGGTCTTCATTTTTCAGCTATCTCTACCTTGATGCCCACTGTCCCTTAAACTTTCCATGGCAGCTGTAGAGCCCTTCCAATGTCCTTCTCTCTGCTCCAAACCTCTGTTCCCAGTCGTACTGGTAACTGTGGAACAATTCTTTCTTTCCTTCCAGGTTGAAACTTCTCACTGCTTCTCCTCCATCTATCTCTTTGCTCCATGGTTGACTCAAGCAAGGTAATTTCCATTCTTCCCATTTTCATTCCTGCTTCTTGTCCCTTAATCCCTCTCCCCTTCTTCTGGCCCCATAACCATTCCCATACACTCAATCCTTCACTCCATTCTTTCCTGACCGACTTGCCTTTATTCCACTCCTGAAAGCCCAAAACTCTTCTTCGACCCTGTAACTTCCCCTAGCAAGGTCCTTTTCCACTTCCTAATTCTCACTGCATCAGTACCAGGTGTTTTCTTTAGATCCTGCTTCAGCTCCCCTCGCCACCCCGCTGCTACCTTTTTCAGTTCCTCTGCTATCATTCAACTAGACTCAGCCTCCACTCCGTTTTGAAAATGAACTTGTGGGTTGCCAGGCACTTTCACTCAGTAAATTATGTGGTAGGTATTAGGCTCATTTTATGAATAAGAAAATGGAATTAGAGGGGCACCTGGGTGGCTCAGTTGGTGAAGCATCTGCCTTCAGCTCAGGTCATGATCCCAGGGCTCTGGGACTGAGACCTGCATCAGGCTCTCTGCTCAGTGGGGAGTCTGCTTCTCCCTCTCCTGCTATACCTCCCCGACCCCAGCTTGCGCTCACTCACTCTCTCTCTCAAATAGATAAAATCTTTTTCAAAAAAGAAAATGGAATTAGAGATATAAAAAGTGAATTTTCCAAGGTGACATAGAGCTAGTTAATAGAAGAAGAACAGCATGAAACCAGAGCGTCTGGAGTTCTTGCCACAATAGCAGTGCTGTGTCTTCATACAGTCACCCAGTCCTTTTTCTACTTCAATAAAAGGATTCACCAATTTTTTTTGGTCAGGGACAAAGCAGATGCTAAAAATTCAAACATAAATTTGATAAGGTTAAAAAACAAAAGCAAAAACAAAAAGCACTGTCCCTGTCTACAAATAACTCAGTTTAGTGGACAGCAAGGTCATACGAGGAGATGATTTCATGAGGAGGAAGGTAATAACAAAGACATGCAACAGGCAGCCACTGGGGCAGAAAGAAGGGTTCAAGGAGCTTCCCTGGAAGATGGCACCGATGCAGAATCTTCAGGGGATGCCTTCAAGTTTGTGAGTGAGAGGGAATGGGGCCATGGAAAGAGTTCATTTCAAGTTGAGGTAGGAGTTTGAGTGCAGCTTGGAGGTAGGGAAGAACGTGGTGTGTGAGTGGATAAATACGAGCCGGTTGGGGTTTATTACAGCGTAATATACAGGCCTCCAGGATAACATCAGAGGCTGAAGGGTTAAATAGGAACCAGGCGATGGTGGGCCTTGTGTGCATTGGCTGCAGAGCGCAGAATCCATTTCAAGGGCACAAGGCTGAGACATGGATGGAGGTTAGTCAGGAAGTTACTGGACTATCCAAAGTCCGCAATGATGAGGGCTTTTCCTAGCATCCTATTAGTTCTGTCTCTGAGAACAGTTTAGAAGATACACTTTGCCAAACTTGCTGATTGATCATATGCAGAGGATGAAGAGGGAGGAGTCTAGGTGTTCTCCCAAGTTTTTAGCCTCCATGCCTGGGTGGGTGTTATGAACTGAGACAGACACAGTGAAAGATGAAATTAGGGAGAGGTAGGGGCCAAGAGGACAGCTCTAGTAATATTGGACTGAGAAACCTGTGAAACATGCAGCTACATATGTCTTGTGCAAAGTTGGATCTTTGTGAAACTCAAAAGCATGATTAGGATTGGTGATATGACTTTGGACTCTCAAGTAGATAGCTGAAGCGGTAAAAATGATACAGGTAAATGAACTCACTAAGGAGATTGTGTAAAGAGTGTAGGGTAAGGAGGCAGAAATGCAACAGTAGAAAACACCAGCCTATAAGGGGAAGAGAATAGAAGCCACCAAAGAGACAAAGACAGGTACACGGAGGGCAAGGAGAAAATGGCATGTGGACAAAGACTCATACATGGAATGCAAAGAGAAAATGGCATGTGGAAGTCAGGCAAGCAGAGAATGCCGAGAAAGAATAAATGACCAACACTGCCCAATGCAGCAGAGAAGTCCAGCAGCAGAAGAACTAAAGGGTGGGCAATGGCGCAGTCACTATGGAAGTCATTGCACCCTAGGCAAAACTGTGTCCAGTGGAAGCCAGACTGGGAGCACTGAGGTATGAGTGAGAAGTGAGGAAGTGCAGAAAGCAAGTGCAAACTACTCTTTCAAGAAATTTGAGAAAAGGAAGGAAAAGGGTTGAGATGGTAGCTCAATAGGGTATCACAGTCAAGGACACTTTAAGAATGGAAAAGGCTTGAAGATTTTTATATTCAAAAAGAACCATTCAATCCAGCACACCAGTCTTTCTAATACCTATCCTTCATTTCCCACCTGCACATTGCTTCTTTGGGCCAAAGTCAGTCCACATATCTTTCCACTGATCAAAGTCAGGCATATCTCCAGTCCCACACCAACGTTCAAACATATCACTTACCCAGTAGCATCTGTACTGCCCAGAGCATGGTAGGAGAAAAGTTGAGGACCCCAGCTGTGAGGACACAGCCCAGCTTCATGGTGACTCTGTTTAGGTCTTCTGCAGCCTCTAACACACTGATTTTCATCAACACGAAACCTCTCAAATTAGAAAAGAGGAAGTAATCTAACTGTCTCATCTCCTTGCATCTGGGGCCTATTTTCAACTTTGTGATTGGCTTTCACCAGTCAGATTTGGCTAGGTTGGCCCCAGCATCATCTACACCCTTAGGGCTGTGGATGAAGTATCAGCACTCTCAGTTGTTCAAGAACTCCCCCACAGAGCTCAGAGAACTTCCCAAGCACACAACTGTCTGATATCCTTCTGGACTTCATGACACCCTGGGAAGAGCCAGTGCAACAGCCCTTCATTTCACTTGTGAACCAGCTGGGGACAAGAGGGAGGAAACTGCTTGAAGGCAACACGGAAATTCACTGGGAGAGCAACGATGAGAATTCACGTCCCGCCCTATCTTGCTCCAAGGCTTCCGTGTTTCTAGTGACCAGACTGTCAGAGGGGGAAGTAGGTTGGTAATGGCACCCGATCAGATATCAGATTAGTCCCTTGGGCGCTCCAACCATCCAAAGCCCACACAAATTTGTACGCAAATTTCTCTATTCTCATGTCTTAGCTCTCCATTTCTGCAGCAAGATTAAGGCTATTCAGCCTCAGAGGAAATCTGAGTATGAGGCAGGGAGAATCCCCTGGGAAAGAGGAGAGGAAAGAAGAAAATTGACTTCCAGTGGACACAGCAGTAAGCCCAGGGCTCAGGCTCAGGGCCAAAGCTTGAGCCACTGATCCTGGGGAAATTAGAGACAGGAGGCATCTGATAGCTGGAGAAACCTAAGGAGACTCAGGAATAAGGGTGATATGGAGGCTATAGCATCTCTCTGTGGCTCCAGGTGGCCTTATGGGGACTGTTGTCCTGCCTTGAATGTTTGCTGTTGGATCGAGTCCTCCTTAATGGCAAGGCTCATACCTCTTGTCCCAGGGACGACACTCCTTAACCCTCCCCATTCACAATACTCACCCTGAGATGAAACAAGTCATCAGAAATGGGAGAAATGCAGTCCTGCTTGAAGCCAGAGGGAGGGCCAGCATGACCCTTCAACTGTGCAAAAACCACAGATCAGAGCAGACATATTAGCAACATGAGCATGAGAGAACGGATATTTCTCTATCTAAAATAAGTGCTTAGAATAAATTTTCCATTATCAGAGAGGCATATATTTTTGTGCAGGTGGCCCCAGGGAATCCATTGGGGGTTGAATATGGGCGTGGGGAGAGTCAGTGAGGCAGTAAGCCTTGCAGCTGACGTGATGTGAAAGACCCAGCAGCCTCAGAAGAGGAAGAAAATTCTTGGCCAGACCTGACCAAAATTAAGAAAATGAAATGTGTTTATATGGACCTCCACTCCCAATACTCCCTAGAACAGAGTCTCAAGGTTAGATAGGTCTTCAAGGGGCTTCTAAACCAACCACAAAAATCTTTCCCTTCTCACGCCACCCACACTATCATACCTGCATCGAAACCCTCTTCCATACCACCTGCATCAACTCACAAGATCTCAATATGAGAAGCAAAAGGGCCTCTGAAGACATGGGGTGAAGCTATCATATTCTTCACACTTAAATTCCTACTAAGGCTCTGGGAAATTTTACTCACTTGAAGCCTGATCAATGAACTATTTAGAGTAGGAGAAAAAGGCAACCTTGGGTCTTGCTATGTGCTTATGAAGACAGAAATCCAGTTCACTGAGTCAGCTCTGCCTTCAAGATCATCCCAGAATTCTCATGGGGAGATGGGACAAGTCCTTGATTTCACCCCATCCCAACACCATGGGTTAATGGCTGTTACCATTCCTAGTTGCACCTGGCTTGTCACTAGTGGGCTGATGCTTATTTTTCCTTTGTTTTTAATTGAGTAAAGATACTCATAAAAGATGTGAAGGTTTAAAGAATAATGGTGCAATATGCAGTTTTGTACTCACCTAGTTGAAGAAATAGAGTGATACCATTATCTTGGATATACAGTGTGGGTCCCTTCTGATGACATTCTCCTTCCCTGTGATAATCATTCACAACTCTGGTCTTGTGTTTATTGCGCCCATTATTTTATAGTTGCAAAATTTAGTACTTTTGAACTTTTAATAAATAGAATCATATTATATTTAATGTTCTGAGACTTGCTTTCTTCTTTTTTCTTGTGAATTTATTTTATTAGCCTTTTGCTTGGTCCTTAATTCCTTATCTGCCATCCTTCAGGTTAAGGGTGTGTGTGTGTGTGTGTGTGTGTGTGTGTGTTTAGGACATTTAAACACAATTTTTAAAGCGTAGATTTCTCTTTTAAGAATAGTTTTAGATTCACGGTTTTAGATTTTAGATTCACAGTTAAGAGTAGTTTTAGAGGGGCACCTGGGTGGCTCAGTGGGTTAAAGCCTCTGCCTTTGGCTCGGGTTGTGATCCCAAGGTCCTGGGATCGAGCCCCACATCGGGCTCTCTGCTCAGCAGGGAGCCTGCTTCCCCCTCTCTCTCTGTCTGCCTCTCTGCCTACTTGTGATCTCTGTCTGTCAAATAAATAAATTTAAAAAAAAAAGTCTGTTTCTTGGCTTGCCTCTCTCTTTAAAAAAAAAAAGAGTAGTTTTAGATTCAATTTAAATTGAGGGGAAGGTGTAGACAGTGCCCATGTACCCCTTGCCCCTACACACCCACAACCTCTGTCATTGCCAACATTCTCCCAAGAGTGGTACATTTGTTACAGTTGGTGAACCTACATGGACACATTATCATCACTCAAAATCCAGAGCTTACATTTGGGTTTATTCTTGGTGTTTACACTCTAGGGTTTGGACAAATGCATAGTGACAAATACCCATTATCATAGTATCATGTATGGTATTTTCACTGCCTTAACCACTCTGTGCTCTGATATTCATCCTAAACCCTGGTAACCACCAGTCTTTTCACCATCTCTATAATTTTGCCTTTTCCAGAATGTCACAGAGTTGGAATTATACAGTGCGTAACTTTTTCAGATTCACTAGTTTCGCTTGGCAATGTGTTTGGGTTTCCTCCATGTCCTTTTCTGGCTTGATGGCATATATATATATATATATATATATATATATATATATATATATTTTAGCCCTAAATAAAATAAATAAAGCTACCATGGATATTATATACCAGCTGTTGCATACACAACGGCTTATTTATTTATTTATTTATAGGGAGATATAATTGACATATAACATTATATTAGTTTCAGGTGTACAACATCATTATTCAGTATTTATATGTCGCAGAATGACTACCACAACTTTAATTAACATCCCTCACCACACATAGTTACACATTTTTTTCTTGTGTTGAGGACTTTTAAGATCTACTCTCTTATCAGCTTTCAAATATACAATCCAGCAATATTAACTTGAGTCACCACGCTGTAGTTATCACCCCAGGACTTACCAGCTTTCATTTTTACTGAGCAAACAACAGTAAACTGGCTGCCTCTAGAAGTGAAGGTGTACGCTTCACTTTTTTATTTTTATTTTTAAGTTATTTCTGTAAGTATGTATTATGTGTGGATTGCTATAATTTTTATTGTCATAAAATATACATAACAATTGACATATTAACCATTTTTAAGTGTCCAGCTCAGAGGTATTAAATACATTCGTAATATTGTGCCACCATGGCCACCACCCATCCCCATCACTCCTTCATCTGTGAAACTGAAGCTCTGTCCCTGTTGAACAATAACTCCTCATCTTTCCCAGCAGAAGGTCATCCACTGTTCTACCTTCTATCTCTATAATTTTGACTAAGTACCTAAGATAACTGAATCATAAACTATTTGTTTTTTTTGTGACTGGCTTAGTTCACTTATTATAACATCTTTAAGATGCATCCATGTTAAAGCCTATGTCAGAATTTCCTTTCTTTTGGGGGGTGCCTGGGTATGTCAGTCAGTTAAGCATCTGCCTTCAGCTCAGGTCATAAACCTGGTGACCTGGGACTGAGCCCCACATCAAGCCCTGCAGCGAGCTCCTTGCTCAGCAGGGAGCTCCTTGCTCAGCAGGGAGCCTGCTTCTACCTCTGCCTGCCTCTCTGCCTGCTTGTGCTCTCTCTCTCTCTCTCTGCCTCTCTGACAAATAAATAAATAAACTCTTTTTAAAATTTTTAAAGAGAATTTTCTTCCTTTTTAAGTGCAAATAACAAATATTCTACTATATATATGTGTGTATATATATATGTGTATGTGTATATATATATATATACATACGCACACACATACCACCTTTTGCTTATCCATTGATGGACAATTGGGCGGCTTCCACAATTCAGCTATTGTGACTAATGTTGCTAATAAGTACATAGGTGCACAATATCTCATTGAGACCCCGCTTCCAATTCTTTGGGATATATCCTTACAAGTGGAATTTCTGGATCATATAATACTGTTTTTAATTTTCTGAGGAACCACCATTCACCTTCTACAGCAGCTATACATTCCCACCAGCAGTGCACAAGTGTTCCGATCAAGTGCTCAGAAATACTTGGCATTTTCTGTTTTTTTGTGGGTTTTTTTTTCTGCTAGTAGCCATCCTAATGGGTATAAGGCAGTATCTCCTTATAGTTCTGATTTGCATTTCCCTAATGATTAGTGATCTTGTGCATCTTTTTATGTGCTTATTGGCCATTTGTTTATCTTCTTTAGAAAAATGTCTATTCAAATTCTTTGCCCATTTTAAAACTTTATTTTGTTGTTGTTGTTGAGTTTTAGGAGTTCTCTATATGTTCCGGACATGAACTCCTTAGCAGATTTATGATCTGCAAATGTTCTCACTCATTCTGTGGATTGTCTTTTTGTGATGTGGACATTGTCTTTTTTTTTTTTTTTAAGATTTTTATGTACTTATTTAACAGACAGAGATCACAAGTAGGCAGAGAGAGGTAGGGGGAAGCAGGCTCCCCGCTGAGCAGAGAGCCCGATGCAGGGCTCCATCCCAGGACCCTGAGATCATGACCTGAGCTTAGGGCAGAGGTCTCAACCCACTGAACCACCCAGGCACCCTGGACATTGTCTGTTGATGCACAAAATTTTTAAGTTTTTATAAAGTCCAATTTGTCTATTTTTCTTTTGTTGCCTGTACCTTTGATGCCGTATCCAAGAAATCAATGCTAAATTCAATGCCATGAAACTTCTGCCATATGTTTTTTTCCTAAGGGTTTTTTAGTTTTAAGTCTAGTGTGTTTAACTCTTTAAGAAACTGTCATGCTGTTTTTTTAAAGTTGTTGAACCATTTTACAAGCCCACTCACAGTGTAGGAGAGTTTCAGTTGCTTATTCATTTCTTGCAAAAGAAAGACAAAAGGAATGAAGGGAGGGAGCGAGGAAGGGAGAGAGGGAGAGAAGGATGGAAAAAGGGAAGGAAGGAGGGGAAAAATGCAGGAAGGGAAGAAAGGAGAGAGGCAAGGGGAGGAAAAAATAAAAGAATACACTCAGGGTTAGCTTCAGGTTGCTCAAGTAGAAGCTGAAAGTGTCCAGATAAGTCAGACATGAATTGACATACCCTAGACGCATGCTTTCTGTGCGCAGATTTTAGAACATACATTCAGAAAGCATGCACAAGGATGCCCTGAGTCTCCCAGGTACCAAACCTCTCTCACTCAACTATTTCTCTTTCAGGAAGTGGCTCCAATTCCTTGAGAAAACTAATCCCTTACCCCCAGGACACTTAGAAGTATGAGAAACTCACTCTGCTGCCAGGTGGGTCTCATTTCATAAGGAAAATGAACATATTCCGGGAAGATAGTGCCCTGAGCTTTTCCTTTAACTTGACACCTGGCAGCAAATAAAAGAATTAAGGATATTTCACAGAGGATAGTGCCCTGAGCTTTTTCTCCTGGAGAAATTAATACTGGTTGAGGCTCTTGGGCCACAAAGAATTAAAAAAATACATGTGCGTGTATTTTTTTCTTATGCTTTCTGTGATGGGTCTGCAGATTCTTCCAGTAAAACAGAGTAATTCTGAGCTGGCAAGAAGTACAGTACAGAAGGGGCCAGGTTCCTGCTGGAGCCCAAGGTGATGGTCTCTCTCCCTTCTGTTTGCTGCTTTATTTGGTCCCGTCAACACAGAGCACAGCCTTCAGTTCTCAGCTGCCCCGTGTATTGCTTCATGGCATTTGTTAATTAACCGAAATACATCTCTCAGTGTCTTTGTCGAAGTAGACTATCTAGCAGAACTAAAGGCTTTCCCATACCTCCAACATACATGAATGAAAAATGAGTGTGTCAAGTAACTACTTCCTATTTGACAAGCAATCTTACGACTATGTATTCTGTGCAGAAATACAGAGATGTCAATTATAACGTTACTGCTCAGACAACACATTCTAAAATAAGATAACCAAAAAGAATCATGGGTTTCCTTCTGAAGGTGATTTTCATTGAACATGGCAATTTTCTAAAGAAGTTCTTCTATGAGGCCCCCTTAGTCAAGTGTTACTTCCAAAAACAGATTGATATTAACACAGAAAGTTGGTAATTATGAATATTCACACAAGTCTCTAACTGCTCAAGAAAACAAGACTGACGTTCTCGTGAGAGTAGTTAGTTTAACACCTTATCAAACTGGATTCTTTAGGCCAGCTTTTATGATGTAGAAGGATAATGTTCCCTCTGTTGATTCAGAAGAGAAGGCACGCTTCTTTCATATCTTTCTAGACTCCTTTTATTAGTTACAAAGACTTTCATTTTTAAGTTTAGGGCCTGCAATTTTATTGTTTTATCACTGGAAGCAAAAAGAAGTCTATAAAACTCTATTTTACTGTTAGAAATAAGTAAGATTTTAGTTAATATAACAACATAAGGCACACAGTTTTGTGCCTATTAAGTTTCCGAATATTTTTTAGAACAATATTTGCTCATTGGAGAAAGTGTAGAGAATACAGAAAAAGGAAATAAAGAAATAAAAATCATCTGTAATTCTTCTACCTTGAGAATTTTCTTATTGATATTTTGGTTTATTTTCTTCTTGGGTGTTCCCCTCACCCAACAAGCTCAGGGGAAACATAGACTGTGATTAATTTTATGTACTGATAGAAAATAAACATTTAAATATGTATATTAATTACATAAAGCTCTTGGGGCACCCGGGCGGCTCACTTGGTTGGGTGTCTGACTTTTTTTTTTTTTTTAAAGATTTTATTTATATCTTTGGCAGAGAGAAAGATCACAAGTAGGCAGAGAGACAGGGGGAAGCAGGTGCCCTGCTGAGCAGAGAGCCTGATGTGGGGCTCGATCCCAGGACCCTGAGACCATGACCTGAGCTGAAGGCAGAGGCTTAACCCAGTGAGCTACCAAGGTATCCCCAGGTGTCTGACTCTTGATCTAAGCTTGGGTCTTGATCTCATGGTCATGAGTTCAGGCCCCGTGTTGGGCTTCACACCAAGAATGGAACCTACTTAAAAATAAACAAAACAAAACGAAACAAACCCCCACAAACAAACAAACAAAAACACAAACTCTAAAAAAATATTTCTAAAACTCTAGAAATCTGGAATAGGAAATGTGGAGTAGAGGTACTCTTCCTTATTTCCCTACTAAATGAAACTAAAAATTCTGGACATTACATATAAAAATAAAACCTTTAAAAATGTAAAGAAGAAAGCAAACCAGTTAAGGCTCTTGGAACCCAGGGAACAAATGATGGTAAATTCCCTGGGTTTTCCTTTTGCTTTTTATATCTCAGACTTGGAGTTGAAAGAGCCAGCAACCCATACATGCAGTGGCACGGAAAAAAAAAAAAAATCCCCAGCAAAAGTCTGCTCTCTTTAGTCAAAGGACTGGGAAAGAGACAGTTTGGCATGACTGAAAACATTTAGACAGTAAATATTCTACTTCAGCAACATCAGAGGAAAAGGACATCCAAAAGACATCCCATATATCTATATACTAAACAACAGAGCTGCAAAACATGTGAAGCAAAAATGATAGAAAAGTGGACAAATTTACAATTATAGTTGGAAGCTTCAACACTCCTCTCAACAACTGTTGAAACAACTAGATAGAAAATCAACGAGGATATAGAAGAACCTACAACACCATCAACCAACAAGATCTAATAAATATTTATAGAACACTGCACCTAATAAGAGGAGAATGGACATTCTTTTTATGTGTCCGTATACTAAAATAGACCATATCCTGGGCCAAAAAAACTGCTCAACAAATTTTCACAAATTAAAATCAGGCAGAGTGTGTTTTCCAGCTACAATGGAATCAAACTAGAAATCAATAACAGAAAAAGAGCAGAAAAATCTCTAAACAGTTGGAGACTAAGCAACATACTCCCAAATAATCCATGAGTCAAGGGAAATTAGGGGCACCTGCATGGCCCAGTCAGTTAAGCATCTGCCTTCAGCTCAGGTCATGATCCCAGCATCCTGGGATGGAGCCCGACATTGGGCTCTCTGCTTAGTGGGGAGTCTGCTTCTCCTTCTGCCACTCTGCCTACTTGTGTGTGTTCTCTTTCTGTCAAATAAATAAATAAAATCTTTTTTAAAAGGGGGGATTAAAAAAAGATACGCTGGACTGAATGAAAATGAAGATACAACATATCAAAATTTGTAGGACATGGTTAAAGCAGTGTTGAGAGGGAAATGTATAGCACCAACTGCATACACTAGAAAAGAGAAAAATCTTAAATCAATTATCTAAGCTCTCTAGAAAAAGAAGGGCAAAATAAATCCAAACAAGAAAAAAGAAGGAGATAATATAGAGCATAAAAACAATAAAATTAAAAATAGAAAAACAATAGAAAAAAATCAGTGAAGTTAAAAAAGAGAAAATTAATTTTTCCTGGAAGGACTATTAAGACTGACAAACCTCTAGCAAGGCCGACAAAGTAAAAAGAGAGGAAGAAGACATAAATCAGCAATATCTGGACAAAACAGAGGGTATCACTACAGAAACTGCAGATATCAAAAGGAGAGTAAGGAAATACCACAAATAATTTTATACACGTAAATCTGACTTAGATCAAATGGGTCAATTCCTTGAAAGCCCAAACTACCACATTTTATCCAAAATTAAATATATAAGTGAATAAACCTATAATTTTTTTATGATTTTATTTTCTTGACAGAAAGTGAGAGAGACCGAGAGAGAGAGCACAGAAGGAGAGAGAGAAGCATACTCCCTGCTGAGCAGAGAGCCTGACATGGGGCTCAATCCTAGGACCCTGAGATCATGATCTGAACCGAAGGCAGACACTTAACTGACTGAGACCCCCAGGCACCCCAAATAACCCTATAATTATAAAGGAAATTGAATTCGTAATTTTAAAACTCCCCAAAAAGAAATCTCAAAGCCCAGATGGTTTTTCTGGAGAATTCTGCCAAAAATTTAAAGAATTAACTTCAATTCTACACAGTTTTTTAGAATATAGAAGAAGGGACACATCCCAGGTCATTTTAGGAAGTTAATATTACCCTGATACTGAAGTCAAACAAAGAATACATGTTATTTTCAAGTGCCCATGGAACATATTTGAGATAGACCATATACTGGGGCAAAACAAATACAAGCTTAACACACACACACATCACAGACTCGTATCTCTCATGAATATAAATGCAACAATCCTTAACAAAATATTAGCAAATAGAGTTCGGTAACATATAAAAGGAATTATACACCATGCCAATGTAGGGTTTATTCCTGGAATACAAGGGTGGTTCAATATTTTTGAAGTATTCCATTTAAGCCACTGTATTAACAGCCTAACTAAGAAAAGTCACATGATAATGGTATTCAACTCAAAAAAGCACTTGATAAAATCGACACCCATTCATGATTTTAAAAACTCTAAAAAAGGGGGGTGGAATAGAAAGGAATTTCCTCAACTTGATAAAGAGCAGCTACAAGAGCTACAGCTAACATCATACTTAACAATGAGAGACTGCATGCTCTCCCCGGAGATGGGAAGCCAGGCAAAGATGACTGCTTTCAAAATAACTCTCTGCCTTGGGCCAACTGTCTAGCCCTAGCGTTGTTGTTAGGGACACCACTGGGTGACCCAACAGTCAATTTTTTTTTTTTTCTCGCCTTCTGGGATGCCCCTGGAGAGATCTAATTTTCTCTCACTCTTTCCTAATGCCTGAGAGCCCCACACCTCTTTTCAGTAGAGGTATTAACACTCATACTGATAGCCCCTGGGCAGACAAGCAATTGGCTCCCCTTAATAGAGGTTGATATCCATTCCCAGGTCTAGGCAACTCAGGCTCAAGTGGGTTGGTCCTTAACACCAGGGCCTGTTCCGTACACCTTAAGGACCCCGCAGCTTTCCCTCATAGGAAAGGTTTTTTGGGCATAACAGGACACTGTTGCTCGTGGATACCGGGATATGCAGAAATAGCACGCCCCCTGTATCGATTGATCAAGGATACCCAGACATCTGGTACCCATCTATTATTGTGGGATCCAAAGTCAGAAAAAGTTTTTAAAAATCTCAAAAGGGCCTGCCTCAGCACTCCAGCTTTAAAGGGAATGGCCTTGGGTGCCCTAACCCAGGGCCGGGGGCCAGGTCACCAGAAAGTGGGACGTTTACCAACTAGACCAGAAGAGAAAAGGTGGCTCCAGTATCATGAAGGAAACTGACTGGTTTTCCTTCTATTTCCAAAACTGCCCGAGGTACTGGGTCCCCTATGGTGAGCTGTTTTGGAGGAGCCACCACGGAGACACCTGGGGCCCATCAGTCCCTATCAGGGGCGCTGGCCACCTGAGTCCTCATCGACTGAGGTCCCTGAGGGCATTCAGATTTCCAGTGTCCTCCTCCACAAGTGGGACAATGGTTACAGGGCCTTGGGTTTTGCCGTTGGGGACATTCTCACTTCCTGTGTCCTGGGCGGCCACAGTGGCCAGAGCTTAGGGAGGCTAAGCGACCCACTGGCAGCTTGTTAGAACTCTTCTAGGATCCCCTCAGGGCCAACAGTCAACTTCTGCATTTTTTCCATATATCTGGGGGCAACTGGGTCTTTAAGAATGATCTCGGCCTCAGATCGAACTGGGGGAGGTAGCTATGTATTTAATGAGAACCTCTCATAAGAATACAATAAGAGGGACACGTGGGTGGCTCAGTTGGTTAAGCATCTGCCTTCAGCTCAGGTCATGCATAAGCCCTGGGTCCTGGGATCCAGTCCCATGTCTGGCTCCTTCCTCAGCAGGAAGCCTGTCTCTCCCCCTGCCTCTGCCTGCCATTCCCCCTGCTTGTGCTCTTGTGGTCTTTCGCTCGCTCTCTCTGACAAATAAATTTTGTCAGATTTTATTTATTTGTTAACAAATAAAGCTCAACATTAAAAAAAGATTACAATAAGAAAATTGTTGGTGTTTTCTTCCTGAGTTTGGATTGACAGCATCATGTTTACCAAGAGACCCAAATATCCAAATACCAGAGACTCTGAAGGCTATCTTAACAACTACACATGAAAACTTTGAGACATACGAGATTAAACACCATTTTTTACCAACAGACCCAAATATCCTTTAAAAGCACAAACCTATGTCTGATAATCAATGCTTTAGCACTTTATCATATTTGGAAAAGACCTAGATGTAATCCCGTTTATCATCCAAGAAAACTTACTTGCCAATTACCCAGGAAGATTTTGAAACAAACAAGATTAGCTGCCATTTTAATGGGAATTTATTTGACCTTCAGCAAACCTAGATAGAATCATCCCCGGTTCTAAACCACATCAGCTCAGACAGAGGAGGAGATGCCGTGTTTTTTTCCACCAAAGTGGAAATACGCAGTTCATGGAAGCCCAGAGGAGACAGGGAATTTCCAGAAACAGAGTTTCAGCAGCTGCTTAGGAATATTCCTTAAAGTCTCTGACCCGAGGCAGAACTAAGCATAGTTGGCTCCAATTATAGCCATTGACCTGGGAAATGAATGAGGGAGAAGACCCCATGTACCGCTCAATCCCTGTATGATGCAGGCTTGGAAGTGATGGTGATACCAGTTTCCAAAGAGATCATTAGGGTCCCGACTGGGGTCTTGAGGTAGTACAGCATGGTCTCTAGTCGGAAACTGAAGCCACCCATGGACTTATCTATCCCTTGATCCTGGTATCTTTCAGCAGTGGCCAGAACCCCACATTTTTCTGCTTTGGAGAGGGTCTGATTTAACAGACACAACTTTGGAAAACTTTGAGGTACCTCTTCATCTCAGGTCTTGTAGTGGCACCTCCACTTGGTCCCTCTTGGAGCACTACCTGTTCGTGCAGAGGGTAAAGCCCTTGAGCACCGGCAGAGGTTCCAACATCAGGTGGGACATGTACGGGGATTTGATCTTACCCGGGGAAAGTTGGAGCCAGTGGTGGAAATTCCACTGCGGGCTCCATTTGCCTATCTACTTTTGATGTGGAGGTGGTGTTTCTTTGTTTTTTTGCCCCACCCAGGAGGCGCGGGACCCAGAAGACAGCGGCCCAAGTCTGGAATCCATCCTACCTTGTTGAGATCAAAACAAAAGAAAATGAGCTGCATTTTTCCCTGTTGAAACCTGGAAGGCAAAGTCCCTCAGGTGGCCATGCCCCTCCTCCCACTTGTTGTACTATGGCCATGCCCCAGAACAAAAGAAAATGAGTTGCCTTAGTCCAATTAAAACCAGGAAGGCATCTAAGTAAATGATACATTGAGTGATTTACTGGTCTGATTCTCTTCCTGTAGCCTACAATGCCAGGAAGGGATTGTAAAGGAGTAAAGATCCTGGTCAGGTCTACAAGGAAAGAGGAAAAGTTGTCCCTTACCTCAGTTTCTTATAGTTGATCAGTGAGACTTGGGAAGAAAGGAAAAGATGTCCCCCACCTTGGTTTCTCATCTTTTTCCTGGTGTGTGGCCCTAGCAACTCATGTGACTGACAGCCAGAGCCCCTGTGCCCTCTCTGAGACTTACTGGGAGTAGTAGCACTTACCCGGGCTTGGCCCTACTTCCAGAGAGTGACTGGTTTCCCCACCCTTAAGTCTCCCTTAGAAGTTGAAAGATACACTAGACTTCTTATAGTAGAATTGTTCTGTCCAGCACAGCCACGTAAAGGGACAAGATGGGGCACCCAAGGAGGGGAAATGCACCTGGGATAAGCCCTGATTGAACTGAAAAGTTGGGAAATCCCTTAAATCTTAATTATTTTGCCCTGCTTGGCCATTTCTTCACATGGGTGTTATAGCCAGTCTGAGCGTTGTTCTAGTAATCAGATAGTGGACCTGAGAGGGTTGTCCTAGGACAAGCAGTCTTTTCAACAAATAGTTACTGAAGCAATTGGTTTTCCATAGACAACAAAACAAAACAAGACAAAAACCCAACCCAAGTCTCACATCTCATTAGGGGAAAAAAAAAAAAAAAAAGAAAGAAAGAAAGGAAGGAAGAACTCCAAATGGATTGTGGACTTAAACACAAAATGTTAAAACTTCAAATCTTTTTAAAAAAATACAGGAGAAAAAAAAAAGAAAAAAATACAGGAGAAATTTCTTTGAGATCTAGTCCTAAGAGTTCTTAGACATGATAGCAGAAGCATGATCTATAAAAAGACAGAGGGTTTCACTGGATATGTAGAAATCATAAATTGATGGATTTAATTTATCTGACTAAGAGTAGTTATAGAAATCTATGTTACAAGGTGTTTGATGAAAACTCTTCAGTAATCTTGTTGATAGAAACTGTATAATTTAAACACTCTGATGAAATTGTGGTTTTCATTAAAATAAAAGGAGAGAAATAAGGAGTATTTAATTTCAGTGAACACAGGAATACAGTAAACAAAGAGACTACACTAGTGAGGGAAATATCTTAGATGCTTTTAAATATGCACATATTCCTTGGTATTTAAAAATATAAAAGTATTAGAATTAAGGAAGTGGATATTATTTCAGACTAAAAGTTATTGCAGGGTGCCTGGGTGGCTCAGTCGTTAAGCATCTGCCTTCAGCTCAGGTCATGATCCCAGGGTCCTCAGATCCCAGGGTCCTCAGATCAAGCCCCACATGCTGCTTGGTGGGGAGCCTGCTTCTTCCTCTCCCACTCCCCCTGCTGGTGTTACCTCTCTCACTGTGTCTCTCTGTCAAATAAATACACAAAATCATTTTAGAAATTAAAAAATAAAAGTTATTGCAAATAGAAAAGATTATAATGTACAAGATAGAAGACAAACAAGAGAGAAAACTTGATCAAAATATCAAAAGTTAATTCTGTGAAAAGCCTAATAATATAGGCCTTTGACAGGTCTGTTAAGATAAACAGAGGTGTAACGATGTCTCTAGTATTCAACTGTTAAACAACAATATTTTGTTTAATATCTATGAAGTCCTGTGATGACCACAAATCTTGGTCCTGTTGTTATAGAAAATTGAGTTATAGGGAGTTGAGTTTATTTCCCTGAAGAGGAAAATGGTAATAAGAAAGAAAATCCTTTTCCTGAAAGATCCCAAGAAATGTTCAGGAATGGGAGGAATTAAGTACAACACAAGATATAGATCAGGAATGATTTTGAAAATAAAAGCCTATCTGGAAAGCCTATATAAGCCCCGCCCCACCCCACCACCATAGTTAGATTCTCAAGAGAAATTGAACAAGCTAGCAAGTGTAGGTGAATTAAGGTGAGTTGAGTAGGTATGAGGTGGGGTATCAGCGGCATCCGATATACCGTCCAGGCACCCTTTTTCAGGATGCCTTGGCAAAGGTGTTTCAGCCAAGCAAGGAAGTAAACCAAGAAATAGGAAGACTTAAGATTCAGGAAAAAGGTTTAATATGAAAGACAGATCCAGGAAAGTCTCAGGACAACAGCAATTCGGGGGGGAGGCTAGACCTCAAAGGATCCAAATTAGTGCCAAAGAACAGAGAATTCCAAAGGAGACTTTTTGCTGATGAAAAAAGGGGGGAGAGAGAAGAAAGAAGGAAAAAGAAAGGAAGGAAGGAGAGAGAATGAGAAAGAAAGAAAAAAAGAAAGAAAGAAAGAAAGTAAGTTAGTTAGTTATTTGGGTGATTAAGTTGGTCAAGTGACTGCCTTTGACTAAGGTCACGATCCTGGGGTCCCTGGATGGAGTCCCACATCGGGCTCCCTGCTTGGCGGGGAGGCTGCTTCTCCCGCTGACCTCTCTCCTCTCATGTTCTCTCTCCTCTCATGTTCTCTCTCTCTCTCAAATAATTAAATAAAATCTTAAAAAAGAAAGAAATGAAAGGGAATGGAATGGAAGGGGAAAAGAAAAGGAAAGAAAAGAAAAGGTGAAAAACTTCCTGGTATATTCAACCACGTGGGAAATAGTATTAAGTTGTTTCAGAATGTTTTTGAAAAATTTGGGCGAAGCTAATAATAGACGCATAGACAACTAACCAAATGACAAAAATGAAGCAGTTATTATCTCTAGAGAGGAAAAGACTGTTCAGAAAAGGAAATGTAATCAGAGAACACTGTGTGTCTCAGTAATGAACAGTAGTCATAAAACTGTGATAAAGCTGCATTGGAGCAGTGGGTAAGGAAAGTGGGAGGTGAGTAACTATGGTATAATAAGACTAGTCTTCATATTCTATGGTAGGAAATCAGATGGATAATATCTAATATTGATAAATCAAGAAATAGCAACAGAGGGGCGCCTGGGTGGCTCAGTGGGTAAAGCCGCTGCCTTTGGCTCGGGTCATGATCTCAGGGTCCTGGGATCGAGTCCCGCATCGGGCTCTCTGCTCGGCAGGGAACCTGCTTCCCTCTCTCTCTCTCTGCCTGCCTCTGTCTACTGTGATCTCTCTCTGTCAAATAAATACATAAATAAATCTTTAAAAAAAAAAAAAGAAATAGCAACAGATTATATCATTGGGAATAAGGAGGTAAATTAACAGAGGACGTAGTTAAAATTGTTGAAAAGCATTGCTTCCGGGGAACAGGACAGAGGAGAGGCAAGGAAAAGGTCAAAAAAACAGCGATTTCTTACTATATGCCTTATGTTCTATTACATAATTCAGATTGCGTGTGTGTTACTCTAACAGAAAATTTTAAAAATTATCTTAAGATGAAAGAAAGCACTACCTTCACATATACATTTAAAAACATTTATTGCAGAAAAATCATAGACCACATCACCATGCAATGAAAGCAGAAAATAAAAACAAAGACGATAATGCTTATTCCTCCTGGAGATAAAGCAAACCAAGAAAATACAACAGCCTTCTATATTAAACTTAAGAAGAAAGTAGAACTAGGGGCACCTGGGTGGCTCAGTCAGTTGAGCATCTGCTTTTAGGTAGGGTCATGATCTCAGGGTCCTGGGATTGGCTCCTGGCTCAATAGGGAGTCTGCTCTCCCTTCCCCTGCCCCTCCCCCAACTTGTGCTCTCACACTCATGCTTGCTCACTCTCTCTCTCTCTCTCTCTCTCAAATAAATAAATAAATAAAATATATGAAAGAAGAAGAAAGTAAAACTAAAGTTATAGATCATCTGTAAACAAGTAATGGCAGGAAGACATAATGAAAATCCAATGGATGTAGCCAAAATAACAAAAAGAGGAAAAGTTATAACCTTGTGAATTTGTTTATAAACAGTTTAGAAATAAATGAGTGATGCAGTAAATCTAAGCCCAATAAAATAGGCCTTTGACCCATCTGATTAAGATAAGCAGTGGCCTTTATTAAATCTAAATACTTGAAGAAACAATGCATTAGGAAACAAAATGCAAAGATGTGATTGATAAGACAAAATCTGTGACAGGACTAATAAAACAGACAAGCCTTTGGCAAGTCTGATTAAGACAAACAGAAAAAGTGGTCAAGGTGGTTGTCTCTTAGAATGATTAAGCTAAGTAGGTTATGGTGGGTGATTCCCTGTTCTAGTGATGGATTTAAGAACCCATGTTACTAAGCATGTTACTTAGTCCTGACCAATATGATATGGCAAGATTTCTGGAGAAAGTTTCAACACTCCTTTTTTTTTTTTTTAAAGATTTTCTTTTATTTATTTGAGAGAGAATGAGAGAGGGAGAGAGAGAGCATGAGAGGGGGAAGGTCAGAGGGAGAAGCAGACTTCCCCATGAGCAGGGATCCCAATGTGGGACTCAATGCTGGGACTCCAGGATCATGACCTGAGCTGAAAGCAGTCACTTAACCAACTGAACCACCCAGGTACCCCAAGGTTCAACACTCTTAAGAAAGAGACACATAGAATGGATAGTTAGTCCCTTTCTTTCTCTAGATTTTTGGGTATGATGCTCAGAGCTGCTATAATCATCTTGCTGCTAGCCCAAGGGCAGTGCCTAGGGAGTTGCAGAAAACTGAACCCAGAGTCTTGATGTACTGGGACATCCTGTCTCTTGACTTTTTTTATGTGAGATAATATATTTCCTTATTGTTTAAGCCAATTTGAATCATGCTTTCCTGTTATTTCCAGCTGAAATCATCTAACTGATAGAAGAAAGAAAGCCCAAAAGCTAGGTATGAGAGGGGGGAATGTATATACAGAAACATAAATTATTATCAAAAAGTAGAAAAAATAGACTGTACATTTACATACCAGTAAAATGGATTTTTCAAACTTGACTCCAAAAGAGATAGAAAAGCCTGATGAGGCTGATAATGACAGGACACAAAAGTTTGTCAAAGATCTATCCCAAAAAAGGCATCAATCCCATAGGATATTATAGGAGGAGTCTATCAACTTAAATTATCTACTATAAGGGGAAGTTGACAGACCTTAGAAACTACAAGAAACAGTGCAGATTTAAGGATGTAGGCAGCATTCATCCCAGGCAGTGCCATTGGGATGAATGAACTTCACTTGCCTCCAGTCTAATCTGTTCCAGATTTAAATTCTAGGGAAACAGCACGTACTTGACCAGTTTGGGCACACGCTACCCTCCGGAATCAGGTTTGAAGTCCACCCACCTACCCACATGGACTGAGAGGGGCAGTAGATCTCTTCTGCCAAAGCAAAAGCAGTCTTTGTTACTAAAATCAGGGGAAATTCATGCTGGGTAGGGAACAGTAACGGAGTCTATTCTAGTCAGGCAAAAATTAAACATTTAAAGTGCCCAACCATTGATAAGGGTCCCAGGAAATGGGCACTCTAACATACTTTAGGAGGATAAGTAAGCTGCTTTTTTAGAGACAACAGGAGAGTATCCTTTAAGCCAATGATTTTACTTTAGGAATTTATCCTTCAGAAATAGTCACATGTGCTGTCAAGGATATCATCCACAGAAGTTATTTACTGCAGCATTGTGTACGACACTGACCAACTGGAGATATCTGAAGTGTTGGTTAAGTAAAATATGGGGGCGCCTGGGTGGCTCAGTGAGTTAAAGCCTCTGCCTTCGGCTCAGGTCATGATCTTAAGGTCCTGGGATTGAACCCTACATCGGGCTCTTTGCTCAGTGGGGAGCCTGCTTCCTCCTCTCTCTCTCTCTCTGCCTGCCTCTCTGCCTACTTGTGATCTCTCTCTCTATCTCTGTCAAATAAATAAATAGAATCTTAAAAACAAACAAACAAACAAACAAATAAAATATGGTCTAGCATTTGTACTATGGGATACTATATAACCCTTAAAAAGAAAAAAAAGTTCCACGGAAAGAGCTCCATAATATATTGCTAATCAAAAGAAACCAACTGCAAAAGCATATGTAAAGTATGGTCCCACTTATGGTCTTCAAAAAACCATAAAAAAACATAAATATGTGTTTGATGTGTACAGAAAAGTCCAGAATCAAATCCACACCAAATGTTCAATAGGAGTTACTCATAGAACAAGGAACAAGATCAGGTATGGTGAAAGGGAGCATTCACTTTTACTTCTTCATATGTCTGTAGTGTTTGAGTTACATGTTTATAGTGAGCATTTGTTTCTGCCTACGTGTGTTTATGAACATGTAAAAATATGATATGATACAATTTTTTAAAGATTTTATTTATTTATTTGACAGAGAGAGAGAGATCACAAGTAGGCAGAGAGGCAGGCAGAGGGGGAGGGGGAAGCAGGCTCCCTGCTGAGCAGAGAGCCCCACGTGGGGCTCAATCCCAGGACCCTGGGCTTAGCCCACTGAGCCACCCAGGTGCCCCGATGTGATCCAATTTTTAAAATACATGCACCTATTGCTACTGAGAGGAACACAGATTAGCACCCTTTAAATGTTAACATTGGTTGTGGTTTATAGGCTTATAGGTATTCTTAATTATCTCTTTTGCTTATCTGTATTTTAATTTTATAAAAAGAATATTAGTGTAGTAAAATATCTTACCTAGAAATCTTTATTTCCTTTTGGAAATAAGTTGCTACCATGTAATTTATAAATAGATATACATTATTACTACAAAAATGGGCAAGAATATGTGAATAGGAAAATCACAAGAAGAAATATGAATGGTTCATACTCTGAAAGTCTCTAATTCTATAGTTTGGCATAAAGTAAACCCTCAATAACCTAGTAATCATATTACTACTATTCCTTATTATAATGATAGGTGAGTGTGAAATCTGATTGTGGAACTATAAAATGTGAGTATCATAGGGGTGGCTGAGCCACCCGGATAACTCAGTCTGTTGAGCATCTGAAACCATTTTGGTTCAGGTGATGATCTCAGGGTTGTGAGAGCAATCCTTGCATCAGGCTCCGCACTGGGGATGGAGCCTGCCTAAGATTCCCTCTCCCTCTCCCCCTGTCCCTCCCCTACTCTGCTCACATGCACATAAGTTCTTGCTCTCTCTCTATATATATAAAATAAAATAAAATAAAATAAAATAAAATAAAATAAAATAAAGTAAAATAAAATGTGAGTATCATGGAAAGCCATGGGAACTATACAGGAAAGGAAGCTGCTAAATCTTGAATGCAAAAATGCTGCACAATGAAATCAGAGGCCCAGGAAAACAAGGCCTCTGCAAGGGCGCCAGCCAGACCCCCAGAGAAGCTGTCAGTCATGTTTTTAACCTGCCAGGATGGCTTCCCTGAGAAGGTCACATCCTTCTGGTAAATACAGGAGAACAGCAGGGTCAGGGAGAGTCAGCAATCTCCACGAGAACTCATCTGAAGCTTTGTTTCCGAGAACTGGTGTTGCAAACAAAATGATTGTTTTCTTTGCCGTGGGAGGAAGAGGAAGAAGACATGGAAACTGTTGGGTCCATGGTCAAAGGAGCGGGACTGATACAAAGCGAAGGTCAAGCAAAGCTTTATTTCGCGCCATGCATCGAGAATCAAACTGACCGGCCAGGGCCGTCTCTTGCAAAGAGGTGACCCCTCCCAGCCTCACAGACTAACTTTTATAGAGCAAAGTTCACGTGGTTGAGCCTGGCCACACACAGGTGGCCAATTGAATTACAATTCACCCTATAGTAGCTATTTGAACTAGCCTATCACTCTGGTCAGAATTGGCGCCCAAAAGGCAGGGCCCGCATTCTTGGGTGGTTAGGGAGGTGCTTTCCTGATTGGATGTCTCCACCTGGCTTGACTCATCCTTGAATTCTAGGCTCTGTTACCTCCCCCTGACCTGACACGTCCTGGTATATGGGCTTTATTATCAGGGTCTGGTCAGTCATATTTTACTGGTTTCCCAGACTTGTTTCTAAGTAAGTTCCTGGGGGGTGGGGGGGCAGGGTCAATCTAAGTTTACTGCATAAACAACAAAATGGCTCGCTCTGGCTAAGTAGGCCCTTACAGAAACCAGGAGACAATTTTTAAAGAAGAGTATTCAGTTTTAAGAAGAGGACACTTGGGAGTCAAGATGGCGGAGAAGAAGCAGGATGGGACTACATCAGGAGGCAGGAGATCAGCTAGATAGCTTATCAAACCACTGCAAACATCTACAAATCCAACAGGAGATTGAAGAGAAGAAGAACAGCAATTCTAGAAACAGAAAATTGACCACTTTCTGAAAGGTAGAACTGGTGGAGAAGTGAATCCAAAGTGATGGGTAGATAGACCGTGGGGGGAGGGGCCGGCTCCCGGCAAGCGGCAGAACAACAGAGCACAAAATCAGGACTTTAAAAAGTCTGTTCCATGGAGGGACATCGCTCCAGAGGCTAAACCGGGGTGAAGCCCATGTGGGGGCAGTGTGGCCCCAGGTCCTGCAGGGTCACAGAAGGATCGGGGGTGTCTGAGTGTCACAGAACTCGCAGGTATTAGAGCAGGGAAGCCGGCTACAGAGACAGAGCTGAGGAGTGAGCTCTCAGCTTGGGGTTACCTTGAACCGGTCACAGGCTGGGTGGGCTCAGAGCACAGATGGAGGCCAGGGAGACTGGAGTGACTGAGCGCTTTTCTCTGAGAGCGCACTGAGGAATGGGGCCCCGAACTCTCAGCTCCTCTGGGCCGGAGATTGGGAGGCCACCATTTTCATTCCCGTCCTCCAA
Source organism: Martes martes (assembly GCF_963455335.1). Taxonomy (NCBI): domain Eukaryota; kingdom Metazoa; phylum Chordata; class Mammalia; order Carnivora; family Mustelidae; genus Martes; species Martes martes. The sequence continues at coordinate 5,926,434 of NC_137903.1, read as the reverse complement.
AACTCTACGGAAAGCATTCAGGGAACAAAAGCTCCCAAAAGTGAACCCGAGCGGATGACTTAGCCTGGCCCCTGCTAAAAGTGGTGCAATTCTGCCTCGGGCAAAGACACTTGAGAATCTCTACAACAGGCCCCTCCCCAGAAGATCAGCAAGAAATCCAGCCAAGACCAAGTTCACTTATGAAGGAGAACAGCGGAATTCCAGAGGAAGACAAAGCAAAGCATGGAATTCATGGCTTTCTCCCCATGATTCTTTAGTCTTGCAGTTAATTTAAATTTTTTTTTAATTTTATTTTTTTCTTCTGCTGAATTTTTTTAACTTTTACCCTTTCCTTTTTTAACTTTTTTAACTAGTTTATCTTAACAATACCTTTTATTAAAAAAATAATAATCTTTTTTGAAACTTCATTATTATAGTCATATTTTATCTTTCATTGTATCTAACTTTATTTTTTGTATACACATGGGGTTTTTTCTTCTAAAAAATTTGGGGTACAACTTCTTCTAATAGGACAAAATATACCCTAAATCTAGCTCCGGGCTTGTTCTAGTCTCCAGCCTGAGCAAATTTCTTTCTACTTTCTTTTTCTTTATTCTCCCAACCAACTTACTTTATCAACTCCTTTTTTAAAAATTAAAAAAAATTTTTTTTCATCTTTATAGGCATATTCCACTTCGTTGTGTTTACCCTTATATATGTTTTTCATTCTTTAATATTTTGGGAGGTGGGGCGCCTGGGTGGCTCAGTGGGTTAAAGCCTCAGCCTTCAGCTCAGGTCATGATCCCTGGATCCTGGGATCGAGTCCCATATCGGGCTCTCTGCTCAGCGGGGAACCTGCTTCCTCTTCTCTCTGCCTGCCTATCTGCCTACTTGTGATGTCTGTCAAATAAATAAAAGATAAATAAATCTTTTAAATTTTGGGAGGTAGTTTCTTCTAAGAGACCAAAATACTCCCAAAATTAAGTGGGTGACCCTGTTCTTGTCACCAGTCTAATATATAGATATTTTTTCTGTTTAATATTTTTTCATTCTTTGTTTTCTTTTTTTATTTTTTTTTTCTAAACTTCTTTTTATTCCCTTCCTCCCCCCCACGATTTAGGGTCTCTTCTGATTTGGTTAAAGTGCATTTTCCTGGGATCTTTGCCACCCCTTTAGTATTTTATTTGCTCCTTCATATATTCTTATCTGGACAAAATGACAAGGCAGAAAAACTCACCACAAAAAAAAAGAACAAGAGGCAGTACCGAAAGCTAGGGACCTAATCAATACAGACATTGGTAATATGTCAGATCTAGAGTTCAGAATGATGATTCTCATGGTTCTAGCCGGGCTCGAAAAAGGCATGGAAGATATTAGAGAAACCTCTCTGGAGATATAAAAGCCCTTTCTGGATAAATAAAAGAACTAAAATCTAACCAAGTTGAAATTTAAAAAGCTATTAATGAGGTGCAATAAAAAATGGAGGCTCTGGGGCACCTGGGTGGCTCGGTGGGTTAAAGCCTCTGCCTTCAGCTCAGGTCGTGATCTCAGGGTCCTGGGATCGAGCCCCGCATCGGGCTCTCTGGTCAGCAGGGAGCCGGCTTCCCCCTCTCTCTGCCTGCTTCTGATCTCTCTCTCTGTCAAATAAATAAGTAAAATATTTTTTTAAATGGAGGCTCTTACTGCTAGGATAAATGAGGCAGAAGAAAGAATTAGTGATATAGAAGACCAAATGACAGAGAATAAAGAAGCTGAGCAAAAGAGAGACAAACAGCTACTGGACCACGAGGGGAGAATTTGAGAGATAAGTGACACCATAAGACGAAACAACATTAGAATAATTGGGATTCCAGAAGAAGAAGAAAGAGAGAGGAGAGCAGAAGGTGTATATTGGAAAGGATTATGTAGAGAATTTCCCTAATATGGCAATGGGAACAAGAATCAAAATCCAGGAGGTGCAGAGAACCCCCCTCAAAATCAACAAAAATAGGTTCACACCCCATCACCTAATAGTAAAATTTACAAGTTTTAGCGACAAAAAGAAAATCCTGAAAGCAGCCCAGGAAAAGAAGTCTGTAATGTACAGTGGTAAAAATATTAGATTGGCAGCAGACTTATCCACAGAGACCTGGCCAAGAATACTATATCCAGCTAGGCTATCACTGAAAATAGAAGGAGAGATAAAAAGCTTCCAGGACAAACAAAAACTGAAAGAATTTGAAAACACCAAACCAGCTCTACAGGAAATATTGAAAGGGGTCCTCTAAGCAAAGAGAGACCCTAAAAGGAGTAGATCAGAAAGAAACAGAGACAATATACAGTAACAGTCACCTTACAGGCAATACAATGGCACTAAATTCCTATCTCTCAATAGTTACCCTGAATGTTAATGGGCTAAATGCCCCAATCAAAAGACACAGGGTATCACAATGGATAAAAAAACAAAACCCATCAATATGCTGCCTACAAGAAACTCATTTTAGACCCGAAGACACCTCCAGATTTAAAGTGAGGAGGTGGAAAACAATTTACCATGCTAATGGACATCAGAAGAAAGCTGGAGTGGCAATCCTTATATCAGATCAATTAGATTTTAAGCCAAAGACTATAATAAGAGATGGGGAAGGACACTATATCATACTCAAAGGGTCTGTCCAACAAGAAGATCTAACAATTTTAAATATCTATGCCCCTAACGTGGGAGCAGCCAACTATATAAACCAATTAATAACAAAATCAAAGATATGCATCAACAATAATACAATAATAGTAGGGGACTTTAACACTATCCTCACTGAAAGGGACAGATCATCCAAGCAAAAGATCAACAAGGAAATAAAGGCCTTAAATGACACACTGGACCTGATGGACATCACAGATATATTCAGAACATTTCATCCCAAAGCAACAGAATACACATTCTTCTCTAGTGCACATGGAATATTCTCCAGAATAGATCACATCCTGGGTCATAAATCAGGTCTCAACCGGTATCAAAGGATTGGGATCATTCCCTGCATATTTTCAGACCACAATGCTCTGAAGCTAGAACTCAATCACAAGAGGAAATTTGGAAAGAACCCAAATACATGGAGACTAAACAACATCCTTCTAAAGAATGAATGTGTCAACCAGGAAATTAAAGAAGAATTGAAAAAATTCATGGATACAAATGATAGTGAAAACACAACGGTTCAAAATCTGTGGGACACAGCAAAGGCAGTCCTGAGAGGAAAATATATAGCGGTACAAGCCTTCCTCAAGAAACAAGAAATGTCTCAAATAACAACCTAACCCTCCACCTAAAGGAGCTGGAGAAAGAACAACAAAGAAAGCCTAAACCCAGCAGGAGAAGAGAAATAATAAAGATCAGAGCAGAAATCAATGAAATAGAAACAACAACAACAAAAAAACCAATAGAACAAATCAACAAAACTAGGAGCTGGTTCTTTGAAAGAATTAATAAGATTGATAAACCTCTGGCCAGACTTATCAAAAAGAAAAGAGAAAGGACCCAAATAAATAAAATCATGAATGAAAGAGGAGAGATCACAACCAACACCAAAGAAATACAAACAATTATAAGAACATACTATAAGCAACTCTACGCCAACAAATTTGACAATCTGGAAGAAATGGATGCATTACTAGAGACATATAAACTACCACAACTGAACCAGGAAGAAATAGAAAACCTGAACAGACCCATAACCAGTAAGGAGATTGAAACAGTCATCCAAAATCTCCAAACAAACAAAAGCCCAGGGCCAGACAGCTTCCCAGGGGAATTTTACCAAACATTTAAAGAAGAATTAATTCCTATTCTCCTGAAACTGTTCCAAAAAAATAGAAATGGAAGGAAAACTTCCAAACTCATTTTATGAGGCCAGCATCACCTTGATCCCCAAACCAGACAAGGATCCCACCAAAAAAGAGAATTACAGACCAATATCCTTGATGAACACAGATGCGAAAATTCTCACCAAAACACTAGCCAATAGGATCCAACAGTACATTAAAAGGATTATTCACCATGACCAAGTGATTTATTCCAGGGCTGCAAGGTTGGTTCAACATCCACAAATCAATCAATATGATACAATACATTAATAAAAGAAAGAACAAGAACCATATGGTACTCTCAATAGATGCTGAAAAAGCATTTGACAAAGTACAGCATCCCTTCCTGATCAAAACTCTTCAAAGCGTAGGGATAGAAGGCACATACCTCAATATTATCAAAGCCATCTATTAAAAACCCACCACAAATATCATTCTCAAAGGAGAAAAACTGAAAGCTTTTCCACTAAGGTCAGAAACACGGCAGGGATGTCCATTATCACCACTGCTATTCAACATAGTACTAGAAGTCCTAGCCTCAGCAATCAGACAACAAAAAGAAATTAAAGACATCCAAATCAGCAAAGAAGAAGTCAAACTATCACTCTTTGCAGATGATATGATACTATATGTGGAAAACCCAAAAGACTCCACTCCAAAACTGCTAGAACTTGTACAGGAATTCAGTAAAGTGTCAGGATACAAAATCATTGCACAGAAATCAGTTGCTTTTCTCTACACCAACAACAAGACAGAAGAAAGAGAAATTAAGGAGTCAATCCCATTTACAATTGCACCCAAAACCATAAGATACCTAGGAATAAACCTAACCAAAGAGGCAAAGAATCTATACTCAGAAAACTATAAAGTACTCACGAAAGAAATTGAGGAAGACACAAAGAAATGGAAATATGTTCCATGCTCCTGGATTGGAAGAACAAATATTGTGAAAATGTCTATGCTACCTAAAGCAATCTACACATTTAATGCAATCCCTATCAAAATCCCACCCATTTTTTTTCAAAGAAATGGAACAAATAATTCTAAAATTTATATGGAACAGAAAAGACCCTGAATAGTCAGAGGAATGTTGAAAAAGAAAACCAAAGTTGGTGGCATCACAATTCCAGACTTCAAGCTCTATTACAAAGCTGTCATCATCAAGGCAGTATGGTACTGGCACAAAAACAGACACATAGATCAATGGAACAGAATAGAGAGCCCATAAATAGACCCTCAACTCTATGGTCAACTAATCTTCGACAAAGCAGGAAAGAATGTCCAATGGAAAAAAGACAGCCTCTTCAAAAAATGATATTGGGAAAATTGGACAGCCACATGCAGAAAAATGAAATTGGACCATTTCCTTACACCACACAGGAAAATAGACTCAAAATGGATGAAGGACCTCAATGTGAGAAAGGAATCCATCAAAATCCTTGAGGAGAATACAGACAGCAACCTCTTCTACCTCAGCTGCAGCAAACTTCTTCCTAGGAACATCGCCAAGTCAAGGGAAGCAAGGGCAAAAATGAACTATTAGGATTTCATCAAGATCAAAAGCTTTTGCACAGCAAAGGAAACAGTTAACAAAACCAAAAGACAACTGACAGAATGGGAGAAGATATTTGCAAACGACATATCAGATAAAGGGCTAGTGTCCAAAATCTATAAAGAACTTAGCAAACTCAACACCCAAAGAACAAAGAATCCAATCAAGAAATGGGCAGAGGACATGTACAGACATTTCTGCAAAGAAGACATCCAGGTGGCCAACAGACACATGAAAAAATGCTCCACATCTCTCAGCATCAGGGAAATACAAATCAAAACCACAACGAGATCCTACCTCACACCAGTCAGAATGGCTAAAATTAACAAGTCAGGAAACGGCAGATGCTGGCGAGGTTGCAGAGAAAGGGCAACCCTCCTACACTGTTGGTGGGAATGCAAGCTGGTGCAACCACTCTGGAAAACAGCATGGAGGTTCCTCAAAAAGTTGAAAATAGAACTACCCTATGACCCAGCAATTGCATTACTGGGTATTTACCCTAAAGATACAAACGTAGTGATCCGAAGGGGCATGTGCACCTGAATGTTTATAGCAGCAATGTCTACAATAGCCAAACTATGGAAAGAACCTAGATGTCCATCAACAGATGAATGGATAAAGATGTGGTGTATATATATATACAATGGAATACTATGCAGCCATCAAAAGAAATGAAATCTTGCCATTTGTGATGATGTGGGTGGAACTAGAGGGTATCATGCTTATCAAAATAAGTCAATTGGAGAAAGACAACTATCATATGATCTCCCTGATATGAGGAAGTGGAGATGCAACATGGGAGGTTTGGGGGGTAGGAAAAGAATGAATGAAACAAGATGGGATCGGGAGGGAGACAAACCATAAGTGACTCTTAATCTCACAAAACAAACTGAGGGTTGCTGGGGGGACAGGGGGAGGGAGAGGGGGGTGGGGTTATGGACACTGGGGATGGTATGTGCTATGGTGAGTGCTGTGAAGTGTGTAAACCTGGCAATTCACAGACCTGTACCCCTGGGGATAAAGATACATTCATTATATGTTTATAAAAAATAAAATAATTAATTAATTAATTAAAAAGAAGACGAGGACACTCACCGTACACTCCAAAGCTTCCCTCTCCTCCACCTTACCCCCTACGACTGTCCCAAGATTTTTATCCTCGAAAAGAAACAGATCAGTCCACACTCCAACCAGTACAGCCTTTGAAAGGTAAAGGCCATGTTGTTTTCTATATTTTATTATAAAAGTAATACATGGTCTGTACAGAAAGAGAGTCTCGATGGCAAGAAGTGCTGAGACTCAAAAGGAACCAGGACAGTCAGTCATCTGGGACCACACTGTCTGCAACTTTTAGGACAGCAAGCTTCAGGATTCACACAGATGTCCCTGGAACGGTCCTTCTCTTCCTTTGGAACTGTGACATCCTCTTGTCCTCCCTAAGGGGAACTGGGCCAGGCATCCTGGTGTCTCTGATTCTCTTTCCCCGGGGCCGAGGCAAGATAATGGAGGCTAAATTTGGTTCTGGTAATCTGCCTCTGCCTCTTCCTCCGGGTGCAAGAGAAGTGAGTAGGTGATGGTATTCTCAGCCTAGGGAACACAGACGGGAGCAAGTCACAGGAATGAAGGCAGCAGAGGAGGCGGCGGAAGGAGGAGATGGCTGGGGTGGCTCACCTCAATTTTGGCAGCCTCTTCAGTATCAGTGACATTGGCTGTGGGCAGAAAGAACAGAGGTCAGGGGCGCGTGGGGGCTCGGTCAGTCAAGGGTTAACCTTCTGCTCAGGTCACGATCTCAAGGTCCTGGGATGGAGCCCTGAATCTGCTTCTCCCTCTTCCTCTGCCCCCCACCCCCACTCATGCTCACACTCTTTCTCTCTCAAATAAATAAATACAATCTTTAAAAAAAACAATTAGAACAGAGATCAGCCCCCTGCACGGTGGCGGCCGCTGCAGAACGAAGGCCCCAACCAGACACGAAGAAACAAGGACCTGCAGACCGGGTTCTCTGCCCAGACTCAGCCTCTGCTCCTGGCCACACGGCAGAGGGAGGCCCTCATCTGCATGCTTTTCAGAGAATCGCTGACTTTTTCTAGAAACCAACCAGCCCCCTTTAGGAACCGGAGATCCTGGGAAGAGATGGGGGGCGGGGAGGGGATGTTCAGTATCACCGGGAGGTCAAGTTCAGTTTCTTGCTGGCCACCCTCTTCAGGGAGAGAAGACTGGGGGGCGGTTCAGCACTGGCCCCATGCAGGGGGTTGGGGGGGCGGGGCCTTTGAAGAACGTGAGGCTCCGCCACATTAAAACGGAAGAAAGCGCAACAGTGAAAGCGAGGGGAGGAGGGAAGGAAGCAAGCCAACAAGCCAGGACTTTCCCTGGTAAATAGCTAAAACACACCAAATTCCCACATGTTTTTTGCCAGTGAACTCACTCACTCACTCACTCACAGTGTGAAAAGTAGTCTCAGTATCTGCGAAGCAGCATTCCTTAGGCAGGGGTGGGGGTGGGAGGGTGAGACAGTGCCTCCAGTGTCTCCACTCACCCCCACCCCCACCCCGCACACAGACAGTCTGTGTTTGCCATGCTCCAGATTCTGGAACAAAGCACCCCCTGAATTCTCCTTCTAATGCATTCTCAACGATCCTAGTGACCTAGCTCGCTGATGGGAAACCGTCAGACCCCCTGCCTCGCCGAGACGGGAGTGCCGGTGAAATGGATTGTGCTGGTGCAGACAGAGCCAAACCTCCAAGGGGCTGTTCCCAGTTGTGTTTGGGCTTTTCTCTGGATCTGGCTTGGCGTGGTGCGGGCTCAGGCCCGCATCCCATTGGACACGGCCAAGAACACAAGGGCCTTGCTCAAAGCACAGCGGGACAAGTGCCATTGCGCTCAAGCTCTCGAATCTGTTGGTTCCGCTCTGAGTCACACTCGGGCCCCCTGACGCAGAGCCCCTGAGGGCCTCTTTTTCCTCTGCTTCTGCTACCCAGGAGCCCCTCGAGAAATTTCCAGGTTCCCTGGCGCTCTCGTTTAGCTACAGGCAGGAGGTCACCTGGGATACTCCTGCTCCCACCTGGGCCAGGGGTTGGAGAGTCACGGACTCTGAGAATGTCAGACCCAGAAGGGCTTTCAGGTCATCAGGCCAATCCGCCCGTTTGCTCAGGGAGGTGACTGCATGCTGTGGTGGGGAACGTGCAAGTTTCCACCTGCTGCTGGTGACAGAGCAATGACCAGGCCCATGTCTAATAAACTTACACACATGGGCACCAGAGCCAAACTCTGCCTAGCAGCGAAGCCTAGGAATGCACTCAGTCCCCTAGAACTTTCTCCAGCCTACATGTCCTCGTAATGCCTCGTTCTTCCCCCATCACTCCCTGAGACAGACTCCTCAACCTGTCCAGCGATCATTCCCTGAAGCTCCCTCTCTTTTCCTCTTATTCCCGTGTGTCTCAGTCTCACCACTCCTAACCTCTGGCCTCTGCCAAACCCCACAGAAGGACCCAAATGTCTCTGATGTCCTGTTCTGGAAACATTCCCAGCATTCCTGGTTCCAAAATTTGGACACAACCCTCCCCTCTCTATCTGCGGCAGGTGGTCCTCTCCCTCTCATCCCCAGTGAGGTCCTCTTTAGGCCCAGGAGTTAGTCTCAGAACGGACCAAGCGATTTGAGCCCCTGCCCTCCTCCCACCGCCCCCTCCCTCTCCTGTGCTCCCAGCTGAACTCACACAAGCCACTTCCTGTGGGCTCCAATCCACTTGGCAGCCCCAGGCAGGGCACCTTGAGCCTCCAAGCAGGGAACTGCACTCACCTGGTTCCTCAGGGAGGGGCTCTCCCATTTCCCTGTGATTGGGGTTTCCTAGGGGAGCTATGAGGGGCACAGAGGAGGTTAGTAGAGGTACAGGGTGAGGCCTGAGTCCTCAGGCAAGGACCAGGGGCAGGAATGGGTTAGAACCAACAGAGACCCTCCCCTCCCCCACCCCCGTGGAGATGCTTCTCTTCCTCTTCCTCCTCCTCCTCTCCTGCCCCAGACCTGCCCACCCTATAGAAGGGCCATTGAGTTAACCATGGGGACCCCTGGGACTGTCAGAAAGGCCACTCGGCCGTATCTTTATCAGGCTTGCCCTGCCCTGTAATAAGCTCTTTTTCCTTCCTCTCAGAGTCTCTGTGCATCTCGGTGGGGAGCCCGACTGTGCACCGACCCAAAGGGCCTTGTGAGGTGCGAGGAGCATCTTTTCTCCTCCCCTGTGGCTCGGAGTCTTTTTTCCTCTTCCTCCTCTTCTATCTCCGGGTGTCTTTAGACTTCCTCTCCCGCCAAGCTAGCTTTCCAGGGAGATGAACCATGACAACTTGCTTATTCGATTTCTAGGGCTCCTCGCCTCCTCTCTCAGCTCCTTCAGGGTGGTGCGAAGGGGGAAGGAGCCGCTTTCCGAGAGTCGGAATTCTTCAGGGCACCTGTCTGTGAACAGACGCTCAGTGACCCGGTCTCCCTGCCGGCAAACGGTGCTAGGCGCAGGGGCCAGGAGGGGATGTGAACGAGGACTCACTGGGACTTCCTTCCCGTCGTCTTACCACCCACTCTGGAACACACGGTTTCTGTTCTCTAATGTGGCCTCTGTGGTCTGCATGACCCGGCCCTTGCCCACGTGTCTGCCCAGCCTCATCTGCCTGCCCTGCGCCTTGCAGGTTTTGGTTTCCACGCCACACAGCCCTTGCCGCCCCCTTCTCGCTCCTCCCCCCACCCCTGTCTCAGCCACAGTGCTCCTCCTTTCTGTGCCTTGGCCCCCAGCCAAGCAATGCTCTTCCAGGCCTCTCTGTCCGGCTGACGGCTACCAGCTACCCTCCTCCGTCACGAGAGCGGCTCTCTCTCGTGTGCTGTTATGTACCCCCCACTCGGCTGAGCGCTCAGCCCTGCTCAACCCCATACCATCCTGTAAGGTAGGTCCTACTAGTGCCCCCATTTTCCAGATGAAGCAATACAGGCACAGAGATAGCGAAGAACTCACCCAAGGTCACACAGCTGGTGAGCTGTGGAGCTGAGATTTAATCGGGGATGGGGGGGCGGTCCAGCTCCCCCACGTGTGTTTCGGTCACTACATATACCACTGCCTCTTGCAAGCTTCTCTAACCACTCGCCTGGGCTGCGTCCCGTGGGCTCTTGTGGCCCCCCTCCCCCCATCACAGCCTTGGTGACACGACTACAGCTTTCATCCCACCTAACTCTAATGATTTACTTGTCCTGTCTTCCCCACCGCACTGGGAGCCCCTGGAGAGCAGGGACTGGACTTCTTATCACCCAGGGTGCCTAACACAGTGCTGGACCCATAAGCAAGTTTTTTCAAGCCTTGTTGAATAAATGCATGAATTTATATAGCTCAGTCTGCTACGTCTGTGTCTGCCTTCCTGCCTTCGGCTCAGGTCGTGATCCCAGGCTCCCTGCTCCACAGGGAGCCTGCCTCTGCCTCTCTCTCTGTCTCTTATGAATAAATACATAAAATCTTTTAAAAGTAAATAAGTGAATGAATGAACAAATAAAATATGGGGCTATGTCTGAACTGTAAGGATTCTCTGAGCCCAAAGAGGAGGGTCCCGGCTATGGTTGGGGTTAGAGCCTGGGCCAAGTAGGACCTGACAGCAAGAGGAACCCAGAGAAGCCACGAACCTGAAGTTTGCTTTTGCCTGAGGCGGAACCAGGCCACAGCAGCCACGAGGATGGCCACTGCAGCAGAGCCAGCGACTGTGGCCACGACCGTCGTCATCACCGAGGAGTCGCTCCAGTCGGACTCTGGGGGAGACAGAACTCAGGACACGCAGCAGTCTCCCACGTCCCACCCTGTACTGCAGGGCTTCTCTCCAGGAGCCGCTTTGTGTCTGGGTCCCTTGTCTCTTGTCCCTTGTCTGGGTCCTCCCCAAACCTCACCTGTGGGGACGACACTGCGGCTGGACTTGTGCCTCCCCGCCGACAGGTGTCTCCGCTCATCCAATAAAGGCAGACTACTGAGTGTGTGCAGGCCAAGGTCAGAGAAAGAAGGGAGGGGGACCCAAAGCCTCCCCTAGTTGGAGGCACCGAGACTCAATCCCACAAGGGCCAGAACTTTGGGGGACAAGTCATGTCTTGGGGAGTGAACGGGCACAACATGTGACCCGACTCGGAACTCTAGCCCCTCCTGCTGCCCAGGGCCAATATTCATCACGCCCCGTTCCTCCCTGCTCTGCCTCCGTGCCCACATGCGTGTGCTCTGGCATTTCTCAGATCTCCCAGGAGGCCCCTACGACCTTAGCCACAATTGCCCATCCCCTCGCTGTCCTCCTCCCTCTGTCCTGACAGAGTTCCCACCTTGGACGGTGATGGCCACAGGCTGCGAGAGGCGCAGCATCTGGCCTATCATTCCCGTGCAGTGGTAGTCACCGCTGTGACTGAGGTTGGCTTCTGGAATGAAGAATGTGGAATTCAGAGAGGAGAACTGCTTGGATTTTCCGTCCTGGAAGAAGGTGATCTTGTACAGATGCCGGTTCTGCCAGCTGTGGCACCTCAGCATGATGGGGTCCCCTATCTGGAACACCAGGCGCTGGGTCTGGAGCAGCAGCCAGTCTGAAAGACACAAAGGGACCCTAGGACCGGGGAGGTCTTGACCTAACTCTGAGGCCATCCTCACCGGCGGGACACGCTGTGGGTGGAGGGAAGAGCCTGACACCTGGTGTCTCAGGGTAGCTCCATTTTGGGGGAGCTGTGACTTCATGGGCCTCTTCTGGGCCTTGGGTTCCTCCTCTGTGAAGATGGACATAACAATTCCACGCAGCTACCGCAGTTCCTGGCACATAGTAGGTGTTCAGGATAAGCTTGTTTTCTCTTTCCTGTCCTGGGAGAAGGCAGCTGCCGCCCTGTCTTGCCCAACAGGCTCTTTCAGGAAGAGAGCCCGGGGTGCAGTCTGACCTGGGAGATGACACGTGAGGGGACACAGCAGAGACAAGTCTTTCGGAGGAGTGAGAGGTCATGGACCTCCAAGAAGTATTAGCTTATTTGATGTAATTTGGTAAATGTGGAGTTATACTTCAGCAGCGTCTTTGAGGTCATTGGCCTGCTGTCTTTTTTCCCTCCCGATGTGGATCCTTTGACTGAGGAAGACGAAATATTTAGTATGTTTGTTGTGTAGGAAATAAAGCCTAAGGTGTAAATTTGTTCTCCTGACCTCAGCTCACGTGCTCCTTTTCCCTAAACCTGGAGGACGGAGCAGAGCTGGAATCGGAAAGAGGGTTAGAGGAGAAGACAACAGCAGAATCCGAAGGGGGGGTGCCTGGGTGGCTCACTGGGTGAAGCCAGTGAAGGTGAATTGGAAGGGAGTGGGGGCAGGGGGCGGGGTGCAGGAAGAACGACAAGGCCGACCAAGTCTCAGCACTGGCTGGGGACACAGCCACGGAGGCAGGAGGAGATGGTCAGTACCAAGGGAGTGAGTGACAACACAGAGAAGCCAGCCACAGCTACAGGAGGAATTCAAGGGGTGGAGGGTGGCACCAGACCTTGTTCCTTGGGTGCCACCAGCTGGAAAAGCCCAGCCCTCCTGTCAGGGAGGCACGTCTGCCTTCCGCCCAATTCCCTGCCTTACCACACTGCACATTCCTCCTCTTGGAGGACCAAGACCCTGGCTGGGCACTACGCACCGGGATGAGGCTGAGCCGTCCTTGTTCCCTAGACTGTCTCTCTTGCGAGATTGGATTAGGGCAGGTGGGGATGCCAAGATGTGTAAAGCATTGAAAAAAATAAAGTAGAACCCAGAGAAAATACCAATGTCGCCATGTAGCGCCAGCAACCAATTCCGGCCCCTCTCTTCCCTGCCGAGGGAATCCCCAACACAGAAGACCTACGCGGCTGGGAATGGTTTTTCTTCTGCGGAGTCTCTGCTGCCACCAGGTTATAACCTGGATGACAGGGAGTATCTGCCTTCGGCTGGTCTGTGCAAAGGGGGGCAACTTAGCCCTCCTTGAGAACATTTGTCTTGGTGCAGATCTTAAAGGCAGGGTCAGGTTCCTGTCCGTGGCACTCATGAGAGGTTCTTCAAGTAATCGAAGGGCTTTCCCACCCATCTGGGACCAAAACTCCTCTGCATTCTTCCTGAAGCCGTGCGGAGAAGCAATAATGCCCACACCTTCTTCACATGCCAGTGGCTACGTGGGGACACACTCAGTCTCGGGGGGTGGGATGCCCTCACCTCCTTGCCTTCCTGCAGGGGCAGGGACACAGCTGTGGGGCCTCAGGAGCCTCCCTCTGGGCCTGTCACTTCCTGCTGCCTGGAAAGGGTGGGGGTGACAGGCCCGCTGTGTGCTTTTGAGGAAAATGTAGGTGTCCGGGGAGAGAAAGGGCCTCCATGAAGAGTGACGGTGACGATATTCATCGCCATCGCATGGTGGCTCTTTAGGGAGAAGCTACTTTTTTGCCAGAAGCTTTGTAAAATCATTCTTTTGTTTAACAAATATTTATTAAGCCGTGCCCTTGTCAGGGGCTAGAAATGCAAACATAGTTAAAACACAGCTTCCAGGGGACATCTGGGTGGCTCAGTCGGCTAAGTGTCCAACTCTTGGTTTTGGCTCAGGTCATGAGCTCAGGGTTGTGAGATGGAACCCTGTTTCAGGCTCTGTGCTGGGTGTGGAGCCTGCTTGGGATTCTCTCGCTCCCTCTCCCTCTGCCCTTCCCTCCCTCTCTCTCTCTAATGAGGAAAAAAAAAGATCAACACAATTTTCAGGTCAAATTGCATGGGAACAGAGAGATGCTGATTCCCACAAGGACCTGGGGAGGAAGGCATTAATACCCCCATGAGTAGACAAGGATCAAATCCAAGGGCAGATGAATCACCATGGCTAGTGATGTCCAGGCTGAAGACCCAGTTGTGGTCTGTCTATGCTCTGTGATGGCTACAAAAATGGGTTTTTAGGCAGTCAGAATTTCCTTCTGCTTCTCTCATACCCTACGTGCTTGTCTGTAGCTTTGTAACCTTGCTCCATCGGGATTGAGGCAAACTGAGGACTGAGGAATCTCTTAGGACCGTCCACTGCCACCACACGTACTAAGCAAAGGGGGTGCATGAAAAGGGAAGTGAGTGGACAAAAACATCTTCCAACAACTCACAGCCCTACTTCCCAGGAAAGAGGCTACCCCCTTCCTAAAAACCTCTGCCATGTTAGCAGATTTCATCTTTCCTTATTCACCCAGTCCCTCCCTGGGCCCTTCCTCCACTGACCGGAAGTCACGTCCAGATGCACAGGGTCACTGAGGCTGGTCTGGTCCGTCTGGCACCTGTACTCCCCACTGTCCTGTTTTTTGGCCTTAAAGCTGTAGTTGGACTTGACCAGGGTTGGGATGGAGCTCCCGTTATGGAACCACTGGGTGACGTGGTCTGCAGCGGTGTGGGCCCCTTGGCACTTCAGGGTCACGCGATCCTCCTGGAGCACATTGACCCATGGGGGCTCGAGGTCCAGCACAGCCTTCGGGAGACCTGCTGAAGGGCAGAGAGAGGAGGAAGCAGGAGGAAAGGGGGCCCCAAGAGCCGAAGCGGCCCCTGAATTTCAGTGAAGCGTCCCTGGTCCTTCTGAGGACATCAAGAGTGGAACCCGGCCCCGTACTGTTGTGTGACTGTAGATAATTCCTCTTACTCATGCGTCCCACCACAGGGGCCTACAGGAAGCCAGGTCCACTCAGGGAGCTTGACCTTTCCTCGGGAAGAGAGGGCAAAGTAAGAGAAAGGAAGAAGGGGAAAAGGAAACACGAGAAATATATGTATACCTCGACAGAGGTCACCTGAGGGAGTTCTTTCTTTCCTTTTTTCTTCCTTCCTTCCCTCCCTCCCTTCCTTTCTTCTTCCCTCCTTCCCTCCCCCCTCCCTCTCCCCTTCCCTCCCTCCCTATCCGTTCCTTCATTTCTTCCTTCTTTCTTTCCTTCCTTCCTGTTTCTTCTTTCCTTCCTCCCTCCCTCCCTCCCTTCCTTCCTTCCTCTGTTTCTCTCTCATACACACACACACACAGACACACACACATGCACGCACGTGCATACTACATACTACGCACGTACATACTACACATACATACCTTTCTGGAACTCACCTTCTTCCCCTCTAAACAGAGGCATTTTGGATATTAGATAAACTCTCTCCAGAGCCTGATGAAAGCATCTGGTGGAGGTATCCAGCATAAGTCAGACATCAGGTTTCTCTTCTGACCTGATGTCAACCTTTGCCCCTTAGAATAGACCTATCCTCACACCCAAGGACAGAGGAGTGTCTGTGTCCTCAGAAGGATAAAGAAAGAGAAAGGCTGGAGGGCCAGTCTAGGGAGCCCTGGGTTCAGTGCCCCAGGGAGAACCGCACCCCACCCTCCCTGGGATTCCTGGGAGGCAGGGAGTTAATTGGCACAGAGAAAGAAGAACCCAGCAGAGTTTACAACACCGAGCTGCAATCTGGGGTATCTCCTCCTACTTCCTTCCAGGCCTTGAAGCCCACAGATACATGCAAAGTGGAGGATTTATCAGCACGGGAGATAACCTTGGCAGATGATGGGATTTTGTTGCAGCTGAGACTAAAAATGTCTGGGGTTTGATTTTACTGACAGAGAGGATGAGCTATTTTCTGTGACAGTATCTGTGACGTCTCACCCTAACAGAACCAGAAGGATTCAAGCACCTGCTGCCTATCCTGAGCTCCCTGGGAGGAGGGGAAAGAGAAAGGGGAGAGGGAGAGGGAGGGGCAGGGCATCTGCTTCCTGGCCCCACCCAAGTACTAGGTTACTGGTGCATTCAGGGCACCTCCAAGTGGGTGCTGGGAGCAGAGGAAGAGTGTGGCTGGGGGAGGAAGAGGATGTGGGTGGAGCACTTACCAGGTGTTCCAGCAACTGGAGCTGTAAGAAAGTGAAGATCAGTCCAGAGTTTAGATCTGATGATTCATCATTACAAGAATCACTTAAAAAAAAAAAAAAAATCCCTCCATGCAAATCCCCTTAACACCCTTGCCCTCCCTGGTCTCTTGTTAAATTCAGCTATACTGTCCTTGCCTTTACTTGTTCATCTGTGGGTCACTAAAATGAGCACACAAGCAGACGGATCAGTAGCTCTATAAATTTGTGGTCACCGTTTTCAAAAGGACATTGAACTGCCATTCTGACACGTTTTCCTAATAAATTTACTCTGCCGTTCTCAGTAGCCACACTCATCTTTTCCTCACTCCCAAAACTTTCCTGTCTTCGGGCCTCCAATCCCTTCTTGCTTAAAGTGGATGCCTTCCTTCGTTCTTCACAGAAAACAAAAGCAGTTGGGCAGGAAATCTCACACCTTCCCTCAACTCAAATGTCTAACCTCTCTGCCCCTCTGCCCAACTTCCTTTCTTGCTATTCCCTAGGAAAGTCTCCCTCCTCCTCTCCAAGATCAGTCTCCACCCTGGTTCGCAATCCCTGTCACCCTCACAAGGATTTCCCTCTTTCTGTTATCCGCATGCTCTTCTGCATCACCAATTTCTCCTCAGCTAGTTCTTTCCCATTAACATAAGCATAGTCCAGATCTTTCATTAAAAAAAAAAAAAAAGCTTCTCACTTGATCCCACATATAATTCCAAAACTATTTCTCGGCTCCCTTTCATAGCCAGATTTCTCAGGGTTGTTTTTTTTTTTCTACATGGACTGTGCTCCTTTCTACTCATTGAGCTCCCATAACACCAGCCCTCTTTAAATTCTTCACACTTGCAGCTCTTGTGTATGCAGATCCCTCCTCTAGACCAGTTTTCTTAATCTCTTCAAATGGCTAGATCCTTGCCTTGCTCAAAGTCCCAGCTCAAGTGTCACCTCCTCAGAAAAAGCTTCCCTTATCATCCTGTTTATTATCCTCTCTTCTTCCCCACAAAGACTGTTCTTATCACAGTATCCTGTTTACATCTTCGTGGCCCTTTCCAATTTATATTTATGCCTATTTATCCATTTATTTGTTGTTTATATCTCCCAGAAGAATGGAAGTTCAAAGAGGGCAGCAGCCATATCAATTTTATTGCCAGTGCTCTGGGAAATCACTTACTGAATGAGTCTAGGTGGGAGATAAAAGGGGCCACAGTTGTATTGACAATAGGACGTGAAGACTATATGCACATGAAGGAAAAATTTTCTTAAGATTTTATTTATTTGTTTGAGAGAGAAAGAGTGAGAGAACTTGAGCAGGGTGGGGGGCAGAGGGAGAGGCAGAAGCAGACTCTCTGCTGAGAAGAGAGTCTGACTTGATCCTGGAACTCCAGGATCATGACCTGAGTCAAAGGCAGATGCTTCACCCACTGAGCCATGAGCCAACTTCTCATGTGGGGGTACATGAGAAATTTAAGAAGCAATATTGGGGGAAGCTGGCCCTTGATGAGAGTGAGGGTAATATGAGTGGATGGCTAGGGAAAAGGTTACTCATGCTCACACAAATAGAAATGTTAGGAAGAGGAGTACATCTGTAAGGGGAAGATAAGTTGAGTTTGAATATAGTTTGTGTCTGACCCAGTATATCAGTGTGAGGGTATCCAACCAGCAGGTGGAAACACAAAACTGTAGTTGACACAAGCAAGAAAGACAGGTTTGGAAGTTGTTGACACAGCAGTGATAGCTGAAAACCAGAGTGTGTCAGAGTGGCAAGACGGACGGTGTAGAAAGAAGTAGAACCTAAGAGGAGGGGAAGAGGAGCAACAAGAAAGAGATGAGAAGAGTGGAGAGAAGTTGTCAGCCATTTATTCATTCCACACTCAACCAACAGTCATGAAAACACGCTCAATAGAGTCATTGTAAGGCAGACAAGGACCTTGTGCTTTAAGGTCAGGAAGGCTGTCTGTCTTGTTCATTGGTAAATCTCCAAGTCCTAGAACAGGGCGTGTTCATGCATTTATTTAAAGTTTAAACAAGGCAGTTTGTGGAATCTGTAGAAAGCAGGAAATGCAGGGTCCACATTGCCTGGCTGTAGAGGAAGAGCCACTTGGGGCAATGGGAATGTAGTGAAGAGGGGGCGATGGGGCCCTTAGTACACGTCGGAGCAGCCCTGGAGGCATTTAAGTGCGGTGACTCAGCTGCACTTGAAGACGTCATGGCCTCGGTGTGCGGCACAGATTCAGAGGAGAGGGGACAGGAGCAGTCCAGATGGGGTCAGAGGTGTTGTCAAAGCTGGGTTATTGAGGGATGCAGTCAAATGCTCTACCCCTGAGCTATACCCCCTGGTTACTGAGGGATGAAGACCTAAAGATAGTGCTCCAAATAAGGATGGGAAAAATGGAGCCAATCCTGGGTGACTTAACGAAAGGGCAAGTGGAAGAAAAGATCAAGTTTTGCCCAGGAGGCCTGCCCAGGCGACTGGCCCATTGGTGGCTGAGATGGGCAAGCATATCTATCACCTCTCAAGGTCTGAGCTTCCTTTCCTTCACGTGAAAAATGACATAGTCTAATGCTCCTTTCACATGTTATTCAACTTCAGTCCATTTCATCCTGCTCATGAAGGAATACTCTCTCCTCTTCACCTCCACTTCTTATCTCAGTATCATTTAGCAGTGAGGGTTGAAGGCTCCCAGAGATGACCAGATTTTACCATCAGTCATAGCACCTAACTCGAGAGTGGCTCCATGTCTTCCTCTGGGGCCATTGTATTTGAGGGTGGAAACTCTAGGAATTGAGCTTGGAGAGATAATCCTGGCAATAAGGCTCCCCTAGCTGGCCTCCTTAGACTTCCTCCCACCTGGCACCAACAGTCCCTGGCCTCCATCTTGACCTAGGACCCTGACTTTCTCCCTGATCACAGCCAGGACCTATCCCCATGTGTGTGTACAAGGAAGTATGCATGATTTCTCCAGTCCTACAACTGACAATTCCAGAACTTCCCAGGTTGTGTGTTCTCTCAACCCCTGCTCCCTGGATAACCCGGACCCTCTTTGCTTCTTCCCAGGGAAATCCAACACATAAACAGAATAAGCTTCTGCTGCTTAATAGAGAATGGTTACTTCCACCTCCACCCCAAGTGTCCTATTGCTTCCTCCCCACCCTTTATCTAAGACAGCATTCATCCTTCCACCTAAGATTTGGTCCCTGTGAAACACAAATTTCTAAGGAAGGAAAGCACCCTGGCCACTCATTAGTGACTCAAGTCTGCGTCACTAGACTTTCCCCAGAGCAGGTTCAGGTGTAGGTGGTGGCAAAACATCAGGGACCTGGCTGCCCAGTGATGCTGGGCAAAGGACACTAAAAACTACAACAAACACTCTGCCAGTTTTATCATTTGCCAAGGCCAGTAGGTCTATCAGAGTTAGTCTTCATCAGCCTGCTTCACCCTCCTCATTTTCCTGAACAGTTCCCGTGCTACCCCTCATCCTCGCCAAAGCTCAGCCCAACCTAGGGAAGTAGCAGCTGAGTCAGGAAAGTGCAACTGCCTCTGTCCCTCATGAGGACACGGACTCACCCAGAAAGAGCAGAGCTGTCCACAGCAGCATGTCACCCAAAGGATGGCAGGGCATGCAATCGGCCCAGTCACTAGCAGCAGCAGGGATGGGGAGGAACGAGGGAATCTGCATCAACTGTGGCTCACGTTGGCTCCAGCAGCACCAGGGTGGCAGGCAGAGGCTTCTCTTAAGACTTGACAGATTGTACCCGAGAGGACGGACAAATTCTGAAGTCCAAAAGAGGAAGTGAAAAGAAATGTTGTTTTATCATAGGCTCCTCCCCTTCCACCCTTTTTCCTCTTCACTGTTCCCTCCCAGAAGATTCAGAGCTTCCCAGAACAGGTCTGGCTCAGCCCAATTCCAAATTCACAGAAATTTTAGAAACTGGGAAACAGCTTCCTCTTCTTTTGGGACACAGCTAGGCTCAGCCTCTGGGAGTAGGAGGGGAAGAGTCAACCAATTCAGCTCACAACTTCCTACCTGTTCCTATCTCTTTAGAAAAGGCAACAGAGCAGAAGGTGCAGCCAGTTTTCTCTGACTTCTAGCTCCATTTGGAGGCCCGGATGCTCCTAAAACTGGTGATGGTGGGCGTAAGGCCACCCACCATCATTTGATTTTCTTTGCTATCATAATCTCTGACTTACTCCTAGATTGTGGAGCAAGAACAAGGATGTGTGTCAGGGTGGCACTAGGATGGTTAGGCTCATCCTCTTATTCCAGCATTCATTCTTTTTTTAAGATTTATTGATTTATTTGAGAGAGAGCACACTCATGCCTGTGAGTGTGCAAGGGGAGGGGGAAGGGCAGAGGGAGGGGGATGAAGAAGACTCCCCACTGAGCACAAAGCCAGACACGAGGCTTCATGTCAAGACCCTGAGATCATGACATGAACCAAAATCAAGAGTTGGACATCCAACTGACTGAGCCACCCAAGCGCCTCTCACATCCATTCTTTTGCTTGTTCCTTCAACAGACAATCTTCCGAACACCAGCTTGTGCCCTGGTTCTTTATCTTTACCATCTTCAATCCCATCACTGTTCCTATCACTATGGTGTGTTGAAGGAGCATGGGCCTTGGGGCTATATCGGTCTAGTTTTGAATGCCAGCTCAGATGGCTTGTCTAGGAAAGTAATCATGCCCACCCTTCAAGCAGGATTTCTCAGCCTCAGTACTTTTGACATTTTGGGTCAAATAGTTCTCATTGTGAGGAACTATCCTGTACATTGTAGAATGATTAGGAACATCTCTGGCCCCACCCACTAGATGCCAGTTGTATCCCTAGTTGTGAAAATAAAAATGTCTCTAGACATGGACGAATGTCCTCTCAAAGGCAAAAGTGCCCCAGGTTGAGAAACATTGCACTCAAGGCATTTGGAAAAGAAAAGAAAATTCAAGTACTAGCAAAATGCCTGGTGCATCATGCGTATCCAATGAAGGCTAGTTTCTTTTTCCTGCTTTCTGTCTTCATCTTCATCACTGTTTGTTCACCCTCAACATCTCCAGAACACAAATTGCTCTTCTTGGAGCCCCTTCCTGGGGCCTCTTTCCCAAATGCCCTCACAGGAAGCAAGCTGCAAGACTCAAGTAACTAACACTGTAAAATCTCTTCTCAGATCCATAATCTTCAGAAATCCTCAGCTACAGGCTTTTACTACTGGCCCCATTCAGTGTTCCTACCCCAATCTACTTCCAGCTCTTATCTGATTTTTTTAATTAATTAATTTATTTGAGAGAGAGAGAGAGAGAGCACGAGAAGGGGGAGGGTCAGAGGGAGAAGCGGACTCCCTGCTGAGCAGGGAGCCCTATGTGGGACTCGATCCCAGGACTCCAGGGTTGTGACCTGAGCCGAAGGTAGTCGCTCAACCAACTGAGCCACCCAGGTGTCCTCTTATCTGATTTTTAAGTGAATTTCTTTTTTTTTTTTTTAAGATTTTATTTATTTATTTGACACAGAGAGAGAGAGCACAAGTAGGCAGAGAAGCAGACAGAGAGAGAGAGGAAGGGAAGCAGGCTCCCCGCTGAGCAGAGAGCCCGACGCGGGGCTTGATCCCAGGACCCTGAGATCATGACCCGAGCCAAAGGCAAAGGCTTAACCCACTGAGCCATCCAGGCGCCCCTTAAGTGAATTTCTCGACCAGTGGCAAGACTCCAATGATCTGACATCAATACTTCAAAAATATCATTAGAAACTGATAAAATTAACTTGTATATTAAGACCCACAAAATGGAAGCCCCACTGCCAGTGGCCCGGCCCATCTAGTTGCCTCTTCTATTGCTCTATAAAACTCACTTTTCCTGGGACACCTGGGTAGCTCAGCTGCTACAGGGATGTACACTGTAAAGCACCACACAGTCCTCACCCCAGTGGTACATCCCTTGTAGTTACTAATTTGGTTCTGTGAGACATAAGGCTTAACTAAGGAAATGGGATCCTCAGTTTTCAAAGAATCAAGCGTGTCACTTTCCAGCATACCTGCTTAGTTGATGTCTAAGAACCACAGTCCTGGAAGCTGTAGGCATCTATAAAAATGGCAAAATCTTACTAAGACAAGCTAGAATTACAATGGCTTTTATGGGAAACATTCTAGTCTGACAAGATCATTCATTTAAGAAGTGCACTTGAAAGTAAGATTTCCAACTCAAACAAACATAATGGGCTATTTTAATTGGTATGCAGAAGCTTCCAAAAGTCTTCAAGTTTCCAAAATTTATTCATTTATTTGAGAGAGAGAACATGAGAAGGGGGGGATCAGAGGGAGAAGCAGACTCCCTGCTGAGCAGGGAGCCTGATGTGGACTGGATCCTGGAACTCCAGGATCATGACCCGAGCTGAAGGGAGTCGTTTAACCCACTGAGCCACCTGGGCACCCTTGAAGGTTTTTTTAAATAGCTCTATGGTCAGAAGTTGACCAAATTGGAAGCTGATATTCAGAGCACAATAGAAACTTTTTTTAAGGCCTTCTCTCCTGAGCTAAATAAAACTATATACTCAGAAGAGAAGAAAAACATTCCAAAGACAAATAGCCATAAATTTAGAACATGGATTCTTTTGATTTCTAAATTAGTGGAAGATATTTTCTCTGATATAAAGAAACCAACAGAAGAAAATGTAGTTGGCTAAGTGGGTCAAACTTTCAAAAGTCATTCAGGCTGCAACCCAGTTCTTTGAGGAATTAAAAACAGCTGTTTTTGTCTTATGAGTTGACTCTTTACAAGAACAGAAATGCAACTCTACGAGCAATTCAAAGCCCACCTATCCTTTTTACCACTTCCAAAACCACCTGTATTCTTTTCAGGAGGCTTGTGGTATTGTCAAATGCTGGATTTAGGAAGTGGAAGTCCTTCTTGGAGGAACTTGCACTCTTCCCCTGTGCTTTTGAAAAAAAAAAAAAAAAAAAACATACTACCCACTCTTCTCTAGGAACTCCTATCCAGTCTATCTCTTTGAAATGCAAACTTTAGATGGGTAATTCTTTTTTTGTTTGGTTTTGTTTTGTTTTTGTTTTTGTTTTTAGTTTCAGAGGTAGAATTTAGTGATTCATCAGTTGCATATAACACCCAGTGACCATTACATTATATCAAGTACCCTCCTTAATGCCCATCACCCAATTATCCCTTCCCTACCCCCACCTCCCCTCCAGCAACCCTCAGTTTGTTTCCTAGAGTTCATCATCTCTTGTGGTTTCCCTTCTTCTCAATGTTCATCTTATTTTATCTTTCCTTCCCTTTCCCTATGTTCATCTGTTTTATTTCTTAAATTCCACATATGAGTGAAATCATGTGATAATTGTCTTTCTCTGATTGACTTATAACTCTTAGCATAATACCTTCTGGTTCCATCCACGTCATTGCAACTGGTGTGATTTCATTCTTGTTGATGGCTGAGTAGTATTTCATTGTGTATAGCCCACATCTTCCTTATCCATTCATCTGTCGATGGACATCTGGGTTCTTTCTGTAGTTTGGCTATTATGGACATTGCTGCTGTAAACACTGGTGTTCAGGTGCCCCTTCTGATCACTATGTTTGAATCCTTTGAATAAATACCTAGTAGTGCTTTTGCTGAGTCATAGGGTAGCTCTATTTTTAAGTTTTTGAGCAACCTCCATACTTTTTTCCAGCATGGTCGCACCAGTTTGCATTTAGGACATAATTCTTACCAGGAAAAAAAAAAAAAGGAAAGGCTATTTGGAAATTAAGCAAATGAAAAATCTTTAAAGTTTTCACAAATATTAATGAAAAGTTTAAACTATCTGAGCAGTTAACTTTAACTTATTCAATCTACCAGAAAAAGAATATGGATCCAAGTGTTTCTTAAATTCCACATATGAGTGAAATCATATGATAATTTTTTCTTTATCATAGCTGTCACATGGTTTTACCAAAGCTTTATCATAGCAGCCTCATAACTAAAATTTTATTTTTTTAAAAGATTTTATTTATTTATTTGACAGACAGAGATCACAAGTAGGCAGAGAGGCAGGCAGAGAGAGCGGGGGAAGCAGGCTCCCTGCTGAGCAGGGAATCTGATGTGGGGCTCAATCCCAAGATCTTGGGATCATGACCTGAGCCGAAGGCAGAGGCTTTAACCCACTGAGCCACCCAGGCGCCCCTCATAACTAAAATTTTAAAACAAAGGTTATGAAACCTCTGGTTGCATCTATCTGTAGGTCTATATTTGTATGCATGTTATAAATGTGTGATTTTTTTCCCTATCTCCAGATGGTATTGCCAAAATTAATCTATAAAGAGAGCTCTATCTGATTGATTTAAAGAAAATTAAGCATTTGTATAAGTCAAGTACACTCTCAGAAATTTAGAAAATAATGTTTTTCAAAACATTTCAAAAACATTTCAAAAATGTTTTACAAATTCACATGATTTAGGATACTCTCCAGTAAACAAATGCTAGTTTAAATTTATTGCTTTAATAAAATGAGCATGTCTTTAGAGTTAGCATCATGAAGTATAATACTTCTATTCTACTGAGGTTTACTAAAAGTCACATAAGCTCATTTTATCTCATCTATCATCTTATAGAATTTGTCAACAGGAAAGCTAAGTGCAAAAGATGGTTAGCTGTTTAATGTCCCTTGACATTAAATTTTTCATGAGTAATCTGAACATAAGTATTAAGAACAAGCATATTAAATAGATGTAAGTAAGATAAAAGTTTGTAAATTTCTTTTCAACAATAATTACATTTTATGGTACATCTGCTTAAAAATAGTTTCCAGGGTGCCTGGGTGGCTCAGTCAGTTAAATTTTGACCTTTGATTTTAGCTCAGGTCATGATCTCAGGGTCATGATCTTAGGGCTGTGAGACTGAGGCCATCATCAAGCCCCTGATCAGGCTCTGTTCTCAGTGTAGAGTCTGCTTGTCCCTCTCCCTCCCCCCACTTGCACTCTCCCTCTCTCTCTCTCAAATAAATAAATAAAATCTTAAAAAAAAAAAGAGCTTCCAAAATCTTTTTGGTAACTTGCAATTTTAATGTTATGCTAAGATATGTTAAATAATGGGCATTTGTTGACTGTCTAGATCATTTCCAAATAAAACAAAATACTGAAATATTAATTATGGAACATAGGTTTATCCACTTTTAGCTTCCTTTTACAGAATAAGTAAAGGTGTCTGGGTGCCACATTGAAAACATTTACTATGAGGAAGAATACACTGCTAGAAACTATAAAATGTATTTATAAATTTGCTAATTCACAGAATGCTAATCTAACAGTCCCCAATTATTTACTTCTTAGTTCACTAAAAATTAATGATTTTGAGGGTTATGCATACTAATATATGTAATAATACTACTAGAAATAATAAAGGAAACATCTCTATGCAAAGAACATAGGACATGTTTTTGATAAGAAGTATGAGATAGGGAGATGTGTTTTTGTTAAGGGGAAAAGAGAGTAATTTTGTCCCAAAGTAAAATAATTGTTTCAGAATGAGAAGGAAGAAAAAAATCAGACAAAATTTAAATGGGTACAAAAAGTTATAGAATGCTTGTGGAAAAGGAATCTTGGGAAAGTAATTTTAGATATCAAGCTGGCTAAGACTGGAATGGACCTATTTAAATTTTTTTTTGTAATTTTAAAGAATTTTAATTGAAAAAATATACTGATGCAAAATTAGAATTTGGTTTTCTCTTTGTAGCTGGCTCTGGAGGTTCCAAACAGACCAGGTCTGGCCACTCACCACTGAAAAAATCCAGACAGAGAGATAAGTGGTGGTTAAACAAGAAAGGAATGTATTTCACAGAGGCTGCCACTGGGAAGACAGTAGAGGAATGTCTCAAAGACTGTCTCCGAAGTGCTGAAAATACTTCCAGGTTTATATAAGAAAAATGTGAGACAAAGGTCAGTGGGTACATGTAAGTGGACAGTAAAGGTCATGTCAATCATTATTTTTTGGCGGGGGGGAGGGGCGCCTGGGTGGCTCAGTGGGTTAAAGCCTCTGCCTTTGGCTCAGGTCATGATCCCAAGATCTTGGGATTGAGCCCCACATCAGATTCCCTGCTCAGCGGGGAGCCTGCTTCCACCTCTCTACCACTCTGCCTACTTGTGATCTCTGTCTGTCAAATAGATAAATAAAATCTTTTTTAAAAATCATTATTTTGGGGTCAGTCATGGCTAGGGTCTTGCTGGCTCAAAGCAGTCCTTATTGCTTGAAGGGTAGTTTGGGTTCCCATTAAGGGACGCTTTGCCCACAGGGTCTTTTGCCTGAGTTGAGCTATGCTGAAAGATGAATTTAATCAGTTAGAAAGCTTGAGGTCCAATATCCTTGATGAACATGGATACAAAAATTCTTACCAGGATACTTGCCAATAGGATCCAACAGCACACTAAAAGGATTATTCAGGGGTGCCTGGGTGACTCAGTGGATTAAGCCTCTGCCTTTGGCTCAGGTCTTGGTCTCAGGGTCCTGGGATGGAGCCCCACACATCAGGCTCTCTGCTCAGGAGGGAGCCTTCTTCTCTCTCTCCGCCTGCCTCTCTGCTTACTTGTGATCTCTGTCTGTCAAATAAATAAATAAAATCTTAAAAAAAAAAAAAGGATTATTCACCATTACCAAGTGGGATTTATTCCTGGGATGCAAGGGTGGCTCAACATTCACAAATCAATCAACATGATACATACACTAATAAAAGAAAGGATGAGAACCATACGATCAAAAAAAAAAAAAAAGAACCATATGATCCTCTCAATTGACGCTGAAAAAGAATTTGACAAAGTATGGCATCCTTTCTTGATTAAAATTCCTCACAGTTGGGGCGCCTGGGTGGCTCAGTGGGTTAAAGCCTCTGCCTTTGGCTCAGGTCATGATCCCAGGGTCCTGGGATTGAGCCCCACATTGGGCTCTCTGCTCAGCAGGGAGCCTGCTTCTCTTCCTCTCTCTCTGGCTGCCTCTCTGCCTACCTGTGATCTCTGTCTGTCAAAAAAAATAAATAAAATCTTTAAAAAAAAATTCTATAGGGATAGAGGGAACATGCCTCAATATCATAAAAGCCATATACAAAAAACCCACAGCGAATATCATTCTCAATGGGGAAAAACTGAGAGATTTTCCCCTAAGGCTAGGAACATAGCAGGGATGTCCACTATCACCACTGTTGTTCAACATAGTATTAGAAGTCCTAGCCTTAGCAATCAGACAACAAAAAGAAATAAAAGGCATCTGAATTGGTGAAAAAAGAAAAAAGTAGTCAAACTCTCACTCTATGCAGATGACATGATACTCTACGTGGAAAACCCAAAAGGGTCTACCCCAAAATTGCTATAACTCTACAGGAATTCAGCAAAGTGGCAGGATATAAAATCAATGCACAGAAATCAGTTGTATTTCTGTACACCAACAGCAAGACAGAAGAAAAAGAAATTAAGGAGTCAATCCCATTTACAATTGCACCCAAAACCATGAGATACTTAGGGATAAACCTACCAAAGAAGCAAAGGATCTGTACTATGAAAACTATAGAACACTCATGAAGAAATAAAGGAAGACACAAAGAAATGGAAAAATATTCCATGCTCATGGGTTGGACAAACACACATTGTTAAAATATCTATGCTACTTATTGCAATCTACACATTCAATGCAATCCTTATCAAAATACCATCAATCTTTTTCACAGAGCTGGAAGAAATAATCCTAAAATTTGTATGGAACCAGAAAGACCCCAAATAGCCAAAGGAATGTTGAAAAAGAAAACCAAACCTGGTGACATCACAATTCCAAACGTCAAGCTGTATTACAAAACTGTAATCATCAAGACAGTATGGTACCAGCACAAAAACAGATACATAGATCAATGGAACAGAATAGAGCCCAGAAATAGACCCTCAACCCCATGGTCAACTAATCTTCGACAAAGCAGAAAAGAATGTACAATGGAAAAAAGACAGTCTCTTCAACCAATGGTGTAGGGAAAATTGGACAGCCAAATACAGAAGATAGAAATTGGACCATTTCCTTATACCACACACAAAAATAGACTGAAAATGGATGAAAGACCTCAATGTGAGACAGGAATCCATCACTATCCTTAAGGAGAACACAGGCAGCAACCTCTTCGACCTCAGCAACTTTTTGCTAGATGCATTTCCAAAAGCAAGAGAAACAAAGGCAAAAATGAGCTACTGAGATTTCATCAAGATAAAACACTTTGGCACAACAAAGGAAACAGTGGATAAAACCAAAAGACTACTGACAGAATGGGAGAAGATATTTGCAAATGTCTTATCAGATAAAGGGCTAGTATCCAAAATCTATAAAGAACATCTCAAACTCAACACCCAAAGAACAAATAATCCAATGAAGAAATGGGCAGAAGACATGAACAGACATTTCTCCCAAGAAGACATACAAATGGCCAACAGACCCATGAGAAAATGTTCAACATAACTCAGCATCAGGGAAATTCAAATCAAAGCCACAGTGAGATACCACCTCACACCAGTAAGATGGCTAAAATTAACAAGTCAGGAAATGACATGTTGGCGAGGATGCAGAGAAAGGGGAACCCTCTTATATTGTTTGTCGGAATGCAAACTGGTGCAGCCACTCTGGAAAACAGTATGGAGGTTCCTCACAAAGTTGATAGTAGAGTTACCCTATTACCCAGCAATTGCACTACCAGGTATCTACCCCAAAGATACAAATGTAGTGATCTGAAGTGGCACATGCACCCCAATGCTTACAGCAACAATGTCCACAATACCCAAACTATGGAAAGAGCCCAGATGTCCATCGACAGATGAATGGATAAAGAAGATGTGGTATATGTATGTACAACAGAAAATTACTCTGCCATCAGAAAGGATGAATACTTACTATTTATACTGACATGGATGGAACTGGGAGGATATTATGTTGAGTGAAATAAGTCAGTCAAAGACAATTATCATACAATTTCATTTAAAATATGTGGAATTTAAGAAACAAAACAGAGGATCACAGGGGAAAGGAGGGAAAAATAAAACAAGACAAAATCAGAGAGGGAGACAAACCTTAAGACTCCTAATCATGGGAGACAAACTGAAAGTTGCTGGAGGGGAGGAGGGAATAGGGTAACTGGGTGATGGACATTAAGGAAGGCACATGATTCAATGAGTACTGAGTATTATATAAGACTGACGAATCACTGAACTCTACTTCTGAAACCGATCATACACTATATGTTAATTAATTGAATTTAAATTTTAAAAAAAAGAAGTTTGAGGTCAAAATGGCAGTGGTTGAAGACCTCTTTCAGAAGGACAAAGTTTTGTTGGACTATTGGTCTTCTTTTTTAATTGAAATATAGTTGACACACAATGTTGTATTAGTTTCAGGTATACAACAGAGTGATCTGTACAATTCTATACTATGCTATGCTCACCACAACTAAATACCATCAGTCACTATACAACACTATCACAACACCATTGACTATATTCCCTATGCTGTACCTTTCATCTCCATAATTTATTCATTCCATAGCTGAAAGCCTGTACCTGTCACTTCCTTTCCCCCATTTTGCCCAACCCTACCACCCCCACCCCTATGGCAACCACCAGTTTGTTCTCTGTATTTATGGATCTGTTTTTGTTGTTTGTTTGTTCATTTTTGTTCATTTTGTTCATTTGTGTTTGTTCATTTTGTTTTTTAGATTCTACTTATAATTGAAATCATATAATATTTTTGTTTGACTAACTTCATTTAGCATATCCTCTAGGTCCATCCATATTGGTCTGTTCTTGATAAGAGATTGTGAAAGTTTCTCCTTTTTTAACCCTCTGGGTAATGTACCTGGAAAACAAAGATTTGATGTCTTACCAAATAATTTCCTGTGCTTCATGTTGTCTTCATCAGGTCTTTGATTACTTAAGAAAACCCAGTCTTCTCAAATTTAAAAGAGCTTAATTTTTGCTCATAACTATGTAACTTTCCATATTTGATTTCAGATCTTCTATTGTCACTTTAAATAATTATGTATTATTTCATTATGATCTGTGGTTTTATTTAGTCAACTGTTCCAATCTTTGCCATTTGGACAACTTTCTTAAATCAAATCCTTTTTATTTCCTAAAGGGTCTCTGGAAACCTCAAAGGATTTATCACCTGGGGAAGGAAAGAGATTAAACTGATTAGGTGTATTTGGTATGTTAAATTATATAGGAAGCACTGTAAAATAAAAAGTGATGGGGGCACCTGGGTGGTTCAGTCATTAAGTGGTTACCTTGGCTCAGGTCATGATCCCAGGGGCCTAGGATTGAGCCCCACATGGGGCTTCCTGCTCGACAGGAAGCCTGCTTCTCCCTCTCCCACTCCCCCTGCTTGTATTCCCTCTCTTGCTGTCTCTCTCTGTGTCAAAAAAAAAAAAAAAAAAGAAGTGTTGATAAGCCTTCATAGGTTTTATGTGTGTGGATATATGTTACTGATTTAGGATTCCAGAAATTGCTTAAAGGTTCTAGAAACTTGTCAATACTCTCATTGTCTAACTATTATCCTAAATTATTTTTTGCAACAGAAATAACTACATTTCCTTATTGAATGGGAAATTCTGACACCACTAGACAGATCAAAATTATAGCTCCTGGCTTGTTTGGCCAAAACTATTGTCAAACAAAGTCGAATAAACGCAACACAAGTGAAGTCAATAACTCAAAAGATGAGATTTTGGAAAAAAGAAAGGGAGACATTTGTTTTGGGGGCTGGCAGCCAGGAGAGGTGGCCGGCTCAAGCCTTCACAACTGACCACTTAGCCCACAAGATGGACACCTAGAGTTTTCTAAGGAGAGGTTGGAATGGGGGTGGTATGTGCAAGAGAGCAGGCTGAGGGCACATGATCATGGGGGGTTGGTATGTGTTCAGCCCATGATCATGGGGAGGGAAGTGTAGGGGCCTATTTAGCCAGAGCGATTCCATCTTGGATTAAACAGTCATTTTGTTGATTATGCAGTAAAACTTAAACAGTAAAATTTAAACTGACACCCCCCCACCCCCCTACCCACACCCCCACCCCCCGCCAGGGCACTTACTTAAAAGCAAGCCCAGGAAACCAGTCCCAGGTAACAAAGCCCAAATACAAGGGTGGGTCAGGCCAGGTGGAGGTATCCAATCAGTGGGGGCGCACACTGTCTCCCTAGCTACCCAGGAGTGTGGGTCCTGCCTTTTGGGTGCCAATTCTGACCAAGGTGATAGGCTAGTTCAAATATGTACTATAGGGTAAATTGTAATTCAATTGGTCACTTATGTGTGACCTAGCAGGACTGTGCAGCTTTCTCTGTGTGTTACAATCTCATTGGCCACCTGTGCGTGGCCAGGCCCAACCACATGGCCTTTGCCCTTAAAAGCTAGTCTGTGAAACAGAGAAAGGTCACCCTCTCTGTAAGAGGCACGGCCCTGGCCGGTTGGTTTGATTCTCGATGCACGGCGCCAAATAAAGCTTTGCTTGACCTTCGCTTTGTATCAGTCTTGCTCCTTTAATCACGGACCCATTATTGGGGGACCTTTCAGGAAGGAGATGTGTGGGGGCAAGGGGTGTGGTCTCCCACAGGGCTTTTCTGGCCTGGCAGTTGGGATGTTCTCAGTCACTGCAAAACA
This sequence comes from Martes martes, assembly GCF_963455335.1. Lineage (NCBI taxonomy): Eukaryota > Metazoa > Chordata > Mammalia > Carnivora > Mustelidae > Martes > Martes martes. Next base: position 5,894,569 of record NC_137903.1, on the reverse strand, counting down.
TCTTAAATCTTCATCATTGCCTCAAGAAAGTGAAATGCGGAATAAGCACAATGGGTTTTAGTTAGAGCATGAGTTAAGTGGTTTCTTTATTTGGCTCCCTAACACTTTAGCAAAGGTGAGATTCATAGAAAGAACCCTACTAAGAATTCTTGACCACTGACACTCTGCCAAATTACATAGTGTAGAACTGTGAGTGTATATATCGCAACTGAGGAAAGCTCCACCTGGTATCCGGTCCTGCGTGAATGCCAGAGACTTCAAAATCAAGCCCATTAGAATGAGAAGATGCTGACCTTGGTCCCTTCCCCTCTTGTCATGACCTCCATTCACCACTTTGTACCTGTTTTACTATTCTTCTTCCTCGTTCTGCCGCTTAGAACCATAATGCTGTCACGTGTATTTCTGGAGCTCTTGCAAAGTGGGAAACCTGTTTGATCATTGGGTTTGCCTCCAAAGACTACACTTGGTCCATGATACTTGTGATCCTGTAGTTCTGCCTGTTACAAACTTCTCCCTGATTTCCAATGCTTCGGTTTAATGGATCAAATGAAGCTCCTTTTCTACAAGTCAGACTCCCTAAAATAAAGGACATCAAACGTGTTCCTTCATTGTCATTCAAAACAAAAACACAAAGCGATATACAATTAACACATTAAGAGACCAAAATCAATATGTTACTATGTAAGCATATGAATGCTTACAATAGAGGAGACATTTTATATATAATATCTCTAACACAACAATTTCAGAAGGTAAACTATACCCATCCTCATTTGTCCATGAAGAAACAGTTAAAAGATAAACTGAGGCATACTAAAATTTTTTTAGGAGTTTATTTCAGCAAAAATCAATTTCCTTTGGGAATCCGGAAGTGGTTATGAGCGGTCCACCAACAGAACCTTAGGGAAGGACTTGTATAGGGAAAAAGTGGAAGCAAAGCAAGGTAATCATTTTGTCGGGTATACTTTAAGCATTTGCATTATTTGCAAAAGCCTAGTTGGCTGTCCATGATTTGTTGTGAAGGGGAACAGAATATGTCATCCCAAAATATGCCTCTTTGGCATAAGGATTATGTTGAGGTGGTTATTTTTAAGTAACAGCAGACACATGAGAAGTTCTGAAAACCAAGTAGCAGCGACCCTTCTATAAGGGACATTTACATTTATAAGGAAATCTCCATTTGTAAGGGAGTCTCCTCCCTTCAGGTGCCAGGGTGAGAAGGATGACTCTGAATCACAGGAAACTCTTTATCAATGGAGAAGGCATAGATTTAAATCTGTATAAGAACGTTACCTTTCGCTGTGCTTTTCCTAATAACCTCCTATAAATGGCTCCTCCCTTCCCCTTGTAAACTTTTTTTTCTTTTGTGTTTAGCTGAAGATCTTATTTAATTGATGGCTGGGGCCATTTTGGGGACTCCCTCAGTTTTCCTGGATATTTCCCAGTATACAGGACGTATTCATATTATTCAAATTCTGTTTGTTTTTCTGCTGTTAATCTGTCTTTTGTTACTGAGGAGGGGGAAGTTGTCTCAGCCCAGATCCTAGAAGGGTAGGGGGAAAATTATTTCTCATTTCCTACAAAACCAAATATGAGTCTCTCTATAGAAGTAGGAGTCTCTCTTTCCCATCACAGCTGGGAAAAGGCTAAATAACAAAACACAAAGAGGTATTTCTAAAAGAAAATGGATACAAGTATACAGGAACATAATTTTTTTTTTTTGAAGATTTAATTTCTTCATTGAGAGAGAGGGAGAGAACACAAACAGGGAGGTGCAGAGGGGAGGGAGAAGCACACTCCTTGCTGAGCAAGGAGCCCAATGTGGGGCTCATCCCAGGACCCCCGGGATCATGATCTGAGCTGAAGGCAGACACTTCACCAACTGAGCCACGGTACCCCTATTTATTGAAACTGAAATATGGTAATGAGAAAGACTTGTTAGAAAGAAACAGTTTGATATTGATGTATTTGTCTGGAAATAGGAAAGGTATGAATGGTTTAAAATCAGGAAAGCCCAGTGATTACGTGCATGGACTTGGAGATAGCAAACCCAGATCAAAAGCCTTACCACCCTTACCAGATGTGTAATCCTAGATATATTACCCATCTTTTTAGATGTTGTTTCATCTTTAAAATGGAGATTGCATTAGCACTTACTTTATAATGTTGCAAAGATTAAATCAGAAAATCAGAAAACCCATGAATGATGTTGTTTAAAAAAACAAAAGTCAACCGAGTAGATTTTGAAGATCTTATTGATTCTATTCAATGATTCATTAATTGGGCAGCATCCAATCTAGCAGATAGGAAAGAGGTCTGAGGAGGTGCACAAAACGAAAGATTTTTATAGGCAGAAGGGAGCAGAGAGAAGGAAGTTGTATAAGGCCAAAAAGATTGGTTATGGCAAGACTGTTTTCCTTTGCTGGGGCAGGGGGTGGGGGTTGCGATCATCAGGTAGATGACCTAACTTACGCAGATCAGGCAATTAGTGATTGGGATAAGATTCTATTTCTGTTAGAGCCAAAACTGTAATTCGGTCTCAGTTTGATGACACGGAGTGTGGCATGTTGGGTCTGTCGTCTTGTTCTCAACAATGCTTAACACAGAAACGGGGGGCACCTGGGTGGCTCAGTCGGTTAAGCGTCTGTCTCGGGCTCCTTTCATGAGCCCAGGGCCCTGGGATCGAGCCCCACATCGGGCTCCTTGCTTAGCAGGGAGCCTGTTTCTCCCTCTCCCTCGGCCCTCCCCCTGCTTGTGTGTGTGCTCACTTGCTCTCTCTGACAAATAAATACGTTAAAAAAAAAAACCCCGCCTGACATACAAATTTAGTCTTCATCATTACTGTCATCAAAGGACCAGGAGAGTCTCTTCTACTCCAATGAGGAACACTGTTTATGGACCCAAGTTGGAGAGGGCCAATCAGTGCTGTAAACTCCGGCGACTCCAGGTCCAGACACTCCCAGATTCTAGTCACCTGATTCAGGAGGTGCTCTTTTCTCTCTTCTCTGCTTGGCTGGGTTCTGTTTCTCTTCCCCTTAACACCCTGACCACCCTTTGAGTGGATTCCCGTGATTGTTTCATCAGTTCTCTCTAGGGTTTCCTCATTACACCCACTTCCTCCAGAGCCCAGCCACCCACACAGCACTACAATAAGCTGCTGATCCCCAAAGAAGAGGAAGTCGGGGAGGAAAGGCAACCACAGAAGGGAAGAAAGGAGAAAGAACGATTGAGGTGTGGAGGCTCTGGCTTGGGGCATCACATCCAGGTCCTACAGCAGCATCACCAGACCAGCCTGGAAATTTCCTCGAGGAGTCCATGTCTTTATAGTAAAGTGTTTTCATCTTTAACAGCATTTTAGAAACACAAATGTCCTAAGCTCTGTGGGTCATTAACTTCAGAGGATGCATTTGTGTACCAGTCACCCTTTCTCAGAACAGCAGAGTACCCAAGAATTCTGATGCAGAGGAGGGAGAAATAACATGACGGAAGGGCTCTTTCCCAGGAGGCCAAGACCTATGACAAAGTGAGGGGTTTAGACAACAGGAGGCTCTTTATCTCTAAGGACCTAAGTTAGGAAGGGAGGGGTGAGACCTGATTTTAGACCCACCTTTGCCACTCTTGTGGTCTTGGACAAGGCATTTTGTTTCTCTGGACCTCAGCAAGATGAGGGCGACAGACAGGATGCTCTTTACCAGATATGACTTGCAAATATTTTCTCCCAGTCTGTGACTTGACTTCTGATTCTCTTGACATCCTCTACGGAGCAGAAGTTACTATTTTAACAAAACCCAGCTTATCAATTATTTCTTTAATGGATTAAACTTCTCATGTTGTATGTAAAAAGCCATTACCATATCCAAGGTCATCTAGATTTTTCTCCTCTGTTATCTTCAGGGAGTTTTATAGTTTTGCATTTTACTTTTAGGTCTGTGATTCATTTTGAGTTAATTTTAGTGAAGGGTTTAAGGTTGGTGGCTAGATTCACATTTTGTGGATGTCCAGTTGTCCCAGCACCGTTTGTTAAAAACACTGTCTTTTCTCCATTATATGGCTTTTGCTTCTTTGTCAAAAATCCATTGAGTGTATTTATGTGGGTTTATTTCTGGGCTCTCTATTCTGTTCCACTGATCTATGTGTTCATTCTTTTGCCAATAACCAGATGCTCTTTAAGAGTTCTTCTTGGTTTTGGTTCCTTTATTAAGGAAGACTGCTGAGTGTATCTTCAGTGAACGTGCAACGAGGGAGAGCAGCCCCAGAGTCACCCGCCAGACGCCCAGGTTTGCAGAGCACAGCAAACCCTGCTCCTGCTGGGGACCAAGGTGTCACCAGCAGCGACTCTCGAAGTGATGATGGAGGGGGGCCCACTCCAGGGCTGATGACCACCAGATCTGTGTTTGCGAGGAGAAAAGGGAAACTGAGAGGTACAAGAGGAAGGAAGAGAAAAGGCTAATTAATTTAAACCCATGTGTTCTCCATCATTGGGTACAACTTAGCATTTCATAATGAATTTGTTGTGAGGAAATAATACAATTAAAAGTATTTGTGCAATTTTTTTTTTAATTTTATTTATTTATTTATTTGACAGACAGAGACCACAAGTAGGCAGAGAGGCAGGCAGAGAGAGGAAGGGAAGCAAGCTCCCTGCTGAACAGAGAGCCCGATGCGGGGCTCGATCCCAGGACCCTGGGATCATGACCTGAGCCGAAGGCAGAGGCTTTAACCCACTGAGCCACCCAGGTGCCCCAGTATTTGTGCAATTAAAAAAAAAAAGAGTTCTTCTTGTTTGGGGGCACCTGAGTGGCTCAGTTGGTTAGGTGTCCAACTCTTGATTTTGGCTCAGGTCATGATCTTGGAGCTATGAGATGAAGCCCTGTGTTGGGTTCCACACTGGATGTGGAGCCTGTTTAGGATTCTTTCTCTCTTGGGGCGCCTGGGTGGCTCAGTGAGTTAAAGCCTATGCCTTCAGCACAGGTCAGGATCCTGGGGTCCTGGGATCGAGCCCTGCATCGGGCTCTCTGCTCCGAGGGGGGCCTGCTACCTCCTCTCTCTCTCTGCCTGCCTCTCTGCCTACTTGTGATCTCTGTCAAGTAAATAAATAGAATTAAAAAAAAAAAAGTATTCTCTTTCCCCAAATCCTCACAAGTGAAATGTGTTCTCTCAAAAAAACAAACAAACAAAAAAACCCAAAAAGGTGGGGCACCTGCCTGGCTTAACTGGAAGAGCATGTGATGCCTGATTTTGGGGTCATGAGTTCGAACCCCATGTTGGATGCAGAGATTACTTAAAAATAAATAAATAAACTTTGGGAAAAAATATATCAAAAAGATTTTTTTTTAAGATTTTTATTTATTTATTTGACAGAGAGAGATCACAAGTAGGCAGAGAGGTAGGCAGAGAGAGAGAGAGGGAGAAGCAGGCTCCCTGCTGAGCAGAAAGCCAGATGCGGGGCTCGATCCCAGGACCCTGAGATCATAACCTGAGCTGAAGGCAGAGGCCCAACCCACCGAGCCACCCAGGTGCCCCTCAAAAAGATTTTAAAACACTCCGTCAAATAGGATCATAGGTCACTACATAATAACTAATGATACTTAGTTATCCATTTAACCATGGTGACAATTAAAGATTCTGCAGACAGGGGGTCCTGGGTGGCTCGGTTATTGGGCGTCTGTCTTCAGCTCAGGTCATGATCACAGGGTTCTGGGATGGAGACCCACATCAGGCTTCTTGCTTGGCGGGAAACCTGCTTCTCCCTTCCCACTCCCCCTGCTTGCATTCTCTCTCTTGCTGTGTCTCTCTCTGTCAAATAAATGAATAAAATGTTAAAAAAAAAAAAGATTTTGCAGACAAACACACAATGTTAAATGGCTGTAAAAAGGGAAAACTTCGTTTTTATAATATTGAGAAGATTCCGTTTTCTTAATCAGTCAAAGACCTGATTAAGACAATGCGAAGGGGCACCTGGGTGGCTCAGTGGGTTAAAGCCTCTGCCTTTGGCTCAGGTCATGATCCCAGGGTCCTGGGATCGAGCCCCGCATCGGGCTCTCTGCACGGCGGGGAGCCTGCTTCTGCCTGCCTCTCTGCCTACTTGTGATCTCTGTCAAATAAATAAATAAATAATCTTTAAAAAAAAAAAAAAAAGACAACGCGAAGCACCAAACATTATTTTGATAAACACAACATTTTTGTTTTCTAGGCATGTCACTTCAAATGCAAAGAAAAGCCCCTCATAAGCTCTTGTTATTAAGAGCAGAACAACAGTCCAAGAAAATTTTGTCCTCTTAACAGATAGACCAAATTTTGGGGTGCCTGGCTGGCTCAGTCTGTTGAGTATGGGACTCTTGATCTCAAGGTTATGCGTTGTTAGTTCAAGCCCCACATTGGGTATAGGTGATGACTTAAAAAATAAAATGTCAGGGGTGCCTGGGTGGCTGTCAGTTGAACGTCCAACTCTTGATTGTGGCTCAGGTCATGATCTCAGGGTCATGCGATCAAGACGCAGGTCAGGCTCCAACTCAGCTTGGAATCTGCTTGAGCTTCTAGCTCTCCCTCTGCCCCTCCCCTGCTCACAAGCACGCCACATGCTCTCTCTCTCAAACAAATAAACAAATCTTTAAAAATATGCCTTAAAAACAATAAAATCCTTAAAAAACAAATTTTAATTTTGCTTCTTTTGGATATTAAAACCCATTTTCTTAATTAAATTCATTCCAATCTTAGCTAGTCTTAAGCATATATAAAATTCACTTCCAAAGATTTCTTTTCCATAAACCTTCTATGACTTCCATTTTTTTATGTTCAGATTTTGTCCTTTCCTCTTTCCCATAACCAGTTTTACTTTAGTACAAATTTTCTTTCTTTTCCCTTAACCAAAACATCTCAATATCTCATACCTTTTCTTATCCAAAACATGTCCTATTTTTACTTAATACAGAGCTGTTTCCTTATTAGTTCTAGTAGTTTTAACCACATATATTATTTAAAACTAACTCTTAGACACTTCAATTTCTAGTGAAAACTAAGAAGCCAGCGATTGTGACCTGTTATGCTAGCATTCTTCGATTGGCAAACATATGAATACATGTCATAATTTCTAGAAACATACAATTCTTTATAGTACAGTCTTTCAATAAAGCACATGTTTATTCAATAAACTCATTTTTATTAACAGACCCAAATTTATCTTTACTTTCTCTGTAATAAGGAGTCCAAAGTAGAGAACAAAGTAGAGAAACCTATGCTCAGTAACTAATGTTTCTTTTTTTATCTGATGTAGAAATGATCTAGATATTTGATAAATTTCCATTATTTGACTTAACTTGGCAAAAGTTTAAGGTTTTAAGTACCAAGGATATTTGGAAAACTATTTTAAAACACTTAATTATTCCTAACAAAAGTTCACCTAAAACCCTGCTATTCTACTTACATCTATTTAATTTACTGGTTATTAATAATTATGTTTAAATTACCCATGAAAACTTAATGAAACACTAGACAAAATCAGCCATTACTTTTGCTCTATTTTTTGCTGACAAATTTTGCAACAGAGATGATGTAAACTTGTAAGCAAACCAAACTGAGTTCCTTCCTTAGTGGGTTAGAAACTGGACCAGGATGATTCGTCCCACAAAGAACACTTTTGTATGCAGCAAATAAGGAGATCAGAGGGAATGGCTTCCAAAGCCTTAACTCCCTGGGGCGCCTGGGTGGCTCAGTTGTGATTCCAGGGTCCTGGGACTGAGCCCCAGATCGGGCTCCCTGCTCAGCAGGAAGCCTGCTTCTCCCTCTCCCGCTCCTTCTGCCTGTGTTCCCTTTCTCACTGGGTCTCTGTCAAATAAATAATTTAAAAAAAAAAAAAAGAGAGAGAACCAAAACCTTGACTCCCCAAGAAAGGGTGAATGGGTTCCTTTTGCTTGGAGTTGGGATGAAAATTTAGATAAGGAAGCCTTGTCATGTGTATAGAGGGGGCAAATGGTCATGCATGTGCCTTAAGGAACCATGCCCACCTGTACATTGTATGTTATGTAAATGAGGCTTGTGCTCCTCCTTGGATGGAGATTTTCGTGTGATAATGAGGTAAAGGTAATGGTAGGTCATTCCAGAGGTTACTATAGGATCCATCTGAGCAGGCAGATGGGGGAGAGAGGGGGGAGCGGTGTTTAGGGGAGCGGGGGAGGGGTGTCTGGTGGAGATTTTATCAGGGCAGTTCACTATCACCTGGAGGGGTCTGGGTATTATTCTGGGTTTCATTTCCCTGAGTTAAGAAGAAGGCAAGAAAGAAGGACTTAAGGAAGAATCTAAGACAAAGGTTAGTGAGTAGAAGCAAGTGGGCAGGAAATGGCAAGTCTTGGGGTCTACGTGATGACAAACTTAGTTGGCTAATAAACCCAAGTAGAATAAAAGGTGGGATATCTGGGTGCCTGGGTGGCTCAGTCAGTTAAACGTGTGCCTTCGGCTCAGGTCATGATCTCAGGGTCCTGGGATCGAGCCCCGCATCGGGCTCTCTGCTCAGCCCGGAGACTGCTTCCCCCTCTGTCTCTGCCTGCCTCTCTGCCTACTTGTGATCTCTGTCTGTCAAATGAATGAATAAAAATCTTAAAAAAAAAATAAAAGAAGAGTTGAATATCTGCATTATATTCAATGTTAGTAACTCTAATACCTGTCTGTATTATTTAAACCAACAAATTCAGGGGCACCTGGCTGGTTCAGTTGGTAGAGCATGCATCTCTTGATTTTAATTTAAGGTCATGAGTTTGAGCCCTATGTTGGGCATAGAGATTGCTTAAAGAAAAGCTAACAAACTTAAACTAGCTTTTATTTTCTGAAAATTATCCTAGAGCCTAGAACTTGAAAAAAATCTGGGTTAGTTTCTATTGTATATTTGAGATTTAGAAATGGTTTATCTGTAAGTGCTTAATTTTAAGCCAATTAAATAGAACTCTTTTACAAATTAATTTTAGCAACACCATCCAGAAGTTAAAAAAAAACCCACCTTATCTAAAACGTACATACATATAAACACAGAGATCTCATAGCTTCTGTTTCAAAACAATATAAAACACACTAGCTCATAAATAATAGTTGGAATAAATTTAATTTTACTCACCCCAATGGCTGGCCTATTACTATCTGTAGAGAAAACTTTTAAAATGTGTATCTGTCCGTGAAAGTAATCTTAAGGCGGGGCGCCTGGGTGGCTCAGTGGGTTAAGGCCTCTGCCTTTGGCTCAGGTCATGATCCCAGAGTCCTGGGAGCCTGCTTCCTCCTCTCTCTCTGCCTGCCTCTCCGCCTACTTGTGATCTCTGTCTGTCAAATAAATAAATGGAATCTTTAAAAAAGAAAGAAAGAAAGTAATCTTAAGGAGGCTATGGTATCAGGTTTGGGCACTCGATCCCTTTACATATAGTCTGTATTTTTTTAAGACTGTTTTTTCATTCTTTTTCTTTTTTTCTTTAGTCTTTGGTGAGTAGGGGCATTGTTTCAGATACTTCTGCTGTTGAAAACTGACCTCTGTGCTTCGGAGCCAAAACATAATGCAAAACCAGGGACTGGGTATAAAGAAGGAAGATAGTTGATTGCTTTGCTGGGCAGAGGAGGCTGCAGAACACTAAGGCCTTCAAAAACTGGAGGCCCCCGGAAGGAGGGACGGGTAGATTGTGGGGTGGGTTAATAGGAAAATACAGCATCTACAGGGTCTAGCTGGGTTCCACAGGAATTCTGTCTGTGAAGCTTCAAAGACATGGTAACATTTATATCTTCAAGGGACAGAAAAAGTATTTCAGTTGCTCCAAGGCCTTTGTTTTCCTAAGGTCAAATGATTTAGAAAATCCTGTGAGACAAATAGGGAGAGTTGTAGATTTGGTAAAAAAAAAAGGAATAAATAGACTGTTTTGTTTGTTTGTTTGTTTGTTTTTTAAAGTTCTCATTTATTTGACAGAGAGAAACAGAGATAGAGAGGGAACACAAGCAGGGGGAGTGAGAGATAGAGAAGCAGGCTTCCCGCTGAGCAGGGACCCCCCCCATGCAGGGCTGGATCCCAGGACCCTGGGATCATGACCTGAGCTGAAGGCAGATGCTTAATGACTGAGCCACCCAGGCCCCCCCATAAATAGACATTGGATCGCCTTTTAGTGCTGCTTTATTTATTTATTTATTTATTTATTTTTCTAGTTTTGCGAAGATTTGTAAGATAAGGACAATTGCTTTCAATTTTTTTTTCTTTTCTTCTTAAGTGGAGGACAATTGTACTTCCAATGCTCTGATATTTTTAAAATGTCTGCAAGTGTCTGAAGGCCAGCAGGGAGGGTCTGAGTGGACTTTGATCTTTGTTCTATGCCTAATTTCGGTTCTTCCATCTTATTAAGGGAGTCCCTATGGCTAACTGTTACAAAAAAATAAGACCAGTGTTTAGAATGAGAGCTCTCCAAATTTTTTTTTTCCTTTCAAATATAGCCAATTTAAAGGATCCATCATCTGGCCATTGGTGAGTAGGATTTTATATTAGTCTCAGAAGAGACTTAAGCCAATAAGCCTCTTTATGGCTTAACCAAAGATGTAAGAGGTATACTATAAGAGAGTGCAAAAAAATGCAGCCTTCACAAGATCCAGAAAGTTCCTTCCCAAAGATAGCCTAAGAAAACAGGGGCGGTACAATATGGGCCCTATTTTAAACAGCTGTTTCAAAACACAGGAAATCATGTGTTTTCCCTCCTTTTGAACAGAATAGGGTGACTTACCAAGCCAGAAGTTCACCACCTCCCTGCCCCCTTTTTAATTCCCTAACCTTGGGTCCTCAGCCTGTTCAACCGCCTGCCAGATGCATATGCACCCCCTCCAGCTGATGGAGACCAGAGAATATTCTCACTGATCATAAAGGAGACAAAAGAAAACAATGACTGTCTCTGGGAGAAAAAAGGACCTATAGAACACAAAATTACCTACAACAAACTTTTACCAAGTTGCTATCCCCAAGGAATTAGTTTCACAAATATTTCCTTCTGTTTATCTGAATTTAGATTTTAAAAATGTACTCTTAACACCGTCACCTCCATTAGACCCTGCAGGCAGATTTCCAGAAGACTGACTTGATAAGAAGTCTCACCTGCTCAGGTTTTACCGGAAGTCTCAGGATCTCTCAGCTGCGGCAATCCTGGGTGAACAATGTCCAGTCAAAATTTATCCCGCCAAGGACACTGACTGCTGGGGAAGGAAAAACAGTCCTTTACCCTCTAATATTCCTTTGATGGGGCTAAGAGTTAAATTGATGTGAGGCAGAAAATCAGTGCAATTACATTCATACAGGGGCTCCATCAGAATAGGAGGCCCCCAGGCAGTTAGGCAAATGAGGTATACCATCTAGAGCTAAGGAAAAGAGGGTAGGGGCCTGGGACTTCAAAGGGAAGGAACTCAATCAGAAAGATGAAAAAGAGTAAATGTTGGGTAAAGAAATGTCTGTTGGACCATACAGAAACAATGGGACATAGAGAGGAATTTTAAGAAACAGACTTTGCTAAGTTCCTCCCTGTCTACCACATCCAGCTCATATTATACTGTAGGTAACTGTGGTAATAGCTCCCTTTCTGGAAAAGCTCCTCTGTCTAAATTCCTTTAGGCAGCTGGTGTAAGGTCAAAGTTTCCTCTTGAATCTTCCATTTGTTAAAAGTAATTTGCTTCAAGTAGCCACACGCCAAAGAGGCACATTTTAGGATGCATATTTTGCTCCCTGACCTTATATCCAGTTTTACCCAGTATAGGCTGCTGACTCAGCTTTCTCTAATGCTGATTTCCAGCCTGAGGGTGAACAATTTCTCATAACCTGTTGGGAACAAGAGAGCTGGGATCCTAGATCGCACCCAGGCAGACTGTGTTCTGAGGCAACAAACAGAAGGGTGGGAACTCAGATACAGCTTACTATAAGAGCTAAACAGGCACTGAGCCAGAAGGGAAGAGGAATGTCATCACCTGGACAGAAAGCAGAAAAGTTTGTAGCCAGAGAAGCCAGTTAGTGAAGTCTCTAGAGCAGAAGTACTGGAGGATGAAGAATCAGAAATAGATGAAGTGTGGTGGGTCTAGACGCAGTTTGGAACAAATCTCATCAACACAAAGGTCCTAAAATTTGTCCTTTTTATGCATTGATTGGAGGATTGCTAGGAAAAGACAAATCCTAGAAGCACAGGAAGGCAAGTGAAGATCTCTTCTGACCATAGCAGTTGAGTGAAGTTGCAAATATGAAAAGTATATGTTGTTCACTGAGGAGACTTAAGGAAAAGTACATCCAGTGGGCTTCAGTTTGTGAGTCTAGAAACTGGGAAAAGTCATTTTGAATAAGATAGTGGTAGTCACCTGCTCATCATCTGTTCTTTCCTGTGGCCCCCAGTCTCAGTAGAAGTCCCAGAAAAAGAGTTTACTCTAGCAAAGGTGCAGAGCAGGTGGGCAGGCTAGGGCAAACTTGAGCCCTGGCAGAATTGTGGAAGTGAAGCTAGTCTTCTGGAACCACTGGAGGGAAATGATACTGAGGCTGGCAATAACACCAAGTGCTGAGCAAGGGAGAACTTGCCCAAGGGTGTTTACTAGAAACTGAGTGACTCAGCCAATACCCAGTATTCTAGCCCTGTGTTGGCATTGTACTCATAAAAGAGGTGGAGTGGAGGTGGGAGGAGAGATAAAGAAATAAGAAGAGTCTCTGCCCTGAGGAATTCTCAGTATAATTGGGGAAGAGATGATGCATGCAGGAGACAGAAAAAATAGCACAAATACATCCTGTGCTTCACCTGTGTTAGAAGAATACAAAGAAAATTTGAATTTATGACTGAATCAAAAATTGAGGGAAAGTATCAATGTTAGTAAAAATGATTATTGATTGTAATGTCAAAGTATTTCATCAAGAGGGTTTGACTTTGGACACATCTACAGGTTAGTTGCAAAGTAGGTCTGAGTATCAAGCAGTAATAACATACATGTGAGAAAACACTGAAGAACATTGGTAGCTAAGAGAGGCTTGGACCATTTATGTTTGGGGTGGTCATAAAATTGACATGTTTATATTACAAATAACATAGCCTCAGAGAAAACAAATACCAATATCATGCAGTGGTGAGAACTTAGCATAGGAGAGACTGTAAAGTGTACATATAGTGATGAGAAGAACATATAGAAAAGCCTACCACCATAGTTTGGCTCCTGCTTCCATAACCTCCTAGTCATAATCAGGGGATGACTCTCTGTCACTTCAGATGAGGACTTTTATTTCTTATTTATTTATTTATGTTTATTTTAGAGAGAAAGAGAGAACAAGCATGAGTGACAGAGGAGGGGCAGAGGGAGAGGGAAAAGAGAGAATCTTAAAGAGACTCTGTGCCAAGTGTGGAGCCCAACACAGGGCTCAATCTCATGACTCTGAGATCATGACCTATGCTGAAATCAAGTCAGATGCCCAACTGACTGAGCCACCCTGGCGTCCCTGGATGAGGACGTTTAAAGCACACCATTTCTACACAGAAACAGGAAGAATGGACTGAATGGGGATATAAAACAACCAGAAGGCAAACAGTAGATGGCAGTAGTGTCTTGACAAGTCAATAATCACTCTAAATACAAATGGATGGAATTCACCAACCAAAAGGTACAGAGTGGCTAGACAGATTTTAAAAAACAAGACCTGGAGTACTTGGCTCACTCAGTCAGTGGAGCATGTTACTTTTGGTCTCAGGGTTGTGAGCTTGAGCCCCATGCTGGGTGTAGAGATTACTTAAAAAAAAAAATAAAATCTTAAAAGAAAAAGAAGATCCAACTAAATGCTATCTACAAGAGACTCATTTCAGCTCTAAAGACACATACTGGCTCAAAATGAGAAAATGGAAAAGGATATTGCATGCCAGTGGAAACCAAAAGAAAATGGGCATAGCCATTCTAACATCAGAGGAAATAGACTTCAAGCCAAAAACAAAGAAAGACAAAGAAAGCCATTCTACAAGGATAAAAAGGTCAATATAAGAATACATGACAATCATATACATGCACTCAACATCGGAGCACCAAAATATATTAAGTAAATATTAACAGATCTAAAGAGAGAAATAAACAACAATAAAATAATAGAAGGGGACCTCACTATCCTCCTGTCAACAATGGATAGGTCATCCAGACAGACAATCAACAATGAAACCTTGGAATTGAACCACACTCTGGAACAAATACATTTAACAAGTATATACAGAACTTTTCATCCAATAGTAGAATACACATTCTTCTCCAGTGCACATGGAACATTCTCCAAGATAGATCAGATGACAGGACACAAAACAGTCTTAGCAAATTTAAGAAGACGGAAATCATACCAACTATCTTTTCTGACCACAATGGAATGAAACTAGAAATCAACAACTGAAAAAAATTGGGAAGTTACAAATATATAGAAACTAAAAAACACACTTCTTTTTTTTTCAATGAACATTTGATCTTTTTTTTTTTTTAAGATTTTATTTATTTATTTGAGACAGAATGTGAGAGGGGAGAAGGTCAGGGAGAGAAGCAGACTCCCCACGGAGCTGGGAGCCCGATGCGGTACTTGATCCTGGGACTCCAGGATCATGACCTGAGCCAAAGGCAGTCACTTAACCAACTGAGGCACCAAGGCTCCCACCTTTGATCATTTTATTAACAAAATATAAGCAAGAAATACATCCCTCTCTGGTGAAACTTTTCAAATAATCTTACATGGAGAGCCTTGAGATGTATCAATTACAAAACATTAAACAACACACTTCTAAACAACAATGGGTCAAAAAAGAAATCAAAAAGGAAATAAAAACTTATCTTGAAACAAATGAAAATGTAAATACACCATATCAAAACTTATGGGATGTGGCAAAATCAGTTTTGAGAGGAAAGTTTATAGCAATAAATGCATATATTAAAAAAATGAGAAAGTTCTCAAATAAATAACTCACTTTACACCTCGAGGAACTATAACAAGAACAAATTAAGCCTAAAGTTAGCAGAAGGAAGGAAATAATAAAGATCAAGGTGGAAATAAATGAAATATAGACCAGAAAAACAGTAGAAAGGATCAATGAAACTAAAAGCTGGTTCTCCAAAAAGGTAAACAAAATTAACAAATCTTTATCTAGACTAACCAAAAGAGAGAGAATACTCAAATAAATAAAATTAGAAAAAAAAAAAGGGACATTACAACTGATACTGTGGACATGCATAAGACCATAAAAGAGTGTTATGAACAATTATATGATGCCAACAAACTAGATAAGCTACAAGAAATGGATACATTTCTAGAAACACACAACCTACCAAGACTAAATTAGGAAAAAATAGTAATTCTGAACAGATCAATAACAAGTAAAGAAATGGAATCAGTAATCAAAAACTTCCCAACACAGAAAACCCAAAGACCAGACAACTTCACTGGAGAATTCTACAAAGCATTCAAAGAACTTAACACCAATCCTCAAACTCTTTCAAGAAGTTGAGGAGGAGGGGCACCTGGGTGGCTCAGTCGTTAAGGGTCTGCCTTCGGCTCAGGTCATGATCCCAGGGTCCTGGGATGGAGCCCTGCATTGGGCTCCCTGCTTGGCAGGAAGCCTGCTTCTCCCTCTCCCTTCCCTGTGCTTGTGTTCCTTCTCTCGCTGTGTCTCTCTGTCAAATAAATAAATAAATATCTTAAAAAAAAAAAAAAGAAGTTGAGGAGGAGAAGAAACTTCTAAACTCATTCTTCAAGGCCAGCATCACCCAGCCAGATAAGAACACCATGAGAAAACTATAGACCAATATCCCTGGTAAATATAGTTGCAAAAATTCTCAACAAAATATTAGCATAAAACACATAAAAAGGATTCAAGAACACATAGAAAAGATTATACATCATGACCAAGTGGGATTTATCTCCAGGATGCAAGGATGGTTCAACACATACAAATCAATAAATGTAATATATTTCATTAATAAAATGCAAGATAAAAATCACATGATCATCTCAATAGATGTAGAAAAAGCATCTCATGAAAGATAACATTCTTTTATGATAAAAACCCTTGGTAGATTGAGTATAGAAGAGACATACCTCAACATAATAAAGGCCATATATGACAATCTCATAGCTAACAGAAAGGTTTCTGCTGAAATGAAGAGCAAAATATGATGTCCACTCTTTCTACTCCCATTCGATGTAGTACTGGAGGTCCTAGCCACAGCAACTAGTCAAGACAAAGAAATAAAAGGCATCCACATCAGGAAGGAAGAATTAAAACTGTTACTATTTGCAACTGATATTTTGCAAATTGAAAATGCTAAAGCCTCAACCATAAAACTATTTGAACTAATCAATGATTTCAGTAAAGTTGCAGGATACAAAATCAACATACAGAAATTAGTTGCAATTCTATATACCAATGATGAAACATCTGAAAAAGAAATAAAGAAAAATATCCTATTCATGTTAGCATCAAAAACAACAAAATACTTAGGAATAAATTTAACAAAGGAAGTGAAAGATTGTTCAACTAAAACTACAAGATTTTCCTGAAAGAAATCAAAGAAGACATAAACATGAAAAGACATCCCATGTTCATGGATCAGAACTAATATTTTTTAAATGTCCATACTACCCAAGGCCATGTACAGATTCAATGCAATGCCCATCAAAATATCAATGGTATTCTTCACAAGAATTACAAAAGAAAAAAGAAGTCTAAAATTTGTATAGAACCACAAAAGTCCCCGAACAGCCAAAGTAATCCTGAGGAAAAAAAACAAAACTGGAAGTATCACAGTTCCTCACTTCAAACTATACCACAAAGCTACAGTAATAAAAACAGAATAGTACTGGTCTAAAAATAGACACATAGACCAAGAGAGTCCAGAATTAAACCCTTGTTTGTATGGTCAACTACTATTTGACAACACGGTTAAGAATACCCCATGGAGAAAAGGTAGTGTCTTCAATAAATGGTGCTGGGAAAACTGGACAAACAGATGCAAAGTGATGAAATTGGACCCCTATCTTGTACCACCGCCAAAAATTTACTTGAAATGGATCAACGGCTTAAACATAAGACCTGATGTTATAAAACTCCTAGAAGAAAACTTAGAAGCTCCTCAACATTGGCCTTGGCAATGATTTTTTGGATATGACACCAAAAGTCCAAACAACAAAAGCAAAAAATCAACAAATGGGGGACTAAATCAAACATAAAAACTTTTGTACAGCAAAAGAAACAATAGACAAAATAAAAGGCAGTCCACAGAATAGGACAAAAAATTTGCACACCTTATATCAGATAGAGGGTTAATACCCAAAATATATAAATAACTCATACAACTCAGTAGCAAAAACAAAACAAAACCCCCAAAAACTTGATGTAAAAATGGGCAGAAGAACTATACAGACGTTTTCCAAAGAAGATATTCAAATGGCCAATAGGGACATGAAAAGATGCTTACCATCACTCATCATCAGGGAAATGCAAACCAAAACCATAGAGAGATATCACATTATACCTGTTAGAATGGCTTTCATCAAGGAGACAAGAGGTAACAAGTACTGCTGAGGATGGGAAGAAAAGGGAACACTTATACACTATTGGTGGGGATGGGAATTGGTTCAACCACTATGGAAAACAATATGGAGGTTCCTCAAAACATTAAAAATAGATCTACCCTGTATTGAGCAATTCCACTCTGGCCAAATACCCAAAAGAAATGAAAGAAGAATTTTGAAGAGACATATGTGCTTCCATGTTACTGCAGCACTATTAACAACAGGCAGGACATGGGAACAACTGAAATGCCCATTGATGGATGAATGGAAGATGTGCTATGCACACACACATACACAATGGAATGATATTTAACCATGAGAAAGGAGGACATCCAGCTATTTGTGACAATATGGACCGACTGTGAGCACATTATTCTAAGTGAGACAGAGAAAGACAAGTACTATATGATATCTCTTATGTGTGGAATTTCAAAAAGCCAAACTTATAAAAACAGACAGTAAAATGATGGTTATCAGATGGGACAGATGTTATTTAAGGGTACAAACTTACAATCAATAGTAAAAAAGCACTAGAGATCTAATGCACTGTACAGTGAATATAGATAGAAATATTGTATCATAATCATGAAACTTGATAAGTCTAGAACTTAATTATTTCAATTACTAAAGAAAGGATAAATTTTTAAAAACATCTTATTTATTTATTTGATAGGGAGAAAGAGCAGGCATGAGTTGGGAGGGGCAGAGGCAGAGGGAGAAGTAGACTTCCCCTGAGGAGGGAGCCTGACATGGGGCTCGATCCCATGACCATGGGATCATGACCTGAGCTGAAGGCAGATGCTTAACTCTCGGAGCCACCCAGGCGCCCTAAATGGGGGGTACCCTAAAAATTACCCTAAAAAGGACAATTATGTAATGTGACAAAGGTGATAATCCTCACTACAATGGCAAACATATTATAATATATAAATATTTGAAATTAACATGTGCACCTTCAATTTATATGCCATCATATGTCATCTATATTTCAAGAGAAATGTATCAAAGAATATATCAGAGAAATAATCAGTGTCTTGGGGGGGGGGGTCATAGATACTAGCCAAGCTGAAATTCAAAGGGAAAAACAAGTGAAAAAAGGAAAATAGAACAGAGCATCCAAGACATGTGGAACAATGTAAAATGGTCTAACAGAAGTGTAATTGGAATTCCAAAGAAGGAAGGATGGGCAGAGGAAACGTTTGAGGAGATAATGGATCAAACCAGAGATCCAAGAAGCTGAGAGAACCCTAAGCAGGCTAAGCACACACACGCCATCTAAACACATCCTATCCAAAGTCCTGAAAACCAAGGAGAAGGAGAAAGTCATCAAAATACCAATGGACCTTTCTTTTTAAAGATCCCAGAGAGCTGGGATATCCGTGCCACCACCTTAGCCAGCCACCAATAACGTAACTGCTCCAGAGGCTATCATAGAGATCAACACAGCTAAATCGAAAATTTTTTTAAAGATTGTATTTATTGGGGCACCTGGGTGGCTCAGTGGGTTAAGCCTCTGCCTTCGGCTCAGGTCATGGTCTCAGGGTCCTGGAATCGAGCCCCACATCGGGCTCTCTGCTCAGCAGGGAGCCTGCTTCCCCCCTCTCTCTCTGCCTGCCTCTCTGCCTATACTGATTTCTCTCTCTGTCAAATAAATAGATTAAAAATCTTTAAAAATATTATATTTATTTATTTGAGAGACAGAGAGAGCATGGAGGGAGAGGGAGAAGCAGACTCCCTGCCGAGCAGGGAGCCCAATGTGGGGCTCAATCCCAGGACCCTGAGATCATGACCTGAGCTGAAGGCAGCCGCTTAACAGATGGAGCCACCCAGGCATCCCTAAAAAGAAAATTTTTTAAGAAATCGAAATGAGCAAAAGGAGAATGGCTGAGTCCAGTTTCTAAAGGACGCCACACAGCCTCCGCTTAGCCGGACCTTGGTTTCCAGCCTTCCCTTCGAGATGGAGACTTCAGGTCACCTCCTCTGGCTCCAGGCGGCAGCAGAGGGCTGCCTGCCTTCCCTCATCCCTTGGAGGGGAAGTCCCTTGTCTTTCTAAAATTCAGTTTCCTCCCACTGAGTTGTCAAGATGTTGCCTTGGGTCCTCGTAGGAAAACTCCTTCCACTAGAAGCACAGAGACTATTCAGAATCTTGTCTAAGAAGGGGCTTTGGAACCCCAGGGACAGGATATAGTCCTCTGTGATGTATCATTGCATTTTTCAGGCCCCAAATACTTTGATGTTGTTCATTACCTCTTTCGTCATGATTTAGGGTTCTCCTCCTTGCTGCCTCTCTGAGGATTCTTGTTACTCCCCCGAATGCTCACCTATCTTTACCCACCCATTAAATATTGGTGTCTGTTCCGCTTTCTGTCCTCAACCTACTTCTCTCTCTTCCGAGGATCTCTTTTTTTCATTTTTAAAAGATTTTATGTATTATTTGGCAGAAAGAGACACAGCGAGATAGGGAACACAAGCAGGGGGAGTGGGAGAAGGAAAAGCAGGTTTCCTGCTGAGCAGAAAGCCCCATCCGGGGCTCGATCCCAAGACTTTGGGATCATGACCTGAGCTGAAGGCAGACGCTTAATGACTGAGCCACCCAGGCACCCCTCTTCCAATGATTTCTTAAGTGGGGAGAGACCCTTCCCCCCAGGGCATGTATCAGAATAGGAAAGGAAAAGAGAGGTAGAGGTATGGTTTGGAAAGCTTATTCAGCATTGTGATACTTTCATACTTGTACATTTGCCAAACCAGTTTTGAAATTTAAGATATAATTAAAGAAAGATGAAAAAATTTTATGTTTATGTTTGAAAGGGTTGCAAGTGGACTTCAAAGAATTGAGAGGGACGCCTGGCTGTCTTGGTCAGTGGAGTCTGTGACTCCGGATCTTGGGGTTTGGAGTTCAAGCCCCACATGGGGTGTAAAGATTACTTTAAAAAATATCTTTTAAAAATTTTTTTTGAGAAACATGATTCTGTACTTTTTAAAATTTATTTATATTTTTAAAAGATTTTATTTATTTATTTGACATACAGAGATCACACGTAGGCAGAGAGGCAGGCAGAGAGAGAGGGGGAAGCAGGCCCCCTGCCGAGCAGAGATTCCCAGGACCCTGGGATCATGACCTGAGCCAAAGGCAGAGGCTAACACACTGAGCCACCCAGGTGCCTCTGTACTTTTTTTAAATAAAGATTTTTTTTATTTATTTGAGAGAAAGAGCACAAGGGAGTGACAGAACATGAGTCGGGGGAGGGGCAGAGGGAGAGGTAGAAGCAGGTTCTCTGCTGGGCAGGGAACCCAATACCAGGCTCAATCCCAGGACTCCCAGATCATGACCCCAGCTGAAGGCAGACACCTAACTCACTGAGCCACCCAGGCACCCCTCTTTTTTTTTTTTTTTCTAAATAGGCTCCAGGGTGGAGCCCAATGAGAATCCTAAACTCGGACCCTGAGGTCAAGACCCAAGCCGAGATCAAAAGTCAGACACTTAACCGACCGAGCAAGCCAGGATTTCAATACAGCCAGAGATCCTGTACATTTCTTATTTCTTCTAATTTTATCCACACCCATGGCTCCTTCTACACCGGTAGTTCTCAACTGAAGCGATTCTGCCTCCCTGGGGACATTTGTCAATGTCTGGAGATAGTTTTTGGTTATTACAAACCAAAGGCTGTAGTGGGTAGAAGCCAAGGATGTTTTTGAATATCCTCTCATGGACATAGCGACCCCCACCACAAAGACTCCTCTGATCTCAAATGTCAACAGTGCTGAGGTTGAGAACCCGTGCTTTGCTCCTTATAGGCAGATGACTCTCAAGTCTTTATTTTCACTCGACGCTTTTCTCCTAAATTCTAGAGAAGTGTATTCAGCTACCTATTTGCTATTTCCTCTTCAACATTTTTTTTTCTAAAAAAATTCTCTTGTTCCTCCAAACTTGTATTTCTTTCTCTAGGATCTACTCTGTTACCTAAGTCCAAGTCCTTCACATTATCCTGGGTCCCTTATTCTCCTTCATTCCTATCCAACCAGGGATTAAGTGCTCTCAACTTCTTTCCCTCCTGCCGGTTGTTAGCAGCATAAAATTTTGAGCAAGTCACTTAATCTCTCCACGCCTTGGTTTTCTCATCTGTGAAATAGGGACAATCGTAGTACAACTAGCCTCAGGGGGTTGTGGAAGGATTAAATAAGTTTAAGTGCTTAGTACAAGGCATAGAAAGTGCGTACAGACTTGCTGCTTTTATTACCATTAGTAGTAGTGTAGTATTTCATGTCCTCATTAGTCCTTGCCTAAATTCCTGAAACGGAATCTTAACCAAGCTTCCTTCCTTCCAATCCATCTTCTCTACTATTTTCAAAAAGACTTATCGAGCTTTTTCATCAAAAGACGTCATTTAACAAATGAGTAGCCATGAACAGGAGAAGATATCTACAATCGGTGTATCCGACGAAGGAGTCTTATATCTAGAAGCCATAAGGAACTCCTACAAATCAGTAAGAAGACAGACAACACAGTTAAAAAGTGAACAAAAGATTCAAACGGACACCTCACAGAAGAGGCTATCCAAATGGCCAAAGCACATGAAAAAACACCCAAAATCATTACTTACCAGGGAAATTAAAAATACAATGAGATAGAGCTATATGCCCCCTGGCAGGCTAAAATTGAAAATGACAATACCAGTGTATACCTCAGTTAAAAACAAAACCAAAATTGGCCAACAGAGCACGTTACCACCCTGCCCCCAATCCTTCAGCGACTTCCAGGATGACATTCAACGCTTCAAGATGGCATCTGTACCCATCAGGGTAGCACATAGCATCTGAGGACACATCTATCACAGCCGTCCGCACCCCAATCCTTGTGCTCCACTAATACCTATCTTCTTGCTGTTCCCTAAGTTCACCATGTGTTGCCATGTTTTTGCCCATGCTATTTTCTGTGAACAAAGCTATTTTGCCAACTTATACTCATTCTTCAAGGCCAAACTTCTTCATGAAGCCCTCCGTGAGTTACACAGAGCTAAAGTGTTGTTTGCAAGAGGAGGAGTCAGAAAAGAGTTGCTGACTCTCCAGGGATTTCCCTCTCACCATAGAGATCTCTCGTTCATGAACACATGAAGCCGATGTGCCATATATTGGGACCTGGACATTGAGATAATGTAAATGGACTTTTTCTCTGAGCTTAGAAATGGAAGCTGTTAGCTGCTCTCTACTGTCCTCTGTTGAAACAAAGTGGGCGATGTGAGTCTAGGCTGCAGGACAAAGATAGTCAGTTTTCAAGAAAACTAAACAAAGGGGCGCCTGGGAGGCTCAGGTCATGATCCTGGGGTCCTGGGATGGAGCCCCCCCCTGCATCAGGCTTCCCTGCCCAGCGGGGAGCCTGCTTCTCCCTCTGTCTCTCCCACTGCTCATGCACACTCGCTCACTCGCTCTTTCTCTCTCTCAAATAAATAAATAAAATATTAAAAAAAAAAAAAACTAAAGAAAGATCTGAGTGAGTGGCTTAACACAAAAAAACAGCCAGTCTAAGAGACTAGGAAAGTAGGAATGAGTCAGGTTCAGGAGCAAGAAGAGCCTGAGAATACTTACTTTAAGCCACTTGCGATGTTCTTCTGCTTAAGTGACTCTTGACATCAGACAATGACATTCAGAAACAGTCTCGCTTTCATTCATCTGCACCCTGGCTTTGGGTCTTTAGAGGCGAGGATAGGATTTGAAGTTGTAGCAGAAAACTAAGAGTTAGATCCCAACATTTAAGGTCTGCAGTTCATCTAGCTTAGAACCTCCTTCTCAGTCCTGCTTTGTCCTTTGTCCACTGTACCAAGAGCATGGGTCTTCAGCAAGGGTGAAGATTCGGGGGCTGGAGGGGTAGGAACACCATCCTAAGCCAAGCACGTCAAGGGTTGCTTCTGGGGAGAGCGAAGCTGGCTTGCTCAGGAGCGAGTAATATTTCACGAGAACACTTGCAGAACTGTAAATGAGATCTAAGTGAGTCAACATTGTCTTCGTGTCACTAGAAATACATCTACCTCAAGGCCTCAGCAAATAAAGGAATCACTTTTATGGCTTCCAGTTAATTTCCTAAAGCACGATTCAGCTCGAGTCTGTGTCTCTGGTTCTAGCTCAGCCCTCTCCTTCCTGATGTTAAACTGACCCTGATCACTCACCGTTATGTCCCATGGGTACCTCAAGCCCAGAGTCTCCAAACCTGGACTTACCATGTTCTCCCAGCTCCATCCCACCTAAATTCCTTCCCTCCATATTTCCCACCTTAGGAAAAGGCATATCCTAAGCCAGAAATCTGGGTATCATTGTAGCTTCTGTCCTCTTTTTCATAATCCACATCTAACTTCGCTAGTTCTCCTTGTTAAATATCTCAACCCCACCACCATCACCTTAGCAAAAGAATCCAAAGAAGGATTGTAAAGTTTTATCTGCACTCCTGTGTTCCTTGTAGCATTATTCACAAGAGCCAAGACATGGAAACAACACAAATGGCCAGATAAATACAGATTAAGAGACAAATACTAAAAAAAAAAAAAAAAAAAAAAAAAAAAAAAAACTTAAAAAAAAAAAGAGAGAGAGAGAGAAAGACAAATACTAAAGAAAATGTGACATATGCATCCGGTAGTATATTAGGCAGCCTTAAAAAGAGGGAAATCCTCTCACATGCTACTTCATGGATGAACTTCAAGGACATTAAACTAAGCAAAAAATTCCAGTCACAGAAGGACAAATACTGCACCAGTCCACTGAAAAGAAGTATTGAAGTTCGTCAGAACCATAGAATCAGAAAGTACAAAGGTTGTTGCCAAGGGCTTGGGGGAGGGGAGAGGGAGAATTAGTGTTCCACGGGTAAAGAGTTTTAGTTTTACAAAATGGGAAAATTCTAGAAACCTTTTGTATAGCAATTTGAATAGATTAAACACTGCTGTACATTGCAAAATGGTTAAGGCGGTAAATCGATGCTGTGTGTTTCTAACCACAGTTTCTTCTGAAGGAGGAAGCTTAATAAAGCAAGTTGTTAGACAAACATCAAAACTCACAAATATATTTCAGAAGGACCACAGGGTGAGCCAGAAGAACCGAGCCATAGGAAACCCAGACTATAATAGAGCTGAACAGTGATCAAATTCTCTCAAGGAAGAAAAAGATTTCTAAGCCTGGGGGGTAAGATGGAAGGAGGGAAAAACTTCTACAATTTTAAATTTCTGAGTAATACAAAACTAAAATCAGCTCAAAATAAACCACCAACTGCAAATTTTGCAAAAAAAAAAAAAAAATTTTTTTTTCTTTTACTTATGTGCCCCCTCCAAAGAGGTGTTTTTATTATACAAGCCATCAAGGAGAAAAATAGAGATTGCTTCTCTGCCTTTTGGCTAAGAGCAAGTGTAAAGAGAAAAACAGAGCCCTGACCAGTAGGCAGGGGCGGGTGTCCCAACAGACATCCAAAGACATTTGGATAAACAGACCTTAAATGTCTGAGTGTGCCGGAGTGTGTCTTAAGTACTTCCCATCTAATAGAAATATACAAGAGGTGGGTGCCTGGGTGGCTCAGTGGGTTAAAGCCTCTGACTTCAGCTCAGGTCATGGTCCCAGGGTCCTGGGATCAGGTCCCACATCAGGTTCTCTGCTCCGCAGGAAGCCTGCTTCCTCCTCTCTCTCTCTCTCTCTCTGCCTGCCTCTCCACCTACTTGAGATCTCTGTCTGTCAATTAAATAAGTAAAATCTTAAAAAAAAAAAAAAAAGAAAAGAAACAAATATACAAGAGGAAATGTAGCCAGTACAATCCATGGGAAGTGCTCAGCCATGGTAGTAATCAAAGAAATGCAAGTTAAAATGACGAAACCCCACTTCTCATCTATTAAGTTTCCAAAGAGTTGAAAAAGAATGTGAAAGCAAAGGAACAAAGGAGGAAGAGTGATGTGGGATGAGGAAAACCAAGCAAGGCTCTTTTTTTTAAATTTAATTTTATTTTTTTCAGTATTCCAAGATTCAGTGTTTATGTATCACACCCAGTGCTCCACGCAATACGTGCCTTCCTTAACGCTTGCCGCCCTAACCCTAACCTTAACCCTAACCCAAGCAAGAGTCTTTCTTTTTTTTAAAGATTTCATTTATTTATTTGATAGACAGAGATCACAAGTAGGCAGAGAGACAGGCAGAGAGAGGGGGAGGAGGCAGGCTCCCCGCTGAGCAGAGAGCCCGATGCGGGGCTCGATCCCAGGACCCTGAGATCATGACCTGAGTTGAAGGCAGAGGCTCCAACCCACTGAGCCACCCAGGTGCCCCCTAAGCAAGACTCTTAACTACAGAGAGCACACTGCTGGTCGCCAGAGAGGAAGTTGGGGGAGGACAGGTGATGAGTACTGAGTAATGTACAGAATCGTTAAATCATTCTATTGCACACCTGAAACAAATATAACACTGTGCGTTAATGATACTGGAATTAATTTAATAAAAAGATTGCAAGGGGCGCCTGGACAGCTCAATCAGTTAAACTTACAGCTCTCAATTTCGGCTCAGGTCATGATCTCAGGGTTGTGAGGTCAAGCTCTGCCTCACGCTCCGTGCTGAACAGGGAGTCTCCTTTCCTTTGGGCAAGGGAAGTGGGTCTCGAAGTGGGTTCTGGGACCAGCAGGACCACCATCACATGGAAATTTACTAGAAATGCAAACTCAG
Source organism: Martes martes (assembly GCF_963455335.1). Classification (NCBI taxonomy): domain Eukaryota; kingdom Metazoa; phylum Chordata; class Mammalia; order Carnivora; family Mustelidae; genus Martes; species Martes martes. Next base: position 5,868,345 of record NC_137903.1, on the reverse strand, counting down.
GGCACCTGGCTGGCTCAGTTGGTGGAGTATGTGACTCTTGATCACAGGGTTATGAGTTCAAGCCCTAGGTTGGGTATAGCGATCACTAAAAAATACATAAGTAAACTGAGAGAAAGAGGAAGGAAGGGAGGGAGGGAGGGAGGGAGGGAGGAAGAAAGAAAGAGAGAGAGAAAGGAAGAAAAACAAAAAAAAAGAAAGAATAATGCAAATTCCCAGGCCCACCACAATAAGAAAATCTGAGAGTGAGGCCCACTGGTTTGTACTTAAACAAGCCTTCTAGGGAGGCCTGGGTGACTCAGTCTTTAAGCGTCTGCCTTGGGCCCCAGGCCCTGATCCCAGCATCAGGCTCCGCACTCAGCGGGAAGCCTACTTCTCCCTTTCCCACTACCCCTGCTTGTGTTCCCTCTTGGTGTCAAATAAATAAAATTTAAAAACTAAAAAAGGGAGAGGGGGCCTTTTAAAAAAAAACAAGCCTTCCGGATGACCCTGTTGCAACTCAGATACGAGAAGTACTGATTTACATGAACTAGAGGTCACTCCCTGAGGCTGGGAAGAAGTTTGACCTCCATCTGTCTGAACAAACTCATGTTCTGTTAGCAAGGGAGAAACAGCTGCGGAGCAGGGAGCCTCCTTCCAGATGAGGGTCCCTGTGCAGGTGCCGATAATGACCTGAGCCTTTTAAGAATCCAAGTCAAAGGAGTAACACTGTTTCTTACTTTCCACACATCACTTGAAAATATTTAACATTTTTTTCTCCAACGAAAAAAATGTGGCAAATGTTGTGTAGTGTAGGCCTATGTGTATGTGGTATTACCGTAAAAAATCCAGTTGCAGAAAAATCTCATAATGCAATATGTAAACAGTATCTGCAACAAATGAACAGGACATAGAGATGTGTAGATGGTTATGTGTTTACACGAATATGAATGCATAGGGCAAGTTCGGGAAGGACACAACGTTTTCCGTGGTTCCTCTGGGGAAGGGAGAAAAGTCATTAAGAGTCACTTTCACTTTTGCTTTATTAACTTCTGAAGCGCTTCAGTTATTTAGTAACAAGAGTATATTATCGATTCATGTGCACATTTTCAAACAGAAAATGTTTAAAGCAGACAACGATCAAATACTGGTGAGAGGGACAAGGACTGAGTCTTCACGGCTGGTTCTGGGCTCTCCTCATACTCCTGCTGAGGCCTCCAAACCCCTCATCTCCAAAGAGATGGTATCAAGTAACGAAACCAAACTGTTTTTCCATCTCCTTTCCAAACCTTCTCTTGGTGTTACCTTTTATTTTCCTGAATACTGACTAGTTTGCCTGTGAGTGAAAGCATGAGTTCAGGTTTTATGATTAGTTTTTATATCTTAGAGGTACTCATTTGCTAGCTCTGCTATAAAATTCCTTTACTTCCCCAAATGCCTTCCTTAGGATTTTTGGAAGACAAAGTCTACTGCATTCTGCCATGTCTAGAAATTACCATTGGAAGCCAGCCTATTTAAGATAGAAGGAGCTAGACATAATCATTACCTCACTTGGAATAAAGAAACAGGGGTTTAGGGAAGAGAAGCGGCTTGACAGCTAGCCCTAGTCCTACCGAAACCGAAACCTGGATTTCCTTCCTCCTTGGCCCCCAAAACCACACCATCAACACTTCTTTTGAAACTTTAAATGTTTGCAAATTGGGGCGGGGGGACTCTGAGTGTGTTCTCACGGGGATACCAAGGGAGGGCATTTATAAGTTGCTCTAGCAGAGTATTTCAAAATTCTAGAACCTTCTTTAATGTCAATAAGATGTATCATGTTAATGAGCACAGCCAAAGTAAACAGGCTGTCACTTGAAAGTCACACCACAAAACCAATTTTATTTCTGTGTTTTCTCCCCTAGTCCCTGCATCTATGACTTCCTGTTGTTTGGAGTTGGCTTTTCTCTTTCCCCACAACCACCCCTGTATGTGCCACTGCACGTGTGTCTGTTCCCAGACCTCTGTGTGCGTGTCTCGTGCTGAGTGTGTTTTCCAACTACATTCGAGACTCAGGGGTCTGTGAACCCAGGTACCTCTCCTGTTACCTTTTACTTTTCCAGGGTTTTCTCTACCTTCTGCTCTCTTGTGTCTCACTCTCTGCCTGGCCTCCCGCCACCTCCTTCTCTTCGATTCTGCGTTTCCTTTTCTGTTTCTTTTCTTCACTTTACTGGACGTTTAACAGTGAATCTTTTTTTATTAAATGACTCTGATACCGATTGTATTTCAAGTTCAGAGATTACTATATTTGCTATTAAAATGACCAAGTAAACTATTTCCTTTAAAAGGGAATTACATTTCTTGTTCCTCTCTCTGGCCCTTCATTGTTCATTTCTTTGTGGATCAGCGATGCTTACTGAAAAGTAAGGAGCCATCTTTCCTGTAGTTAGCATTCATTAAGACAGAACTGTCTTATCAGAGAGGATTTTTTTTTAAAGATTTTATTCATTTATTTGACAGAGAGAGATATCACAAGTATGTGGAGAGGCAGGCAGACCCCGCTGAGCCGAAAGCTCTGATGTGGGGCTCAATCCCAGGACCCTGAGATCATGACCTGAGCCGAAGGCAGAGGCTTTAACCCACTGAGCCACCCAGGCGCCCCTAATCAGAGAGGATCTTAACAAACACAGAGGCCACCTTCTCCTCTGCTGGTTGTAGAGACTGAGACCTGGTGGGATTCGGTGACTTGTTCTGGGTCATATAAGTTAGTTCTAGAACTGCTGGCCTCCCCATCAATATTTTTTCTCTTCATTAAATGCCAAATTTTCTCTCCTATTCACTAGTAGCTCTTTCCAGAAAGAGAGTTTTGTATCCTTTTAGTTGGTACTCTGTAAATAACCTATGTATCTATTAGGATGCCTTTGTCTCCAAGTAGCAAGCCTTGACTTAAACAGGCTTAAACAATAAGGAAATGTACCTCAGATTATAAAAAATCTGGCCTGGTTGCCTCAAAAGTTCGGTGATATCACCGAGGTCTCATTCTACCCCTCCCCTCCCTTCCTCTCTGCCCTCTTGGGTGGCTTGACTTTGGCTTCATGCCGGCTGCCCTCAAAGTCTTATCAAGAGCTGCCCGCAAACCTTGAGACATAATGAGTCTTTGTTCATGTCCAGTGGAAGAGAGATGCCCTCCCGCCCAAATCTGACATGTAAAAGCCAGTCCTTTCTGCCCAATCGGATTTTTTGGACAATGTCCCCTCTTCCCTCCTAATAAGAGCCAGGAGAAAGCTCTACCCTCGTGTCTTACAACAGTCAGGATCCACCTCTGTGTGTGGGATGACCTGAGCACCTGAACCAAATCAGCGCTGTACTAGGAAGGAAGAAGGATGGATATTGGGTAGTGTTGTTCCCTCATTGTACGCCGTATTCTGCTTGTTAAGTCAACGGAGTTCTAGCAATTTTTGAGTTGCAGAGAACTCAGAGATTACTACGGATCTGAGTTCAAGAAGTCCTTGTTTCCTGGATATTTCAGCAATTGCACTACAGGGCTGAGCTGGGAAAATGCCACGAGGTACACTGCTTTCTCGTGGCCATAATCGTACCCAGACTCTTGGGAGAGAGGGAGGAAGGGTTATGTAATGTCTGTCTGGCTTTCTTCTTTCCAGTTAATACCAACCATCTCCCTTCTTCCTGTGATTGTTCTTGAATAAGGTGAAAATTCTTTCCTTTGCTCCATTCTACACTCTCCCATATGTGTACACGAGACTCTCTATCTTGAAGATTTTGCTTTAGGGGCTCCTGGGTGGCTCAGCAGGTTAAGTGTCTGCCTTTGACGCAGGTCGTGATCCCCAGGGTCCCGGCATCTAGTCCTGCCCTGGGCCCCCTGCTTCTCCCTCTCCCTCTGCTGCTCCCCCTGCTTGTGCTCTCTCCCTGTCTCTGTCAAAGAAATAAATAAAATCTTAAAATAATAATAATAAAGATTTCATTTTAATCACCGTACCCTCAAAGGATCAGGAAATCCTCCGAAAGTTACCAAAGTCCCTAGCTGTGGCAGTACTGGCACATGGCTACAAATTCTTTGACATTCCCTCCACCAAGAAATGGATCTGTATCTCCCCCTTGACTGGGGGAGGGGAGGGGCTTATAACTGTTCTTGTTGCCAGGTGAACTGGGGAGACCCCAGGCCCTGGGCCCTCGACCCAGCCTGTCCCAAAGATGTCACCAAAGTTCTTGGTTGCCTCACGAGAAAGAATTCAAGGACAGACACAAGCAAGCAACCTAAGGGGGAAGTTGGTTAAAGTGGAACGTACCCTCTAGAGATGTGAGGGCCTGTGAGCTCAAAAGATCGCTGCTAGCCCCTGGGGTTGAGTTTCTAGTGCTTTCTGAGAGTTGTTAACTAGGGGTGGAATATTCATTACTTTGGGGCAGGAAGCAGGGTTTTGCACTTTTTCTTCCTTATTTGGTCAGGGGTTTCCATCATGGCATGGAGGGGAGTGCTGTCTGGTTTGATCCGGCTCTGGTGGAGGGCTGCCCGTAAGGCCTCTGACTCTCCTGGTGCTGCTCGCAGATGTCCAGGTCTCCTGTTAGAACCTACCTAACCGCCTATGCTAACATTCTGGCTAGTGGGTGGCCGTGGAGAACGAAGCCGTTCACCATAGTGGCCGTTAAGAAAGCTAAATGGCCTGTGGAGAAGTTCAAGTCTTTCCCTTAACACAAAACAAAATCTCCTTTTCTTTCCTTGATCCCCTCTAGCTACCATCTTCTCATTCTCCTTTCTTACTATCTCACTCCGGGTTCTGTAAGCAACTGTATTAGAATCTAGGTATATTAAGGAAAGGAAAGGAATTCCGTGGGTGGAAATTGGAGGCAGGTCGGTCTCTCCACTGCTGTGATGACCAACCATCTCCTTCGCTGATGAATGGACCTCCCTTATAAGTAATAAGTGTCACTTATTCAGGATTCAACATTCCAGAAGTCGGCCAAGCCTAGATCACATGCCTGGTCCTTGGCTTCCAGTCTGAGTCAGCTCAGGCTGCTAATAACAAAATACCACAGACCAGGTGGTTTAAAGAACCTTAATTTTTTGGGGGCGCTTAGGTGGCTTAGTTGGTTAAGCAACTGCCTTTGGCTCAGTTCATGATCCTGGAGTCCCGGCATCAAGTCTCACATCAGATTCCCTGCTTTCCGGGGATTCTGCTTCTCCTTCCGACCCTCCCTCTTCTCATGCTCTTTCTCTTGCTCTCATTCTCTCTCTCAAATAAATAAATAAAATCTTTAAAAAAAAAAAAAAAAAAAAAGAACAAAAGGGGCGCCTGGGTGGCTCAGTGGGTTAAGCCTCTGCCTTCGGCTCAGGTCATGATCTCAGGGTCCTGGGATCGAGCCCCGCATGGGGCTCTCTGCTCAGCGGGAAGCCTGCTTCCTCCTCTCTCTCTCTGCCTGCCTCTCTGCCTACTTGTGATCTCTGTCAAATAAATAAATAAAATCTTAAAAAAAAAGAAACAAAAAAAAGAACAAAAATTAATTTTCTCACAGTTCTGGAGGCTAACAGTCTGAGACCAAGGTTTTGTCAGGGGTGGTTTTTTCTGAGTCCTCTCTCCTTGGCTTGTGGATGGCCGTCTTCTCCCTGTGTCACCACGCGGCCTTCCGTCCGTGCCTGTCTGTGTCCTCATCTTCTCTTCTTGTAGTGACACCAGTCATATTGGATTACGACGCACCCTAATGACTTTATTTTAATTTAACGGCCTTTCCAAGGTTCTGTCTCCAAACACAGTCACACTCTGAGGTACTTGGGATTAGAACCTCAACATATAGATTTGTGAGAGACACAGTTTAGCATATAACGCTGGCCCAAGGCAGGGGGGAAGGGGGCTCTGGCCCACTTGGCTTATGTAGTAGAAACCAGTCACCACTTTCTATTAAGACTACTCACAGTGGGGGCTTCCTCAAGGGAGAATGAGATGCTGATATGAAGGGCAGTGGGTAAGGATCCTGGACAGCCTCAACAAAGGTCCATGATGCCTTCATAACGGAGATTCTCAGAAGTAGTAGTAATTCATGAAAACACTTTCTCACTTCTGCTCAATCTTCAACCAAAAGTTATGAGTTTCTCTCCCCCAACCCCAACCCCTGGAATTGTTCAGGCCAAGGTCAGGAAGAGCTCCCAGAAGCCCATGTTGAAAGGACTTTTTGAACTTTCTATAGCACTTAAACATTGTTGACTTCTGCCTCCTTAAAGGTCTCTGCTGCCTGGGCTTCCCTATTCTCCTCTCTTCTCTAACCCCCCCTACTCAATCTCCTTTGTCAGCGGTTCTTCCTTCTCACACCCTGCAGAAGTTGCTGTGTGCCAAGTTTCTGCCATTGCTCCCCTTCTTCTCCTGCCCCCCAATCTCCTCCACTTCCTTCCCTCACTGGACCCCCCCTTTTTTTTCTCATTCAATAGTCTGACAGTCGGAGAGATCTCTCCCATACTATATCTGAACCTAGGCTCTCTGGATGGGCTTCATATGAAATGTCTTAAGTTATAGGGAAATTTATGTGTATATTTATTTGCATTTTTTTCTTAGGAAAAGGACTAAACCTGTTATCAAAAGTTTAAAACAGCATGTTGATGCCTTCTAAATCTTGTCTTTTGTCCAGACTTGCCTTCTGAGTTCCCAGGTCATATACCCAACTGCCTACTTAGAATCTCCACCTAAGATCATAACTACCTCGAGCTTAATAATGTCAAGAGCTAAGATCATTATCTCCCCCCTCAAAGCCTGCTCTTCTTCTTTTATTCCTTATGTCCATGAAATGTACCACCATCCTCCTGCTAACCAGATCATCGCCCAGACCCTTCCTTCTCTATGACGCTCAGAGCCAATCACTCATCCAAATCCTGTCCTTTCTCCTTTCTTCACAAGTCTTTTAGAGGCTTCTGTTGCATTTCCACATCTTTAACCGGGAATCCCCTCTTGGCTACACTGTTCAAATAACTTCTCAACTTTTCCCTCCACCTTTGATCTCTCTCCTCTCCAATTTATTTATTGGACTGGTAGCAGAGTAATTTGTATAAAACATAAAACTGGTCATGTCATTCCCCAGCTTAAAATGTTGATGATTGCTTTTACATTCTATAAAAATTATTCTGAGAGAATCTAAGAAGGCATCGACTGTTCACCATGACATACAAAGTCCTTCATGATCACTCCATAGATACTAAGTGCCAAGTACGTTGTAGGCACTGTGCCAAATGCTGGGGATACAACATAAACAAGAGGAACAGATTCCCTGACCTCAAAGACCTTACTGAAATTTGATGATACCACAAAGGAAAAGCAAAGCTTGGGAGTAAGGAGATAGGGGGTGTCACAACTTCATTCGGGTCACCAGGGAAGGCTGTCAGCTCCTAGCCTGCACTTCTTCTTCTTTTTTTTTTTTTTTAAGATTTTATTTATCTGAGGGGCGCCTGGGTGGCTCAGTGGGTTGAAGCCTCTGCCTTCGGCTCAGGTCATGATCTCAGGGTCCTGGGATCGAGCCCCGCATGGGGCTCTCTGCTCAGCAGGGAGCCTGCTTCCCCCTCTCTCTCTGCCTGCCTCTCTGCCTACTTGTCATCTCCGTCTGTCAGGTAAATAAATAAAATCTTAAAAAAAAAAAGATTTTATTTATCTGAGGGATGGAGAGAGAGAGAGAGAGAGCAGAAGCAGGGGGAGCGGCAGGCAGAGGGAGAGGGAGAAGCAGGCTTGCTGCTGAGCAGGGAGCCAAGCAAAGCCAGGCTCAATCCCAGGACTCTGAGATCATGACCTGAGCTTGAGCAGAAGGCAGAGGCCCAACCAACTGAGCCACCCAGGCGCCCCATCCTTAACCCTTTAGCTAGTGCTTCTCCTTTGTGGTTCTCACTAATCTGGTGGAGTTAACCCCAGCTCCGCAAACATGCCAGCCTACTTCACCTCATCTTTGCTCATGCCTCTCTGTTTGCCTGAAATGTCTTTCTCTCAAAACTTTCCTGCCAAACATACCATTATCTTTTGCGGTCCAATTAAAGTGTTCTCTCTCCCAAGTGGACCCGTCCCACAGATGCCTTCTTTATGCACAAACAGAATTTTGCAAATACCCTCATAGTCCCTATGGCACTGCAAGTGCTTATCTGCTGGTTTCCCCCTACGCAGGTGTGAGTCCCAGGGGGGAAAAACTGGGCTGTGGCTGGCATTTCAGTGTTGAAGGGAAAGTAAGGGGAGAAAAGAAGGGGGAGGGGAAGGGCACCTGGGTGGCTCACTCAGTTAAGCATCTGCCTTTGGCTCAGGTCATGATCCTGGGGTCCAGTCTCACCTGGGGCTCCTTGCTCAGCGGGGAGCCTGATTCTCCCTCTGCCTGATTCTCCCTCTGCCTGTCATCCCCCATTTGTGCTCTTTCCCTGACAAATAAATAAAGTCTTTTAAAAAAAGAAAGGAGAGAGGAGCTAGACCAAGACCACCTGTCCTTTAGAAACTGTGCATTTTAGCTACCCCATAAAATTAGCCCTTGCAACCCCACGCCCAAGCTGAGGCTGGCTCAGTAAGCCTTATGAAAACCTGCAGAGTGCTCCCCACTCTCACAGTCCTCCTGGGGCTCCCTCCTTCCTCTGCAGCTGACAGTTCCTCCCTGCACATGAAGACCACAGACAGAAGATGAGTCAGAGGAGACCATAAAACTGCAGAGAAGGCAAACTACAGGGAATGCCACGGACCGCGAGCCACGTGCGAGAAAACCACGCAGAACTGTGAAGAATAGAGAGCGCAGGGGTGGGGTGGGGAGGCCTCCTTCAGCCCCGGGGGTGGGGGCACTCTCTGGGCCTAGGTTACCCAGAGAAGCATCTGAAGTGCTGTAGCGTGGGGCCTTACGTTTTTGGATCCTGGTCTGGATTTTGCAAAATGTAAATGTGTCTCTTAAGAGCGAGCACTAGAGGGGCGCCTGGGTGGCTCAGTGGGTTAAAGCCTCTGCCTTCGGCTCAGGTCATGATCTCAGGGTCCTGAGATCGAGCCCTACATCAGGCTCTCTCTGCTCAGCAGGGAGCCTCATTCCCACCTCTCTCTCTGCCTGCTGCTCTGCCTATTTGTGATCTCTCCCTCTCTCTGTCAAATAAATAAATAAAATCTTTAAAAAAAAAAAAAAGAAAAGAAAAGAAAAGAAAGAAGGAGCCCTAGAAGGGATGCCTGGTTCCCAGTCCAGGTGGATCCTAACCAGACAGCTAACTATGGGGGAGGGGCTGCTGCAAGAAGTGGGTAGATTAAGGGGTACACCAATGATCTCTACTAGGAGCAAAACAAAGCAACATAAAATCCTGAGACGTGGTTTTCATATGATTTTGGAGTGGACAGGGGCATTGGTCCCAAGCAGTGGTCAGCAGACACCCGTGCCTGCCCCTCCTCCTCTCTACCGCTACCAAACATCACATCTGTCTGCTGCTTACCTCCTGGCCATTTCCAGGGCTTTTCCAAGTGAGACCTGTCCCGGCTATCCAGGAGCCCACTGGGGCAGTGGCACTGCCAAGCAGAGCCCTTTGATTTTCTGCCTGCAACATAGATTTAAACAAAGTGGGGAAGGGGAGGGCACAGAAGTGCATGTGTTGGGAGGAGGGGTGCCTCTGGAGAGCACAGAACTGGTTCCCAGTCACAGCACCTCCACCTTTTCCAGCAAAGAGCTCAGGCTAGCCCAGGCCCAGTGGGTCCCTGAGGAGCTGAGCTCGCCTGAGCTGTTGTGACTCAGCTCAGTCCTGGTAATGGTGGGTTGAAGGTAAAGAGCTCCCGTTCCCTCCTCCCCGCTCCCCTTCCCTCCCTTCCTCCTTCCCTGCCTTCCCTGCAACCCGTGAGTGACATCGCCCCCTCCCAGGGCCCTATTCCTCCCCCACTGCCTGGGTTTCCTTCAACAGAGGATGTGAACCTCAGGGTCAAATTCACACTAAGAAGTACATTGCAGATCCCAAGGCACATGCATTTTGAATTTTGAAAAATATGCTGGTGCAGATAACGCTGCTCGAGGGCGGGACGCTCTCGGGCATCTGCAGATTTGAAAGTATGCAGGTGGGTGCCGGCTGGATGGAGCCGGGTCTGGGCAGTGACGAGTTCTGAGGTACAACCAGGGATCCCTCAGTGAAGGTTCTCCCCTCTTGCGTTTGGTCCCCAGGGTCCTGATATCTTGTTTTTGTTGCCGAGTGGGTGCAGATCCATAGGTGGGGGGATATACCTTGAGATGTACCAGGAGGCGTTCTCACAGACTCAGTGTCACTGAATCCCTGTGGGGTGAGGGGGAAGGGGGGGACACGCCACTTTGGCTTCTCATCCAGACTTTTTTCTTACCCTTTCTGCCCTATCGTGGGGCTCACTTGTCAAATTCTGGTTCAGAAATCAGATGACATTCTGGGAAAAGGAACCTAGAGAGTAATGAGCTGGGGGGTGGGGAAAAGACTATTTACTTCCTCTCTTCAAGGGAGCTGCATGTGTCCCTCAAGGGCTCAGTGTATCTGCGGTGACTTGTTCACTCTGATGTGGCAGCATGTGGCAGCTGCTGCCCTCAACGGCTCTGCTGCTTATAGGTGAGTCAGTCACTGGGGCTGAGAGAGAAGCTCCAGATGCCCTGGGTTCAGCAGGGCCCACTTTTCAGGCCCGGGAGGGTGTCCCTACCAAGGAATAGGACCCCTTATGGCACGGCACAGAGAGGTCTCCTTGGAGCTCCCAGGACAACCCACTGGGGGGCTAGAGACAAGAACTCCGGCTCAGATTTGGGCATAACCAGAAAGCGAAGGGGGCCTGGGAAGTCTCTGTTACTTCACGCTGCTGGGGCTCCGTTTCCCTATCGTACATCGAAGACTATGGACCAGATAGATGGTCCCGAAGTTCCGTCTCTTCCGTTCTGACACCCCCGGGTTCCCCTCTAGGACTTCTGATTTCCACCCTTTGTGGAGGACTTGGGTTGAGGCAGTGTCTCTGGCTTGATTCAGGGAAATTCGGTCTGTACCTTTGTTTGGGGATTTTGGACTGAGGACGAACGGAGGGTGCTGAAAGCAGGGATGTGGGTGGAAAGCAGGACAGGAGGCATAGACACTGGGGACCAGAAGGCAGGCAGCGGGAAAGCTAGCCATCATACATATCTTGATTCTTGGTGACACAGGACTCTCAGGGTAGGGGCTGGCAGGGCAACGTACACTCCTTCCATACTCCAGCTGCCTGATCTACGCTTCTGCTCAATATTTGTTTCACTGTTTTGTCTTGCAGTTTCTGCCGGCATGCAAGCTGGTGAGTCCGCTCTGTGGTCTGGGATGGATGGAGGGAGGTGTGCGGTGTAACAGCCGTGGAACTTCGGGAAATCTGCACCGCGTGGGAAACTGCTGGCTTTGGGGTGTCGGGGGGCACTTGCCCAGTACAGTCAGGCTTGGCCCTAGCCTTCTCTGGTTCATTTTCTTCAGGTTAGTGAGAGGCCAGAAATAGGGCTAAGTCCCTTGAAGCCAAGATGCTCTAAGTCTGAGTCACCAACCAAGGCAGAGTCGCCAACATGAGCTCGCTCTGGCTCTGAGCCTGCCCGGGAATGCCAGTGTGGGACCCCGCCCTTCCTGCCCTAACCCACCTTCTCTTGGCTCCTCAGAGGACCTCCCAAAGGCTGTGGTGGTCTCGGACCCTCCAGGCAATAGGGTCCTCACGTTTGACAGTGTGACTTTCAAGTGCCAGGGGGCCAATCCCCCTGGGAACCATTCCACCCGGTGGCTGCACAATGGGACCCTCATCTCAAGTCAGACCAGCTACGTCATCGAAGCCGCCAGTGTTGAAAACAGCGGCGAGTATAGGTGCCAGACGGGCCTCTCCGAACTCAGTGACCCCGTGCAGCTAGAAGTCCACGTGGGTGAGTGGGTGAAGGGGAAGGGGGGACTCACCAATAAATGGTGGAAGAGGAAGACTTGAGAAGAGCTGAGTCCTGGGGCTTAAAACTGAGATGAGATGACCTGCGGCCCCCCTGAATTACATCACCGTCGTAGTCTTAGCCCCAGGCAGGCCTTAGGCCAAATGTCCAAAGCTGGTGCCGAATGGACCCAAGACTCTGCAGGGCACAGTCCCCGCAATCACCATAGAATGCACCCCAGGGAATGGCGTCACCTGAAGGTCAGGCTGTGCCCTTAATGCTCTCTCATATTTATTGAGTAATTAATGAATCTGTTCTTGATTTTTTTTAATTAATTAATTTATTTTTTGAATCTGTTCTTATGACCTCCGTCTCCTTCTGACTCTCAGAAGCACATGTTCTAAGTGACCCTCCAAACCCAGCTGGATGGCCCAAGGTCCTTTCTACCTCTCTGTCCCCATCAGTGCCACCCTCAAACTTAAACTTCAGTGTAGGGGCGCCTGGGTGGCTCAGTTGACCAGGTGTCTGCCTTCAGCTCAGGTCATGATCCCAGGGCCGCAGGATCAAGCCCCACATAGGGCTTTCTGCGTGGTTGGGGCACCTGCTTCTCCCTCTCTCTCTGCGCCCCTACCTTCTTGTGTTTGCTCTCTTGCTCTGTCTCTCCCTTATTAAAAAAAAAAAAAAAAAAGCTTCAGTGTAAATCTCCCCACTCGGAAGCAGGTGAGGGAAGGGTATCAGACACAGGCTGTGTCTGCTGTCCCTGGAGTCACACCACCTGGCCCAGTAGCCGCAGTGTCCCCTCGAAAGTCTGAAGCTACTTCAATGGCTGCCTCAGTTGCACGATGTGTACGGGTGGAAGGAGCCTGGAGGGGAAGGGGCCCCTGACGGTGAGGGGCTTGCAAAGGATTTCACAGAACTGGGCCTCTGGCGCTGATTCTTATGGCTCCTTCGCCTCTGACCACCATGTAGCTGACACGGTCCTCCTGCTACGGAGTTACGGGGAGGAATGCGTGTTCTCTGACTAGGTGAGACATGTCTACCTTTGACCAAATAAAAAGGAGAATTACCAATAAGAAGCCACAGAAAAATCAAGCCTGAGAGCTCTTAGTTTGCCTCGGAGTTTGGTGTAGAAACTGGCTTTGGAGTCCCGTCAATGAAGACTGTACTAAGCTATGACCATAAGCATTAACTTCACCAGGAGAAATTCTTGACTGTCTTTTTTTTAAGACTTTATTGACTTATTTGAGAAAGAGAGAGCATAAGCAGATGGAGAGGAAGAAGCAGACTCCCCTCTGAGCCAGGAGCCAGATGCAGGACTCAATCCCACGACCCTGGGCTCATGACCCTGGGCTCACGAACCAAGCCAAAGGCAGCTGCTTAACTAACTGAGCCACCCTGGTGTCCCTACTGTTCTGTTCTTATTACAAAAGTCATTTGGGTTCAGTTTCTAAAATATATTTGGGTTCTAAATTTCTAAAATATAATTGGGCTCAATTTCTAAAATATAGAAAAGCAAAAGGGAGAAAACTAAGATGATCTGTAGTCCTGTCCCTCGGGGAAAAGCCCTGCTTAATGTGAAAGCACATTTTCTTTTCCTTTTTTCTCTGCTTATCGGTTTCTCGTATTCTGTCTTTCTAACTCAGCATTGTCTCATGAATGTTTTTCTTCTGTCATTTTAAAATGTATCTGCGATGCCATCTTTAATTATTTCGGTCAGCTTCCTGACCGTGACTTTGTGTTTTCTCGGGGTGAACTCCGGTTACATGGCAAGACAGTCCTGGTGATACAGGATTTTCTGTCTTGAAGGTTCTGCTCAGTGATGAAGCTGGCCTCACGGAGGCCCTGGGGCCCTTCAGAAAGGACCAGCTACCCTGAGCACTACCGGTCATGCCTTTCTTTCCTCTCCTTGACTTTCATTCTGAGTTGTGCTTCGCAGTTTCTGTAGCCACTTCAGGGGACACCCAATGACCTTATTCCCACAACTATCTATTCCTTCTGAAGTCTACCCTTCCTTTATTTTTTTAAAGGATTTCATTTATTTATTTGACAGAGAGAGAGAGAGCACAAGCAGGGGGAGTGGCAGGCAGAGGGAGAGGGAGAAGCAGACTCCCCGCCGAGGAGGGAGCCCGAAGTAGGGCTCGATTCCAGGATCCTGGGGTCATGACCTGAGCCAAAGGGAGACACTTAACCCCCTGAGCCACCCACGTGCCCCTCTACCTTTCCTTTAACGGAGCAAATCATCATTTTCTCTCTCTCTCTCTTTTTTTAAGTTATTTATTTATTGAGAGAGAGAGAGCATGTGCGTGCATGGGTCGAGGGGGCAGAGGGAGAGAGGAGAGTCTCCAGCAGACCCCAAGCTGAGCACGGAGCCTGATGTGGGGCTCCATCCCACGACCCTGAGGTCATGACCTGAGCCAGATCCAAGAGCAGAACATTCAACCAACCGAGACCCCCCCCCCCGCCCCACCTTCTGGTGCTCCACAAATCATCATTTTCAAATGCAGTTTTTACTCTTTGACCTAGAACTTATGGTGGCTGCTCCTTACCTGTCACAGCAAACCCCAGGGCAACCCTAAGGACCCTGCAGATGGCTTTCCCCGACCCTCTTCCCTTACACCCTCTGCCCTACCCTTAGGGTTTGATTTGTGCGTCCCTCTTCCCCACTCGACAAAAAGTCCTGGCGTGATGTGAGTTCTCCTGCAGGGTCCCGTGGGCATTCTCCCAAATCGAGCTCTGCAGGGACGGTTCCCGGGCCGGCTCTCTGGGACGCCCTAGGATCCGGGTGTGGAGTGTCCCCTTCCCGCTGAAGCTTCCTGGGCCTGCGGTCTCTGTGTCTTCCAGGCTGGCTATTGCTCCAGGCCCCTCGACAGGTGTTCCGGGAGGGGGAGCCCATTCGGCTGAGGTGCCACAGCTGGAAGAACAAGTCCGTCTGGAATGTCCAATACTTCCAGAATAGAAGAGGCAGAAAGTTCTCTTATGCTAATTCCGAGTTCTACATCCCAGCAGCAAGAAGGGAACACAATGGCTCCTACTTCTGCAGGGGGCTTATCGGGAAGAAAAATGAGTCTTCAGAGGCTGTGGACATCATCATTCAAGGTAAGAGCTGTGCAGCCCTCGAGGGCCTGGGACCCCTGGGCAGGAAGTCTGCATTTGCGCTGTGAAGACGAGTGGAGAGGAGATTCTGGACTGTTCCATAGGCTTTTTTTGCCAAGGGGTTCTGAGGGCTGTCGTTGACTTGGCATGAACAGAAGCCACCTTTCCTGCCCCGTAAGTACACCTGGCCCTCCTTACCCCGATCAAACCATGTCCGCAAGGTTCTGTGTCCCTATAGTGCTGACGCATCTTCGCCTGCCTCCTTCCTCTCCAAGCCTCAAGTCCTAGCCAAGAGCCAACCCGGTGGGCGCCCCTCACATGCTCACAGAGAGGCCGTAGACACCGGGTCCTGGCTCTGCTGTTCATTAACCACGTGACAGCGGGTAAACCAGTAGCCTCTCTGAATCTCAAGTTCCCCTTCTGTAATGTAACAAAGACGAGACGACATTTATCGGGTACGTTTCATGTGCTGGAAGCTGCGCTAAGTGCCTCTTTCCACGCACCCAGCTTGACCGTCCCGGTGAGGCCTCACGGTATGAGGTTACCGGTGTGACTCTACTTTACAGATGAAGTAACTGGAACTGAGTGGGGGAAAGGGGAGGGGCGTTAATGGGTCTCTAAGATCACACCAAAGATTCAAAGACCTTTATATTTATTTAACCACTAGATAAAAGGAAAGAACTGGGCAGATGCCAAATTTCCTGCCTGAACAACTCTCATTTTTCTCCTCCCTCTTCTCCTCCCATTAGGTCCACCGGTGCCGTCCACCTCAGCACTCCTCCCATTTTGGCCCCATATCCCTTTCGCCGTGGTGATGGCACTCCTATTCGCAGTGGACACGGGACTGTATTTTGCTATGCAGAGAGACCTTCATAACTCAAAGCGGGCCTGGAAAAACAGCAAAGTCTCCTGGAAACAGGGCCCTTAGGACAAATGGGGGTAGTAAAAGCAGCACCTCTGAGCCTCTTTCTGGATTCACAATCCCATCCTCCCCACTAGGCAGCTCTGGGAGCAGCAGGAAAACCGCACCTCAGGGTCTAGGCGGAGGGTCCTCCACTCAACTCCATTTTCTCTCGGTCTCTGCTAGAAAGGAAAGGTCTGTGATCTCAGAGGCCAACCATGAAGCCTCAGCGAGCAGACACAGTACTCAGACTTGAAGTCTCAAAGCTACCCAGATACTTTCTCTGCCCGACTGTCTGTCACAGCAAAGCCACAATGCCGACTCTGGATGGTGACCCGATGTATGAACTTGTTCTTAAATAACAGGATAAGGAGATAAGAGAATTATGGCCGAGGACCAGCTGGGTAGTGGTCTACATCTGTTGCTCCAGGATGGGTTGCCTTCTAGACACCCTAAAACCCCACCCAGACAGATTGTGGGGGCTGTTGAGAGTCTAGGGGAGACAGCACAACCAGTGAAGGGAGTGATTGAGAAAGAGCAAAGCAGCCCAGGACAGACCGGGGAGACCCCGGCCTGCGTTGTCTTCCTAGAACGTGAGCGGTGGTGTAGGTACAGAAAAATCACAGGGGTGATGTAGAATTGATTTTTGGGGGGAGCCCCTGTCAGAACTGGGATGGCGTGTGAGTACTTAATGACGAACCGCTCTCGATGGCATGAGTAAAAAATGCTCCCAGAAGGGGGTTAGGGATGGGAGAGTCCTGGAAAAGAGAGCACAGAACAAACTCTGCATCCATAGGAAGGTGAGACACATCGCTGCTGCAGAAGCAGCCCAGTGAACAGAGATCCCTCTGGGTCTGAACTGAGAAAGCATGACGGGGAAAGAGCCAATGAGAGCTGCTCGGGAGACAATGGGCCGGAGGTGAGGACATGTGTGGGCCAGGATAGTAGGAATTAGGGAGAGGAAATGAGGGGACTGTCGCCTGCTTTCTGCTTCAGTATTTAACATATAGCTCCAGCTTCACGCTATTCATCCGACAAATGCTGGATGCGCCGTACAAAATGTACTCGACTCTGCTGCGCTGAACTCTGAAACTTGGAAATCCCTCGGCCGGTCAGTGACTATGGATTTGGGGAGTGGGGTCACGGGCGTTCCTTGTGGGAGAAAGCTTAGCTGTCTTTCTGTATTAGAAGCTTTGGACGGAGCATTTCCAGATTCCAATAAAGCATTGAACAAGATCTTGCTGGCTGCTCTCTGAAGAAGGAAAAACCGTGATAATTAGACCCAAATGGTAAAATCCATTTTTCCTCCTGTTGTCTGAAAATCTACCAGGGATGAGTTTGGATAATGAAATCATATCCGCACAGCTCACATGAACCAACCAGTTGTGGACTCACCAATGTTGCTGAGGCAACTGGGTGAAGGGACTTTTACCGCTGGTGCGGGATGGGAAGGTGGGTGGCTGTTAGAGTGAGTTCCCGTGGGGTGGTGGGTAGGAGAAGGCACGTCCAGGAAGGAGATAGGGGCCTGGACAGAGGCATAGGGTCAGTCTCAGAGTGTCGGTTATGAGCTACACCCCCAACACGATTGAAGCTTAATGTCTGAATATTACATGCGATCCAGACATGAGGCAAGTGCATCAGGAAACCCCAGACGTACAACTCACATCTAGGGTGCCTGGGGGGTTCAGTAGGTTGGTGTCTGCCTTGGGCTGAGTCTCTCCGCTCAGCGGGGAGTCTGCTGCTCCCTCTTCCCCTCACCCTGCTCGCTCCCTCTCTCTCACTCTCTTTCTCTCAAATAAATAAATAAAATCTTCAACTCACATCTGTTTAGCACCCATAATGCCCTGAGCTTGGGTTTAGGTGCCCAAGAGAGAGAGATGAACAACACGGGGTCATTCCTGGAGGAGCTTTCGTTCCAGGGAGAAAGGCGGGGAGGAGAGAAGGAGGAACAGGCTGGGAGAAGAGGCTCGGTTTCCTGGTGGGGAAGGACGAGAAAGGGTTTACCAGGCAAAGGGGACAGACGCCGAAGGTCTATGGGCAGAGGTTCAAAAGCCAGAGTAGGACTCAAGAAAGTAGGTTCGCTGTTTTCGAGGGTAGAGAGCCAGGGAGGGAGAGGGGCGAGGTCAGGGCCGGACCCCGAGAGGCCCTGCCTTCCCGGCTAAGGAGAGCCCAGCCGGCCGAGCAGGCCCTGGGGGATTCTAAGCAGAACAGGTTTGCGTTTTAGGAAGGCGCTCTGGCAGCTGCGTGGAGCAAGGAGGGCAGAGGGGCGTTGAAGACAGGGGAGCCCCCCCCCCCCAAAGCCAGGTAGTTACTGCAGTAACCCGACGGGGAGTGGTGAGGCAGTGGAAGGCGGCGAGGCCGGGAGGAAGGCGGCCTCCCCGGACGCGGGTCCGCAGGGCCCAGGCTCCGGACGCGCCTGACTCCGGAGTCAGGAAACCCACGCACGGAGGCCCGCAGGCTCAGACGTGCCCCCGAATTCGTCTCCGGCTCATCAGGACGCGTCTCCTTTGCTCGGCAAATATTGTGAAAACCCCAGTTTCACGGGGCCCTTTTCGTAGAACCTGACTCAAGCCGCTAAAAGTCTTGCTACCGACCGCGGGCGGGAGCGTGAGAACCCCCCAGCGTGGGCGCCTCCGCGGCTTCCGCCGCCCCGAGAGGCACACCCCGGGGTTCAAAACGCTCAGGCCCCGTCCCTGGGTGGGATCGAACCACCAACCTTTCGGTTAACAGCCGAACGCGCTAACCGATTGCGCCACAGAGACAGGCGGGAGGTGGCGCCTCTGCCAAGTCAGTTCACCGCAGAGAACGTTCGTGCTGCTTCCTCCCGCGGCCCCGACCCCGGGGCTGGGGGTGGGGGCGGCCCCAGGGACGCCGGGCGCTCCCCGCGCTGGCTCCGGCTCGCACCCGGGCCGCCTCGCCCCCCCGACCGGCCGCGCAGCCGGGGCAGCCGCGTCTCTGCGGGGAGCCGGCACCGAGGCTCCCCGTGGGCGCGCGGTCGCTTGGTTTCGCTCCGGGAAGCGCAGCCAACTCCTCCCCCCGGTCTAGCCAGTTTGTGCGTCCGCGTCTGCTCGTTACTGTGAATACTTCAAACACGGCGTCGCGCGTCCGCTCCTGCCCCGCAGCGTGAAACGCTGAAGCAAGAAGAGAGCGAGGCCACCTCCGGGGCAGGCCACCTCCGACCCCGGCCGTTCCGAAGGTTTCCGCGAGGGCCTCGGGCCCCGGACGCACGCAGAGCCTCTAAAGGCCGTGACTTGGGGGCTTTCACACCGAAGTAGGGCAGGGACCCCGCACCCAGCACCACCAGCCCCGGGATCCCGGTCGGGGCTGGGCCTCCCCTTCGCTCCCGCCCGGGGGGAAGCTCCTCTTCCCGTTCTTGGCTCACGTGGCAGCCGCAGGCACACCCACCCCCTCCCACCGTTCCCGGCCGCACCCGGGCACCCGCAGGGTGAGGAGGGTCCGGGGGCCCCTCCCAGCCTCCGCCCAGAACCTCCTCTTCCTTCGGCACCACCACCCTCTACTCGGGTCCTGTTAGGTGCAGGCCAAAGTGTCCCGTGACGCTGGGTGAAATGAGCAAACACACGAGTGTAGACGGAGGGGGATGTCCACCGTGTGTGTGTGTGTGTGTGTGTGTGTGTGTGTGTGTGTGTGTGTGTGTCTTCGATAAGTTCGCCAAACGACCTCCGCATTGAGACTACCTTTTTTCTTGCAATTTTACAGAAGTTTGTTTTTAAGTTGTTTTTAAGTGTTCTTTACTTTATAAAATTACGGTGAGGATAGATGATAGTTGGGGCTGTGGTTGTTTTACAAATTTCCTAATTTGGCAAAATAAAAAGTTGGCCACTTTATACTGATCACCAACATTTTAAGGGAAATTTTACTCATCTGAGAAGTCCAACTTTGGGAACCTCTACTCTCACCTTTACCTCTTTTATATGGACTGGCAGCAGGAATTAAAAATTACTTTGCAGTTCATCCTAAACACACATACATTTCCTGTGCTTCACTTTGCCTGTACACATAACAGCAACCCAAAAGAAAGCAAAAACAAAACAAAACACCAAACCCAAAAAACAAGAAACAAAAACAAGAAAAACTGAGGCATGGAAAAGAAAGTACAAAATGGGATGGTGAAATGAATCCAAATATATCAGTGAAATTCACAATATAAAGAAATGGAGAAAATTTGCCAGTTAAAGTAGATTTTTTTAAAACGTATTTTATCCTGTTTTAGAAAAATAATATTAAAACATTAAAAAGAACCAGAAAGGGGTGCCTGGATGGCTCAGTGATTGGGTGTCTGCCTTCGGCTTGGGTCGTGGTCCCGGGGTCCTGGGATCCGGCCCACATTGGGCTCCTTGCTCTGGAGGAGGCCTGCTTCTCCTTCTCCCACTCCCCTGCTTGTGTTCCCTCTCTCACTGAGTCTCTCTCTGTCAAATAAATAAATAAAATCTTTAAAAAAAAAAAAAAAAAAGAACCAGAAAGCTTGAATGAAAAAGAATGGAAAAAGATATGCCAGGAATAGCTAACAAAAAGAAAGTTGGCATATGGCTGTATCATCTCAGACAAAATAAAGTTTAAGAAATAATGCATTACGGGATTGAGATAGCCATCAGATGATAATAAAAGATTAAACTTGTGACGAACACATAATAATTCTAAAAACATATGTATCTAACAAAACAGCATTAAAATATAAAAGCAGGAACTATTTGAGCTGCAAGGGAAAATTGACAAATTCATTTACAGTGACTCTTTGAATTCTACAGTGAGAGATTTCAACATATTACTTTCAGCATTCAATAGGTCAAGCAGAGAAAAAAAATTAAGCATATAAACACAGTAAGGTTGGTTTAATATATATTTACAACTCTGCAACCAATAATTTTTGGTTACACATTCTTCTCAAATGCTTATGGAACATCTATAAAATTTGACTTTATATGAGGCCATAAAACAAGTCTTAACGTGTATCATGAAATTGGCACTATATAGAACATAATTTTTGAACATAATGCAGTTTAACTCAGAAATCAATGACAAAATACCCTTTAAAACCCTCACATATATGGAAAATTTAAAACCTGTGTTTTTTAAGCACCCCATGGATCAAAGAAAAATTGAATGGAAATTGAAAAATACTTAGATTGAATAGTAATAAAAATATAACACACCCATATTGTGGATTGCTCAAGGTTTTACATGTGTTCTAGGGAAAAGGAACATTATAGCAACCTTTAGTGTTTAGCACATGTATTAAACAGTATTTTCTGTTAAATATATCTGTCAGAAAAAAAAATAACAGTCAACATTTGGAATGCAATTAATCCTGTTACAAGAAGGGAAATGTACAAGCAATAACATTCTGATTGGTCAGGGCCATACCAGCTAACTCTCCCTCAGAAAGAGTCATCTTCTAGGATCTGCTTTGGCTCTCCCTTGACACCCCAGAAAGCCAGTCCCCATACCACTGTGGGCTAACTCTAGGAAACTCTATGTGGGCACTGCTCAGAGGCCACTCATTGCCTCCCAACCTACAGGTTCAATTTAAGCCAACCTACTGCGAGTCCTGGTTATAGGTCCCTGTCCCTGTTTGTCTCCCAGGACAGGGCCACCTGAACCCTGGTCCAGTGAACAAGAGCCCAGTGTCAATTTGCCCTCCCCCAAGACCGTGGCTGCCCACTACCACTCAGTACTACTCTGTGGTCACCCTTGCTTGGGGCCATTTGTGGGAACTGAAGCCTCCACCCAACCTTGGTACCAAGAATCAGGAAATAACAGAGAGCAGGCACATCAGCCAAGTGTTGTGACCTCTGCTGGCACTGGTGGCTGGCCTGTGGTAGGAGGGAGGCTGTAAGGCCAACTGGACCACGGGGGAAACGTGGGGTTCAAAGGTGACTGAGGGGCAGGCACCCCTTTTCCTCAACTATATTGTATTTTACCTTCAATTCATGGGACAAGGTTGTCTTTTTTTTAAACCTCAAACATCCTCCCAACTATTAATAATTGTCTTAAAAAGAGAAGGATAATTAATGCTTATTCATTGCCGGCTACCATTCTAAACATTTATTAACTCATTTGAGAATTATAATTATCGTCATTATTCCTTTTCACATACGAGGAGACTGAGACAGAGAGCCAGGATTCAAAAACAGGCAACTCCACAGAGCCCCTGCCTCACAGCTGTACTACGTTGCCAGCCTGAGTGGCTATGGCCAAGCTAATTACACATACCATTCCAGTAAATGAGCATTGTGTAATAGAGAAAACAGATGTATAAAACCCTCAGACAATATTTTTTTAAAGATTTTATGTATGTATATATGTATTTAGAGTACCACGGTGGGGGGGGGGACTGACGGAGAATGAGAGAGAGAGAGAACCCCAAGCAGACTCCCTGCTGAGCTCAGAGCCCCATGGGGAGCTTGATCCCACCACCTCAAGATCACCACCCGAGCCAAAATCAAGAGTCAGATACCCAACTGACTTAGCCACCCAGGTGCTCCACAGTTAATATTTTAAAGGCTAGGAAAAAAAAAATGTATTACAGTTGCTGATTCAACAGACGATGACAAAGGATTCAGTATCATTAATACTTATCCTTCCCTAATTTCAGGAAAAAAGTTACCTAATGGCTATCAAACTATTGGAAAGAAATTGCAGAAAGTTGTTATAATTCCCCCATGTTAAACCAGGGTTCAGATAGAGGCATCATTTAGCTAGTGACAGCTGTATCAAACAAAACCAACAATTATTAAAAATCATATATTTAGGGGGCGCCTGGGTGGCTCAGTGGGTTAAGCCTCTGCCTTCGGCTCAGGTCATGGTCCCGGGGTCCTGGGATCGAGCCCCGCATCGGGCTCTCTGCTCAGCAGGGAGCCTGCTTCCTCCCTCTCTCTCTGCCTGCCTCTCTGCCTACTTGTGATCTCTGTCTATCAAATAAATAAATAAAATCAAAAAAAAAATCATATATTTAGGAGATGATTTGGAAGGTTGACATAGTATTTGCACTACAACTTACATTACCCGGGAATCAGTTTCATGAGATACATAAACACACATTTATCTATCTATCTATCTATCTATCTATTTAAGAACTAATATGGAATAGATGAAATACATAATCCTGCAACTGTGTAAAATCTTCTGAATACCATTCGTGGCTACATGTGTCAATATGACTGAATCCTATAAAAATAATATTTTGTTAAAAAAAAAAAAAAGGCACCTGAGTGGCTCAGTGGGTTAAGCGGCTGCTTTTGGCTCAGATCATGATCCAGGGTGCTGGGATCAAGCCCCGCATCAGGCTCCCTGCTCAGCAGAGAGCCTGCTTCTCCCTCTCCCTCTGCCTGCTGCTCTGCCTATCTGTGCTCTCTCTTTATCTCGCTAATAAATAAATAAAATCTAAAAAAAATAATAATTTTTTAAAAATGAGTTGCAAAAGAATATGTACCATCTGATACCAGTTAAATTTTTAAAGTGTAAAAATATAAATTTTATATATATATATATGATAATGCATACACATGTGTTGAAACTATTACAAAAGCCAAAGAAAGAATATACATAAAATCCAAAATAAGGGTTGCTCCTTAGTGGGAGAGAGACGCCAGATCTAGAGAGATTACTTAGATAGCTTCCCAATCAAGGATGGGCACACAGTAGGGTTCTTAATCACAAGCAACAGAATCTACTCTAGCTTATTTAAATACGAAAGGATTTAGGGTTAGGATTAGGGTTAACCCTTATTTGTAGGGCTTTGCCCTTCATGGAGGGGTTAGCCTCCCTAAGGGGCTAAAGGGCTAACAAGGTTAGCCCTCTATGGAGGGCTACAGATAACTCACCAGGCATTCGGAAGCCTGAAGAAAGAGACTCAAGGCTGACTTCCAGGAATAACTCCCGGAACTATTCTGTATACAAGGTTACCACGCTATCTGGCAAAACTGCTACAAAATAAATTACAAAGTTTCTGCTGTTTCCAGTCTCCCACTCTAGAACAAAGTTGCATTGGCCCCTATTTACCCGTCTAAAATTGGATCTCTGTGTCTCTCCGTGTAACTCAGTTACAAATCAAAATCTCACTGAAGTACATCCGGTTGGCAAAACTTAAGTCATAACCAGAACCCCAGCTGCAGAGGAATCTAGAAAATGTCATTTTTAGCTCCCCAGCCTCAACAGCACAGGAAAATAAACCAAAATAATACTGGAACAGGTGTTGAGCAAACCAACCCACATATCTACTACAATGAGCAAACTGGAAAGTAAAAATAAAATAAAACCAACACCAAATTAAAATATAAGCAGAGCATGTTCCCACCTCTGCCTCTAACATAGTGAATGAGAGGATGAAAAGTTCTAAAGAAATACATTGTCATGGGCTAGAATGGGTATATTCTGATAAACTGTGGCAAGGGTCTGTGCCTGTTTTTGTTCTTAAAAGACAACCTGCGAGTGGGGAGAAGGAAGAGCTCCAGGTCCATGTGTGGGACTCCTCCCAAATTCCTGTGGAAAAGATCCCAGCGGTGTAACAGTGGAAAGTTTATACCATCCCATTGACCTACAATATCTAAGAGAAAGTTTGCCATCTACTGGGTTCATGATGAACAGCTCATAATCCAAGTGGAGTCAAAACTGTCTTGGAAATCAGAGTGGGACATCATTCCCAGAATTGAATATAAAGTCATGAGCAAGAAAAGACAAGAAGGGACAGCAGCATAAAAGAACGCAAGCCATTGTCTCCCAGTCATTCACAATACCCAAGAGGAAGCTTGATATCTTCTGGTTTCTCTATTGTCTCACGGACCCAAGCTGGGGCTAGAGTCAATTATGTGTTTTGCTTTGTTTGAGAGGGATGGTTGGATTAGTAGCCGTCAATGATGCAATTTCAAATCAGTGGTTGAGGGATGGGCTAGTCAATGAATTGAATGGAGAACCATCAGGTGGAGGGTTGGGAATAGAGTTATAGACTTACCCCATGTTATATCTCAAAATAATGTCAGAAAGAATTAAAGGGATAATATCAAAAAGCAAAAGGAAATAAAATTACTATAAGGAAAAAAGAGCAAAAACTGATCTGATATTGGGGTGGGGAGGAATTTTCTATATATGAAAAAAAGTTTAAAAACTACCAGGGGAAGTATTTGACTACATGAAAATTAGAAACTTCTGAAGTTCAAAAACACTATGAATAAAATTAAAAAGCAATCCCACTTTCCATCATGGTGGAGAAGCTTGCAGGATGCTAACCACTCCATGGATAACAATTATAAACTCGGAACAAAAAAAAATGTTTTTAATCTGTAAAGCACCGGATAGCAATCAAATCAGATTGAAAATAAAGAGCATTCAAGCCGCAGAAGAAGGAATCAAAATGGGTGAGATCCTCATTGTGAGGGCACTCAGACTCAGGGGTGTAAATGAATACAGAAAACTAGTCTTACTCCCCATGCCTTCAGTGAGGTAAGGCTTAGGGCTGCCAGACTGGATGGAAATTGAAGAAGTCAAACTCAGACAAGAGATAGTCTCATCCAGGAAAACCCAATCTGCAAATCAAGCCCTCCTATCTTTGGCTCACCCTTGAACTGAGTATGTACTGACCACAGATTTCTCGGAGGCCATCGTGGAAGTAATCGCTCGGGGAGTGAAAGAGTACCCAGCAGAGATTTCGAGAGCTGGTTCAAAAGCCAGAAAAACACCGAGACAACAAAACTGCTCAAACAAGGGAGATTCCTTAAAGAAATGATGATGTGGCCCTTAATATATAGCACAACGAAGCCATTAAAATCGTGTCTTAGACTAGCATTTAATGAATTTAGAAATAGTCACATTTTAAAGTAAACACCCAAGTAGGTTGAAAAACGATTTGCACAATGTGATTCCTGCTTTGCGTTTTAAAAATGTGGAAGAGCTAAACATACAGCAAAATATTAGCAGGGATTTCCTGTGTGATGGAAATATGGATGCCTCTTCTTTCTTTGTGGTTTGCTTATCTCCCATATTTTCCACATGGACTATATCTTACTCTTATATTCAGGAAAATCAGTATCGTTTTAAAGCATGAGCATATACTGTGTGCCAGCTGCCAGCGCAGGGCACTACTTCAAAGGACTTTAGCCCCAGAGTCTTGAAAATTCTTGCCTTCTCCACATTACAGATGAAGAAACCAAAGCCCAGAGGAAAAAAAAAATGGCTTGAACAAAAACAAAGAGCTGCTTAGTGGTGAAAGGACCGGTATTCTGATTGTCAGACTAGTGCTCATTTCTGTTTACTCACCTTCGTTGTAGTGAGGCCGCGGAAAGAGCGCAGACTTTTGAGAATGTGGGCTGGCCTCTCTGCTGGATGGCGATATACCCGGGAGAAAGAAAGAAGGAGGTAAGCCGTTGGTGTAGGAGAGGGCAAGAAAGAACGTGACAGTTTGGAGTACAAGGCTCAGGGTAAGGCCCGGATCCTGGAATTGTCTTCCAGTGGGCAGCAAGAAATCATGAGGCTGGGAGAAGTTAAGCCCAGGTGCAGGCCTCTTGGGTGGAAACTTGCTTGCAGGGTTAAGAACCAGGGGCCATCATCCAAGAAACTCACATGTGACAACCATGCTCCTAGAGAGAACCTAAAATTACTTAGGAATAACTTTTGTTTCTGCAGTACGCAAGAATGCAGACTAAGGAAGGGGGGGGGAAAAAAAGCCTCTTTTTTCCTCCCCGTCGGGGAATCGAACCCCGGTCTCCCGCGTGACAGGCGGGGATACTCACCACTATACTAACGAGGAAAACTGCAACGTGCCGTTCAAAATCATTGTTTAGGAAGTTACTTCTAAGTTGCCGGGACACTGGATTCCTGGAAGATGCTGACTGCCGGCAGCGCCGTGCCCTTACTGCCTCGACTGGCACGTTACAACGGACAAGGTGAGAGCCCTCCGTGTATTTAAATTTTCTTGCAGCCACGTTAAAAAGAAACATGTACTAATTTTAATACCACATCTTATGTGACCCAAGATTTCCAAAATATTGTTTCGACATGTAACTCATATAAAAATATATATAGATTTTTTTTTTCGTCCTTAGTTTTCAAGCCAGGACGTATTGCACACTCGCAGACAAGCCCTTTGCCTCCCGGGCGTTAAATTCCGATTTCAGAACTGGATCGGGACTTCGGTTTCATAACGTTTGCAGTTGAAAAAGTGGATTCCTATACCTAAGTTGCTCCGAGCGTGCTTCAACTTTCTCCAACAGCTAAATTGGGCATCTTTTTAAAACGTCCCATTTATTGACTTCAAATAATTGATCTGCTTGCTGACGGAGCCCCGCGAGCGCGGTTCCTCGGACGCACCCGCTCAGGTCCCTGCACGCAGGCCCCGGGGAGACTCGGCACCCGGACCGGCAGGTTCCTCCGCAGGTGGAAGCGCTCAAAGGCAGGCGGGAACGCGCGGCGGAGAGGAAAGCGCTCAGAGTCCGGCACCGCCCCAACGCAGCGGGACGGGGCAGCGGGCTCTGCGGCGACAGGCGGAGCCCTGGCGAGGAAGAGCAACGCCGGCCCTTCCCAGTTTGGGTTCGAGCTTTTAAAAAAAAACCCCGCGCGGTTTTCCTGGAGGAAAAAGGAAGGTTGCGTTGGCCGGGAATCGAACCCGGGTCAACTGCTTGGAAGGCAGCTATGCTCACCACTATACCACCAACGCCGACGCGCCCTGTATCCCGGCATTCCACATATAAGGAAAGTGGAGGCGGTGAATTTTTCCGACCTCGGCGTTCTGTGATCGCGGAGTGTACGGAGCCTTCCCTGGGTGAGGATGGACCCCGAGATTACTCCTAGTAGGTCCGCCAGCCACCGAGGCGGGCTGGGGTTGAGGGTTCGAGGAGGCCCGCTGGAAAGCGGAAGCCTCGCTTGGCGGGGGATTTCCCCCGCCGCCTGCTCTGACCCGCGCTCCCAGCTCCGCACTAGGCGCGCCCGAGCTCTGGAGCCGCCCCGCTGTGGGATTCGGTACCGGCGATCTGCGGCCGAGGGTCGGAGGGAGACCGGCCGGAAAGGGCGCAAGGAAAAACGGCTCTTTACAGTTTAGGATAGTGGAGAAGGAGAAGGGAGGCGTCAGAGACTGTTTTACTTTCCGTACTTTGCCAGGGACCCCAGGGAGAGTTCTAGTTTTAGCTAAAACGATGAACGCGGCATCGACATGACCTGACGTCAGGATACAGCGCTGTGGGATAATCTGAAAGTGAAATATGAAAACGGTGGGTTTCCGCGTCAGGATGGCCGAGCGGTCTAAGGCGCTGCGTTCAGGTCGCAGTCTCCCCTGGAGGCGTGGGTTCGAATCCCACTTCTGACAAAGCCTTTTCTTCTTTTTTTTCTCCCCCTCCTCACTTTGTTCCAAACAACAAATACAATTGAATTCGTGGAGAAAGGAGCGTTGCTTAATCGACACCTTTTTGCCCTGCGTATCTGTATATGAAGATTTGCTTCACTGTGATTATGGGACTGAATCTATTTTTTTTTCTGTGTTGTAGGCAGGAGAGGTCTATGAAATCAAGAAGCAGTTGAGACTCAGACCTGTACCTAACTATGAAATAAAAAATTTTGAACACTTTCTATGTGCCACGCACACTAAGGCGGATATCAAACTGTGCTCCGACTGAACAAGGAAAAGCTCTCAACTCAGATCCCTTCACTTGCTAACTAGGCCGGAGTCTTCTAATGCTCAGACCGCAGTGTCAAACTGGTGGGCCTCACATTTCCCACCATCTTGCCCCGCCCACTCCTACTGTTGCAGGGTGGACTGGGGAGACCCCTGGGCCCAGAGGCCGCCGCCCAGGCAGTCCCTGGTCCCTCGGATGTGGACGGAGGCTCTTAGTCTTATGACAAGAGAAAAATTCAGGGAGAGACCTTGGTGGTTGAGCGGTGAGAGTGAGGAGTTTATTAAAGAGAAAGAGAGCGCACTCTCGAGATGTGAGAGCCGAAGTGCTCAGGGGAAAGTTGCGCTCAGGGTTTGGGTCTCTTCTATTGACAGTTGTTAACCAGGGAGTCGAGTCTTTATCAGTTGGGGAGGAGATTTCTTTGGGAGCAGGGTTTCCGTCTTTTTCTCCCTTACTTGGTCAGTTTCAGGCCTTCTTTGTTTTGGACCCGTCTGGCTTGATCTGGCTTTCTTGTGGCTTTAGTTTTGGAATGTTGCCAGGCTAGGTGTCTGACTTTCCTGAGAGATAGATGACCCTGAGTCCTTTGCTGCCATCCAGACCCCCAGTTAAAACCTAACCAGCTGCTGACTCTAACACCACCACCAATTCAGTCCGTTGACTTTGTCACCAAAACCCAGGAAATGAAGTCAACAGAACAAATCAGGAGACCTAACACAGAGGGAAGGTAAACTTGAGGAGTTTGTCTTTGCAAGAACTACTTTTTCCTGGGGATCACAAAAAAGATGCTTTCGGATGTAGGAGGAACTGGTTATGAAAAAATCCCGTTGCCCTTCTGGGAAGAGGACAGAACTGTCAAGATGAAGAGGCTGAATGTGTGAGGTTCACGAGTGTGAGGGAGTGAGGATGGAAGAATTCTTCAGGTCTTCTAAGGGAAGTTTGCCAAACAAACTGCATTCCTTGTTATTTACTAGACCTTGGTCTTGGGAAGTCTGCCTGCAGCATAACCTATACAGAGTTGTTGGGAGGCTTAGATGAGAGCCTAGGAGCTTCTTAGAAATGTGGACTGCAGCCTGCATCTCAGACCCACCAAATCCAAAGTCCGTAAGATCTCCAGGTGAGGCACGTACATATGAAAGCTTGAGAAGCACTGGTCTATTTAAGTGCCTTTGCACAGGTTGATCTTAAACTTGGAATATCCTTGCCCTTGCTTCTCACCAAGACACGTTTTACTCAGTATCAGCTGGGCGTTCACATATGTCAGACACTGGGCCTAGAACACAAGATCAAAAGTTAAATTAAAAACTGTGTCTAAATGAAAGACAGTGACCCAGATTCATGGGAGATGGGCACTTCACCCAGTGGCATTCTTCTCAAAAACCTTGGTCTAATCATGAAAAACATCACATAAACCCAAACTGAGGGACAATCATCCAAATACCTGGCCGGTACCCTTGAAAACATCAACGTCATGAAACACAAGGTCATGAAACACAAGATCATGAAACACAAGGGAAGGTTGGGAAACGGACACAGATTGTGGGTTAGACATGATGACTAAATGCAACATAGTCTCCTGGGTCAGCTTCTGAAATAGTAAAAATATAAAAATAAAAATAAATTGGGGGGAAAACTTGAAATCTGAATACAGTCTACAGTTCAGTGAGTTGTGTTATACCAGTGTCAGCTTCTTGGGTTTGACAAGTCAGATCTTAACCTTAGAGAAGACGGGTGAAGGATACACAGTGACTTTCTGTAGTATCTTCACAACTCCTTGGTCAACCAAAAATCATTGCGCAATAAAAAGGCCCTTAAAAAAAAAAAACAACTTAAAAATGGCTGCCTGTGAGAAATTGAAAGTGGGGGCAAGAAAATGTTCCTTTTTTCATTAGAAACCTTGTGGCAAGATTTGATTTTTAAATATTGGGCGTGTATTTTGATTTAATTTGCTGTAATATTTTTGAGGAGGAACTGAGTGACATAGGTGTTACTACACTAACCAAACTACGTTAAAAAGAGAACCACGGGGGCGCCTGGGTGGCTCAGTGGGTTAAAGCCGCTGCCTTCGGCTCAGGTCATGATCCCGGCGTCCTGGGATCGAGCCCCGCGTCGGGCTCTCTGCTCAGCAGGGAGTCTGCTTCCTCCCTTCTCTCTCTGCCTGCCTCTCTGCCTACTTGTGATCTGTCTGTCAAATAAATAAATAAAATCTTTAAAAAAAAAAAAAAGCTTTAAAAAGAGAACCACGGGCCCAAGATGGAGTCACTTATGCTGGGCCAAATCACCAAGCTGGGGCTTAATACCTAACCTAATTGCGGTTTCAACCTCCCCCAGAAATATAGTCTTAAGCAGTCAGTCAGGGATGTTCTAGTCAGTACCAATGAGGGAATCCCTCACCCAGGCCCTCTCCATCCCCCAAAGGAGGAAGAGGTAAGACACCCCCCCACACCCTGTTCTTAGCCCTAAAGGAAGGTGACCTTGTCTGGAACAATCCTTTCTTTTCTTTTGGCCACTTCCTTACCCACCCTTCTTCCTATAAAAACCTTCCATTTTGAACAAGGCATTGGAGCTCCCCTTTGCTTTCTAGATGGGATAGTGCCCGATTCTCACTTACTCAAGCCAATGAGATCTTTAGATTTACTCAGTTGAGATTTTGTTCTTTAAAGATGCCTATTATACAAGAAACAGTCCCCAAAGAAACAAAACTGGTAACAACAGTCATTTAAAAGTAGATGAAGTCGTATATTTAATAGATACAACACAAATGAGAGGATCTGAAATGTTTTCACAACAAAGCACAAGGGAACTTTCCTTCTTACACCCTCTATGTGTTTTTAAAGAGAGAATGAGACATATGTTGTTGAAATGCTAAGGAACCTTGTGAGTGTTGTGAGTAGGCAGTTGAGTTCCAAAAGGAGACCTGGAAGCCAGCATCGAGGAAGCCATGACCAGCTATGGGAAGGTCAGAGGCCCCCCACAAGGAGCCAGATTGAACGGGGCAGGCCCAAGAGGGCGGATGCTGTAACAGGAAACCCCTGACCAAATGAGGAAGAAAAAGGCTTGAAACCCTGCTTCCTGCCCCAAGTAATAAATATTCTCTGCCCCCTACTTAACAGCTGTGAATAAGAGTTAGAAACCCAAACCCCACCCAAACCCAAACCCAAACTCTCTCTCTCCCTCCTCCTCCCTCCCTCCCTCTCACTTGGCCTCTCTCATATCTGCTCTCATATGGCAAGAGTGTACTTTCCCGCTGGTGTCATTTGTCCACAGTGCTGTGTTGTCTGCCCTGAATTCGTTCTCTTGACAAGACCAAGAACCTTCAGTGACTCCTTGGGGTCTAGCTGGGTTGAGGCCGGGGTTTCCCCGGTTCACCAGGCAACACAAGTACCATCATTCCTCTTGGGAAGTATGAACAGGTTGGGTGGTCCGTGTTAGAAGCTGGGAGGAAATTAAGGAAGGGAAAAGTATTAATACAGAGTGTGAATGTGATATCTCCTTTTGGAGAGCAGGTTTCTTCAATTCAAAACCAGGATGCCTATTATACAAGAAACAGGACGTAGGCCAGACGCAAGGAAAGAGAGTAGTTAAAAATGCGAAATGACAGGTACAGGAGAAGTGGGTTGTTTCTGCAACCCTCTTTCCACCCACTAGAGACAACCCTTAGCTGCGGTTACTGTAGCCTTGCCCCAGCCAAACCCACCTGCATTTCTGAGATACAAATGCATCTCCCGTTGCTCACAGGAGAGATACAGTGTGAACTGGGTTAACTGGGAACTAACTCGTGCCAGTCTGTCCTTGCTCTCATAGTGTCATTTACTTAACTGGCAGTAACACCGAGCCTGAGAACACTTCCCGCTTCAGTCATTTGCCATAAAAAGCACATATTTGCTTAGTGAATAATGTAAATCGTGCAATACAATACACACTTTTCTCCCAGGACTCAGCATCCAACTGTATTCTACAAGAATAACATATCCAAATTCACATCTGGGGGAAATTCTGATAATAAGTAGAGTTGCCATCTGTTTGTGAGGTGACAACGCACAGGCTCTAGAATCAGGAAGGACAGGATTCTCAATTCCAACCTGCCCCTCCCCCCCCCATGCACACCTAATCGCTGTGTGACCTTGAGTAAAGTGCTTAACCTCTCTGAACCCCAGAATCCTCATCTTCCAGAAGAGCTACTCCCCTATGATGTTGCAGTGGGGATTAAATTACATTATGCATGATGCGTGACAGGTACTTACTACATAGGTGACACTCAACTAAGTTAATTAGTAATAGCTAGTATTTGTTGCTCATACGCTGTATGCCTAACATTCTTCGTCACTTCTTACCTAGATTAATTAATTGAACCCTCTTTGCCCTCCTGAGATAGGTCCTATTTCATCACCCCCTCCCCCATATAGACAGTGAGACTGAACCTCACTGAGTTTAACTTGCACCACATACAAAGGAACAAAGCTGCAAACCCAAGCAGAGTGGTTCCAACATTGTCATTATGACCCACGATCATCAATTTTATTATTACTACGATCATCATCATCACCGTCACTCCAGGGCCCAGCAGCAGGAACCAGATGGGCCCACGCTATTTCTCTCACACGCATAAGAGCAACAGTGACTTTAATCACACCACTCGAGATACTCTCTCCAGAGTCCGGAGAAACTCCTTCTCCAGTATCCCGGCGTGGGGCTTGTTCCCTGAAAGAACAAGGGATAAGGTCACTTGACTAGAGATTGCTAATTAGCATACGAATGATCTCAGGGTATTAGGACACTAGACAAACTAGAATCCCAATATATGAATTTTTATCTTAAGGTCACACATGGGAACTTTGCCAGGACTTAAAGTTTCTCTCCATTCTCCACTTTTCCAAATCTATCTTCTTAGGCTCCAACTCCCCGAGAGAACAAACGCTCCCGCGGGCGGGTGCTGCCCGAGCCCCGCAGCCGCCAACGCCGAAAGCGTGGCACCGTGCGGATAGAGCCGCGGCTTCAGCCAGGACGTCCGAGAGCCTTTTTTGTTGTTCTTTTTTGAGTCGTAACATTTTCCTGTCTTGGAACACAAGGGCACTACTTGCGAAAGGATG
Source organism: Martes martes (assembly GCF_963455335.1). Classification (NCBI taxonomy): domain Eukaryota; kingdom Metazoa; phylum Chordata; class Mammalia; order Carnivora; family Mustelidae; genus Martes; species Martes martes. The sequence continues at coordinate 5,834,851 of NC_137903.1, read as the reverse complement.
ACTCAGCCAGGACCGGATTCCCGTGGTGGAAGGGAGCTAGGGAAGCAGACGAAGTTAAAGGATGGCGCCGGAGCTGCTGGAGCATGGGCATTGGTGGTTCAGTGGTAGAATTCTCGCCTGCCACGCGGGAGGCCCGGGTTCGATTCCCGGCCAATGCAAACCAGAAGATCTTTTTAACGAAGTGCTTTTCCATTCTTGGATTTGTGACAATGAACGAAACGAAACCAGCCAGCTAGAGCCAGTATTCTTTTGTTTTGTTTCTCCTCCTTTACCAAGTCACTTCCCTCTGAGGAACGGGGGGCCTGGAAGGAGGAGGCCCGTGAGCTGCGGTGAAAATACCCGGCTCTGGAGACCCGTCCCTGATGCTCCCTCGGGTTTCCGAGGGACATTGTCCCAGAGGCCGGCTGGAAAAGCACAGCATGCCAAAAGGAGGAGACTTTACGGAGACGTGAGTGTGGAAGTGGAAGAAAGAAAACAAAATGCCTTTGTCATTTGCCCGCTGGGGAGTGGGGCCTGAGTCTCCCAGGCAGGCGGAGACACTCCCTCCTACACTCAGGAGGCCAGTCCCTAAGAGTATGTGACACATTGCAACAGTAAACTTCAGTAGTTTATTAAAGGAACTTAAAGTTGACTTTTGTGTAATATATTGTTATTGGCCTAATTCAAAAGGAACTAATTTTTTAAAAAGAGAAACAAAAACCCGTTCTCCAGAAGTGGCTGTTTTCTCCTCAGAGGGCTTGAGAACCCTTCTGGAAGCTCAGGGGTCTTTGAAGAGGGAGGTGGGTAGGAGTCAGGGTGCAGAGGTCAGCCTGGCTTCTGGACTGGGTTTCTTGATCAACACTCTCTCCCTGTGTACTGGTGAGAAGGAGCTGGCAAAGCTTGCTACTGGAGAGATCAACTATACTGGAATCAGTCCTGGTGATGGGTCCAGGAAAAAAGGGAATGTTTGAAGAAGTGTGGAATGAATGACTTCCACAGTGGAAAATCAAACAGTCCTCAAAAAGAAGGAACCTGTTTTATAGCCCCAGAAGAAAGAGGAACTGTCAGCTTTAAATTCATTCACTCTTGGAGTCTAGGCCAGCCAGGCCTGGGTATCACATTTGGGACATTTTAGCCAAGGGCCTGCAAGAGAAGGGTCCTCACCTCAGGAGGAAATGTGCTCTGGTCTGTTCAGAGACTGCCTTGCCCCAGTTCCTCCAACATTCTCTCCCAGCCCTCAGCAGCTCAAAGCCCCACCCATCCACCCACCCCCAAGAATTCCAGGGAGAGCTAAAGCAAGCGCTGGGACATTAAGCACACAAGGACTCTTCCAGAGTCATTCATTTCTTTCGTTTTTAATTCAGAAAGTTTCCAATATAGAGGAGCTTGTGTTGCTGTGCTGACTTCATACACACACTTAAATACATCCGCTCATGTTTAGTAACTTAGCTTGAGTTACTACTTGAGTAACTTGAGTACCTTCAGAAGTAGAACCGATTTAAAGTGATAACATAAACAGGCATTATGAAGTGGAGGGGTGCTCACGATCCAGTACTGAGTGCAAAAAGCAAGCTGTAAAGGAAAATGCATAGTACAATCCAAAACTGTGTATATCAAAGGTTTATAATGCCAACTACCTGTATATCTTTGAACAAGTCATTTTGACCATCTGGGCAATACCTTCCTCAATTTTAAAATGAGGAGATTAAACTACGTCATTTATAAGGAATTTCTAGGCTTTAAATTCTGATTTCGGGGCGCCTGGGTAGCTCAGTTGTTAAGTGTCTACCTTTGGCTCAGGTCATGATCCCAAGGTTCTGGCATTGAGCCCCACTCGGGATCCCTGCTCAGGCGGAAGCCTGCTTCTCCCTCTCCCACTCTCCCTACTTGTGTTTCCTCTCTAGCTGTGTCTCTCTCTGTCAAATAAATTAAATCTTTAAAATTTTTTAAAAAATTAAATAAAACTCTGATTTCAAATACTAAAGAAGGTACTCATTCCACGAATTTTTCAGTGCTTTATCATGTGCCAGTCACTGACCTACACTCTAAGCATGGCAGTGAACAAAACAAGGCCCAGCTTTCCTGGACTTCACATTCTGATAGGAGGTGGGGTAGTTAGGCAAAAAACAATTAAACAAATGAAAACATGGTACATCAATTGGTAACAAGTACAATGAGGGAAAATAAAATGGGAGACAGGGATGGTGAGGGAGTGGGGTTATGGTGTATGACAAAGGAGACCTCATGATCAGGTGACATTTATGTCAAGACCATGATGAAGCCTGATGTGGATATCTGTTAGGAAGAATATTCCAGAAACAGAAGTCACATGACCCCTGAACAGAAGGATAACAGAGCAGTAGATGAGGTCAGAGAGATGGAGGGGGCAAGCTCATGCAACACCTGGTGGAACATTGCAAAGCCTTGGCTTTTACTTTCAAGTGCAAGGAGAAGCTATAGCTTAGCCTTGGGTAAAGAAGTGACAAGTACAACACAGGTTTTAGAGGACAATCTGGCTGTTGTGGTGAGAATAGACTTTCAGGTGGCAAGCGGGAGGGTAGAGAGACCATTCAGGGGCCCATTGCAATAATCCGGTCCAAGTGAGAGATGATAGTGCCTTGGACAAGGTGCTAGTGGTCAGCTTGCTGGATTTATTTTGAAAGTAGAAGCAGAATTTACTGAGTTTCCATGCATTTGAGGAGCCTCTGTCTGGGATCTGTGAAAACACATTTGCTGTGAGTTCCTGTAGAGCTGCCTGGGCTGACTCTGGGCCTTGACCTTAGAAATCCAGTGAGGGTGGGGCCTCTTACAACGTAGCTCTAGAGACCACAGGCCCCTTTTTTCCCCCGGAGGCTGAAGGGTGGTTGGAAGCTCCTCAGCCAGGTTGCTGTGGAGAGGGGCTGGGGGGAGGAGGAAAGCTACGGCCTGAACCGAGGCTGCTGCCGCCACTGCTGTTACAGTTTGGCAAGAAAGGCCATTGGAGGGCCCTGGCTCTGATCGACTTTGCAATTTCTCCAGTCTCCCTTTGAGCTTTGGAAGTCTTTCTACACAGACAAAGATGGCCCCGTGCCCAGGCAAACAGGAGTCCCATCACTCAGCAGAAGGTGATTTGATACCAAGGTGGAAAGATGAATAGAATTGCCAGACATATGGGAGATGCAGAGGGATAGGGGGAAATGATGGTTGTTCAGGCAGAAATTTGGAATAAACAGTCAGGCCCCCTGTGGGGAGCCTTTGTGAAGTCACCCAAGCCGGGGGCTAAGGCCAAGGCCAAGACCCATCGGGTAGCCCAGGAAGTCTTCAGAGAGTCTCTTCATCTCTCTCTCTTCCCAAATAAAGCACTGGATCAGCATCTCCTGAAGGGTGACCTTGGGTGCATCTGTTCTGAGGGACACTGATACAAGTTGCAGAGGAAGAAGGATTGTGTAGTTAACCTAGCTTTTGACAAATGCCTTATATAACTTAGTTTAAAAGTTTTCTTTGCAATAGGGCTTCTCGGAGTCTTTAATGGGCATTATGAATATACAAGGAGAGGAACAGCTTAGCGGAATATTCTGCATTATTTTGGCCACAGAACACTTCATTCTGAAAAGCTGAGTCTCAAGGAATTATGGGACTGGGGAGCAGCTTTTGAAAAACATGGAGCTGGGAAATCCAGACCATATCAGCAGGTTCACTCACTACTTCCCCTGAGCCCAGAACTGGGTAGTATTCACTGACCAACACAAGTGAGACCCCCCAAAGACCCCAATAATTAGACAGCAGCAGCTAACAAACAAGATGGGTTCCCTCAGAGGAAGGGAAAGAAACTAAAGTTTTAATCAGGCCGAATGACTGCGGGAAACAAAGGCAGTCAGAGTATTAGCATAGGCAGGCAGTTAGGTTCTAAGAGGAGACCTGGAAGAGCAGCGAGGAAGCCACGGTCAGCTATTGGGAAGGTCAGAGGCCTGTCCGGGCAGCCCTCCACCAGGAGCCGGATCAAACCAGACAGGCCCAAGATAGCGGATGCCATGACAGGAAACCCTTGACCAAATAAGGAAGAAACGTCCTGCCCCAAGTAATGAATTTTCTGCCCCCTAGTTAACAACTGTGAATAAAAGATGGAAACCGCCCCCCCCTCCCCAGGGCACACATCCCGTACTCTCTCTTCCTTTCCCCCTCCCCTCCCTGGTCTCGCCATAAACTTTCCCACTTGTGTCACTTGTTAGCTGCTCTGTGTCTGTCCTGGAATTCCTCCTCATGACAATGATGTAGTTCTTTTGAATGTTGGTGTGTTATTGGTGGGGTCTGAGCTGACATCCAAAAAAGAATTCTTGAGACGTCTTTAGTACGAAATGGTGGTTTTATTAAAGAGCATGAACAGGACCCATGAGCAGGAAGAGCTGCTGTCTGCTGCTCCCCGCTGCCCTGGGGTTGGGAGGAGCAGGTGATTATATACCTTGGGGTCAGGGGAAGTAAAGATAAGGGAAGGGACTTTCAAATGTTAAAGGAGATTCAGGATCTTGGGGAATGTTAACAATCTGCCTATCTTAAGCGTTGTCACTGGGCTGCAGGTTATAAAGACATTACAGGTAAATGGGAGAGTGTTCTGGGTGGATAGCAAATACCAGTTGCTGTTTGCTAAATAGAGATGGATTTTCCATTTTTACTAAGGATATGGAGTAGACACACACCACCAGATAAAGGGCTAGGAGAAGAAACAGCATCCTGGTAAACCTGACGGGTAAATTTGTTGCTAAGCATACCTCAGCGCAGTGCGGTCCAATAGAAATGCAACGTGAACCACATATTTAAATTCACATATGTAATGGCTTCATTTGTAAAAGTAAGAAGTAAAAAAAGTGAAAGTAAAAAAATCATCTCATCTCTAATGGCAATGATCCCTCTAGCTTTTATGAAATTGCAAGTCTATAATTTTTACATTATTTCTCATGATACATCTAGATACAATAGCCACAACCCAGGGAAAAAATAGGTAATGTCAGTGTCTATTTTCAAGAGAAAACTGTTTGCAGATACCTGACATACGTGCCCCCACTTCCTGCGCCCTGCTCACAGCTAGGAGAGGCAGCCCTAGGTCTTTCAGGTGGGAAAAGCCCTCGGACACCCAACTCCTTCTCTCTCCTCCCGCCCCAGGTCAGGCGGGGACCTATCCTGACCGAAGGAGGACAGAGCTCACAGAATCACCAACGACTAATGAGACTTTGAAATTAACTGAGAGACAAAGACTTCAGGTAAATGATGGCGGGTACTTACTTGAAAGAGCACGTCAAGTGAGACCACATTAGGTCATGTAAAAATAAAGCAAGCCACCTGAGAGAAGGTGAGGGGAAGGAAGGGAGGACAAAAAGCAGATAGGGGGAGACAGCAAGAGAAAACGAGAGTTGGTTGAAATTGTGGAGAGTAGGCGAGACAGGAGCCGACAAGAGCTGTCCTGTCTTCCATTTCCGGCTTCCGGAACACACTTCCGGTTTCGCTTTCAGTCCGCTCCCGTCGTGCTTCTGCCCCTGTGTTTGAAGATCTCTGAGGTTTCCTTTCACAGGTTTACAGTGCATCTGTATTTAATCTCGTCTGACTGGGCTTTGTTTTCTTACAATCAACTTTCTTCTGTTGTTGAGGACAGTCAGTAGTACCATGAGGAGACTCAGGAACTCCGCCTGGTAGTTCGCTCAGAGGAGACAGAGATCCAGCCCTGGGAATGCGCAGCAATGAGGGAGCGGTCCAGTGAGAGGACAAGGGAGCTCAGGGAAGGGGTGCAAGGACGGGAACAAAAAGCCATTAACGTACAACTCCACTGAGGGCTCACCCCATTCCTTTTGATGATTGGATAAACTATTTTCTTCTTCAGACCACCCACCCCACATCAGAGAAAAAGTCAAATAAGTGATTTATTCTTCCAGATTTTTGTGCTACAGTCCGCCTCCACTATAATTGTGATCACATGTTCTCGTCACAGTTTTTCGTGAGGCCACAATACACACTCTCCAGAGCTGTGGGGGGAGGAACAGGTATTCTTTCCATCAGCGACATGGGTGGCTTGATTCCGTTCTCCTTGCCTTAACCATGGAAGATTTCCCCTGTGGATATCCATACACTTCAGCTGTCATGCCACACAATAAGGAATATGCTTATCGCTTTGGTTTAAAATGGGATTGCATGATTTTCCGGAAATACACACCTCAGTTCTGCAAAGTATTTGAAGAGAGAAGAGTCAGGGCCTTCTTCGAGACAGATAAAATTAATTTAATAATATATTTTATTTAACCCAATGTATTAGCTTTCGACGGCTGCCATAATAAAGGTGGCTTTACCATTTATTTGCCATAAATATGGCAATAAAGTTGCCATAATGTTGGCTTAACCAACATAAATTTATTGATTCAAAGTTTCTGAGGCCGGAAGTCAATTCAACGCGGCTGCAGGGCTATGCTCCCCCTGAACCCACTAGGGAAAGATCTGTTCCAGGTCTCTTTCCCAGCTTCTGATATTTCGTTGGCTTCTGGCAGCATAGCTCCAAACTTCACCTGGAGTTCTTCCCATGTGAGTGTGTCTGTGTCTTTAAATTTCCCGTTTTTACATGAACATTCATCCATATTAGTAGGCTTCTCTACCCCAGGATGACCTCATCCTAACTAATTAAATAGGAAACAGACATCCTATTGCCAAACAAGCTCACATTCTGAGGTACTGGAAGTTAAGACTGCAATACATGAATTTTGAGGGAACACAATTCAAGCCATAAAACCCAATATATCCAATATAGTACTATGTCAATATGTAATCAGTATAAAAATATAGAGATTTCTTACACTCCTGTTTTCAAATTACATCTTTGAAATTCAGTATATATTTTACACTTACAGGACTCTTCAGTTTGGACAAAGATCTTTTCAAGTGCTCAATAGTACACCTGACTAGTGGCTACCATATTGGAAAATACAAATATAAAACTTTCTAGAATCACAGAATTCTATTTTTAAAAAATACTTTATTTATTCATTTGACAGAGAGAGAGCACAAGCGGGGCAGTAGCAGACAGAGGGAGAGAAAGAAACAGGCTTCCCACTGAACAGGGAGCCCCATGAGGAGTTGGATCCCAGCACCTGGGGATCATGACCTGACCCAAAGGCACACGCTTACCCACTGAGCCACCCAGGTGCCCCTAACAGAGATTCTATTAGAAGCATGCTCTGAAAAACTAAATAAGGCAATGATAACAGAGAGCAAATAAACTGCCTCCGGATGGCGACAAGGAGGAGGAGGTTACAGAGAGGCATGAGGAAATGTGACAATATACATTCATTATCATGATGCTAGTAACGGTTCTATATGTCAAAAAATACCCAATAGTGCACATAAATGGTGTACATCTTATTGTATGTCGTAATACGCAAATAAGCCTCAATCATACATTAATTTAAACGCTTAATTCTAAAAAACCTTCAAATATTAATATACACAAACGATCTAAGCCCTCATTTACAATATTATTATGTTTTGATATTCATGTTTAAAAGAAAAGTATATAATTTATAATTTTTCAAAATTTATAATATATTTCCATTTATCATATTGTATCCGATCTCAGTATACTACAATTAATTTTTCATAGGACATTTTATGTATTTGAGAGAGAAAGACTGGGCAGGAGTAGGACCTCCGCTGCCCCTGGCGAAACCAAATGCCTGTGATGCCCCAAGACAAGGCAAGACTTGGGGGGGAGTGGGAGCCTGCGCGGGTGTGGGCGCCCCGGAAAAGGGGCCAGGGAGAAACCACGGAGCTTGGGCTAAAAGGGGGTGTGGGCCGATGCGCTGCGGAGGTGGGTAGGCCGAGAGGAAGAAGAAAGGCTTCCCTGACCGGGAATCGAACCCGGGCCGCGGCGGTGAGAGCGCCGAATCCTAACCACTAGACCACCAGGGAGCGTCGGGTGCCGCGCCTGGCCCGCACCCCCTGGACCCGGCGCCTCCATACCACCCACGCGCCTCTGCTTGGGCTCCAAGGCCCCTGCCTTGCCACCGCCAGCCACCCGCCCGCCCTGCCAATCCGCCTAACCCCGCTGGCAGCGCCCTCAAAACGCCGGGCGCCTCCTCCCCTCCCACCGGCGCTCAACCTGGGGACCCGCTCCGGCCTCGGCCCCTCAGCACGCCCGCCTCGGGCGCTCCGGACTCCCGGCTGCCATCGGGCCTGGCCACCGGGGCCCTGGAGACGCGCAAAAGGTTGGCCAGCTGCGTTGGCCGGGAATCGAACCCGGGTCAACTGCGTGGAAGGCAGCTATGCTCACCACTATACCACCAACGCTGCACAGCCCGGGCCGCCCCCAGACGCCCGCCCAGGGTTCCCCCCCGGAGCCTGCACGCGCTCTGGTCACCGCCTCTGGTCACCGCCTCCGCCGCCCAGCGAGCCGCGGCCCTGCCCCGACGACCCGCCCATCCACAGCGCCGCGCTGCTGCACGCGCCAGCAGCGGCCGCCGGGCGTCCCACCCGCGCCAGCCCCGCGCGGCTGGGCGGCTCCGCGGGCCCGCCCCCCGCCTCTGGGGGGCGCTCGGGCCGTCGGGCCGCCCCTGGTACCACCCCCGCCCCCCCCGCCCCCTCCGCCGGCACGGAAACCCCGTCCCCCGAGATCCGCGTCCCTCCCGCCACGCGCTCGCCCCGGCCCTTCTCCACAGGGTGCTGGGTGAGGCCACATCCCGCGCCCACGGAGGACCCGACGCAACCGCGGCCCACCCGTCCCTCCCGCCGCGCCGCGCCCCGCCCCGCCCCGTCCGGTCCCCTCCATCCGTCCCCCGCCCCCGCAGGACCGGGCAGCGTCGAATAACCGGGGAGCCCGGGGCGGCCGGCCACTCGTCAGGCGCCCTGGGCACGACGGAAGGCCCTGGCGGGGCTGTGGCGAGTCCGCAGGCGCGCGGCCCCGACGCCGCGGAAGGCAAAAGGGTGGCGCTGGTCGACGGTGAGCAGGCCGGGCGGCCGTCGTGGCCCTGGCGGACTCTGGCCCCACGCTGGAGGGAGGAGGACAAGGGCCCTGGCGGGGCAAGCGTTTGCCCAGGGCGGGGGCGGCGCCGGCGGCGACCAAAAAGGGCGTCTGGCGCCTCCCCGTCGGGGAATCGAACCCCGGTCTCCCGCGTGACAGGCGGGGATACTCACCACTATACTAACGAGGACGGCGGCGGCCATCCGGCCGCCCGACCCCTCTCCGCCTGCCTGCCCACGCCTACCCCTGCCCTCGACGCCCTGCCTTCCACAGGCGCCCGCCGCCGGCCGCCCGGGACCCGACCCCAAACCAACCTCGTCCGCCATCCCAGCAGCCCCCCTGCCCGACTCGGGACGGACCCCGGACCCGGACGCCGGCCCAATACTCCCCGGGCGCCCCGGCCTCTGGCCTGCCAGGCGGGGTTCGCGCGGCGAGGAGCCGCCCGACAGGACAAGCGAGGCTGCGACCAGGACCACGGGCGCCCAGGAAGGGCAGAGGCCCAGGAGGGAGAGGGGGAGGAGCTGGGGGGAGCGGCGAGAGAGGCGGGCCCGACGCCGCCCTCTGGGTGCGCGCCCGGGGATGTGCCAGGGCCAAGAAGGCGGCGGCGGCGGCGCCAGGCGAGTCGGCTGGCTGTGCTCCCGCGCGGCGGCGGCGCGCGTCCCGTCCCTGGCGCACCCACACGGCCGCCAGCCCGCGGCAGCCTTCGCGCCGGGTCCCAGCCAGGCGAGCGGCGACGCGCCCAGCCCCGCCGTCAGGATGGCCGAGCGGTCTAAGGCGCTGCGTTCAGGTCGCAGTCTCCCCTGGAGGCGTGGGTTCGAATCCCACTCCTGACAAGCCCACCTTTTGGCCTGCCCTACCAGGGCACGGGACCCCGGCGGGCCTGGACCACGCCCTCCGGGCAAGCCCTGTCCTTGCCTGACGGGCCGCTCGGGCGCCTTGCAGCCCAGCGCAAGGGGCCCAGGACGGAGCTCCGACGCCTCGACCCTCCGGACCCCAGGCTTTGCGCGCACACGCCCTCCTCCACCCACTCGCGCGCCTTTCCCACCTGATCCCACACGCGCAGGCCTGGGCAACTTGGCAGCACCTCCCTCCTCACCTGCTCTCCGAAGGCTGTGTTCTTGTCGCTGCCACCGGCCCCTGCAGACGGGCGGCGTGCGCCAGTGCCGCAAACCCTCCGCCCTCGGTTCTCCCCCAGACTCGTGCCGGCTGAACGGTGCCTCGCTCTCAGAGCCGTGCGCTTCCGCCACCAGGAGCACCCGGTGGGACACCGTGTCCTTTCCGCCCGGCCCCCATTCCATTCTCGCCACACCCCACTCAGGTGGCCCGCGCTGCCCACGAGCATTTTCCACCTGGACGCCTTACCCTGGCCACACCTGCTTGCCTCCGGCCGGGGACCCAGGCGGCCCAGCCACCTGCTCGCTGGCCCACCACACGGCCCTGCCTTCGGTGGGCCTGGCCCAGGAGTCCAACCCGGCATTATTGCTCTCCCCAGCGCTGGGCGGAAGGAAGCCCTGCATCCCCAGGCCTCCCACCTGGGCGCCCCAAGCCCCGCCCGCCCCACCGCACCCCCCCCCCGCCCCCGCCCGACAGTGCCTCGCTCAGCCCGTCTCTGCCGGGGTGCCACGGGTGGGACGCCCGGCGGCCGCTGCTGGCGCGTGCAGCAGCGCGGCGCTGTGGATGGGCGGGTCGTCGGGGCAGGGCCGCGGCTCGCTGGGCGGCGGAGGCGGTGACCAGAGGCGGTGACCAGAGCGCGTGCAGGCTCCGGGGGGGAACCCTGGGCGGGCGTCTGGGGGCGGCCCGGGCTGTGCAGCGTTGGTGGTATAGTGGTGAGCATAGCTGCCTTCCAAGCAGTTGACCCGGGTTCGATTCCCGGCCAACGCAGCTGGCCAACCTTTTGCGCGTCTCCAGGGCCCCGGTGGCCAGGCCCGATGGCAGCCGGGAGTCCGGAGCGCCCGAGGCGGGCGTGCTGAGGGGCCGAGGCCGGAGCGGGTCCCCAGGTTGAGCGCCGGTGGGAGGGGAGGAGGCGCCCGGCGTTTTGAGGGCGCTGCCAGCGGGGTTAGGCGGATTGGCAGGGCGGGCGGGTGGCTGGCGGTGGCAAGGCAGGGGCCTTGGAGCCCAAGCAGAGGCGCGTGGGTGGTATGGAGGCGCCGGGTCCAGGGGGTGCGGGCCAGGCGCGGCACCCGACGCTCCCTGGTGGTCTAGTGGTTAGGATTCGGCGCTCTCACCGCCGCGGCCCGGGTTCGATTCCCGGTCAGGGAAGCCTTTCTTCTTCCTCTCGGCCTACCCACCTCCGCAGCGCATCGGCCCGCACCCCCTTTTAGCCCAAGCTCCGTGGTTTCTCCCTGGCCCCGTGGCCAGGGCGCCCGCACCAGGCCAGCCGCCCCCGTCCAGCCCAAGGCCTGGCCCTGTCGCCCCCGCCAGGCCAAGCCTTTTGGCCTCGCACGTGGGCTGCGACTTCCGCGCCTCCCCTGGACGCTCACCTCCCCCCCGCGCCCCCCCTTCCCCCCTCGGCCACCACCCCAGAGGCCGCGGCCGCCTCTGTCCCCACGGAGGGGCCACCAACCGACGCCCGGACGGACGGCCACCGCGGGGGCTCGGACTCTCCCGGGGCACTAGGGCCGCCCGTGACGAGCGACCCCTTGCTGCTTCCTGAGGTGCTCGCTGGCGGCGTCGGTGCCTTGAGGAGGAGGGGGCGGTGGGAGTGGGAGTCGGGTCACCTGCTGGAGCCCCTGGTCCCCTCCCTCGCCCCCCCTCGGGCCAGCCACCGCGGGGGCCAGCTGCCACACCACCGGCCGCCCCCGGGGCTGGCGGCGTCTCCCCGGCGCCGGCGGTTGTGGGTCACCTGGGTGGCGGGCTCGAGCGGGGACGGGAGCAGAGAGGCGCACCGCGGCGCCGGGCACGTGGAGTGGGCAAAGCGAATCTGGGCGCATCCAGGTAGCCCGACCCCCGGGCAGTGGAGGCTGGAGAGCGGGGACATGCAGAAGGCCGCCGGGGAGAAGCCAACAGCCCAGCCGCTGCGAGGGGCTGGAGGCACACCGGACACACACAGGGTGGGCTTGGGTCCAACACGCCCTTCGAATCGCGTCACCAGTCGCCTGAATCCAAGGCAAAGTGGCAAGCGTGTTCCCTGCAACACCTCCCTTCCCCTCCAGCGCGCACCCTTTCAGGCTTTCCCGCTGGTGCCTTAGGGCACACCTAGCCCCGGTCTCCTCCGCCCCTCTCTCCACCCCGTGCCCGGGGTGTCCTCTTGTCCGGAGGCTCCTCCAGCTCAGTCACAGAGCACAGTCTCCTTCCCGCCAGCACCCGCACCCGCTGTCCGCCGAGGGTTTGCCGTCTGTTCGAGATGGTCTCCTACAGAGCCCCCGCGGACAGCCCGTGCGCCGCGCCAACCTGCCGCAGCAGCCCACCCGCGGGACCGGGACGAGGTCGGAGCAGCGGTGGGGAGGAGCCCCTGTGGGCGCCCAGATGCTTACCGTCATCCCAGGAAGGCCCCTCAGCACCCTGGCGTGGGAGCGGGTGTGTGGGGGTGGGGGGTCGAGTCAGCGGCGGCGGGGGATAGGGCAGGATGAAGGTGTTGGCCGCCCTGGGTGGCCTCCCACGGGGGTGAGGGCACAGGGTGAAAAGGATCCCGGAAAGAGGGGAGGTCCGGGAGCAGCAAGGGTGTGTGTGTTGGCGGGGGAGGTGCGGGGCGAGGAATGGTGGGTCTGGTGGGACCCGGCGGAGACTGTGGCTGGCCACTCGGGCAGGGTCTCTGCAAGAGGCGTGGGGCGGCAGGGGCCCCTTGCCCAGCGCCTTTCCCGGCACGTGTGTGCCCCTGTGCGGGAGGATGAGATGCGAGGGAGGGGACGGGGAGGGGACAGAGGCGGAGTGTGCCTGAGGATCCCGTGGGATGTGGAGACTGACTGTCGGCCTTGAGTGTGAGAGGTGGGTGGGGGGTACAAGGTTCGGGGGGGGGGTGGCGGGTGGAGCCTGGAGGTTGGCAGTAGCAGCACGCGGCGGCGAGTGGTGGGGAGCGGGCGCCGGTGCGGTGCGAGAAAGCCGGAGGGCCCCGTGGTGGGAGAGGACCCAGGCGGAGGAGGTGTGGGGGGCGGCAGAGACTGCTCTGCTGTGCTGTGCTGGGACCGTGCTGGGTGGTGGCGTGGGGCCAATGGGTGGGGTACAAGGGGCGTGGGTGGGAAACAGGCAGGCGGGCCGGCAGGCGGGCAAGGGCAACCGAGAGAGAGTGAGCGGACCGGGTCTAGGACCAGGCCTAGCGGGGGTCGGGGGAGGGGGGCCGGTGGGGAGATCCACCGCCCGGGAGATCTCAACCGCCTGTCATCGGGACGACCAGTCACGTCTCGAGGGTCGTCCTGGGGTTGGGATTCCGAGAGGCCAAACGGACCGAGGCGACGCCGGATCTTTCCCCCCTGATAAGGACTTGGCTAGGAGGGGGCGTGGAGGCCGGGGACAGGCGTGGGGAGGTTGGGGCAGGAGGGGCTGGTGGGGGTGGAGGCGCAGGCTGCGCTGGTCCTTGTGTCGCTGGGGGCGGACGGCTGGGTGCTGCCGCCGCTGCTGGTGATGATGGTGGTGGTGGACCTTTGCCGTCCATGGGTGACGGCCCCCGGGCTGCTGTGGTGGTGGTGCCGGTGGTCTTGGCGGCGGCGGCGGCGGGGACGGGGCCGGACGTCGGTACTGTGGGCCCTGCTGTCCGTGCCGGGGTGGTGGTGGCGGCGGAGGAGGAGGAGGGCTTCGGTGCTGTCGGCGACGAAGCCCATGCTGGTGCCCGGGTGGTGGACTCGGTCCTGCTGCTGGTGGCGGCGGGGACGGTGAAGGACGTCAGTGCTGTGGGCGGCGGTGCCGGAGCCGGTGTGGCGATAGCGGACTGGGTCCTGCCGCCGCTGGTACCGGGGATGGGTGGTGGACTCGGTGGGGCGCGGGGTGGCCGAACTCACGGTGGAGGACTCGGGCGCCGTTGGCGACGATGCCCGCGGCGATACGCTGGAGGTGCACGTGGTACTGTCGGTGATGGCGTCGGTGACCGTGGCGGTGATGGTGAAGGACTTGAGCGCTGTTGGCCACGGAGCCCGTGGCGGTGGACTTGGTCCTGCTGGTGGCGGTGGCGGTGGCGGTGTCGGCCGCAGGGGTGCCGGTGCGGGTGCTGGCCGTGGTCCAGGCGCTGCTATGCCGGTGGGCTTGGTGGCACCGCTGCTGCTGCCACAGGGCTGCTGCTGTTGCCAAGAGGGGAAGGTTGGCGGTGCTGGAGGGGGAGCCTGGTGCTGGCGGAGGTCGTAGCGTTGGAAGCGCCGCGGAGTGGGAAGCACACTGGGGCCAAGGAGGGCAGAGAGAGGATACAGAGCGCACGGGGGGGGGGTGTGGGGGGGCCGGGGGTGGGGGGAGTGTGTGTGGGGGGAGGCTGTCGGGGGTGCGCCCTAGAGAGTTTGTGAGGGCCCCTGCGGGAGAATGGGATGCATCAGGGCTAGGGGGGTGGCAAGTTCATGGCTCCTGGTTGTGCCAAGAGAGGAGAACCTTGGGGCCATGGGTGGAGTGAGGCAGGGAGCGAGCAAGTGTGGCGAAAGGCGTGGAGGTGGGGCGTGGCGCCCTCGTGGGCGAGCTGCGGGGTGGGTGGGTGTGTGGTGGGGCGGCGGCGGCAGTGGCAGTGCGGGAAGGGAAGCGGGGTGTTGAGGGTCCTGAAGAGCAAAGGGGCAAGGAGAGCGTGTGGGCCGGCCGGGGCCCTTGGGGACTGGGTGGAGTTTGGTCCCCTGGGCGAGCCAAGCGGAGAGGAAGGGAAGGGGCGTCGGGGCAGGGGCAGGGGCGGGGCTCCGGGGAAGGAGCCGAGCTGGCTGAGGCCAGCGGGCTCGAGCCTGGGACAGAGGAAGCCGGGGGCGCGCGGGCGCGCGCGCTCTTAGGCGCGCTGGGGCTGCAGGGCCAAAAGGGGACGGCGTGCTGCATGGGCCGGGAATCGAACCCGGGCCTCCCGCGTGGCAGGCGAGAATTCTACCACTGAACCACCCATGCACCGATGGCAGTGGTCAACCGACGGCTCCAAACACCGGTCCGGGCCAGAGCCAGGGCCAGAACCGGGGCCGGGACCGGGGCCAGGACCAGGGGTCAGGACCAGGGCCAGCGCCAGTCGTGTGAGCAGCGAGCTCCGCCGGAGCGGGAGGCGGCCGGGCGGTCGGGAGAGGAGGCTGCACGCACGGCCGGCCGCCGGCGGAGACGGGCGGAGCGAGGCACAGTCGCACGGAGGCGGACTAGGCTCCTCCTGCGTTTTCTCCCTGGGCCAGGGCCGCCGCCAGACACTGCCCTGCCGGGGTCGCCCGCGCAAGCCGGGAGCCGGACCAAGCCTGGCCAGAGCCCCAACCCCACCCAGCGCGGGTGATCATCTGGGGCAGGTGCAGCTGAGCACTGCCGTTCCCTTGGGCAGCTACTCTCCGCGGGACCCAAAGGCCCTTTGGCGGATGGCTTTCCCGCCCGTGCCGTGTGGCCGCGATCCCGCGGGGCTGGGGAGCGGAGCTGCGGTTGTGTGTGCGCACGTGGGGTGCCAGTGGGGTGGCGTGAGTGTGAGTGGGTGTGTGGGGGTGGTTGTCTGCGGGGGCTCGTGCGCGCCGCCCGTGTGCCCTGTGTAGGAGATGGAGGCCCCGGAGCGCCGCGGGCGCCTCTGAGTACCGCTGAGGCCAGGAGAGCGAAGCGAGGTGTCTGAGCTCTGGCCCGCAGCTCTCCCTGGGGGGCCAACTCGGGGTGGGGGGGGCCGGTGGTGGAGAGGCGGGAGCGCTCGGCCGAGGGGCCGCTGGCTAGCTGGCGGACAGGGAGCGCCGTGAGGGAGCGCGCTGGGGTCCTCGGGTCCAGGCCGGGCGGGCGGGGGCGGGGGGGGGTGCGGTGGGGCGGGCGGGGCTTGGGGCGCCCAGGTGGGAGGCCTGGGGATGCAGGGCTTCCTTCCGCCCAGCGCTGGGGAGAGCAATAATGCCGGGTTGGACTCCTGGGCCAGGCCCACCGAAGGCAGGGCCGTGTGGTGGGCCAGCGAGCAGGTGGCTGGGCCGCCTGGGTCCCCGGCCGGAGGCAAGCAGGTGTGGCCAGGGTAAGGCGTCCAGGTGGAAAATGCTCGTGGGCAGCGCGGGCCACCTGAGTGGGGTGTGGCGAGAATGGAATGGGGGCCGGGCGGAAAGGACACGGTGTCCCACCGGGTGCTCCTGGTGGCGGAAGCGCACGGCTCTGAGAGCGAGGCACCGTTCAGCCGGCACGAGTCTGGGGGAGAACCGAGGGCGGAGGGTTTGCGGCACTGGCGCACGCCGCCCGTCTGCAGGGGCCGGTGGCAGCGACAAGAACACAGCCTTCGGAGAGCAGGTGAGGAGGGAGGTGCTGCCAAGTTGCCCAGGCCTGCGCGTGTGGGATCAGGTGGGAAAGGCGCGCGAGTGGGTGGAGGAGGGCGTGTGCGCGCAAAGCCTGGGGTCCGGAGGGTCGAGGCGTCGGAGCTCCGTCCTGGGCCCCTTGCGCTGGGCTGCAAGGCGCCCGAGCGGCCCGTCAGGCAAGGACAGGGCTTGCCCGGAGGGCGTGGTCCAGGCCCGCCGGGGTCCCGTGCCCTGGTAGGGCAGGCCAAAAGGTGGGCTTGTCAGGAGTGGGATTCGAACCCACGCCTCCAGGGGAGACTGCGACCTGAACGCAGCGCCTTAGACCGCTCGGCCATCCTGACGGCGGGGCTGGGCGCGTCGCCGCTCGCCTGGCTGGGACCCGGCGCGAAGGCTGCCGCGGGCTGGCGGCCGTGTGGGTGCGCCAGGGACGGGACGCGCGCCGCCGCCGCGCGGGAGCACAGCCAGCCGACTCGCCTGGCGCCGCCGCCGCCGCCTTCTTGGCCCTGGCACATCCCCGGGCGCGCACCCAGAGGGCGGCGTCGGGCCCGCCTCTCTCGCCGCTCCCCCCAGCTCCTCCCCCTCTCCCTCCTGGGCCTCTGCCCTTCCTGGGCGCCCGTGGTCCTGGTCGCAGCCTCGCTTGTCCTGTCGGGCGGCTCCTCGCCGCGCGAACCCCGCCTGGCAGGCCAGAGGCCGGGGCGCCCGGGGAGTATTGGGCCGGCGTCCGGGTCCGGGGTCCGTCCCGAGTCGGGCAGGGGGGCTGCTGGGATGGCGGACGAGGTTGGTTTGGGGTCGGGTCCCGGGCGGCCGGCGGCGGGCGCCTGTGGAAGGCAGGGCGTCGAGGGCAGGGGTAGGCGTGGGCAGGCAGGCGGAGAGGGGTCGGGCGGCCGGATGGCCGCCGCCGTCCTCGTTAGTATAGTGGTGAGTATCCCCGCCTGTCACGCGGGAGACCGGGGTTCGATTCCCCGACGGGGAGGCGCCAGACGCCCTTTTTGGTCGCCGCCGGCGCCGCCCCCGCCCTGGGCAAACGCTTGCCCCGCCAGGGCCCTTGTCCTCCTCCCTCCAGCGTGGGGCCAGAGTCCGCCAGGGCCACGACGGCCGCCCGGCCTGCTCACCGTCGACCAGCGCCACCCTTTTGCCTTCCGCGGCGTCGGGGCCGCGCGCCTGCGGACTCGCCACAGCCCCGCCAGGGCCTTCCGTCGTGCCCAGGGCGCCTGACGAGTGGCCGGCCGCCCCGGGCTCCCCGGTTATTCGACGCTGCCCGGTCCTGCGGGGGCGGGGGACGGATGGAGGGGACCGGACGGGGCGGGGCGGGGCGCGGCGCGGCGGGAGGGACGGGTGGGCCGCGGTTGCGTCGGGTCCTCCGTGGGCGCGGGATGTGGCCTCACCCAGCACCCTGTGGAGAAGGGCCGGGGCGAGCGCGTGGCGGGAGGGACGCGGATCTCGGGGGACGGGGTTTCCGTGCCGGCGGAGGGGGCGGGGGGGGCGGGGGTGGTACCAGGGGCGGCCCGACGGCCCGAGCGCCCCCCAGAGGCGGGGGGCGGGCCCGCGGAGCCGCCCAGCCGCGCGGGGCTGGCGCGGGTGGGACGCCCGGCGGCCGCTGCTGGCGCGTGCAGCAGCGCGGCGCTGTGGATGGGCGGGTCGTCGGGGCAGGGCCGCGGCTCGCTGGGCGGCGGAGGCGGTGACCAGAGGCGGTGACCAGAGCGCGTGCAGGCTCCGGGGGGGAACCCTGGGCGGGCGTCTGGGGGCGGCCCGGGCTGTGCAGCGTTGGTGGTATAGTGGTGAGCATAGCTGCCTTCCAAGCAGTTGACCCGGGTTCGATTCCCGGCCAACGCAGCTGGCCAACCTTTTGCGCGTCTCCAGGGCCCCGGTGGCCAGGCCCGATGGCAGCCGGGAGTCCGGAGCGCCCGAGGCGGGCGTGCTGAGGGGCCGAGGCCGGAGCGGGTCCCCAGGTTGAGCGCCGGTGGGAGGGGAGGAGGCGCCCGGCGTTTTGAGGGCGCTGCCAGCGGGGTTAGGCGGATTGGCAGGGCGGGCGGGTGGCTGGCGGTGGCAAGGCAGGGGCCTTGGAGCCCAAGCAGAGGCGCGTGGGTGGTATGGAGGCGCCGGGTCCAGGGGGTGCGGGCCAGGCGCGGCACCCGACGCTCCCTGGTGGTCTAGTGGTTAGGATTCGGCGCTCTCACCGCCGCGGCCCGGGTTCGATTCCCGGTCAGGGAAGCCTTTCTTCTTCCTCTCGGCCTACCCACCTCCGCAGCGCATCGGCCCGCACCCCCTTTTAGCCCAAGCTCCGTGGTTTCTCCCTGGCCCCGTGGCCAGGGCGCCCGCACCAGGCCAGCCGCCCCCGTCCAGCCCAAGGCCTGGCCCTGTCGCCCCCGCCAGGCCAAGCCTTTTGGCCTCGCACGTGGGCTGCGACTTCCGCGCCTCCCCTGGACGCTCACCTCCCCCCCGCGCCCCCCCTTCCCCCCTCGGCCACCACCCCAGAGGCCGCGGCCGCCTCTGTCCCCACGGAGGGGCCACCAACCGACGCCCGGACGGACGGCCACCGCGGGGGCTCGGACTCTCCCGGGGCACTAGGGCCGCCCGTGACGAGCGACCCCTTGCTGCTTCCTGAGGTGCTCGCTGGCGGCGTCGGTGCCTTGAGGAGGAGGGGGCGGTGGGAGTGGGAGTCGGGTCACCTGCTGGAGCCCCTGGTCCCCTCCCTCGCCCCCCCTCGGGCCAGCCACCGCGGGGGCCAGCTGCCACACCACCGGCCGCCCCCGGGGCTGGCGGCGTCTCCCCGGCGCCGGCGGTTGTGGGTCACCTGGGTGGCGGGCTCGAGCGGGGACGGGAGCAGAGAGGCGCACCGCGGCGCCGGGCACGTGGAGTGGGCAAAGCGAATCTGGGCGCATCCAGGTAGCCCGACCCCCGGGCAGTGGAGGCTGGAGAGCGGGGACATGCAGAAGGCCGCCGGGGAGAAGCCAACAGCCCAGCCGCTGCGAGGGGCTGGAGGCACACCGGACACACACAGGGTGGGCTTGGGTCCAACACGCCCTTCGAATCGCGTCACCAGTCGCCTGAATCCAAGGCAAAGTGGCAAGCGTGTTCCCTGCAACACCTCCCTTCCCCTCCAGCGCGCACCCTTTCAGGCTTTCCCGCTGGTGCCTTAGGGCACACCTAGCCCCGGTCTCCTCCGCCCCTCTCTCCACCCCGTGCCCGGGGTGTCCTCTTGTCCGGAGGCTCCTCCAGCTCAGTCACAGAGCACAGTCTCCTTCCCGCCAGCACCCGCACCCGCTGTCCGCCGAGGGTTTGCCGTCTGTTCGAGATGGTCTCCTACAGAGCCCCCGCGGACAGCCCGTGCGCCGCGCCAACCTGCCGCAGCAGCCCACCCGCGGGACCGGGACGAGGTCGGAGCAGCGGTGGGGAGGAGCCCCTGTGGGCGCCCAGATGCTTACCGTCATCCCAGGAAGGCCCCTCAGCACCCTGGCGTGGGAGCGGGTGTGTGGGGGTGGGGGGTCGAGTCAGCGGCGGCGGGGGATAGGGCAGGATGAAGGTGTTGGCCGCCCTGGGTGGCCTCCCACGGGGGTGAGGGCACAGGGTGAAAAGGATCCCGGAAAGAGGGGAGGTCCGGGAGCAGCAAGGGTGTGTGTGTTGGCGGGGGAGGTGCGGGGCGAGGAATGGTGGGTCTGGTGGGACCCGGCGGAGACTGTGGCTGGCCACTCGGGCAGGGTCTCTGCAAGAGGCGTGGGGCGGCAGGGGCCCCTTGCCCAGCGCCTTTCCCGGCACGTGTGTGCCCCTGTGCGGGAGGATGAGATGCGAGGGAGGGGACGGGGAGGGGACAGAGGCGGAGTGTGCCTGAGGATCCCGTGGGATGTGGAGACTGACTGTCGGCCTTGAGTGTGAGAGGTGGGTGGGGGGTACAAGGTTCGGGGGGGGGTGGCGGGTGGAGCCTGGAGGTTGGCAGTAGCAGCACGCGGCGGCGAGTGGTGGGGAGCGGGCGCCGGTGCGGTGCGAGAAAGCCGGAGGCCCCCGTGGTGGGAGAGGACCCAGGCGGAGGAGGTGTGGGGGGCGGCAGAGACTGCTCTGCTGTGCTGTGCTGGGACCGTGCTGGGTGGTGGCGTGGGGCCAATGGGTGGGGTACAAGGGGCGTGGGTGGGAAACAGGCAGGCGGGCCGGCAGGCGGGCAAGGGCAACCGAGAGAGAGTGAGCGGACCGGGTCTAGGACCAGGCCTAGCGGGGGTTGGGGGAGGGGGGCCGGTGGGGAGATCCACCGCCCGGGAGATCTCAACCGCCTGTCATCGGGACGACCAGTCACGTCTCGAGGGTCGTCCTGGGGTTGGGATTCCGAGAGGCCAAACGGACCGAGGCGACGCCGGATCTTTCCCCCCTGATAAGGACTTGGCTAGGAGGGGGCGTGGAGGCCGGGGACAGGCGTGGGGAGGTTGGGGCAGGAGGGGCTGGTGGGGGTGGAGGCGCAGGCTGCGCTGGTCCTTGTGTCGCTGGGGGCGGACGGCTGGGTGCTGCCGCCGCTGCTGGTGATGATGGTGGTGGTGGACCTTTGCCGTCCATGGGTGACGGCCCCCGGGCTGCTGTGGTGGTGGTGCCGGTGGTCTTGGCGGCGGCGGCGGCGGGGACGGGGCCGGACGTCGGTACTGTGGGCCCTGCTGTCCGTGCCGGGGTGGTGGTGGCGGCGGAGGAGGAGGAGGGCTTCGGTGCTGTCGGCGACGAAGCCCATGCTGGTGCCCGGGTGGTGGACTCGGTCCTGCTGCTGGTGGCGGCGGGGACGGTGAAGGACGTCAGTGCTGTGGGCGGCGGTGCCGGAGCCGGTGTGGCGATAGCGGACTGGGTCCTGCCGCCGCTGGTACCGGGGATGGGTGGTGGACTCGGTGGGGCGCGGGGTGGCCGAACTCACGGTGGAGGACTCGGGCGCCGTTGGCGACGATGCCCGCGGCGATACGCTGGAGGTGCACGTGGTACTGTCGGTGATGGCGTCGGTGACCGTGGCGGTGATGGTGAAGGACTTGAGCGCTGTTGGCCACGGAGCCCGTGGCGGTGGACTTGGTCCTGCTGGTGGCGGTGGCGGTGGCGGTGTCGGCCGCAGGGGTGCCGGTGCGGGTGCTGGCCGTGGTCCAGGCGCTGCTATGCCGGTGGGCTTGGTGGCACCGCTGCTGCTGCCACAGGGCTGCTGCTGTTGCCAAGAGGGGAAGGTTGGCGGTGCTGGAGGGGGAGCCTGGTGCTGGCGGAGGTCGTAGCGTTGGAAGCGCCGCGGAGTGGGAAGCACACTGGGGCCAAGGAGGGCAGAGAGAGGATACAGAGCGCACGGGGGGGGGTGTGGGGGGGCCGGGGGTGGGGGGAGTGTGTGTGGGGGGAGGCTGTCGGGGGTGCGCCCTAGAGAGTTTGTGAGGGCCCCTGCGGGAGAATGGGATGCATCAGGGCTAGGGGGGTGGCAAGTTCATGGCTCCTGGTTGTGCCAAGAGAGGAGAACCTTGGGGCCATGGGTGGAGTGAGGCAGGGAGCGAGCAAGTGTGGCGAAAGGCGTGGAGGTGGGGCGTGGCGCCCTCGTGGGCGAGCTGCGGGGTGGGTGGGTGTGTGGTGGGGCGGCGGCGGCAGTGGCAGTGCGGGAAGGGAAGCGGGGTGTTGAGGGTCCTGAAGAGCAAAGGGGCAAGGAGAGCGTGTGGGCCGGCCGGGGCCCTTGGGGACTGGGTGGAGTTTGGTCCCCTGGGCGAGCCAAGCGGAGAGGAAGGGAAGGGGCGTCGGGGCAGGGGCAGGGGCGGGGCTCCGGGGAAGGAGCCGAGCTGGCTGAGGCCAGCGGGCTCGAGCCTGGGACAGAGGAAGCCGGGGGCGCGCGGGCGCGCGCGCTCTTAGGCGCGCTGGGGCTGCAGGGCCAAAAGGGGACGGCGTGCTGCATGGGCCGGGAATCGAACCCGGGCCTCCCGCGTGGCAGGCGAGAATTCTACCACTGAACCACCCATGCACCGATGGCAGTGGTCAACCGACGGCTCCAAACACCGGTCCGGGCCAGAGCCAGGGCCAGAACCGGGGCCGGGACCGGGGCCAGGACCAGGGGTCAGGACCAGGGCCAGCGCCAGTCGTGTGAGCAGCGAGCTCCGCCGGAGCGGGAGGCGGCCGGGCGGTCGGGAGAGGAGGCTGCACGCACGGCCGGCCGCCGGCGGAGACGGGCGGAGCGAGGCACAGTCGCACGGAGGCGGACTAGGCTCCTCCTGCGTTTTCTCCCTGGGCCAGGGCC
Organism: Martes martes; assembly: GCF_963455335.1. NCBI lineage: Eukaryota > Metazoa > Chordata > Mammalia > Carnivora > Mustelidae > Martes > Martes martes. Next base: position 5,812,362 of record NC_137903.1, on the reverse strand, counting down.
GCCGCCAGACACTGCCCTGCCGGGGTCGCCCGCGCAAGCCGGGAGCCGGACCAAGCCTGGCCAGAGCCCCAACCCCACCCAGCGCGGGTGATCATCTGGGGCAGGTGCAGCTGAGCACTGCCGTTCCCTTGGGCAGCTACTCTCCGCGGGACCCAAAGGCCCTTTGGCGGATGGCTTTCCCGCCCGTGCCGTGTGGCCGCGATCCCGCGGGGCTGGGGAGCGGAGCTGCGGTTGTGTGTGCGCACGTGGGGTGCCAGTGGGGTGGCGTGAGTGTGAGTGGGTGTGTGGGGGTGGTTGTCTGCGGGGGCTCGTGCGCGCCGCCCGTGTGCCCTGTGTAGGAGATGGAGGCCCCGGAGCGCCGCGGGCGCCTCTGAGTACCGCTGAGGCCAGGAGAGCGAAGCGAGGTGTCTGAGCTCTGGCCCGCAGCTCTCCCTGGGGGGCCAACTCGGGGTGGGGGGGGCCGGTGGTGGAGAGGCGGGAGCGCTCGGCCGAGGGGCCGCTGGCTAGCTGGCGGACAGGGAGCGCCGTGAGGGAGCGCGCTGGGGTCCTCGGGTCCAGGCCGGGCGGGCGGGGGCGGGGGGGGGTGCGGTGGGGCGGGCGGGGCTTGGGGCGCCCAGGTGGGAGGCCTGGGGATGCAGGGCTTCCTTCCGCCCAGCGCTGGGGAGAGCAATAATGCCGGGTTGGACTCCTGGGCCAGGCCCACCGAAGGCAGGGCCGTGTGGTGGGCCAGCGAGCAGGTGGCTGGGCCGCCTGGGTCCCCGGCCGGAGGCAAGCAGGTGTGGCCAGGGTAAGGCGTCCAGGTGGAAAATGCTCGTGGGCAGCGCGGGCCACCTGAGTGGGGTGTGGCGAGAATGGAATGGGGGCCGGGCGGAAAGGACACGGTGTCCCACCGGGTGCTCCTGGTGGCGGAAGCGCACGGCTCTGAGAGCGAGGCACCGTTCAGCCGGCACGAGTCTGGGGGAGAACCGAGGGCGGAGGGTTTGCGGCACTGGCGCACGCCGCCCGTCTGCAGGGGCCGGTGGCAGCGACAAGAACACAGCCTTCGGAGAGCAGGTGAGGAGGGAGGTGCTGCCAAGTTGCCCAGGCCTGCGCGTGTGGGATCAGGTGGGAAAGGCGCGCGAGTGGGTGGAGGAGGGCGTGTGCGCGCAAAGCCTGGGGTCCGGAGGGTCGAGGCGTCGGAGCTCCGTCCTGGGCCCCTTGCGCTGGGCTGCAAGGCGCCCGAGCGGCCCGTCAGGCAAGGACAGGGCTTGCCCGGAGGGCGTGGTCCAGGCCCGCCGGGGTCCCGTGCCCTGGTAGGGCAGGCCAAAAGGTGGGCTTGTCAGGAGTGGGATTCGAACCCACGCCTCCAGGGGAGACTGCGACCTGAACGCAGCGCCTTAGACCGCTCGGCCATCCTGACGGCGGGGCTGGGCGCGTCGCCGCTCGCCTGGCTGGGACCCGGCGCGAAGGCTGCCGCGGGCTGGCGGCCGTGTGGGTGCGCCAGGGACGGGACGCGCGCCGCCGCCGCGCGGGAGCACAGCCAGCCGACTCGCCTGGCGCCGCCGCCGCCGCCTTCTTGGCCCTGGCACATCCCCGGGCGCGCACCCAGAGGGCGGCGTCGGGCCCGCCTCTCTCGCCGCTCCCCCCAGCTCCTCCCCCTCTCCCTCCTGGGCCTCTGCCCTTCCTGGGCGCCCGTGGTCCTGGTCGCAGCCTCGCTTGTCCTGTCGGGCGGCTCCTCGCCGCGCGAACCCCGCCTGGCAGGCCAGAGGCCGGGGCGCCCGGGGAGTATTGGGCCGGCGTCCGGGTCCGGGGTCCGTCCCGAGTCGGGCAGGGGGGCTGCTGGGATGGCGGACGAGGTTGGTTTGGGGTCGGGTCCCGGGCGGCCGGCGGCGGGCGCCTGTGGAAGGCAGGGCGTCGAGGGCAGGGGTAGGCGTGGGCAGGCAGGCGGAGAGGGGTCGGGCGGCCGGATGGCCGCCGCCGTCCTCGTTAGTATAGTGGTGAGTATCCCCGCCTGTCACGCGGGAGACCGGGGTTCGATTCCCCGACGGGGAGGCGCCAGACGCCCTTTTTGGTCGCCGCCGGCGCCGCCCCCGCCCTGGGCAAACGCTTGCCCCGCCAGGGCCCTTGTCCTCCTCCCTCCAGCGTGGGGCCAGAGTCCGCCAGGGCCACGACGGCCGCCCGGCCTGCTCACCGTCGACCAGCGCCACCCTTTTGCCTTCCGCGGCGTCGGGGCCGCGCGCCTGCGGACTCGCCACAGCCCCGCCAGGGCCTTCCGTCGTGCCCAGGGCGCCTGACGAGTGGCCGGCCGCCCCGGGCTCCCCGGTTATTCGACGCTGCCCGGTCCTGCGGGGGCGGGGGACGGATGGAGGGGACCGGACGGGGCGGGGCGGGGCGCGGCGCGGCGCGGCGGGAGGGACGGGTGGGCCGCGGTTGCGTCGGGTCCTCCGTGGGCGCGGGATGTGGCCTCACCCAGCACCCTGTGGAGAAGGGCCGGGGCGAGCGCGTGGCGGGAGGGACGCGGATCTCGGGGGACGGGGTTTCCGTGCCGGCGGAGGGGGCGGGGGGGGCGGGGGTGGTACCAGGGGCGGCCCGACGGCCCGAGCGCCCCCCAGAGGCGGGGGGCGGGCCCGCGGAGCCGCCCAGCCGCGCGGGGCTGGCGCGGGTGGGACGCCCGGCGGCCGCTGCTGGCGCGTGCAGCAGCGCGGCGCTGTGGATGGGCGGGTCGTCGGGGCAGGGCCGCGGCTCGCTGGGCGGCGGAGGCGGTGACCAGAGGCGGTGACCAGAGCGCGTGCAGGCTCCGGGGGGGAACCCTGGGCGGGCGTCTGGGGGCGGCCCGGGCTGTGCAGCGTTGGTGGTATAGTGGTGAGCATAGCTGCCTTCCAAGCAGTTGACCCGGGTTCGATTCCCGGCCAACGCAGCTGGCCAACCTTTTGCGCGTCTCCAGGGCCCCGGTGGCCAGGCCCGATGGCAGCCGGGAGTCCGGAGCGCCCGAGGCGGGCGTGCTGAGGGGCCGAGGCCGGAGCGGGTCCCCAGGTTGAGCGCCGGTGGGAGGGGAGGAGGCGCCCGGCGTTTTGAGGGCGCTGCCAGCGGGGTTAGGCGGATTGGCAGGGCGGGCGGGTGGCTGGCGGTGGCAAGGCAGGGGCCTTGGAGCCCAAGCAGAGGCGCGTGGGTGGTATGGAGGCGCCGGGTCCAGGGGGTGCGGGCCAGGCGCGGCACCCGACGCTCCCTGGTGGTCTAGTGGTTAGGATTCGGCGCTCTCACCGCCGCGGCCTGGGTTCGATTCCCGGTCAGGGAAGCCTTTCTTCTTCCTCTCGGCCTACCCACCTCCGCAGCGCATCGGCCCGCACCCCCTTTTAGCCCAAGCTCCGTGGTTTCTCCCTGGCCCCGTGGCCAGGGCGCCCGCACCAGGCCAGCCGCCCCCGTCCAGCCCAAGGCCTGGCCCTGTCGCCCCCGCCAGGCCAAGCCTTTTGGCCTCGCACGTGGGCTGCGACTTCCGCGCCTCCCCTGGACGCTCACCTCCCCCCCGCGCCCCCCCTTCCCCCCTCGGCCACCACCCCAGAGGCCGCGGCCGCCTCTGTCCCCACGGAGGGGCCACCAACCGACGCCCGGACGGACGGCCACCGCGGGGGCTCGGACTCTCCCGGGGCACTAGGGCCGCCCGTGACGAGCGACCCCTTGCTGCTTCCTGAGGTGCTCGCTGGCGGCGTCGGTGCCTTGAGGAGGAGGGGGCGGTGGGAGTGGGAGTCGGGTCACCTGCTGGAGCCCCTGGTCCCCTCCCTCGCCCCCCCTCGGGCCAGCCACCGCGGGGGCCAGCTGCCACACCACCGGCCGCCCCCGGGGCTGGCGGCGTCTCCCCGGCGCCGGCGGTTGTGGGTCACCTGGGTGGCGGGCTCGAGCGGGGACGGGAGCAGAGAGGCGCACCGCGGCGCCGGGCACGTGGAGTGGGCAAAGCGAATCTGGGCGCATCCAGGTAGCCCGACCCCCGGGCAGTGGAGGCTGGAGAGCGGGGACATGCAGAAGGCCGCCGGGGAGAAGCCAACAGCCCAGCCGCTGCGAGGGGCTGGAGGCACACCGGACACACACAGGGTGGGCTTGGGTCCAACACGCCCTTCGAATCGCGTCACCAGTCGCCTGAATCCAAGGCAAAGTGGCAAGCGTGTTCCCTGCAACACCTCCCTTCCCCTCCAGCGCGCACCCTTTCAGGCTTTCCCGCTGGTGCCTTAGGGCACACCTAGCCCCGGTCTCCTCCGCCCCTCTCTCCACCCCGTGCCCGGGGTGTCCTCTTGTCCGGAGGCTCCTCTTGGTAAAGTGCCCACCCCTCTCTTTTTCAAAATCTACACCCCAGTGTGTTGTATATTGAAGTACAAGTGTTTAATATATCTTCCTTATACTAAGCTTTGGTAACTTTCTTTCTTTGTTTCTCTTCTCTCTTCAATATCTCCCTTTTGCAACACTTCTCCTTTTTGGTAGCTTTCTCTCTTTTTTGTATATTTTCGCACCATTTGGTATTTTTGTGGCCTTCCTGGCAATAAATCAAGTTCGTCCTGGGAGGCTTGGTGATCCTGTGTGATGACTTCTCAACTTTCTCATTTGTTACTAGGCATTTGGCCTCTAGTCATGTGCTAATGTCATCTTTTATGTCACTCACCTTGTATACTCTGAAACTATGGGCTTCTTCTTTATAAGATGGTAAGAATATTTGAGGGGGGTAAGGAAGCTTGTTGGCCTTGTTGACCTAGCTGTCTGTCGTAGTCCCTGTAAGTCTAGCTAACTTGGCCAGTGGATTTTTATAAAAAGCTATTGAATCAACCCAAGATGTTTTCAGGAGCAATCAGTGTCTTCCTTGCATATGTGCTTTATTGTCTAGCCTAGAAATAGCATGCTATTATTTTCTATTTTATGAAGATAACTTTGATCACATTTTACAGGCTGCATGTGCTGAATTTTTTAATTCTAGAAGACTAAGCATATTGGTTAGCCTAGAAGACTAACCACTATTGGTGTTTTTCTGAGCCTAAGCGGGTATAATGGATTACTTGGTTTTCTTTAGCCAGAAATTTCTGGATGGCAATATCTACCTGTGGAAATGTCAGAGGGTTTGGTAAAAATGCCCAGGCTATACAAAACCCTGAAAAATTATGTTCTTAGAATTTCATAGAGCCAGGAAAATGACATTCATTACTAAAACTTTTTTTCCTGATTTAAAGTAACTTGCAGATTGGCTGCACATTACACATTTCACGGTAAGAAATTATAGTTGTACTCATTATAAATTAGTAAATCTCTGGAGAGCCAGGGCCCTTTGGAGACGTTTTGAATCGCTATGTGAGTGAAGGGAGGAGTACGGGGGCGGGAGGAGTGTTCAAGCTACTCTGTATCTCAGGTCTCCAAAGGCTGTTTGGCTCCCTACAGGTTGTCTAGTACTGCTTGAGAACCACACTCAGGTTGCACTTTGGAGATCATGACCGTTTTTTTAAGTTACATTTTTAAATAAACACTCAACATCTGTGTTTAAAACTCAGAACTCTGGGTTTAAAATTCATTAAGAGGTCTCTTAAGTGGTTTTCATCGATCATGAAAGAAGAATGTCAGACTGATTTCCCAAGCGGTTCAGATCATCAGCAAGTGGTTTCCCCCCACCCCCCCACCCCGCACTCACCCACCCCTGCTCCATTCCCTGCTGCCTCAAGCCATTATCAAGTTCCTCTGATGGGGAATTTGGTCTTACTTGTGCGCACGTCTCAACTTTGGGAGAAAGAAGCAGCAGCTTCTGGCTGGTGCTAAGAAATTGGGAAGAAAGGAAGCAAGGATCCTAGGGTCACACAACAGGGGTGGTTTAGTGTTCTGGCTTTTAGAATCACACAACTGAGACCTACTTCAATCTCAAGGTGAGGAAATGAATCCTATAGAATAATGCTAGGATTTGACTAATGATCTAATGATCTAAATACATCCTGCAAGAAGGCAAGCACAGGGATGGTCTCTGTGGCGCAACTGGTTAGCGCGTTCGGCTGTTAACCGAAAGGTTGGTGGTTCGATCCCACCCAGGGACGCCTGGAGCTGTAGTTTTCCACTTCTTTTCAGTCCTTCCTCTTAAACATCAAACTTCTACTTCTAATCCAAAATTCTACGCTCTACCCGTCTAGTAAGAGACATTTCCCAGGTCTCACATCCTGCAAGATGAGGAGCTTACTAGGGCCAAACTAGAGATGCTGACATTCTTTTCCCTCTAGAAGTGAAACCTTTCAGAACTGCTTTTCTGCAGAATTCCACAGCCAGTGGGCCTTTGCAAATGAGCACTGCTAATACAGAAATCAGTTAAGGGTCTTTCCCATTTAGTTAATTCTTGCAGCAGATGCTAAACACCTGGAGAAACTCAATGATTTCTGACCAAGTTTAAAGGGGATTCAAGTTTAAAGGATTTTGTGCATTAATGTGCTCTAATTTCTCCTGCTACTCACTTATAGTTGAACACTGCTCTTATACATAGGACTGCAGTGAAGGTCCTGGAAATAATCTTTTAAGGGCTTTACCTGTGGCTCCAACTCTTGTCGTATCATATTACACTCATTGTGTGTGTGTGTGTGTGTGTGATCTTCTCAACTTTTAAATTTGTGTCTCCAGTATTTCTCTGAGTCCTTAACCTTTCCATACAACCACCAGCCTGCTTCACATGACCCCTTGCCTTCCCGGTCATCCTCTCCCAAACAGAATCCAACTTCTCCCCAGTCCCCTAAGCAGGAGTCTTCTCCAGTGTTCCCTCTCTTAGTGAATGGCAGTATCATCACTTTTAGGGCAACAAGCCAGGCAGCAAGGCAACTTCCTTGAAGTTTCTTTCCCTCACCCAGCAAATCCAACAGTCATCAAGTTCTTCCCATTTACCTTCCCTGCCTTCCCTTCCCGTTAGCCCACTGCCAGTTTCCCTGGGGTGTGGGCCCAGGTCAGCTTGAAAACTCCTGGTATAGTATGAAGAACATGTTGCCAGAGCTCTGGTCTCTGTTCCACGGCCGGGAACTCCAGTGAGCTGGACTTTTCATCCTCTGGGATGTCCTTCTTAGCTCAGGAGTCTGGACAGGAAGACCACAGATACAAAACTCTGTTGGCTAAATCAAACTTTCTTCCTGAAGGCTTTTAGAAAAACGAAATCCTGACTTGTCCCTAGTCTCTGAACATGTACCTGTTATCCACCTTATTTATGCACACACGCATTCATTCATCAAACAGATATTGACGATGATTATGTGCCAGGTCTGTGCAAGGAGCTGCAGATACGGTGATGAGCAAGAAAACAGGTATAGTTATCATACCTACTCAGATCATAAGCAACTTCCTGTAATTCCTGAAAACGTGAACAGGGTAATCCAGCTGTGCTCTCTAGGGGAATTTCCAGTACAAATGGCACCCCATGGTCCTTAAATCTTCTGTCTGCCAAAGCTACAAGGCTATGGAGGCCACAAGGCTATGCTGTGCACTTGCCCCATATTGGCTGAAGGAAACTGGCTTCTGGAATCATCCAGATCTATTGTGTTACCAGGTTTTCAGGCTCAGGATCACAGTGCAGGGTCTTTGGCTGCATAGAGTTGAGCTGCCTGCAGTGTTGGACCTGGGTCCTGGCAGTTAGCTCAGGGTATACCCTGGTGTTTGGCCACAAATTACTCGATAGGAACTGCCAACCCATGGACTCTGCCTAATCTTTGTAGTGTAACGAGTTAGACTTTCTGCTGGTAGGTGAAAGCTTGGTGTTTGACACTGCTCCCAGAGACTGCTACCCTTTTGAGCCGCAAACATCCTTCCTTTGCCTCCAGAACTCCATGTTCTCCGTCTCTTCCTAAGCTACTTACCTCCTTTCTGAGTTGTTCCCGGTATACACGAGGCTCCCTGGGCAGTTCCTTTTTTCCCTTTCTCTCTTTTTAAAATCTTAAGTAGGTTCTATGTCCAGCGTGGAGCCCAAAGACTCAGAACTCGAACTCGCGACCCTGAGATCACGACCTGAGCCGAAATCACGAGTCAGACACTCAACCAACTGAGCTTGTGCAGTTTCTTCTTGATCAAAAGATTTCTGTGCTTGCTTTGGGAGCAAGCACACGTACTAAAACTGGTCAAAAGGCTTTGAGTGAAGGGATAAGTTATCTGGCCCCCACATCTCTAATATACAATGTTGGGACAGGTGTGGGTCACCTGCTGTTGACACTTCTGTTCGGAAGGGGGAAATTGAAGGCACGTGGCAGTCACTGGTCATGTCACTGACATCCAGCCAGGTACGTGTTGCCAGTTCCTTGATGAAGCCCCGTTACTACTCACTGGGAATGATTCTCTGTGGCTCTCACTTCTACCTTCTGGATTGGCCTTACTTTTTCATAAGAATAATCAGTGTTTGCAGCTGATCATTTTCTCAGCCTGCTTCCTGAACGGATAAAGAAGATAAATACACACACACACACACACACACAGAGGAATATTACTCAGCCATCAAAAAATGAAATCTTACCATTTGCAATGACATGGATGGAGCTAGAGGGTATTATGCTAAGCGAAATAAATCAGAGAAAGACAGATATCATATGATTTCACTCATATGTGGAATTTAAGGAAAAAAAAACAGATGAACATAGGGGAAGGGAGGGGAAAATGAGACAAAAGCAGAGAGGGAGACAAACCATAGAAGACTTAACTCTAGGAAACCAACTGAGGGTTGCTGGAAGGGAGAAGTTTGGGAGGATGGGGTAACTGGGTGACGGGCATTAAGGAGGGCACAGGATGTAATGAGCACTGGGTGTTCTATGCAACTGATGAATCACTAAACTCTACCTCTGAAATTAATAATACACTATATGGTAAATTAATTGATTTTAAAGAAAATGAAAAGAAATGAATGCCTCCTTTCTGTCCAAAAGAGTCTAGGAGGCACTACTTCAGTCTTCTTGAGGTCTTAACAGAGAGTTCTGTAGATACAGCTCCCCCCTGGAACCATGTTTTCCTGACAGTGCCTAGGTTTGATCTGTTCGGCCCACCCTTTCTTTCTGAAGCATATGCTGGAGGGAAACTGTCCCCGGCCTTTACATCTCATCCAAATTCCAACTGAAAACGGAGTAATTAGTCCTTTAGCTCAACTCTATTTTCTCGTGTTTTGTTATAGGCAGTGCAGGGGAGGGAAATTTCTTTTCCCTTATCCCCTCTTGGTGCTTTGGCTGGGGACATATAAGATCAAGACTGGCAAAGGACAGGTCACAAGAGAAAAACAGTTTATCAAAGCATGTAGCTTACATCACACAGGAGAAACCTCATGATGAATAACTCAAAGAGGTGGTTAGAACTTGGGCTTATATAGCATCGTAACAAAAGAAAAATAAATGTGTACAGAAATGCCAAGACAAAGGGAAGGGGTTTTCCTTTTCCAGGGCAGCAAACTGTGGGATGGTTAATATATGAGCAAACTAATACAGTAAGGTTTGCTCGTGCAGGTTCCTCTTGGAACTTTGTGTCTACTCTTCCTTCCCCCCAACTCCCCCTCCGCCTCCGCCTCCTCCTTCTTCTTTAAGATTTTCTTAAGTTTATTTAAGCAATCTCTACCTTCAACATGGGACTCGAACTCACAACCCCAACATCAAGTCATGTGGTCTGCCAACTGAGCCAGCCAGGTGCCCCGCTTTACGTCTCCTTCATGAATATAAAACCTTCCCAGGAGGGGGGATTTATGGTAATCTTCAATTTTCAGAAGTTTCTGCTTTTAGTCAGGTAAGAGAACTCTGGGAAAGCTATCTTTCTGCAACCATTGATGTTCATTTGTCTCAGTTTAAAATAATCCTTAAAAAAAATCATTATGCCAAAGTGGCATTTTCGGGTAGCATATTCTGGTCCCCTACAGCAGCTAAAGGAATCCAAACAGCTCTTCAGTCCTCTCTGTGGAAAATCACCTAGGAAACCCCTGGATTCACTAGGTGCATTTTCTGTTCTTCACGCTACTGCAGGAAACAGTGCTGAGGTACTTTCTGATACTACAAAACAAGGGTGCCTCTTCCCATTGGTTTCCAATTATATACTCCTCATTTCACCTCAAGCCATCACGGTCAGTCTTCTTGAGGCCTGTCAGGTTCCCTACGAGGCTGGTGCTCCAGCCAGCGCCACCTGTTTTAGCTATTGTTATGGTAGCGTTCCTTTTCCAGGCACCAAATTCCATTCTGATGACCTAGTGCTGCATATAAAAACCACACTAAATGCAGGGGCAGAAAACAGTGTCAACGGTGTTACGGTGTTACGCTGGGGACTCTACAAGTCAGGCTTCAGGTGTAGTTCCCACCAGCCATTCAAGAAGTAAAACATCCATGTTACACAAAATCTCTGAGAGACTAGAAAAAGGGGTACGTCCCATCTCATTCTAGGCAACCAGTAGAGCCTGGTGGAAAGCCACTCAAGCACCATGAGAAAGAGAAAAATACAGGTATGGTTGTTACCTTGGGGGAATGAGGGGAATCATTTGATGAGAATAGAGAGCATTGCAAAGGCACTGCCATTATTATATAATAATATTATGTATTGTGTTCTGCGTTAGGGTCTATGAAACATATGGGCTCTTTTTTATTTTTTATTTTATTTTAAGATTTTATTTATTTATTTGTCAGAGAGAGAGAGAGAGAGAGAGCGAGCACAAGCAGCAGAGGCAGAGAGAGAGACAGAAGCAGGCTCCCTACTGAGCAGGGAGCACAATGGGGGGCTCGATCACAGGACCCTGGGATCATGACTTGAGCCAAAGGCAGGGGCTCAACCGACTGAGCCACCCAGGCGTCCCTTGGGCTCTTTTTTAAATACTCATTTTTACTTGTGTTACCTATTGGTACTAGATTTCATTTCATTTAAGTTTGTGGATCAAGAGAGTTGATGGGGATAAGTACAGTGATTTCCTCACTTTTCATTGCTGACTGCCAATGTGTATATTTAAATACCGTAAAAGAGAAAACGACAGTTAAAAATCTAAAATGTACAATTATGACTATAGTGAATTGAATTGTATTCCCCAAAAAGGTATGTTCAATTCCAAATAGCCAGGACCTATGAATGGGATCTTATTTGGAAATAGGATCTTTATAGAGGCGATTAAGTTAAAATGATGTCATATTTTATTAGAGTGAACCCTAATCCAATGACTACTGTCTTTATAAGAAAAGGAGAGGATATAGAGACACAGGGAAGAAGGCCTTGTGAAGACAGAGGCAGTGATTGGAATGTTACTGCTATGAGCCAAGGAAGACCAGAGGTTGCGGGGCAGTCAGGAAGAGGCAAAGAAGGATCCTCCCTTATGGGTTTCAAGGCGAGTGTGGCCCTGCAGCACCTTGGTTTTGGACTTCTGGCCTCTAGGTCTGTGAACGGATACATTTCCGTTGTGTTAAGCCTGTGGTACTCAGTTATGGCAGCCCTAGCAAACTCACGCAATTGATGATGTTTTAGAATATAAGTGAGGTTCAGTGGGGTGAGGTCCGGAGCCAATGACCAAGAAAGAATTGAGATGTCTTTAGTGCAAAATGGTGGTTTATTAAAGCACAAGGACAGAACCCGTGGGCAGAAAGAGCTGCTGCCCCGGGGGTGTGAGGAGTGGTCCATTATACACTTGCAGGTTGGGAGGGGGTCAGGGATGGCGTAAGCCTCTAAGGAATTTTGGAAGCAAGGTCTCCAGGACCTTGAGGGGTTAGCTGTTGTTGGGAAAAGGTCATTTGTTACCATCTAATAAAACCTTAGTCATGAGACCCTTCAGATATGTATCGGTGGGCCATATGCTTGGGAATGATTGTCAGCACAGTATCTTGGAGGATTTAGAGATAAAGGAAGTTTCCAAAGGAATTTTTACATGTTCAAGTAGACTTACAGGATCCTGGTTGGGGGTGGGGGTTGGGTCAGGCTAGGATTGCCTTTTGCCCTTAGCAAAGTGTTAAGGTGGAGGTACTTGAGTCCCCAGAGGAAGGTCACGCTGCCTGTTTCAAGGACTTGTCAGTGGGCTCTAGACAGTAAGGAAATTTAAAAACTTTTCTTCTGCCTCTTTCCCACATAACAATTACCATCATATTAAAGTTCATTTGAAGTATGACGAGAGGAAGAGAGGAGCTCTGGGGGGAAGTGGCAGTGTGTTAATTTCTTCATACTTCAGCTCGGGAAGTGTCAAAGAAGAACCAGAGCTGAACAGTGGTCAAAGCAGCAACAGCAGATTGTGTTCAGGAACCACTGCAGCAAAGGAAAAGAGATCCTCAGGATAGAGCTGGGCTCAATTCCAACAAGTAGGGACTTAGAACCAAAGATCAGAGTGGGTGTTAGTACATATGAAATTACTAAGGGAAAATATCAGCTAAGGAGGCATTCTGGCTAAACTGACCTAAATGAATTCTTGCTCAAGGTTGGCCCGTGTGATCAGATATCAAGAGTGGGAGGTTTTCTCTAAATGGACCTTGCTGGGTTATTGCTAAAAACTGAGCCATGCAGGCTCAACAAAGATAAAGACTGAAGTCCAAGGTCAAAGCTGAGTTGAGAAGAGGACTTAGAGGAACCTGACTATGGTTCAGTCAAGGGAAGAGTCTTTGTCCAAAGTCAACACACACTGTCAAAAAAAAAAATAGAATTAAAGATCCATATGGTATCATAACTGTATACATAAACAACAGATGAGATAAAGAGATGCTGAACTTTTGAACTTAGAGAAAGAAAACATAGATCACAGAGTAAAATATATTTAAATAATATAAAAGTTATCTTACACTGAAATGAACAAACTTAAATATCTGTAACACCAATAAATACAAAATGGGATTATATCACCTACTAAGAAAAACAAATCAAGGGAGTCTGGTCCCCAGATCAAAACCGGTGGCAGTAGAGCTTTCTGATCACGTGGACCTCAATTCTTGGGGAATACAAATGTGAGTCTGAATGAGGTCGGGAACCCTCTTTGCTCTAAAGAAGATGAAGTAGAGGCATATTCTATTTAATATGTGACCTTAGTTCAGTGCGCTCTAAGTTACTTCCCTAGATTCTGATTCAAGAGCCAATAATATGTAGAATCGTGAACAGTTTAGAATTCATTTATGCAGAATGTCAAAGCCGATGACCATTCCTATGGTTTCCTTACCAGACTCTTTCTCTGACACGAGTTTGGCTCTGTTTCTGGCCTCCTAGCTCCCCTTTGGTTATTCCCTTTATCTGAATCTGGTTGTTAATTCTCATGAATGTAAGACCCACCAATAACTTCTCAATTAATTCTTTTTCTGCTTAATTTGCTAAGTTTATTTATGCTATTTGTACCCAAGACTACTAAAATTAAAACATCGGTAACAGAAATACATAGATATCTGAAATGGTGAAAGGGCTCTGCTGGGGTAGAAGGCAGGCAAGATATTGTGAATATTCTAGAAAGAGACTAACTCAGTGTCTGCTGTATAGCAGTTGATGGTCATCTGTTGTCATCTGGGAATCTGCATGCCTATTGACTTAGGACTTTGTCACAGATGTGAGAAATTTAGACGCAGAAAGTCTAAATTAAAAGAGAATGGTGTGGGACGCCTGGGTGGCTCAGTTGGTTAAGCAGCTGCCTTTGGCTTGGGTCATGATCCCAGCGTCCTGGGATTGAGTCCCACATCAGGCTCCTTGCTCCTCAGGGAGCCTGCTTCTCCCTCTGCCACTCTGTCTGCCTGTGCTTACTCTCTCTCTCTCTGACAAATAAATAAATAAAATCTTAAAAAAAAAAGTTTAAAAGAGAATGGTGTAATCAATCCCCTACATTTTCAATTTATGGCACAGGTTAAAATGAAGAGACTTCAGTGACCTCCAAAAGGGACATATGACATTGTGTCACCTTGTTTCTTTTTCAGCAATTTATTATTTAACATACAACAACCTGCCCATATTTAAAATATACAGTATGATATTTTGACATATGTATGCACTAGTGAAGCTATCATTATAATCAAAATAATGAATATATCCATCACCCCCAGAAGTTTCCTTATAGCCCTCGATAACATCTCCTTTCTGCCCCTCTCTAAGTCATGCCCCCACTGACCTGTGCCTCTCAAGCAAGTACTGATCTGTTTATGATCACTGTAGATTAGTTGGCATTTCCTAGAGTTTTACGTAAATGGAGTCATATAGGAAAACCTCTCTTTTGTTTGCTATTGCAAGTCTTATTATTTTAGTCATTCTAGTACATGTGTGGTGTTATGTTCATACCCACTAGGATTGCTATCATTTTAACAACAACAGCAAAAACAATAGAAAATAAAAAGCGTTGGGCCCCTGGGAGGCTCAGTTGGTTAAGCGACTGCCTTCGGGTCAGATCATGATCCGGGAGTCCCAGGACAGCTTCCTGCTCAGCCGAGAGTCTGCTTTCCCTCTGACCCTCCCCTTTCTTGGGCTCTCTCACTCTCTCTCTCTCTCTCAAATAAATAACATCTTAAAAAAAGAAAAGAAAAATTGTTGGCAGGAAGGAGAGATTAGAACCACCAAACATTGCTGGTGAGAATGTAAATGACCCAGTGATTTCACTACGAAATAATGAACACCTGATTCTCAAAAGTAGTCCTTGCACATGAACCTTCATAGCTGCACTATTCACAGCAGACAGAAGGCGGAGACAACCCGAAGGTCTATCCCTGGAGGAATGTGTGAGCATGTGGTGTATACAGATGGTGAAATATTATTCAGCCATATAAAGGAATAGAGTACTCATCCACACCACAACTTGAATGAACTCCAACAATAAGCTGAATGAAAGCAGCCAGGGGCAACTCACATGCTGTGTGATTCCATGCATGCGAAACATCTAGAAGAGCTAAGTCCCTAGGAACAGAAAGCAAGCTGGTGGCTCCCGGGAGCCGGGAGGAGTGCGGATTGAGGAATAATTGCTCACGGGGGTTGAATGTGGGCTTTGCTTTGGGATGATGAATGAATGTGTTTTGGTATATGTGCTGCCGAAGAGAGCACTGAATGAACATGTTTTGGAACTGGATAGTGAAGGTAGTCACACAACCGTAAGAACGTACGAAATGCCACTAAATGAATTGTTCACGTTAAAACGGGTAAACTTATGTTATATGCATTACGATTAAAAAACAACAACAGGGGCACCTGGGTGGCTCAGTGGGTTAAAGCCTGTGCCTTCGGCTCAGGTCATGATCCCAGGGTCCCATCGGGCTCTCTGCTCAGCAGGGAGCCTGCTTCCTCCTCTCTCTCTCTCTCTCTCTCTCTGCCTGCCTCTCAGCCTACTTGTGATCTCTGCTTTCGGGCTTGGACTGGAACATCCGCTTTTCCAGGGTCTCAAACCTGCTGGCCTTGGCCTTTGGACGTGAGCTGCACCAGCAGTTCCCCTGGTTCTCAGGCATTCAGACACCAACTGGAACTAAACCATCGCCTCTCCTGGGTCTCCAGCCTGCCAGCTCACTCAGCGGGTCTTGGGACTCCATAATCAGGAGACCCTAAGAGGCAGCTACAGATGTGGATCTCCCATCGGTCCCGCTCCTCTGGAGAACTCTAATACACCTTCCCCGCAGGTCCCTTCTTCTCCCTCCTCTCATGAACTCTTGGCAGAAAATCTGAGGGTTCCTCAAATGACAGGAAACAGAAACAGCTTTCTAATTTCTTTTTTTAATTGGAAGCATGCTACTGAATGCAATTTGGAGGAGAAACATGCATATCTGCTGGCTCAGTGCCTTCGAAGCTCACGGAAGCTGCTTGAGCTGCTGAGGTGAAAACACTCCCCAAAGAACTTGGCAGTGTCCTTCCTAGAGGGAGAGCCACAGAAGTGCAGACAGGACTGTATGCTTAATGGATATGATGGGTAGTAAAGGTTCTGAGTTTATTTCCAGGGGTTCTGGGATTCACAAGGGGTGGGGCCTGGGGAAGGGCTCCTGGGTTGGGGAAATGGAGAGACGACTCGGTTTGGGAGAGCGTGACCGTAGATCCAGCGGTGCAGTGAGGAGCTGACGGCCTGGAAACTCAGAGAGTGGCTGGGCCTAATATTTGCAGCCGTGGGGAATAGAACAAAGGAAAGATCACGTACCCTATGTCTAAATATTTTAGATTTATCAATGAAGCTAATAAACTGTAAAATATAATAAGATCTTCCCACCTACCTTGACAAAAAGACCTTCTTAAGGACCCATGAGGTCAGTTTGCATGAAGAATTGTGGGACTCCTCAGAGCTCTGTGTCTGAGCACACGGGGGCTCAGGGCGGACCCTCTGCTCTCAATTCTAACTCCTTCCTGCAGGGAGACGGGTCCAGTGCAAGTGTGCGGGCACCTCACCTCCCACGACCAGGAGCTGGTCAGACCCCTGCAAACGGCCTTCCTTCGGCCACCTGTTGATCCCCACCGGCACACCCTGGAGGCCTAGTTCAGCTCGGGACACTGACGGGCGGAGAGCCCTAATCGAACTTCAGGCACCTGTGCAGGCCCTTCCAGGTCCCAAATAACAGAGTCGGGCCTGGAAGAGGGGCAGCTCCAGGCGGGCCTGTCCCACTGGCCAAGGATATCCCTCCTTCTGCATCAGGGAGGCCCGCAGTGGGAGGAGATGAGGAATACGATCCTTTTGCGGGAGGTGAGGGACCCAAAGAGAGACACGTCTTCCTCCCCCAGCCATGGGGAAACTACAGACGTGGGAGAGGCCCAAACATTTTAGGAATGAAGGGGGCAAAAAAGAAAGAAACACAAGAAACGCTTGTGGTCTGAGGGAGTCAGTGATGAAAATGTAGGAAAAATTGTTCTCTTCCCTGGCTTGACTTGTGGCCATCTTTGTTGCAACCTTTCTGCCACCGAAGTCCCCTTCCATCCCCTGACCCATGTGGCAGTCACTGCCTCCAGCAGCACACACCCACTTCACGACCTTCCCCAGACATTTCTAGAGTCTCTGACAGGTGCCGGCATCATTCTGAGGATCGTATTCCAGGAGATGCTGCCTAAACCACTCCTGTACCTGTCCCTGGTGGTCTAGTGGTTAGGATTCGGCGCTTTCACCGCCGCGGCCCGGGTTCGATTCCCGGTCAGGGAAGTAGTGGTTCCCTTTTCCTGCCCCCCCTCCCTTTTTCTTCATTTTCTTTTCCCTTCTCACGCCACCAATATTCTATTGTTTCTGGAGCCTGGCTGCAATCCCAGGTCAGCCAGTGCCCGCGTGGCTCCTGACGCCTACCAGCCAAGGCCAAGTCCCGGGATCCCCACATGAAGTCGGTGGTGGAGCGGTCCACGTGCCTCTCAAGCTTTCCCCAGGTGATCTGGAAATCAGTTTTGAGAACCTCAGAAGGAAGTCACTGCGGAGCCAAGGACTGGGGTCATATAACTGGCTATTTTAATAGGGTCAGTCCTCATCTGTTTATGATAATTCCGGTTTTACAGGTAAAGTGAACTAATTACCCTATAAAATTACATTCCTGTTTTTACAAAAGACCAAACGGCAGAGGATCTGGTAAAATTACCTGAGCGGTCTATATCTCTGGAATGTAACTTAGGCTTTCAGTGAATGGGGGAAACATTGCATCCATGATTGAAACTGTGGCTGTGCCAATCCAGCCTTACTTAATAGATGCAAGAATCATGTGATATAACTCACACTTGTTTCATGTAGAAATTTTCGCACTGGGAAAAAAATAAACCCGTATTTTCCAACGGAGGCAGGCAGAGGCGAGTTTGAGTCCGCGTAGAGGAATTTCTCATTCTTCACAGGTACCTTGTTCCCTCAACACTGATATACCTCAGAACCGGATGACAAGTGGGATGCACGGAACCGAGGCTGGGTGAAAACGGAGTCGCTCGGAGTAACAGTAGAACGCGGGTGGTGATCAGAAAGAAAAGATGCTTCCCTGACCGAGAATCGAACCCAAGTCGTGGGGGTAAAAGCACCAGATCCTAACCACTAGACCACCAGGGAGAGAGCAGTGGGTATGGGTGGGCAGTACCTCCTGACAACAGATCTTGGGTTTGATTCAAACATACATTAGTAATGGGGGGGGAGGGGTCTGAAAAATGTCCTCCAATTTTTAAATACTTTTTGATGGTGTGTTCTGTAACTGGAGTCCAGAGGAACAACGGAGCCTGCGTAGGGGCAGAGAAGATGTCAGCAATATTCTTGTTCACCCTCCTTGTGGCCCGTTGGTGCATAGCATCTGCTACCTTGGATGAACACAGAATCCTGGACGGACCCACCACACAGTGGGTGTTCAGAGACTTAAGGTGAGTCGGCAGTAAGCCCCTTGGCTCTGTGACGGAACTAATGACCTTCCAGCCCACAGGCTGCACTTTCCATTCCAAGCAGAATTTCCTTCAAACGGAGAAAGAAGACAATGATGCCCTAAGAAAAACCAAGGACCAAGAAATCCTATCATATCCTGTCTTACGTTATTTCCAGTATTAGCCACCACTTATGGTGGAAACAATGACACAGAAGGAAAGGCAAAGACAGCACAACCCAGAATTCCTTTTCCCTCGGGCCTTCCCTATTTACCAGTAAGGCGAAGGTAGAATGTGTGTATTTAGAAGTAAACTAAGAACAGTTGAGTGAATTCTGTGCAACGTTTCCACTGGTCTGGTAAGGACAAAAATTCGTGTGCCCATAGGAGCTAGGAAATATGGATTATGTGACTTCAGTGGTTCTGCCCGGGGGTTAAATGCTTTCATATTTGCACTGTCGGCTAAACACAAATCCGGAGTTAGATAAGGAGAGACTTCTCAAAAAGACGATTGCAATAGAGAGAAAGGTCCAGTCTCAGAAATCTGCAAATATTCTAAGGGCCTCTGGGGAGGAGAGAAGCTTGACTACAAGTTGGCGCAGGCTAAAGCAGAGGATGAAAATGGGGCCTCATACAATCTAATGATAACCGGCAAAATTAATCCTGATTATTTTAATTTTTCTTTACATAGAATGACATCAAATAGCGGATAAAAAACCATCACAACAAGTTGGGAGGGAGGCCACAGGAGGAGGGGAAAAGCTTTCTATTTCACGACCTCCAGCAGCCCTCTTCCTGCTCCTTTGTGAGCAAGAGGCTCACATTTTCATCTTCCACTGGGCTCCACGACTCCCTGAGCTGCTCCTAGTACCAGATGGTAAGTTGCATTTCTGGGTCTGCATTTGTATTATCGTGATTTCCGGCTTCTTTCTCAAACTTCCCAGCTGGAGTTCCAGTTTGGGTTTTGTTACCCATCTTCACTGTTCTGGGGTTTGAACAAGCAGCTTAAGACCCTGGAACGCTCAGGCTACACCTCCCATACAGGCATCCATGGGGGCCCTGGACCCGGCTGACTGCTTTTTGCTTTGCCTGGAGGATAGAGGTCAACAGCAGTTCGGGGCAATCGCCAACTGCCCTTTCCTCCAGCAGGAGCTGAGCAGGGCAGACATCTCTCCAGAGCCCACGGTTGGATTTTGCTGACCCATTGCTTTTGCAAGGCCCGGCCGTACCTCTGCTGGCCCATTCCTGCGTGGGGCCCCGCAGCCTCACACCTCCCAGCAAACTCTGTGTCCCCGGTGGGAAGAGGGGCTGTCTCTGAGCACCTGTGGGGCCAGGTGGACTTGGGCGGGGGAGGGGTAGAAACTCGGCAATGTTTCTGGCATTTCCACCTTGTGCCACCCCTATACTGGTCTCTCGCTGCAGCAGGGGGGACTGGACGCTGGTGGTCTCCTAGGAGCTAGGGCACAAGAGCCATCAAAGCCTTGTAGCTTGGGGCGCCTGAGTGGCTCAGTCATTAAGGGTCTGCCTTTGACTCAGGTCATGATTCGGGGGTCCTGGGATCAAGCCCTGCATGGGGCTCCCTGCTCAGTGGGAAGCCTGCTTCTTCCTCTCCCAATCCCCCTGCTTGTGTTCCCTCTCTCTCTGTCAAATAGATAAATAAAATCTTAAAAAAACAAAAAGAAAAAGCCTTGTAGCTTGCTGGACCCCAATTAGAACAACTAGATAACCGACTTTGACCAAAACCCCCATCTCCTTCCTCACTAGCATGGTGGTGATTTATTCCCATCTGTCACGTGATATTAGGATTTAATTCACAGGCCATTTAACTCGTTTGTTACATCACTTTCGCTTACTCCTCTTACTTCCCAGCTTACAAGTAAAATCAAGCAGTTCGTTACCACATAGAAAGACACTGCTGTTTTGCAAGAAGTCCAAAGGGATTAAGCGTGGCATTCCTGATCTCACAAGCCCAGCACGTGTCTTTGCATGGCTCTGGACTGCCCCACGGGGCACTTGAAACACTGGCAGAAAGGCCAAAATGGTAAAATTACTGGGCCACCTTGAACTCTAATTTTAACTAGCTTTAGGGTTACAAAGTGAGAGAAAGTTCTGTAATTACTAATACTGTGTTTCTATCAGCAGACCCTTTCTAGATTTAGCAGGGATCTGAAATATTGTGCATGTTTCCGAGTGAAAGTTTAATAACAGATCAGTGATTCCTCGGCGGGAGGGGGGGAAGCATTTTGGAATTACCAAAAGGACCTCTGCAATCTTCATAGCTTCCCTGTCCCTCCGGGGCCGGTCAACCCAGGAACCGGGTGTTGGACCCTGCCCTTTGTCTCTCTTGAGAATCCCAGTGAGAAGGACCAGGAGCTCACCACCACGCCTGATTTACACCTTCGAGTCAATGATCAGCATTCTGATCTTGAAAATATATTTCAGCGAGAAGTAATGAAACTGGCTTACAGAAGAGGTTGCTGAGATGCTGAGACGCCCACTCCGGCCGCCCCTCTCTCGGTCCCAGCCAAGGGTCCCTCCACCCAGCGCAGGGTCCATTTTAATTCTCGACTCAGGTCTCAGCTCTGGGGGAAGGAAGCAGTGGCCTTCCTCGGGAGCAGGGCGTTGAGGTGGGTGAAGCGAAGTTCTGAGCTCCGGAAGTTACGCGGACTTCCACGTCTGGCTTGTGGAATCAGCCCATCTGTCCTGCCACCAGGCTCAGGATCACCGCGCTGGGTGCGGGGCCTTGGTGAGCTCAGCGCTGGACCCGGCAGGGCTGAGCGTGAAGCGCACACGTACCTCTCTCCTTGAGCACCTGGACAGACTTACCTGGGGAGCCGCGCTCCCGAGCACGTGGGGCGCTGCAGACCGCCACCTTCCGCTTTTAACTCATGTTCGGGGGTGCGATCCCCTCCCTGGACAGCCTTTCCCGACACAACTATCCTGCTGCCCTCTGCGTTTCAGTTTGCCTTCCCTGGTTCTCCAACTTCCTAAGTCTCAGTTTTGGTCTCTGCTGAGAGCCCCAACTCCTCTTCCCCTGACGAAGAGAGAACATGCTAGTGTCTGTCTAGCTAAACAGTGTTAGGACTTGGAAAATAATGGCACCCAGCCCAAACACGCCGAGTGACTGAGAGACCCTGCCTCGGGAACGCGACATTGAGATATCGCAAGAAATGTGGGCTTTGGTCTTCATCCCAGGACCCCCGCCAGAGCTCCTAAAACCTTTGTAATTTCCTAAGAAAGAAAGAGGTTAGGAGGACGTTTTGTTCTCCCTTTCTCCTTTGCCCTGGTTCCTGTCCCAGAGCTCCCAAGTCCCTTGGAACTCCCTGGACAGGTGTGTGTGACAGTCTAATGAGGTGACTCCTGGTGGGCTCCTGGAGAGCTCCAGGATGGGTCTGGTCACCAGAAAAACTACTATGATTAGAAACTTGGAAATTTCAGTGGATGCCCCCCACCTCCTCTGGAGAGAGGCTGGAGATTGAGTTCATAATGGATCGTGCCTCCTTGATGAGGCCCCCACAAAAATTAATTAAGTAATTAATTAATTATATAAATAAAATAAAATATCTCTGAGGTAGGGGGTCCGCAGCGCTTCCAGGCTGGGGAACCCATGGCAACCCTATGCCCCTTCCCACCTACCCTGCCCTAGGCATCTCCTCCGTCTGCGGTTGCTGCGTCGCATCCTTTCCTCACAAACCGGCACTGGGGTGTGTAACCCGTTTCCCTGCGTTCAGGCTCATGGTCAAGCGGGAGGAGGAGGTGGTGGGAAGCTCTGGCTACAGCCGGTTGGTCCCAAGCACAGGTGACAACTTGCCCTTGTGACAGGTGCCTGCGGGGGGAGGGGGGAGGGTGTCCGGTGGGACCGAGCCCTGAACCCGTGGGGTCTGCCGCCGCCCCTGAGGGCCCGGGGCGGGAACGGAGCCGAACTGGAGGACTCCGGCCGGTGTCCCGAGGCGCGGCTGGCGCGGGTCGGGGAGACGGCGCGGCCCGCGTTTCCGGAGCCCCGGGCGGCCGTCGGCGGCTCCCCTCGCGCGGGACCGGAGCTTCCCGGCGGGGGCGCGTCGGTCCCGCCCGCGGCTCGCGGCCGCCCAGCGGCAAGGCGGCTTTGCAGGCGTCGGCTGCCGGCCGGTTTCCGTAGTGTAGTGGTTATCACGTTCGCCTCACACGCGAAAGGTCCCCGGTTCGAAACCGGGCGGAAACACACGTCCCTTTTACCCGCGGCGTTGGGGTCCCGCGGCCCAATCGGCCCAACCCCCACCCCGGGCAGGAGGCCCCCGGGCCGCCTCCTGTGCTTTGTCACTTTC
The DNA here is from genome assembly GCF_963455335.1 of Martes martes. Taxonomy (NCBI): domain Eukaryota; kingdom Metazoa; phylum Chordata; class Mammalia; order Carnivora; family Mustelidae; genus Martes; species Martes martes. The sequence continues at coordinate 5,789,891 of NC_137903.1, read as the reverse complement.
CGGCCCCGGAAAGGGAAAGGAAGCCCGCGGTTCCGATGCGGACCTGGGAGTCAGGTTCTCGGTCCGACTCGGCCCAGGGGCCCGCCTCTCGGCTGGGGGCGCCCCCTCCGGGGAATCGGCCAGCCGGTGCGGGGGCCCAGCCGGTGCGGGGGCCGGATGGCCCGCGGGACCGAGGAGCCGGGTCCCCACCAAACCCGCCCTTCCCGGGTTCTCCGTTTCAGCTCCCACCACCCAGCCGCGTCTCAAACGTGACCTCCTTTCTCCCTCCCTCTTCCCGGTCTCTCCCCACGAGGATTCCCCAGGTCCTCGGTTCTCAGTCAGTGGAAACGGTATGTTTCCCTCTAATCAAAAAGTTATTCTCCCAATCCAACCCCTCCCTCACCAAAAATAGGCAAAAAATTTGAACAGACACGTCACCAAAGAAGACAGATGAACAGATGAGCGCAAGAAAAGGTGTGCAACGTTATTTATTAGAGCAACGCAGATTAAAAACAATGAGCTACCACTAGGTTACTCTGAAAGCCTGCCCTGTCGGGCTGTCAACAGTGGGACAAACGGATGCACGCGGGCACTCCTGCTGTGAATCCAAAATCCACTTTGCAGTTTCTTTAAAAGTTCAACGGCTACACTATGATTCTGCATTTCTAATCCTTGGGATTTATGCAAAAAAGAAAAAGCAAATGCAGGTATGAACACTTGTACCCGAATGTTCACAGCAGCTTTACGTGTAATAGCCAGAAACTAGAAACAACCCAAATGCCGATTAACAGGTGAAGGTAAATTGTTGTGCCCCATGCAACAGACACTCCTCGGCCCTTCACGCCCCAAAAAGGGAATGAACTATTGATAAACAACATGGATATTCAAATAATTATGCTGATTGAAAGCCCAACCAAAAGAGAGTGCTACATAAATTCCATTTATATAAAGTTCTAGAAAATGGGGGCCCTTGAATGGCTCAGTCAGTTAAGTGCCCGACTCCTGGTTTTGGCCTGGTCATGATCGCAGGATCCTAGGATCAAACCCAGGAGGCCAGGTCTGTGCTCACCGAGGCTGCTTGTCCTTCTCCCTCTGCTCTTCTCCTGCTCTTTCTCTGTCTCTCTCTCAAATAAGGAATAAAATCTTTTAAAAAGATGATTATAAAATTCTGGAAAATGAAAACTATAATGATAGAAGCAGATCATAGGTTGCTTTGGCAGTGGGAGGAGGATGGCAGGGATAAGAATTAAAAAGGGGCCCAAAGAAATTTTAAGGGAGGGGAATGGGGGTGAATATGTACATTATTTTAATTGGGGCCAGCTCTGTTATGACTTGCATTGCCCATAGGCACTCTGACCTTCTTGGGCCACTTCCTTCATAAGAAGGTATTTTTTTAAATATTAAAAGCCTTAAAAAATACATCAGTATAGGGGCGCCTGGGTGGCTCGGCGGGTTAAGGCCTCTGCCTTCGGCTGGGGTCATGATCCCAGGGTCTTGGGATCAAGCCCCATGTTGGGTTCTCTGCTCAGCAGGGAGCCTGCTTCCTCCTCTCTCTCTGCCTCTCTGCCTGCTTGTGATCTCTGTCTGTCAAATAGATAAATTAATAAAATCTTAAAAAAAATGCATCAGTATAAAAATGGTTTATAAGTGGGGGCGCCTGGGTGGCTCAGTGGGTTGAGCCTCTGCCTTCGGCTCGGGTCATAATCTCAGGGTCCTGGGATTGAGGCCCGCATCGGGCGAGCCTGCTTCTCCCTCTCCCTCTGCCTGCCTCTCTGCCTACTTGTGGCTTCTCTCTCTGTCAAATAAATAAATAAATAAATAATCTAAAAAAAAAGGTTTTACAAATGTGTTGGTAAAAGGATGAATATCAATATGTGAAAATATCTTAATATAAATATTCACTATTTTCTTTGAATTTAAAAGAATTTTTTAAGAATTAAAGCATTTTTGGGGCACCTGGGTGGCTCAGTGGGTTAAGCCTCTGCCTTTGGCTCGGGTCATGGTCTCAGGGTTCTGGGATGGAGCCCTGCGTCCCTGTCAGGCTCTCTGCTCAGTGGGGAGTCTGCTTCCCCCCTCTCTCTCTGCCTGCCTCTCTGCCTACTTGTGATCTCTCTCTGTGTCAAATAAATAAATAAAATCTTTTAAAAATGTTTAAGCATTTTAAAATTTACAATAAATTAAAGCATTTTCATAGGTGTCTGACTATGGTGCATAACAGGCAAGTCAGCCCTGGAGTTTAAAATGGTTACATAGATCAATACATGCGCCAAAACCTAACAATTTGTACATTTTAAATACATACACCCGCATGTCAAGCTTGCCTTAACACAGCTGTTAAAAACTGTTGTAGCTTTTCTTAGAAAAAAATAAACATATATGTGAAGCTTGTCCTGTATACTCATATAAATATATGTTTTAAAGTTTTTTTATTAAAAAGTTTGTACAAGGTGCGCCTGGCTGGCTCTGTTAGTCTCTGTTGGTAGAGCATGTGACTCTTGATCTTGAGGTTGTGGGTTTGATCCCTACATTGGGAGTAGATATTATTAAAAAAAATTTTTTTTAAAGATTTTATTCATTTATTTGACAGAGAGAGACACAGCGAGAGAGGAAACAGAAGCAGGGGGAGTGGGAGAGGGAAAAGCAGGCTTCCTCTCAGCAGGGAGCCCAATGCGGGGCTAAATTCCAGGACCCTGGGATCCTGACCTGAGCCAAGGCATACGCTTAACAACTAAGCCACCCAGGTGCCCCTAAAAAAGTTTTTTTTTAAATTCTAAGAAATCTTAAAAAAAAAAAACCATTTTGTATAGAACAAAAATATATACTCACAACATTAAATAATTTTTAGGTGGACCTCAGGTACAGTGTTAATCTCAATTCACTGTCTTCTATCCACCTGGATGGATGAGTACAAAACTCTTGGCGGGGGGGGGGGCTAATATCTTTTTTTAATCCCTATTTCCTACTCCCACCCCTGCTAATGTGTTTGATGTGTACCTTGGATTTCTGCACTTGGCACTGTGACTTCATGGTCTCCGTGTTCTTGTCTGCACATTTAGTCCTTTGTTTATAACTGCTGTAAATAATTTTATAGTGAGCATTGCCCACTTCACTTTCCTTTCCCCCGTGATGGATATCAGACTGTGATGCACTCCCTGCTATGACAAACAATGCCATCGTACATTCTCCATTAAACACATATTTACAGAGAGCCTACGTGCCAGGTACTGTTCTGACCTCTGGGCACTGGGTCATGACAAAAAGAGAGACAAAACAAATGCCTGCCCGCATGGAGTCTACATTCTAGTGGGTGAGACAGACCATAACAATATAAAAATATATAGTATATTCAGTGATGATAAGTACTAAGGGGAAATAGAGAGCAGCAGAATATGAAATGTCTGGCAGTGTTCATTCGTGCGTGCGTGTGGGGGAGTGGAGTGAGGGGAGAAGCATTTCGGAAGTTTTAGATAGCGTGGCCAAGGAAAGGCCCCTGAGAAAGTGATTTTTTTAAAAAAGATTTTTATTTATTTATTTCACAGACAGAGATCACAAGTAGGCAGAGAAGCAGGCAGAGAGAGGTGGGGGAAGCAGGCTCCCCGCCGAGCAGAGAGCCCGACTCGGGGCTCGATCCCAGGACCCTGGGATCATGACCTGAGCCGAAGGCAGAGGCTTTAACCCACTGAGCCACCCAGGCGCCCCAGAAAGTGACTTTTTGAGTTAAAACCTGAAAGAAGTGAGAAAATTAGCCCTGTGGGTAGCTGGGTGCCCAGCTTCCTGGCAGGGGGTGGGGTGATTGGGGGGGGGTGGCAGCAAGTACAAAGCTGTTGTGTCCCAGAAATAGCAAAAAGACCCCTGGACCTGGACCTGGACCAGAGAGCGCTAGAGGGCAGTAGAGTGCCTTGTAAGACAGAGTAAGACATTCTGGCTTTCGCTTTGCCGAGAGTTGGGAACATGGGAAATGCATTTCCCTACGTTGCACATCAGGGCAGAGAATGCGTCTGAGAAACTACAGCCAAACAGCAGTGGAGAAGGAATAAGTGCGGTTCCTCTGGTGACCCTGCTGCTGTCTCCGTCTGGAGCCCGAAGTGATGGATGGCGCCCCCTCACCCTTGTTCCGGACCAACTACTCCAGCGTTCCCTGGCTGCCCATCCCCCTAGCTCCTTTCTGAGTAGATGCCAGGAAGCTGGGCTGGCTGGGGAAGAGAAGGGGGGGCAAATTCCTCAGAGCTTCGCGGACCTTGAAAAAAGTCCTTCCCTGTTGCTCAGATTTGGGGGCTTTACGGAGGGTACAAAGAATTAGTAGTGGCAGGCCTGTACCACCCAGACTGGCCAGGATCTTCCAAAGTCTGATCCTTGGGGGACACAAACTGGAAATTCAGGGACGGGAAACGGACTTCGTTTCCAGGAGCAATCAAGTCCACGGCTTAAGTTGTAAACTGCAGGAAGCACGGTGGTCTTCTCACCCTGCTGCCTTCTCTGAGGTCAAGCAGGACCCAGGCTGCTGTCACCCCAGGTCCAGGGAAAGGTGTGATGAGCCTTCTGAAGTGTTTCAGGTTAGAAACAGTGAGACTTGCCTAAGAAAGAAGAAAGCGGCTGGGTCACTGGCGTTTGGGGCCTGGAAGGAGTAGTCTGCACGTTCGCGTAGACAGTTCGGTTCTAAAAGCAGACCCGGGAGCCAGCAACGAGGAAGCCACGGCCGGCAACGGGAAGGTCAGAGGCCCGTCCTGGCCGCCCTCCACGGAAGCGGGACCAAACCAGACGGGCCCAAGATGGCGGGTGCCGGGACTGGAAACCCGTGACCAAATAAGGAAGAAAAAGGGCAAAACCCTGTTTCCCACCCCAAGTGATAAATACTCCATCCCCTAGTTAACAACGGTCAATAAATGATAGAAACCCAACCGACAGGGCATGCGGGACTCTCTCCTAAGCTTGACCACTCTCCCTTCTCAAGAATGTACTTTTTGCTTTAATAAACTTTCCTGCTTGTGTTACCATCTCCTGTGCTGCGTGTCTGTCCTTGAATTCATTTTTATGACAAGACCAAGAATCTTTGGCAATTCCTTCAGGTCTGGCTGGATGGAGGCCTCAGGGCTGGGGGTGGGGTGAGGGGGGCTAACTCTCCAGGTCACCTGACAACATGCACCACTGCTACCTATTTGCGGGGGGGCCCCAGGGATTTCCAACAGATTCGAAAGCAGCCTTGGCTTTCAGAGAGGCTGCACTACCCAGGCCAGTAATTCTCCAGTTTCGATACTGCAGGCAACAGCTTCACATGCTGCTGGGGGAAATGCGCTCCATCCGGCTGAGTGAGGAGTCTCAGGCATCACCATCCTGCCCCGCTTCAGTTAGAAGACTGGACAAACTTCCCCCTTTGTTTGGAAACAGCCGGTGCATGGCAAAGGCCAGAAATGCATCTGTAATTCCCATAGTTGGGCCGTCTGTCTAAATGGTCAAAAAGCTGGAAGTACCTTAAAGCCCAGCCGTAGAATCCTGCATTGTGCCTCACTTTTGGACTCAGTCAGGGGCTCAAAGTTACATTAATTGAAAAAGACTCGGGGGCAGAGTGTGTGTACAATGTGTGGTGTTTGGGTGAGGAAAAATGGAGAAAATACATGTATGTGATGTGGAGAACAAAGGCAAAAAAAAAAAGAGTAGATAAAATTACATTTCCTTATAACACTGACAAGTACTTGAGACTGGCAGAGGGTAACACTCCTGCAGGAACTCCCAAACTTATGTCAATGCCTTGCTAGAGAGAAAACCACCTTAGCTTCACAACAGCCAGGCCTCCAGGATCCTGTATTTTCTTTAACATATGAACAATCCTTTTGAGGGGCGTCTGGGTGGCTCAGCCGTTCAAGCATCTTTGTTCCTGCAATCGAGCCCCTAATCTGGGCTCCCTGGCTCAGCCAGAAGCCTGCTTCTCCCTCTCCCATTTCCCCTGCTTGTGTTCCCTCTCTCACTGTCTCTGTCAAATAAATGAATAAAATATTAAAAAAAAAAAAAAGGAAAATCCTTTTGGAGACTTCCCTTTGTCTTCACCTCCCCCAACTCCAATTGCTCCTCACAATCCCAGCCTAGCTCTCTCTGCCCTGCCCAAGAGTCCTGCCCCTGAGCTATAATAGAACCACATTTGTGCAGCAAAAGGGTCTCAAAAATTCCTTCTTGGCCCCTGGCTCCCGAACCCTACTTCAAACCGTATCATATGCACATATAAACAGTCACGTGTATAAGTTGTCCAAGAAGCACCTACAAGAAACGTAGCCGTGGTTGCTTCTAGAATGGGGAACCGAGGGCAGAGCCAGGAAGGAGACTTACTTTTCCTCGCATATACGTTAATGGTTGAGTTGTTTTTACTACGTTCACGTATTATCTACCCCAAAATGTCAAATGTTTTTAATAAAATAGATGGAAGTTCAGTGCAACACAAACTTCAACTGTGATCAAAAGACATGAGGTATCACGGAAAACGAGCAGCGCAGATAACGAGTAAATTTTCACCACAAAGATAAACAGGGACACCTTAACGCTCACTTCCCCAAAATTAGTTCGTCACTCGGTGATTTCGCCTTCCTACTCCCGGGGCCGTCCGAGTGACGTCTAATCCCTGACCCCTTTCGCGCACGAGTCACACCCGGGGCCACGGGAAGAGTCGTCCCGGGAACACCGACGCTGCACATCAGCCAACCTCGCCAGCTCACCAAACATCCCGGAAAGCCCAGACCCGTAGCGACGCTGAGCCCGGAGCAGCCGGGGAAGTCTCCGCCCTCGGACGTCCCCGTACCCCGCCCCTTGTCACGTCTGGCCCCGCCTCCTGCCGGCGGAAGTCCCCGCCCCCTTGCTCTCAGTCACGTCCGGCCCCGCCTCCCGCCGGCGGAAGTCCCCCTCCCTTGCCCTCAGTCACGTCCGGCCCCGCCTCCCGTCGGCGGAAGTCCCGGCTCCCCCGCCTCCGGTCACATCCGGCCCCGCCTCCCGCGGGCCGACGCCCCCGCCCCTCCGCCCCCAGTCACGCCCGTGCCCCGCCCGCCTGTCGCCCGCGGACACCCCCGCCCCCGCTCGGGTGGCCGCCCCGGCGGTCGGTAGGCTTCCCGTCAGTGAGGCTGAGTCAAGACCGGAAAGTGGGGACGAGCTGGTGTGGGTTCCCGGCAGTGAGGGCAGGATGACGCCAGACGGGCAACGCGCCGCGGGAGGGAACAAGGCCGAGCCGGGGCTCGCGGCTGGGACGGGAGATGGGGCAGGTCCCAGTCCCGCCGTCCCGCAGGCGTCCGTGGCTCGGGCCCAGGCGCTAGGAAGGACCGGGCCCGCCCCCAGCGGAGTAGGGGTCCACAGGCCTGGACACCCGGCACTCAGGCGTGGCCGTGTTCCGCCCGGTGGCGCCCGGTGGCGTTCGCTCCGCGGCTGCGTCTGCACCCTAAACCGCTCTGATCCCGAATCTAGCTGTGCTATTTAAACGGATTCTATGGCTGGACCAACGGGGAAGGTTCTGGTTTAGGGGAGTGCAGCAGTTCTCTAGCGTGCAGAGTCTTGACTTTGCTAATACACATTTTTTTAATCATAACAACTAATTTTTGTTTTCCACTTGCCTTGTATAAGACTAAGTGATTCACAGTGCCATTTAATCGTTCTAACAGTCTTAGGAGATCATCACCATCAAAATCCAGCAGATGAAGAAATTAAATTGTAAAGGGACATGCGGGAGGTGCCAGTCTGGGGATGGGGCAAGACCCACACCCGGGTCATTCATAGTGATGTCCGCAAATCGCTTTTTGAATTGGGCCGTCAGGAGAGATCAGCCCTGTGAATGAAGCACTTGGTCTTGAAGTCCCCGGAGAGGGCAGCTGTGAGCTCCACTCAGACAAGGGAACGTGGCCCCTACCCTAGGGTGGAGGAGATGGCCTGCCCGCCTTTGACCACAGGGTGAGCTATGACCGCCCTTCAGAACAATACACTGCTCAAAATACAACTTTAACTGATGAGGAGTTGTACTGGTCACACAAGCTTAAGATGACCTTGAGAAAAAGGTACTAGCAGCCTCTGGTGGAGGGGATGGTACGCGTCCCTGAAGCCGAATGGCTGGGAACGCCCGGCCCGCTCAGGGTGGAATGTCGCCCGGCTTCCCTTTTTCGTTGTCTCCCCTACCTCAGAGACAGCCTCCTGCTAAGGTAATCTCTTTAAGTGCGATTGTGCGACTGCAAATCCACGCTGCCGGACCTTCGCACCTCACTCCTCTTCTTTACCTCTAAGACTTGGGACCAGCGTATGACTCACATTCCTTCTTGTTTACCTGCTAGACAGAAATGGCTATTGCATAACCTTCTTTTCTTCTCCTTTGTTGCTATCTTGTATCTAATAAATACTGGACTGAGGAGTTGTTGGGGCACAGTCCTTCCAGCTGTCATCCCCCACCCCCTCTTACAGCTCACTTGTTTGTGCCCCATTTTCCAGTGCGCAATTAGGAAAGCGCAGCGAGGCAGTGCGGAACCAGCAGTGCTTGTTCTGCAACTCGCTACACCCCTTGCGGGTCGTGCCCAGATATTCCCATGAAGCCTTGCAGTGGGGCTAGTGCTGGAAGGAGTCAGATCTTTTGCTCCTGAGGAAATGGATTAAAAAACCCTGGGAGTAGGAAGGGAGAACACCCAGTTATCCAGCTAATCCGGGTGCAGTGGGAGTTTTGGGGAGATGAAGAGAAGAATGGATTCTGAAGAGACTGAACTCCTATCTCCTTCCGAGGGAAGACACCTAGACAAGAACAAATGTCTTTTGTAAACAAGGGAATGGGACAGAGCAGCCCGTCGGGCAGGCACCTTGCAACTAGAGGAAAATGGGTGAACTAGTTAATGTCAGGACGAGACTCAAAAAGGCCCAGCAGAGCAGCTCAACTCAGGAAAAGGTCCCCAGGAACAAGGCCAACATAGTGGAGAGCAGGGAGGTCCCAGAAGCCAGCCCAGGGACCTGAGGTTGCCTCCTTTTCTCTGTCGCCATGATAGTTCCATGTTCGCTCAGATGCCGCCGAGGGAGTGTTCTGACTACTGCTGTGTAACAAACCGCTCCAGGGGCAAGAACTGGGAAAGTAGAATGGGGACAGTTTCTGTTCCAAAATGTCTGGGACTTCCGCTGGAAGACAGAGCCTAGAGGTGACTTAACAGGCTGGTGTGGGCATTACCTGGAGTCACGCCACGTGCTTGGAGGTTATGCTGACTTAACCAGGTTCCACGTGGGCCTTGCCATAAAGTCGGCTTCCTCACATCAGGTGGCTGGATTCCAAGAGAGAGCATCCCAAGAGCATCGAACAGAGATCTTTTTTTTTTTTTTTTTTTTTTACTTCGTATCACTTCCACCTTAGAAACCCCCCCACCCTGCAAAGTCAAGAGGAGAGAATATAGACACCACCCTTCAATGGGAGGAGTGTCAGCATCACATTTAAGAAGAGCAGTGGTGGGGCGCCTGGGGGGCTCAGTCAGGTGTCTGCCTCTGGCTCAGATCGTGACCCCAGGTCCTGGAATTGAGCCCCACCTGGACCCTAGGTCCTGGAACTGAGCCTCAGCAGGGAGTTGCTTCTCCCTCTCCCGCTCCCCCTGCTTGTGCTCTCTCTTGAATGAATAAATAAACTCTTTTGGAGGGAAAAAAAGAAAGGCAGTGTGGACTATCATGGTACAATCTTCATGAATAATTGGGAGGGATGAGGAGAGACCAAACATTTACCAAGAGAGACTGAGTTAACCCTGAAACAATCAGTTTCTATATAACCACTTCAAAGTTGAGTGACTTAAAATCATTTACTATTTCCCAAGTTTCTTTTGATTGGCTGGGGCCCAGCTGGGCTGTTCTCATGGGAGTTTGGCTTAAGCAGGAACAACCAAGATGACTTCAGGCCTCTCTCCACGATGGTCTCTGTCTCTGGCAAGGTGACTGGACTTCTTACAGACAACTGACCTCCAGGAAGAAACGTTCCAACCAAGGCAGACAGAAGCCACAGATCTATTAAGGCGTGTACCCCAGAAACTACATATTAGTGCTTCCATCCCATTCTATAGGTCGAAACAGGTCACAGGGCCAACTCTAATTCAAAGGGAGAGGAAACAGACTCTCCCTCTTGAAGGGGAGATGCCTGGGGCACATTGCAAAAGAGCTTTTGGGATGGGACATGAGGATGTGGTCTGTTTTGGAGAACCATCACCACTACTATGCAAAACAAGAAGAAATAGATCTTAAATTTGGCAGTTAAATTTTCTCCTACTTCTCCCCATCTTGTGGGACAGAGGCTTAGAAACAAAGTTAGGTCAGTTCTAAAATATGCTACTTTTGGGGCGCCTGGGTGGCTCAGTGGGTTAAAGCCTCTGCCTTCGGCTCAGGTCATGATTCCAGGGCCTGGGATCAAGCCCCGCATCAGGCTCTCTGCTCAGCAGGGAGCTTGCTTCCTCCTCTCTCTCTGCCTGCCTCTGCCTACTTGTGATGTCTGTCTGTCAAATAAATAAATAAAGTCTTTAAAATAAATAAATAAATTTATAAAAAAAAATAAAATAAAATAAAATATGCTACTTTCTCCTTCCTCCCCCGCCCCCGGCATATTTGACTATAAAGGTAAATCATGAGCTACTGCATATGTCAAAATACCAGTCTGCACTAGAAAAAAAAGTGTAAATGTCGTGAGTGCCCACCAACAGGGCAATGACTGAGTTACGGTGTGTCTCTATGACAGAGTATTAGACAGTCACGTGAAAGAACGAGACAAACCTACGTATACTCGTGGTTCTACCCTATTGAGCATCTACGGTTCCATTTGGCTATTGAGCCTCTGAACTTACTTCCTGTGTTTGGGGGACTACCCCCCACTTCCGCCTTAGAAGATACAGTTTCCTCCCACTGTAAAATATTTGATACTCATTTTTCTAGCTTCCACTACAGCTGGAAGCTCTGCAGTTTAGATGCTGTGGTCCCACATCTTGAATTGAGAACAGGTAAGGGAGAGCAGCAGGGAGGATGGCGAACGATTCTTGGTGAGGGTCAGTGGCGATCGGGACAACTGTTTCTAGAGTTTCATCTAGTTTCTAGAGTTATAGGGACACTGACTCTAATAGCAGCACCCAGTATCCAGCACCCAGGACTGACCACCTGACTTGTAGGGCTCAGTGCAAAACAAAAACGCAGGGACCCTTGTTCAAAAAGTATGGGGAATTCCAGGATGGAAACAGCAGAGGATGATGCCAAGAGCACAACCTTTCTAAGTGCAGGGCAGCAGGCGACTGCATAGCCCACGTGTGCAGGGGGCCAGCTGGGAGCACACCGGTGAGTCACACATGGAAGCCACAGTGGTGTGCCCAGTGACGGTGGCAGTTCTGGGGGCCAATTGTGCAGATGATCAGGAATAACTTAAAAGCTAGTAACTTCAAGTCTAATTCTCCAACTTTCCCAGAAACTATACAAGCTACACAATGTCTTTTCATGAGCTACTTTTCCGCTGAATTGGCCAGAGTTAGTCTGTGTTTCTTTCAACCAAGGACTCTGATCTCTCATAGATATGTTAAATGGAAAAGGCAAGTTGCAGAGTAATGTGTATAGTACAATAAGACATAACAATCTGGAAGGATACATAACAAGGGCTTACAATTATTTAGCGCCAACCTGGGACTGTAAAACTCCCAGAAGAAAACATAAATGGTAAACTCCTTAACATCAATCCTGGTGATAACTTTTTGGACTGGTTCCAAAAACAAAGGCAAGGAAAAAACAAACAAACAAACAAAAAACAAGGGGGAATACAGCAGACTAAAGCTTCTACAGAACAAAGGAAATCATCAACAAAATAAAAACGCAACCCAGCAAATGGGAGAAAATATTTGCAAATCATGTATCTGACAAGAGGTTAATATTCAAGATATGTAAAGAACTCATACAACTCAACAGCAGAAAACACAAACATTCTAACTGAAGAATGGGCAGAGGATCTGAGAGTAGACATTTTTCCCAAAGAAGATATACAATAGCCATCGGGTACACGAAAAGATGCCCAGCATCACTCATCATCAGAGAAATGCACATCAAAACCACAATGAGGTAGCACTTTGCAGCTGGTAGAATGACCATCATCAAGAAGACAAGATAACAAGTGCTGGGGAGCGTGTGGGGAAAAGGGAACCCTCATGCACGTGCACTGCTGGAGGGACTGTAAACTGGGGCAGCCACAGTGGAAAACAGTATGAAGTTTCCTCAAAAAAAGTAAAAACAGAACTGCAGGGGCGCCTAGGTGGCTAGCTTGGGGAAGCGTCTGACTTCAGCTCAGGTCATGATCCCAGGGTCCTGGGGTTGAGCCCTGCCTCTGGCTCCCTGCTCAGAGGGGAGGCTGCTTGTTCCTCTCCCTCTGCCTGCTCCTCCCCCACACTTGTGATCTCGCTCTCCTCAAATAAATACATAATATCTTTTTAAAAAACACAGAACAAAAATATCGTCCAGCAATTCCCTTCCGGGCATTTATCCAGAGAAGACAAAAACACGGAACTCAAAACAGACGGATGCACCGTCATGTTCATTGCACTGTACTGTTACACTTTCCATTGTAAAGTAAGTTCTAGGGATATGGTCCAGGAAGGTAACTGAGGTTAGTAACACCGTATTGTATATTTGAAAGTTCCTGAGAGAGCAGATCTTAAAAGTCCTTATAAGAAAAAAAAATTGTCAACTAGACATCGTGGTGATCGTTTCACAGCATACGAATACTGAATCATTATGTTGTCCTCCTGAAACGAATGGAATGTTATACATCAACTTAAAGAAAAACAAAAAACAAGAGATTATTTGGTGCCAGAAACAGTTCCCTAACATAGTTCACCTCCTGCGACTCCTACGTGAATATAATTTCTAGTTGGGCATGTAGCCTCTCAGAATAAAAAACTGTATTTCCTGGTCTGTTATATTTGCAACTCTGCATGGCCATGTGATGAAGTTCAGGCAGTGAGATGTACGCGGAAATGTCTCTGTGTGACAGTTGCAGAGATCATTCCCTCAAAATAGCTGCTCTGCACCCTTTGGAACTACGGCCATCTTGGACTTGAGGATCCAATCTTCAAGTCCTTGAAGATCCCGCCCTTGAGGTGGATGAGAGTGAGCTGGAAGGAGCCCCAGACCCTGAACAAGCCTGGACCGCATACCTCTTGGTTTTTACGTAGGGGCAAATCGACTTCTGTATATTTTAAGCCACTCTTATTTTGGATTTGCTGTCACTTGCAGCCAAATCTACTCAAACTAGAACAGGTTTTTTTACCCACGGAAAATGAGATTGGAATGCTGTGTATGGCCTTTTTTCTTCTTTTTAAAAATTTATTATTATTAGAGAGAGAGCGAGAGCACATGCGCACATGAGTGGGGGGTGGGGAGGAGCAGAGGGAGAGGGAAAGAGAGACTCTTAAGCAGGGTTCACGCTCAGCACAGGGTCCAACACAGGGCTCGGTCTCAGGACCCCAAAATTGTGCATGACCAGAGCTGAAATCAAGAGTCGGATGCCCAACTAACTGAGTCGCCCAAGTACCCTGCGTGTAGCTTTCTTTGCACATCTCTGTTTGATTTGCTAGAGTTAGAACATATTCCTTCTGTAATTAAAAAGAAAAAAAAAGAAAACACACACACACACAAAAAAGACCCCTGAGATTATGGCCAGAGGACCTAGATTCTAATGTTAGCTCCAAAATTCTTTGGTTACGACCTTGGACAAATTACTAAATTTCTCACTATCTCATTTTAAAAATTTTTCTAAATGAGAGAAAATAATTCATATACTCTTTTAAAGTAGTTGAAAAAGACAAAAGCAACATTGCATATTACATGCAAGGTTTTTGCAACATTTCAGCTGAGAAAGTTCCTTGAGATGCTTCATGAAAAGTAAGTCCAGTGGGTCGAGTTAGCGGAGGAGGGGCTGCCTGTCCTCTCCCCGCCCCACCCTCAGAGCCTCCGTGCTCATTAGGAAATTCAACATGGGAGAATTCGCACAGGAAAGAAGTCCCTTTCACCTCATTAAGCCAATCAGACGAAAGGAGGCCTGGAGACTTTCGATTTCGGAGTCTGGACCTTCAGAACAGGCCGGTCTGGGCCCGTGACAGCTGGTTTTGCAACTTCCCAGCTAGGCTGCTGCAGACTTTTTCACCTTCCTGGGCTCCCCTTTTCTCTTATGTAAATATCCTAATGCTATTCTCGTTCTGTTGCGAAATCATCAAGCGCGATGGTCAAGAAAAAACGTTCTAGGGTTGCAACTTATTGAAGTAGCCCCGGGACAGGACCCCTGGGGCAAGAAAGGGCTGAGGTCCGGCTGGCGATGACAAGCTTAATGCTCCTGGGGGAGGAGATGTGCAGGGAGTGTTCGATCATGAATGTTTCTTCGAAGGTCTGCTGGTAAAACCACTTTCGCAAGATTTCTCTGGTGCTTATCATTTAGCTCCGTAGTGACTGTGGGAGAGATGTACAGGCAGGCAGTCGTGAGACGCTGTAAGAACTTGGCACCCCTGGGCACCTGGGGGCTCAGTCGATTGGGCGGCTGCCTTTGGCTCAGATCAGGATCCTAGAGTCTGGGGATGGAGAGCCATGTCAGGCTCCCTGCTCACTGGGGAGCCTGTGTCCCCCTCTCCCTCTGCCTGGCGCTCCCTGCTGCTTGTGCTCTTGGGCGCGCTCTCTCATTCACTCTCTCTCTCAAATAAATAAAAATTAAAAAAAAAAATCTTAAGGACTTAGCACCCAGCTCCTACTGATCCTTATCAGAACCCCACAGGCTATTCATCAGCCTTCTGGGCTAAAGCTGGACGTTTCTCATCCCCAGCCCTCAGTTTTACACGGGGTTGTTGGGAAAATAAAACACTGGCGTATTTTAATGGCTCGAAAAATGATGATGACACTGATGGCAGTTGTCTGGTCCAGACTTTCTAGGGAATTACTGACGCTGTGCCTGGTTCCTGATGAAAGGAAAAGGAAAGGGTAAAAGTCAGGAGCGGTGGAGGCCTGACCTGCAGGATGCCCGCGGGGTGTCTGTGTGCACCCCAGAAGGGCTCCTGCGGGGCCCCGGGAGCCAAGGCAAGAGCGCTCCTGCCAGCATCGGCCACCCGCACCGGGCCATTCCCCACTTTTTTTTTTTTTAAAAGATTTTATTTATTTATTTGACAGAGACAGAGATCACAAGTAGGCAGAGAGGCAGGCAGAGAGAGAGGAGGAAGCAGGCTCCCTGCTGAGCAGAGAGCCCGATGCGGGGCTCGATCCAAGGACCCTGGAATCATGACCTGAGCCCGAAGGCAGAGGCTTTAACCCACTGAGCCACCCAGGCGCCCCCATTCCCCACTTCTGCCAGCATCGGGCACCGGTCGCCTGGACGGCTTCCTCGTACTCCTCGGCAGTGCTCGGGGAAGTGCACACTACTTGTTTTTCTTCAAGTTTTTATTGCGGTAAAAGACACATAACAGAAAACTTACCATCTGAACCCTTTTTAAGTTCACAGTTCAACAGTATTAAGTACTTTCATTCTGGTGGGCAACCACCACAGAGAAGGGGGCAGGCAGAGGGGGTGAGAGGCTGGACACCCAACACAAGCCCACCCAGGGTTTGATCTCATGACCCTGAGATCATGACCTGAGCAGAAATCAAGAGTCGCGCGCTTAAGGGACTGAACCAACTAGGCCCACCCCTGCCACCACCATTCTACTTCCTGTATCCACGATTTTGACTAAGTCCTCATAGAAATGGGATCATTCAGTACTTGTCTTTCTGTGTCTGGCTTACTTCTCTGAGCATCAAGTCCTCACGGTTCATCCACGTTGCGGCATACGCCAGAACTTCCTGCCTTTTAAAAGCTGAACAACATTTCAGTGTATAAGGTTCATAATTCTTTTTGTTACATTAAAAACTAGGGTCTGAAAAGCATTACGATCTGGGGCCTGCCCTTCGGCAACGTGTTTGGGGAGAGAGACAAGCTTTGTCCATCAGCTGTCCTCCTCGTTGATGGACTCCTCGAGGACTGTGTTGCAGTCCGCACCCAGGAAGGGTTACCACACCAGGTTAGCCCCGTGTTTTCCCTACAGAATTTCAGTGTGTCTGGAAATTCACCTTTTAAAGAGAAGAAGTGAAGGCAGGACAAAGAAAGGTAAAGGTACAGGAATTCCAGTGCGCAGGGTCCCGGACGGCATTCTCCAGCTCGCTGGGCACAAGAGCAAGACAGAGAGGGGATTCGGGAGGAAGATTTCATAGGACCAGTAAATGAACTTAGGAAAGCCTGTATTTAGTGTTCATTTCTTTTTGATTCTTACCGAAAACGGTAAAGGGGATTGGAGACACACACTGAATCGGCAGCTCCCAGATACCGCTGACCGAGGGGGAGACCAGAGGGATGCAGGGGGGAAGCGCGGATACACTCTTAGAGCTGGACCAACTGAGAAGACTCTCCACTCGGAAGGCTTCCCTGCCGAGGGAGTTTTCCACCGAGTCGCTTCCAGTAGCTAGGGTCAGATGAGACCTCGAGTGGCCAGAACACAAGGATCCTCCCATCATTCCCCCCAGAGGCCACTTCCAGAGTGGGCCAGGCTGAGGCCCTCCCCACCAGGCATGGAAGACGCTGTGCCAGGGCTTTTCCCGGACCGGTCTCGGGGAAGACCAAGCTTTCACACATCTGACCGCAGCATCCGACCCCAACGTCAGCGAGGCTCCGGGAGAGTCCCGAGGGATGGGAGGGACGCCTGGAATTCCTCCCCATCACACCTTAGCTGATTCCTGAGAACCCCTGTTTTCCGTCCCTGGTCCCTTTCGTCAGGGCTTCCCCCGAGGGCAATGCCTTGTGGGCACACGGTGACATCAGCATGTTAGTCACCTCTCTCTGGCCCCGGTTGGTGGGAATCCTCCACCCACAGGAAGCTCAAGTTCCTCCCCCAAGTCTTCAAGACTCTCAGTCCGCCCTGTTCCTCATCCTCCCAACTTCCTTCTAAAACTTGACTCGGGGGGCACCTGGGGGGCTCAGTGGGTGAAGCCTCTGCCTTCGGCTCAGGTCATGATCTCAGGGTCCTGGGATCGAGCCCCGCATCGGGCTCTCTGCTCAGTGGGGATCCTGCTGCCCCCCGCCCCCCCCCCACTTCTCTGTCTACTTGTGATCTCTGTTAAATAAATCAAATCTTTAAAATAAAAAAATTAAAATGACTCTGTCCCTGACTGTCTGCTCTCCGGTTGCGCAGAATCATCTACACCATTCCCCCGCTGGTGACTCTAGTACTCACGTAATTTAAGGAGAAGGAGGCCAGGAGACAATGAGCAGATTTCCTTTGTAGTGCAGGGTTCCGCGGACTAGTTATACAACTAGCCTCCGCTAGAGGGAGACTTCGTCTCAGAAAAGAAAGATGGGCCATTAGGTGGAGGGGAAGCAGTGGTGTTAGCTCTTTTACCTAGTTTTGTGTTGTGGCCAACTCCTAAAAAAAAAACCAAAACCAAAATAATAGAATTCATTTGGCTTTTTTTTAATGTTAGGAATTGCTTTCACTTTTAAATTTATAATTATTTAAATTAGTTACATAGTTCTAAAATCAACTCTCCAAAACAAGGTATATTCCAAGTTTCTCTTCTAACCCTGTCCTTTTCACCTTATTCTTCCCTCTTCCTAATTGTACTGTTTATTTTTCCATCCTTTTGGTTTTTTTTTTAAGATTATAAGTATTTATTTGAGAGAGAGACAGAGACAGAGGACGAGCAGGGGGAGGAGGGGGGAGGGAGAAGCGGACTCCCGCTGAGCAGGAAGCCTGACAATCAGGAACATACTACTCCCAGGCACCTGTCCTACCCCTGGCTCTATTCACGTGAGGTACCTCCCGGCGATTATTCATTCCATAGTAGCATTTTAACTCACTGCCTTTTTTTTTTTTTTTTTTTTTAATCAGCTCTAAGCCCAAGGTGGGGCTTGAACTCCAGACCCCAAGATCAAGAGCCTCATGCTCTGTGCACTGAGCCGGCCAGGCGCCCGTACAAGTGCGTAATACTGCATTGTGTGGAAGTACCATACTCTTAACTGACGCGCCCGCTGTTAAAATAACGCTGCGTTTAATAGCACGTACCTCTGTTCCTATTTTTGCTGGAGTATCTCTGAGATAGATTTCCAGAAGTGGGACTGGTGTGGGAGCAAAGGCAAAAGAAAAATTTTCTTTCTACTTGCAGCCCATTGCCAAGTCCTTGAAACAGGCAGAGTGACATCCTTTAAGAACACAGCCGCCTGGATGTTAATACTTCGCTAAGGGCAAAAGGCAATCATAGCTTAGTATCGTCCAGACTCCCTAGGATCCTGTAAGTCTTCTTTAACATATAAAAATTCCTTTGGAAACCTCCTTTTTCCCCTATGCCCCAAGATACATATTGGCAACCCTCCTCCAAGCATATGACCCCCCAATACACATCTGAAGGTTCTCATGACCAGTGTTTTATTAGACAGTCATAAATGGCCTCTTCCCAACAGTAGCTCACCCCCTTCAAGGTTCTGGAAACCTTGCGGCCAAAATTCCTTAGAGACTTGGGCTCTCCCTAACCACCCCCCAACTTGAAAATATAGCATGGGCCACTCGCACGACCCCAGGGCTGTTCTTTCTGCCCACGGGCCCTGTCCCCGTGCTTTAATAAAACCACTGTTTTGCACCAAAGACGCCTCAAGAGTTCTTTCTTGGCCGTCAGCTTCGAACCCCAAACACTTCTTACATCAGGATTGCTTAATGAAAAGGTATTGCGGGTCGTGCCAGCTAGCTACGGCCAGATCTACGGCGGAGGCTGTCCCCGTCTGCATTTCCGCACTTGGTGTATGGGGAGTGTCTGTCTCCTCACAGCCTGGCCGAGAGAGTGTGCGATCGGCATTTCAGACGCAGGCCAATCGCAGGGCTGAGCTATATATCTCCCTGTTGTCTTAATGTGCATTTTTGAAAAGTTATGAATAATGTGGTACATTTTCATATGGTTAAGAGCAGTTTCTTGCTTTCCCCGTGATATGCCTGATGATATCTCTAGCCCAGTTTTCTATAAGGTTACTAGGGTTTTTTTTCGTCTGTATTTTTAGTTTTTATCAGTAATCTCGTCTGTAATTTTTTTTGAAGATTTTATTTATTTATTTGACAGAGAGAGATCACAAGTAGGCAGAGAGGCAGGCAGAGAGAAGGGAGGAAGCAGGCTCCCTGCTGAGCAGAGAGCCCGATGCAATGCGATGAGGGGCTCCATCCCAGGACCCTGGGATCATGACCTGAGCCAAAGGCAGAGGCTTTAACCCACTGAGCCACCCAGGTGCCCTTGTCTGTAATTTTTTCTTTTTGTAATTTTTAATGTATTTCCCAGTTGTCTTTTCACTTTGCCTTTGGTGGTTATTATGTATTTAAATCTGTCAGTTTGCATCCATGGAGATAATCATACATTTTGTTTCACTTTGGCTCAATTAATATGATAGATACTAACGGATTTCCTAATCTGACTGTCCATTCTTGCATTCACAGAGTTATCGGCCACTTGGTCATGATGAAATTTTTTTAATGTGCTGTTGGATTCTGCTTGCTAATGTTTTGTGTAAGATCTTTGCATGGGGGAGCCTGGCGGGCTCGGTCCAAAGAGTATGTGACTCTTGATCTTGAGGTCGTGAGTTCAAGCCCCATGTTAGGTGTAGAGATTACTTAAATAAATAAAACTTTTTTAAAAAGATTTTTTGCAGGCGCCTGGGTGGCTCAGACAGTTAGGCGTCTGCCTTCGGCTCAGGTCATGATCCCAGGGTCCTGGGATGAAGTCCTGCGTCTGGCTTCCTGCTCAGTGGGGAGCCTGCTTCTCCCTCCCCCTCTGGGTCCCCCCGCTTGTGCTCTCTCTGTGTCCAGTAAATAAATAAAATCTTTTTTTTTAATTTTTGCATCAATATTAATAAGTGAAATGACCTACCTTGTTCTTTTTTATTATAATCTTTGTCATGGTTCCAAAATTCAGGTTTGGGAATTCGTAACCCCCTTCACGACATGAATTTGGGGTTTTCCTTCTCTCTCCACGCTCTAGAGTGACTTAAGAAGGTTTTATTTCGTAAAGTTTGATAGGATCCCCTAGTGAAACTGTCTGAGCCTGTTCTGTTTTGTAGGAACTCTAACAAGTTTAATTTTGTTCACGTTAAATGGTCTGTTTAGACTTTCTGTCTCCACAGGGGTCAATTGTGTTCAATCGGATTTTTCTACAAAATTATCCACATAATGTAGATTTTTAAATATACTTACACAGAATATTTTTGAAATGTCCTCTCCTATGTCTCTTCGTTTCTAATTTCATGTATTTGTGCTGTCTCCCCCACCTTTTTTTTTTTCTTTTAAGATTTTCTTTAATTATTTGACAGAGAGAGAGAGACAGCAAGAAAAGGAGCACAAGCAGGGGGATGGGACAGGGGGAAGCAGGCATCCCGCAGAGCAGGGACCCTCACGTGGGGCTCGATCCCAGGACCCCAGGATCACGGCCGGAGCCGCCCAAAGACTGAGCCACCCAGGCGTCCTCCCCCGCTTTTCTTGAGTAGTTTAGCTAAGAAGGTAACTTTATTTTTTCAAACAGACTGGCTGGGACTTTAGTGTTACTTTTTGTTGTGGTTGTTCTCAGACCGTTAATCTCTGCCTTTCTTTTTACTTATTCCTTCCTTCTGCTGTCACTGTTGTAATGTTTATTCATTCATTTTTACTTTAATTCATATAGGTATTTGATATCCTAAATATTTCTGATAGCTATTTTAACTATTTCTCACAGATTCTGGTTTTCATTATTACTATTTTTCTTTTTTTAATGAATGAGTTTTGTTTTGTTTTTTTTTTAAGATTTTATTTGTTTATTAGACAGAGAGAAAGAGCACAAGGAGGCAGAGAGGCAGACGGAGAGGAGGGAGAAGCAGGCTTCCTGCTGAGCAAGGAGCCCGACGTGGGATTTGATCCCAGAACCCTGGGATCATGGCCTGAGCCCAAGGCAGACGCTTAACCAACTGAGCCACCCAGGCGCCCCCATCATTACTATTTGCAAAAAAAATTCTACCACTTGTGTTGCGTTTCCCCTTTGACCCAAGAGGGGTTTAGCAGCATGTTTTTTACATTTCCTGTTAGAAGAGTCTTTTGGGGGGCGCCTGCGTGGCTCAGTGGGTTAAGCCGCTGCCTTCGGCTCAGGTCATGATCCCGGGGTCCTGGGATCGAGCCCCACATGGGGCTTTCTGCTCAGCAGGGAGCCTGCTTCCTCCTCTCTCTCTGCCTGCCTCTCTGCCTACTTGTGATCTTCATCTGTCAAATAAATAGAAGAGTCTTTTTGGTTTGTTGTTGTTAATACCTACTTATATTACATTGTGACCCCAGAATACTATTTGTTTTATTACTTTTTTCCCTTGGAATTTACTAAAATTTTCTTTGAGGCTGAAGATGTGAATGTGTTGTGAATGCTTTAAAATGCATTTGGGGGGTCCCTGGGTGGCTCAGTCAGTTAAGAGTCTGTCTTTGGCTTGTGTCATGATCCCAGGGTCCTCAGATCGAGTCCCATGTCGGGCTGTTTCTCTCTCTCCCTGCTTGTGCTCTCTCACTATCTCTCTCTGTCTCTCAAATAAGTAATAAATAAAATCTTTTTAAAAATGCATTTGGGGGCACCTGAGTGGCTCAGTGGGTTAAAGCCTCTGTCTTTGGCTCAGGTCATGGTCCCAGGGTCCTGGGATCGAGCCCCACATCGGGCTCTCTGCTCAGCGGGGAGCCTGCTTCCTCCTCTCTCTCTGCCTGCCTCTCTGCCTACTTGTGATCTCCATCTGTCAAATAAATAATATCTTTTAAAAAATGCATTTGGGGGAAAAAAGCATATTCTCTATGATCAAGTTTCAGAGTTTAATACACATTAAATCTATCTTGTTTATTATGCTATCTGAGTTTCTATGCCCTTGTTATTTTCATGTTCACTTCATCTTTCTAGATCTGAGAGATCTATTACAGTCTCCAGTTACTGGTGTGCTTCTATTTCTTTCTGTATTAAACGTAATTCTCTTTTTTTCAAATTGCAGTAGAAGTTAACCTCGTAAAACGTTTTTAGTCTGAATTCTCCTTTCTTGGATAACGACAATTGCGGTCCCTGCTTCAGTTAAAAAAGCCAAAAACAACAATAAAAACCTCCGGTCCATTTTTGTTTCAGTCATTTATCACTAGCCTTCCCGAGTCTCCTCATTTCAGGTGTTTCATTTGCATGGCACGCTGCTGGGTTTTGCTTTGTCAGATCATTCTCTTTAACAGGCACATGGTAAACGCCTTAATAAATTTATTGATGTGATCAATATGTTTGACCTCTGATCTGTCTGTCTTATATTTTTGTTTTTTTTTTTTTTAAGATTTTATTTATTTATTTATTTATTTGACAGAGAGAGAGATCACAAGTAGGCAGAGAGGCAGGCAGAGAGAGAGGGGGAAGCAGGCTCCCTGCTGAGCAGAGAGCCCGATGCGGGGCTCGATCCCAGGAGCCTGAGATCATGACCCGAGCCGAAGGCAGAGGCCTTAACCCACTGAGCCACCCAGGCGCCCCTGTTTTTTGTTTTTTGTTTTTTTAAGATTTCATTTATTTGAGAGAAAGAGTGAGAGTGAGAGTGAGCATGACCCGGGGTAGGGGCAGAGAGAGAGGGAGAAGCGGACTCCATACTGAACAGGAGCCTGACATGGGGCTGATCCCAGGACCTCGAGAGATTGTGACCCGAGCCGAAGTCAGATGCTCAACCAACTGAGCCACCCAGGCACCCCTGTGTTATATTTTTATATATTTAAGTCTTTCACCATATGATCTATTTCATTTGCTTCCTCCTCTCCCTTCATGTCCGTTTTTTTAACATAGCTTCTGGTATTTGGGAAGAGTTTGTATTTTTGTTCTAATGGTTAACTTTACCCTAAAAATTTTATGCAGTACGTCAGTTCTCTCTTTTTGGCTATTGTCTGTGTAACCACGTGAGAAGACAGAAAATATCTATATTGGTCTTTGCCCCTTCCAGCCCTGTTCCTGGCAGCGCTCCTAAAACCCTCGTAGTTTCTTAAGTGATTAGAGCGCGAGGAGGATCTTTTGCTCTGATGTTTGGTCTCTGACCCTAGTTCCTTACACAAATCCTCCTAAATCCCTTGGAATCTCCTGGGTAACAGGAGTGTCTTTTGTTCTGAGGCAACTCTGGGGTTGCTCCTGCATGGGGGCTGGTCACTAGAAAGAGGGAGACCTGATTAGAAGTCTGGAATTTTCGGCCCCCTCCCATTCTCCGAGAGGGAGGAGGGGCTGGAAATGGGGTTAGAGACTGACCACGCCTAGGTGACGAGGGCTGGGGGCTTCCGGGTGGGTGGGTACGTGGAGGTCAGGGGTGAGGGGTGTGCCTGGGGAGGACGTGGAAGCGCCACACCCCTGCCCGAAGCCTCTCTCCCCAAGGTATCCTTAATCATATCCTCTTATAATAATGAGCTGGGAAACGGGACGGGAACGGTTTTCCGGAGTTCTGTGAGCCGCTCTGGCAAATTAATTAAACTCAAGGAGGGACTCCTGAGAGCCCCTCCCTCCCTTACAGCCATCAGGCAGAAGCCCAGGTGATAGTCGGGAGTTGGCAGCTGGTGCCTAAACTGGGGGTGGCTGGAGGGGGACGGTCTTGTGGGACTGGGCCCTTGACCTCAGGGACCTGATACACTCTCTAGGTGGACTGTGTCAGGATGGGGTTAAATTGCAGCCTGCCCAGGTAGACTCGCAGACCTGCTTGCTGTGGACCACCCCACCCCCAACATCTGGCGTCAGCAGTGCAGGAGCGTGCCCTTAATATGGAGAAACATCAAACCAATCTAGGAATCTCTCTCTCTCTCTCTCTTTAATGTCTTGCTGAGCACTTTCTATAACTTTTTTTTTTTTTTTTTTTTAAGTGGGCTCTACACTCAACTTGAAGCTTGAACTCATGACCCCTAGGACAGGAGTTAAATGTCTCACCCACTCAGCCCGCCAGGTGCCCCAGTCTAGGGCTCTCTTAACGGCCTTCTTCTCGCTCTCCTCCAGCTCCTAACCGGAGGCAAACTCCTTCTAGTCCTAGTTAACGTCTCTGTGCCTGACAGTGACTGCTTCTCACAAACTCTGCCTCAACTCTCCTCACTGATAGCTGCACTAGATTTCAGGGCTGCCGAGAAACCTGGGAACATAAAAGAATACATATTCATGGTTTCTTGAGATCGTGTTTCAATACATGATAAAGTAACAGTATCTGTTTTCAGACTTTCTGGCCACCCTCCTTGTTGTCCAAGCACACAGCTATCATATGCTACAGTTTCCATTACAGCCAAGGAAACACAAATTTAATTTTCACCACTAGTGAGAGATACTGATGTCTCTCCAGTCATTTTGATTGTACACAGCATGTTCTCTGGATTCCTCAGGAAGGGTTCTGATCAACAATATTCTTCTTTTAGGGAGTGTGTGGGGAGATATAATAGTTTCCAAAAGAGGGGAAGAAAATAGAATCAGAAATCCGTAATCTATAGAGAAGTTTTGAAGTAGCTTCTGTCTCTGCAGCCGGCCATCTCTTCCCTGCTTACTGTGCACAGAGCTGTACCGTGTATCGAACTCTAAGGGAATATACAGAAGCCATGGGGCATGGCTAGTGCGAAGGTGAGCCGGTAGCTTGATTGGATAAGGTCCTGTGAGCCCAGGAAACTAGGCGCTAGCCAGGTTCTAGTCTAAGACTCCCTGCCACCTGCCCCAGTGAAGTAGCAGGCAGGGTATCTTGGAACTATCTGGAAGAAACCTTGGGGAGCTGATGGTGTGACTAGAGACAATGATTCAAGGGTCAAATTAAAATAGATGAGATGCCCAAAGTTTTCCTAATGAGGGCTTACTAATGATTTCTGGTTCCAAAAATTACCATGGGGAACAAATACAAATAAAATTACCATGGGAAGAAAAATACATCAAAAGTACATGTTGCTGACTTTTGGCTGTTATACGTTAGAAAGCGCCCAGTAAGGTAGTTTATCTAACAATGCATTTTTTTTAAAGATCTTTACCTATTTATTTGACAGAGAGGGAGAGATCACAAGTAGGCAGAGAGGGAAGCAGAGAGAGGGCAGCTGGCGGAGGAGGCGGGGGGTGGGGGGGGCAGGCTCCCCGCTGAGCACACAGCCTGATGCAGCCTTGATCCCAGGACCCTGAGATCATGACCTGAGATGAAGGCAGAGGCTTAACCCACTGAGTCACCCAGGCACCCCCTAACAATGCAAATTTTTGAGGGAGAAGTTACTCTAGCTTTAATATCTAGGAAGGAGTATGGGATGAAAGCAACTTAGAGTTCTAATCAATTCTACTGGGACTCCAAAATTTGCCAGAAAATCTGACCCATGGCTGGAGGGGGTGTAACCTCTTTGGAAGGCAACTGGGCACTATCTATCTCGATCAGCAGGGCGCCAGGCTGGCTCACCGGTGGAGGTGGACCGTGGGACTCTTGATCTCAGGGTATTAAGTCCGAGCCCCACGCTGGGTCTAGAGATGACTTAAAAATAAAATCTTAAGGAAAATGCAATACCCTTTGACTGTATAATTTCATTTCTGTAAATTTATCCCTCAAATATGCTCACAAAGATGCAAAATAACACCTGTACAAAGTTACTCATCTCTGCATTGTTGTAACAGCAACAAAACTGCATGTTCAACAATAGGACCCTGATTAGATGAAGTGTAACACATCACCCTGCGCTCCTGTGCAGCTGTAACAGAGCTCTTTATGCGCGACTGTGTAATGGTACTCCAAATGTATTTTTCTTTTGTTAATATTTCATTTTTAAGTAATCTCTACACCCGACATGGGGTTCGAATTCACAACCCCAAGATCTAGAGTCACACACTCCACTGACTGAGCTACCCAGGCGCCCCTGAAATACCTCTCTTAATCTTAACGTAAGTAGTATGGTATCCTACAATTTGTGTAAAACGTAACAGCGATTAATAAAATACATGTTTCTATTTATCATTTCTATTTCTTGCGTAGGCACACAACCTTTGAAAAACTACACAAAAACTGCTAACTGGTTGTGGGAAAGTTATTACTTCTTTTCTTAAAAAAAGACCCACTGGTTCAAAGCAAAGGCAGGAAATCTTTATCCTCGCTGGTCTCTCTCCACTGAAACTGACCAGCATTCTTCTCCACCCGCTCTCTCTCCTATTACATTAGTTAAGACTTTGATTGCAGGAAAGATACAAGCCCAACGGGCCTGAAGATGCTGGCTGGCTTGCGCCGAAGTAAGAATAAAGCACTCCGGTAAAAAACAGATAGAAAAAAAAAAATCTCTCTTCCTGAATATGTTCTACCTTTCACATTCTCGTACCCTGCAAGGCCCAACCATACTTTTTACTTTTGAGATCTGCTATAAATCTCCTATAACTTTATAAATAAATCTCCCCCTTTTCTGTTTAAGGTAACCTGCATAGCTACCTCTTTTTACTGGGCGGTGTTGAGCCAGCAGGGATGCCAAAAGTACTGAGCACTCAATATGCCTCGGTGCCCTCCTGGGCAATGTCACAAACGTTTACTGCTCAAAACTAAGCCTACACCTATTTCATGCCCTACGGGAACTGAGATGAGAAAGATAAGTCACTTGTCCAAGGTCACTTGGACACTCCCAGAAGAGCTAGAATTTAAGCCAGGCAGTCTGACTCAGAGTTCACGAGGGCGATTGCCCTCCATTAGGTACAATTTATCTGTTACCTGTAGATAACAAAGTACACTTGTAACTCAATGCAGATGGTCACAATCCAAATAAAAGGTTTCCCGAGGTCTAATTTCTGGCATCAGCGAACTGAGGCCAACAATGAGAGTATCTTGAGGCATATTTTGTGAATGGGATCTTTACGAGGCCTTCCAACTTTGAAAGAGTTAAATCTGGTCCAACGAAAGCCCATCACCTGTGCCTGAAGGCAACCAGTCAATCTGAAGAAAGACTAAACTTCCGCACAATTTTATTAGAAGCTTGAAATTGCCTGTTATTATTTACAATTTCCAACTGTTTGTGACATTCTAACTAGAGAATTCACACAGGACCAAGCCAGGATTGGATTTTAGCAAGACAAATAACCTAAAACGGGCACCTCTCCCCCAAGAACAATAGGCTAGAGGATCCAGAAACAGACACGAGTAAATTAAGGAATACATTAAAGGTGGCATTTCAAATCAGAGGGGAGAAGACAATTTATTCCATGCATGATGCCGAGACAAACCATCAGGCATCTGGAGCCTGATCTTAGTGTAGTCACCAAAGTAAATTCTAGGAGGAACAAAAATTTAAAAATAAAAACTATGGG
The DNA here is from genome assembly GCF_963455335.1 of Martes martes. NCBI lineage: Eukaryota > Metazoa > Chordata > Mammalia > Carnivora > Mustelidae > Martes > Martes martes. Next base: position 5,762,615 of record NC_137903.1, on the reverse strand, counting down.
TAAATTATCTTTTTAAACAATGGAATTCACAAAAAGCTATTTAAAGCACAAGATCGAGAAGCATAGAAAGAAAGAGCATTGGGGGCACCTGGGTGGCTCAGTCATTAAGCGTCTGCCTGCAGCTCAGGTCGGGATCCCAGTGTCCTGGGACCGAGCCCTGCCTCAGGACCCCAGCCCAGAGGCAAGCCTGCTTCTCCCTCTGCCACTCTTCTGGCTTGTATTCCCTATCTCGCTGTGTCTGTCAAATAAATAAAATCTTAAAAAAAAAAAAAAGAGCAGTAAATTTGACTATATAAATATTAAAAACATGTCCATGGTGGGGGGGGGAAAAAAGGTGGCCACAAACAAATTAAATGACAGACACACTGGCAGAAAATGTTTGCGACATATTTGACAAAAGGACTAATTTCTGAATATATAAAGACTTTGAACCGATTAGTAAAAATGATCAACAGCTCAACAGCAAATGGCAAAAGATACAGAAGGTTATTTTTAGGAAAAAAAATAATAAAAGAAGTTAAAAGGCTCATAAACATGTGCAAAAAAATCATAAAATTGAAGAAATGCAAATTTAAAACAATGCTACACCATGTTTTACCTCCAACATAAGAGACATTATAGTGTAATGGTTAAAATTGAGGGCTTGAGGGTGCCTGGGTGGCTCAGTTGGTTGAGAGTCTGCCTTCAGCTTGGGTCATGGTCCCAGTGTCCTGGGATCAAGTCTTGCATCAGGCTCCCTGCTCAGTGGGGAGCCTGCTTCTCCCTCTCCCACTCCCCCTGCTTGTGCTCTCTCTGTGTCAAATGAATAAATAAAATCTAAAAAAAAAAAAAAAAATTGAGGGCTCTAGAGTCAGAATACTTGGGGTTAAATCCTGGCTCTACACCTTACTGTGTATGGCCCAGCTTCTTTGGCTGGGGTGGTTCTAAGAACCAAATGAGAAAATGTAATAATAAGCAATCAGAACTGTGGCTGGCATATAGCAACTATATTCATTCTTATCAGACTGACAAAAACAATAAAAACATGAGTAGTTGTGGTGCAAAGAGAGGACTGGGCCCTCTCGTACACGGTCAGGACTTGTACAAACTGGCACAATGTCTTTGGCAACTCCCATTCTAAACGCACAAGCCATCTGCCTTTGCAACTCGCTTTTAGAAGCGTATCCTATCAATCACATGTTCATAAAATTATATACCTATCTATATCTATATATTCATAAAGAGATACATATATATACAGCTTTTCATTGCAAGAATGTCTATAACAAAAAAAAAAAAGAATGTCTATAACACGGGTGCCTGGATGCCTCCGTTGGTTAAATGTCCAAACTGGTTTCGGCTCAGGTCATGACTGCAGTTTCGGGAGATCAAGCCCAGTGATGAGCTCCCCGCTCCGTGAGGAGTCTGCTTCCCCTCTCTCTCTTCCTCTGCCCCTCCCCCTGCTCATGTGCTCTCTTTCTCCCTCTCAAATAAATAAATCTTAAAAAGAATGTCTATAACAACAGAAGACTGGAAAACAACCTAACTGGTCACCCAGATGGGACCAAGCAAATACACGACATTGTGTCCTAAAGTGGAATAATATACTGTCGTGAAAAAAAATCCCCAAGACAGTTTAAAAAGGCGATCACAGGACAATGTGGGTATCCTGACACTATCGGTGCTAGAATGCACAGAATACTCGGACACAAGAGAATAGTAAAAGTAGTTACTATCATGAGAGTAGCCCCAATTCCCTCTGAGGACCGAGACTGGGAGTCGAAGGCAGATGGAGATTTGCTCGGCATTAAACATCCTGCTGTAAAAATGGAACAATTCCCCCCACATACTTTACTTTTTTCCATGAAACAAAAACTAGTTGATTTTTTTAAAAAAGAGTGTAGTCATTCAGATCATCTTACAACTCTATTGGAAAAGCGTACCAGCTGAAGATCGAAGTTCCAAGAGAAATGCTGGTTGTTTGACTCGCACTGGCTTTGAGGACACAATGGATGTCGTAGAGCAAAGTCCTTGGTTCTTGAAGGTTCTGACTCGAGAGCGTTGAGAACCCCAGGGAACACACGCAAGTCCTCTCTCCGGACCTGATGTCTGATGTTCTCCAGCTGTTCCCTGCCTGAGCCTAGAGAACAAGGGCTGTTTGACTTCCAACTCTCCAAGTGCAGGGGGGCTCTTACATTTGGTGTGTTAGTTGGGATGACTGGAGGGGGGAGGGGAGGGAGAGGGACTGACAACTGTCCCCTAAAATGCTCTCTTGGTGCTCAATGATTTCTTTGAACAATTTACTTTTTTCCTTCCATCTTCACATCTCACGGTACAGACTTACAACTCACACAGCAGTTTCACTTTCTCATTCATTCCGACAACCCAGGAAATGGATACGATAATGCCGTTTTAGCTTTGTGTCCTGGAACCACCACTTAACACTCCATATCTGGTGCTTTCCACACCATCGCCTTGTCCATCCCTGCCCAATCTCCTGCTCCTAATTCTACCTCATCCCTGCCAACTCCATGCACCTGTGTTCTTAGGGCCTGTGATTGATCCTAGAGTGATGGAGGAGACCGGAGTCATTCAAGGACAAAGGACAAGATATGCTTTTTCCTTCTGGGGATAAATCTGAGTCACTTTTTAAAACATTATTCCTTTGTTATTCTGAGAAAATGAAGAAGTGTGCCCTATAAACGGAGTCTCACTAGTATTGAGTACCTACTATGCAGTGATACTGATTGAACACCTCCCACTGTATCTCACATACCCTCTAAAGGCAGGCTCTATTATCTTCACAATACGAATGAGTCTAGAGAAACTTAAAAAGGGAGCCAACTGTTTAAAGCCACACAGCTCCTATGACACTATGTCGAGTGAGGACTCCAGCCCCGGCGCCTGGCTCTCAAGTCCGGGGTACGTTCCAGCACAGTGCCCCCAAAACACAGCTCTAGGAGTTCCACGGTTTGTTAAGACGGCTCAAGACCACAGTCAAAGACAATCCAGAAGTTCTTAAGTAGGGTGTATTATGCTATTAAAAAGGGCTGCTCTTCAGCTCACTTTTTCATGTTTATTTACGTTGCCTCTGGCGGTTCTAAAACGAAACCAGACCTGAATGTCCAGGGAGAGTTTGGGGCAGTGTCATCCAAGAAAGTGAATACCAAGTAGAAGGGCCGGCAGTCCTGGAAGGTCCGCCTTCCGCCGTTGCCAGGCAACAAAGATAAACAGCAAAAAGTGGCAGGATCATGGCCACTAACTACAGTGCCAACCAGGTAAGTTCTTTTTCCATCTCTAACATTTAACTTTGCCTTTGGACTGACCCTCCCAGAGGATTCTGATTATTGAATGAGTAGCTGAAAGTGGGGTGAGATGGTATTTTTCACCTCTTCAGCTACTCAGGGTAGAGAGGCCCCATGCACAAGCAAAAGGCATCTTGGGGTTAAGTTTGTAGGATCTAAACAAGAGGTCAGCAGGGTTTTTTCTGTAAAGGGCCAAAGGGTAAATATTTTCAATGTTTTAGGGCCACATGGCAAAACAGAGATGTTATGTAGTACTTAAAATAGCAAGAGAAAGGGGCGCCTGGGTGGCTCAGTGGGTTAAAGCCTCTGCCTTCGGCTCAGGTCATGATCCCAGGGTCCTGGGATCGAGCCCCACATCGGGCTCTCTGCCTGCTTTCTCCTCTCTCTCTGCCTGCCTCTCTGCCTACTTGTGATCTGTCAAATAAGTAAATAAAATCTTAAAAAAAAATAGCAAGAGAAAATATTTTTCCATTAAATTCTTGACAAAATTAATTTTTTGTAATACTAAATGAAAAAATAGAACTCTTTTGGGATGAGAAAACACTTCTTTGGGATGCAAAGCTACTGTTCCCTTTAATCAAATCAATTGCAAATATCCATCTATAAAAACAATTCTTTGCTTTCTCAGGTCAACCCAAGACAGATAGGAGGATGGACTGGGCTCATGGACCACATTTGCCCATCCTTGGTCTAGATCAGGGCTGCCCAATAAAAAGCTAATGCGAGTCACCAATGTAATTTAAAATTTTCTAGTAGCTATATGAAAAAAACTAAAAAGAAATAAAATTAACTTTAATAATATATTTAACCCAGTAAGTCTAAAATATTATTTCAATGTTTAGTCAATATTTAAAAAGTTATAATACAATGCTTACATTCTCTTTTTTTTTGTACTAACTCTCTGAAATTAAAAAGCACCTCCCTAGTCTAATGGGACTAGTCACATTTCAAGTGTCCGATAGCCACATGTGGCTAGTGGCTCCATGTTGAAAAGCACACGCTTAGACCAAAAAATTACACCTTCTATAGGAGTTAAGCCTAGCTTGGCTGTTTAGGTCTCTGGTCATCAACTCTAAAGAACGGGGCCTCGTCATTTCCCAGGGACGGGGCCTTTGAGCTTCACAGAGATTCTCATCTTTCTCTCCACAGTATGAAAAAGCTTTCTCACCCAAGTATCTGCGGAACTGGTCTCCCGCCAAGCCAACGAAGGAGGTATTGCGTGTGCAGAGTTCCCACGGGGCCATTTTCTGATTCTTTCCACCACGTCCTCTGGAATTCACTGGCACCTAATTCCTTCAGCCATCTCTAAATTCCCATAGCCTCTCCCCTCCCCCAGCCCTTAACTCGAGCCTCAGATACCTTCTCTCTCTTTTCCATTCCATTTTCACAAGCACTTCTCTCCTCGCTTCTACCCCAGAGAATTTCCTCCCATGAAGGCTACACTCAGATTATCGCCAATGATCGCGGTCATCTGTTGCCTTCAGTGCCCCGTTCCAAGGTGAGATACTGATCCCCGTTCCTCCTGAGGACGGTAAAGAACCAGGGCACAGAACCGGAGTAACCAAGATGGGAGGTTTACAATCTAGCATGGCCGCTATCTGGAAATTAAAGTTCAATCTAATTCCCATTGCAACATGACTGTCCCCAAACTTGCAGCCAGTTTATCGAGCACAAGAGTTGTGCTGAGCACCCAGAATGCCTTAAACTGATGAACGAACACCTTCATGTGATCCTTAACGCAGTGAGTACTCTGCTAGACTTAAGTTAAGCCAACAGAGTTAATACGGTGAAAAAATCTGGGTAACTTAAGTGCGAAAGGGGGTAGACGACGAGTGGGGAGACTGGGAGACTGCGCTTTCAGTCTGGTTTCACTACCACGCGTCCCAAGGGGGAAGGGGGGAAGGAAGACAACAGACCTGCCAACAGGTCAGCAGTCCTGGGAAAAGCCTGTTGAAGAACCTCATCTTCTTCCTTTTAGGCAAGCCCTTGGGGATCTTTTATGGGCACCTGGCAAATGCCTCTGAAGATACCCCCTGCTCGGGTGACCCTGACCTCCCGTACGGTTGCTGGTGCTGCCTCCCTCACCAGATGGATACAGAAAAATCCGGATTTGCTCAAGGCCTCCAATGGGCTGCGTCCTGAAATCTTGGGCAAGGTATCTCTTCCTCCCACCTAAGCTCAAATCCTATTATCGGCATTTCTTTTCAGTCTCAAAAATCCCTCTTGTTATACCACCACCACCCAGCAGGGGGAACCTCTAACCAACTTGGTCTTCTCCTACCTGGTCCCTAACTCTTCTGATTCTTAACGAGAGGTGCTAAGGACATTTTCCCCCACAGTGCAAAATGATCTGATCTGACCTTTTGTCTATGGTATGGGGAGAAAGACGGTGAGAATTCGAAGATGGACTGGGAATGACCTAGGCCTGACCAGAAACATGACTGTCTGTTCCATTCTGCCCGGCAGCCTCATGATCCAGACAATCAGAGGAAACTCGGGAAGTCCATCACAAAGACTGTACAACAAGCCCCAAGTCCGACCATAATTCCTGGCTCCCCGGATGTAAATCTCAATTCCCCAGACCGACCCCAAAGCTCACACCCCTCTGCAGGTCACACTCCAGGTCCCCAAAGCCCAGCCAACTCTCTCAAGAGCCCACGAGGATGTCCATGTGTGCTAGAACACCCGGCAGGTCCTAATCCAGCTGCAGTCCAGAAATACAAACCTGGAATTCCAGAAGCACCCAGAGACCACACTGAGAAAAACTGTCTGAGTGGTGTAAGTGAGACCCCCAGTGAGGGACGCAGAACAGGGAAATTATAGGGTGGGAATAAAGGCAAACTTGGAAAATAAACATCATCTGTTGAATCTATTACTGACTTGGATGTTTTTTCCTTCTCTTATGGCTCCTTCTCGTACCCCACGACTAGGAGGCGGGTTGGGGGAAATAGAGCAGGAAAAGAACATGGCAGCGGCTGGAGGCAGAACACGTTTTCACAAGGACTAAGTCAGTTCTCTTCCAAGTGACCAAGAGGAAGTTGGTCCGAACTGTAGCAGAAGAAACCTCAAAGAACCAGCCTCTTACCCCCACCCCAGTCCCTCATTTTTCATCCTAAGCACACACAACTAAAACTTCTAGGTCCGAAGTATGATTGTTTAGTAGAGCATACACACGCATGTCTAGAGAAGAGAGGGGAAGAAAAGGGAAGGGAAGCCAGAGAAGAAGACACCATCCTTGTCTGCGACTTCCCATCTGGTGACAGAACACATGGGGAAGACAAACTAGACAGAGTTCTAGAAGTAAAACTCAAGCAAAAGGATATACATAGTTTGATAAAAGATCTACAGAAGTGACTGGAAGTCAGAGAAGAAAAAACAGAGAGAGATGATAAGTAGAAATTTAGGGCAGAATAACAAACATGAGGACCATTCTACCCCAGTCCCAAGCACCCAAATGGTAAGGAGCCACCAAAAAAAAGGTACGATGTTCCCTATGCACTTCCCAGCTTCCAACATTTGCTCACTCTCCTATTCTGCGGTCTTCCCGGGTGCCGGCTGCTCAGTGTAATGCCCTTGCCAAACCCTTCCCAGCTCTAAGGCCAGAGTGTTCCCTCATGAATGCTTGTCTCCCACTCCAAGGTCAACTAGAGAAGACGTAGGGTTTAAGCTGGAGAAAGGCTACAAAGGCTTCCCAGGGCTCGTCCAGCAAGAAGGGGGAAGTGATCATCACGAGAAGCAGGAGACTACTTGGGGAGCTGGGAGGAAGACTGCTGAGGCGGGAGGTCCCCGCTGTCCTCGCTTCAGCGACGTCTTCCTGCCCAACTGCCCCCAATTACGGTCATTGTTCCTCCTCTCCAACCCACAGCTTTAACCGGCTGACCAACAACTCAGAAAGATAGATCTGCTACCCCTGAGTTTGCAAAGACTATCAAACCGCACTCCTGCCGAAGGAGTCAGGGCTCCAGACGGCCGGCCCACACGGAGTTTAAAGGCAGCGAGATTTCCCGTTTAATTACAAATTTTGGCAGGTCGTCAGTGATCCCTCCTCTCTTATCTCCCCGCTCTCTGTTCTCGCCCACTCTACGTACTTAGCTCATCATCCCTTTGCTGCCACCTCCACTGGTCCTCTGGCTCCCTTACTGGACCATTTGCTGAACTGTCTGTCCCCTGAGGTTTATGAACAGTTCTCAGTGGGATTCTGGAGCCCGTGATAATGCAAAACTTCCACATGCTTAACCTCCTCTCTCTTGCTCCTTCCATCTCTGGCTCCTTGCATTCGATTCCCTAAACACGGTTCCAGTGGTCAGCGGCAGGACAGGCTGTTTCCCTTCTCAGAAAGGTCAGATTGGGGGATGCAAATGCCTGAGACCAGAGGGAGAGGGAGGAAATTGGCTCCACCCCAAACGCCATTCTCTTGGTTTTCTAGATTTCAAGGAGAGTCAAAGACAAAATCAGTATTTTAATTCAGTTTCGGAAACAGATGTCACATGAATTTGGATTAGAAAAGAGGCTTGTTTTTCCAGAAATGTGGGGGGAAAAATAACCCTTAATATGTTCATTGTAATTTTCTGGACCTTCCTTTTGCATTAAAAGCTACATATCTTCTCCCCAAAGCACCTGCTTGAAGAGTCAACCGACCCTCTTTACCTCCTGTGAGCTGGGACAGGCTGACTCCCCCCCACCCCACCCGTCTTCCTTCAGTCACACTGTGTGGGTGCTGAAGACCCCGGGCTCTGACCAATGAACAGGACTGTCCTTTAAGCCAGCAACCCACAGGCAGTGGCACCCAAAGCCCCACTCCCAGTCCCCACGGCAGAGGCCACAGAGCTGGCATTGTTTCCACTGTCTTGGGAAGAAGCAGCTGACTGTCAGCACAAATCAAGGCCCAATATGGAGAGAGAATGACGGCTCCCAGGCCCAGAGCAGGCTGCAAGCTGGGGGCAGGAAACGGGAAGTTTTGAGTCATCCCGTCTTGAGCAACAAGGGAGGAAACTGGACCCTCTCCCACTGCTCTGCTTCTAGGAGGCAGTCTGCTGCCACTGAGCTCCAAGGGGATGTGCAAGCACAGAGGGTCTAAATAAATCGGGAGAACTTTGTCTTGGCTGGAGATGAGAGCGACAAAGAGGAAGGCAGGTCAGGGAATCATTTAGGGGAAGACAATGCTGCGAACTTCGGCTCCTCACATGGCGGCCAGCCCTGCAGAGGTCAACACGGTAAGAACCAAGACAGCCACTCCGGACTGGTACAGCTGGGGGATCTTCAGGCCTTTCCCTAGGTCCCATACCTGCACAAAAAAGAAGAGGGGGGAAAAAAGAGAGAAGGAGAAAGACTTTCAGCAATCAGGGCCCTGGGTGCGCTCCTTTCCGAGAAAGTGGCTCCATCTCAAGCAGCAGGCAGCTCCCCTCGGCACGGCTCTAGGCAAAAGCACTTCCCCTGGGCCCCACGTTTCTCAAAACCCTACGCGGAACCTACCACCCAGTTGTCCCAGCGATAGAAAAGGCCTAGTGCAAAATACAGCCCGTATATACAAAAGCTTCCAGACTAAAGAGATTAAACGTTCCCTCATGACAACAAAACCAAATCACTGTTTCCCAAAGTGTTTCTCCACAAACTAGTTCCTCAGAATGCTTAAAGGTGTTGCTTGGGGGAGAAAAGTTCCATGCTGAATAAATCTAGTAGACATTTTACAGCGACGCTTTTGAAACAACTGACGAACACACACCGTGACGCTCCAGAACAGGGACGTAGGAAAGAGTCACGGTTTCTTAGCTACAGTCCATCAGAGAACCAGCGCCACCGCCCCCTGCCCCGGCCTTTGAGAAGTAACATCCAGGCACAGACCCAGAAGTCCTTTAAAAACCGCCGGGACCTAGAACACTATTTCTTTTTTTTTTTTTTTTAAAGATTTTATTTATTCATTTGACAGACAGAGATCACAAGTAGGCAGAGAGGCAGGCAGAGAGAGAGGGGGAAGCAGGCTCCCTGCCAAGCAGAGAGCCCGATGCGGGGCCCCATCCCAGGACCCTGAGATCACGACCTGAGCTGAAGGTAGAGGCTTAACCCACTGAGCCACCCAGGCGCCCCTAGAACACTATTTCTTAATTTTGTTTGCCAGTGTATTCACAGCAAAAGTTCATGAAAGAATAAGCAATATTTACCATTACTACATGTGCTGCATTCTATATACTGTATGCTATTACATTTCTAGTGGTTTTTTTTGTTTGTTTTTTTAAAGCAAGCTCTATGCCCAGTGTGGGCCTTCAACCCATGACCCCAAGGTCAAGTTGTGCTCTCCACCAACTGAGTCAGCCAGGAGCCCCTAAATTTCTGGTTTTGTTGGTAACAACCCACTATATCGATTTTCTACCCACTCCATCAAAAAACCAGGGTTTTAAAAACACTGATGGAGCCTCTCCTGTCACACAGGGATACTAATGTATTATAGTTCTATTATACTCCACGTTCCTAAAAGCTCCCCTAGGGCAAAGGTAGAATTTTTAGGTGCTACACTTTCCACACTTGACTGCCCCAGGGTACACAAACGCCCACACTGTGAATGTTAAACTGAATGAGGAGTACTTAAGAGGAAAGTCAGAGAGAGCGCTGGGGTGGGGGCGGGGAGGGGGTGCGGGTGGAGAATCAAGCCTCCACCTAGATCAGATTAGGAGTCAAGCAGATGCCACACAGAGCTGTCTTGCTTATACAGGCATGGTGTTTTGCCAAAAAAACCCCGAGTCCTACTGGCTGGCGGTGCCGGGGAGGGGGGGATATATTCTCTAGAATGCCAGAGACCCTGTCCCTTCCCACTCCTATCAGTTCCAGTCCCCTCTCCCCACGAGATCTTCTGGGAAGGCAACCGTCAAGCTCAGAGAGCAAGCAGGGCCGTCCGCCGGGGGGCACAGATCAAATCCTGTCCCGCACTCACAGCCGGTACTTGCTACAAGAGAAAATAAAAGCAGATTTAAGGGCTTAAGAAAAGCCTTTAGGCTCCTCACTTCTCTCAACAAAGAGATTACCATTAGGGGAGGAACCAGGGCAGAAAAACCTTGACTGAGCCCTGAGATTTTGCAAAACCTCTTCCCTTTCCCTCCCCCCATACTGAGACAAAAGCAAATACGCGGCACCGCCAGAGCCCGGATGTGCCCAGAGGAAGCTGATCAGCTGCTTTTCCTGAGGGAGATTTGTTCTGTGGAATGAGAAGTCATTAATGGAAATGCCCCCCTTCTTGATCCCCTCCCGGAGGGAAAAGTGAAGTCACTGAGAATCAAGCTGCACACTGCCCCAGGGCACAGGTGATAGATACACTTAATGGGTCATTTAGTCTCTCACTTTTCCGATTCCATTAAACTACTGGACCAGACTGAAATTCAGAAAGTGCTGGTCTCTAGATTCTGATGTGGAAATTATAAAGGTCAGATTAAGGCAAGAGGACCCGTCTGACAGATGCTCAGGTTAGGAAGGAAGTGGAAGATAAGAAAGAATGGAATCAGGGCGCCAGGGTGGCTCAGTGGGTTAAAGCCTCTGCCTTCGGCTCAGGCCTGATCTCAGGGTCCTGGGATCAAGCCCCGCATCAGGCTCTCTGCTCAGCTCATCTCTCTCCCTGCTCCCGTTCTTTCTTTCTCTCTCTCTGACTCTCTCTCGTAATAAATAAAATCTTAAAAAAAGAGAGAGAGAGAGAGAAGGAGGGGCTCCTGGGTGGCTCAGTGGGTTAAATGTCCAACTCCTGGTTTCGGCTTGGGTCAGAATCTCAGGGTCTTGGGATCGAGCCCCATGTTGGGCTCCGCGCTCAGCAGTCTGCGTGGCCCTCTCCCTCTGCTCCTCCCTGGCTCACACATGCCCTGAGTACACGTGCATGCGCTCTCTCTCTCTCCCTCAAATAAATTTAAAAAACAGTAACAAAAAATTTTTAAAAAGAGGGAGAGAGAGGAGAAAAGTCATGTAGGAGGCAGCCCGGACAGTTTTCAGGCCATAAAAAGATTCCTAACCCCAGTATTAAAATCTGGGATCCTAGGTACCTAGTTACTGTTAGAGTTGGCTCCATTCTCTCCAAGAGCTCAACAAAAACCAAATCCGGTTCACGCAATCCAAAGTCAAGGTAATAGAAGTTAACATCAGAATTAATAATTAAATTAATAATTTGAGTCCAGCTGGACCTGTCACCCCCGGTTGGTAGGAATGACAGACTGAAAGGAGCAACCATCTAGCTCAGAACTGAAAACCCAGGGTCTAGAAAGGAACCTGACACATGGTAGGTACCAATTAATTATCTAGTAAGCCTGCCTTCTATGTCAGAGGGACGGCCTGGCTTCAGGGGCCTCTCTCAGCAACACGCCTCGTAAAAATGGAAGCGTTCACACCGAGACCCTGCAAGGGCCTGCCAGGCCAACACCCAGAGCTCGGTGGGATCCCCGGCAGGGCTGCCACGGCGTGCGCGCGGGTCCCGTTTAGCTCTCCCTGGAACCCCTAGCAGAGGTCCAGACAACGAACTTCAGGGGTGGCACTGAACCCAGGCAACGCAGGAGACTCCTACACTCCCCTACACTCCCCTCACCCAGAAGATGTATAAACCAACCATTAACTTACCAAGTGTCGGATCCCATTCCAGGTGTGATACATGAGAGGGAAGACAAGCGCAAACTTGGCCGTGTAGATCAGTGATGGCCCCAGACACAGGGACTTCACAAGCTCCAAATGAGACTCAAAGTTCCCAGGGATCAACAGGGCCGACAAGCCAAAGAGAGAGACACCTGCGGAGAGAACCAAGTAAGGGCATTACAGCCGTCCAGCAGCTAGCACGACTGTGACACAAGAACTGGGTTCTCTGTCAGGCCCTGGGGCCCCATACGATTCTGACCCATTGTGAAACGGGGAAGACGGAAACTCATGTTCACGTCTGCAGCAGAAGGTAGGTACTTGGGTCCTGACCCTAATCTCTTGAACCTGCCGTACACGTTAGCGTCACATTCCTCCTTTCAGCATTTCTCTCTATAAAGACGTCACCTGCCGCCGAAGAAGTCACCTTCTGACTGTACCTTACATTATAACTCATTAGAAAAAGTAAGATCGGTATATTCAGCCCAAGGTAAAGACTGAGAAAGAATTTTACATCTTTACACCACACACACACACAAAATGTAACGCAAAATGGATCAAAGAGCTAAACGTAACAGCTGAATCACTAAAATGCGGAGAAGAAACCACAGGCATCCACCTTCGCGACCCGAGATTAGGCATCGGCTTCTTAGGTATGGGGCCGAAACCGTCACGACAAAAGAAGAAATTGGACTTTACCGACATTAAAACTTTTTGTGCTGCAAACAATGCCACTAAGAACGTGAAAAGATGAGTACAAGGCACAGCACAGGGAACGCTGTCAATGGCAGTGTAAGCGCGAGCAAGGGGACAGACGGCAGCAGCGACTACGCTGAGCAGAGCACAACGCAGAGGAGCTCAGCCAGTACGTCGCACACCCGAAACCCACGGGACGCTGTGCGCCTACTATGCTCAAGCTAGGAATAAAAAAGTAAAAACACAACACAGGGAGAGAGAAAATATTTGCAGATCATATGTCCGTAAGGGACCTGTATCCAGAATATACTAAAGACTCTCAGAACTCAGTAATGAAAAGACAACCCAACTGAAAAATGGACGAAGGATCTAAATAGGTCTCTCTCCAAATACAGATAAATAGATGGCCAACAAGTATGTGAAAAGATGCTCCACACCACTAGCCATTAGGGAAATGCGAATCAAAACCACGAAGAAAGAGCGCCTGGGGGCTCCGTGGGTTGAGCGTCTGCCTTAGGCTCAGGTCATGATCCTGGGGTCTTGGGATCCAGTTCCGTATCAGGCTCTCTGCTCAGTGGGGAATCCGCTTCTCCCTCTCACTGTCCCTCTGTACTCTCCCTCTCTCTCGAATAAATAAATAAAATCTTTCCAAAAAACAAACAAACAAACCACGAAGAGAAGCTACTCCACACCTACTAGGATGTTATAATTTATCTAAATACAAAATTATGTGCATTTATATAAGACATACGCGTTTATACAAATACCAAATGCGTTTAATTTTTTTTCGTAGACAGAGAGAGACTGAGAGAGCTAGCCAGCAGGGGGGTGGGGCAGAGGGAAAAGAAGAGAATCTTAAGCCTAGCACGGAGCCCAGGGCCGGGCTCAATCTCATGACCCTGATATCACGACCTGAGCCAAAATCAAGTCAGACGCTTAACCAACTGAGCCACCCAGATGCCCCTTGAATATGTCTGATTTATTTTAATAACATATAAATATAAAAAGACAGATAATAACAAGTGTTGGCAAGGATGTAGAGAAACTGGGATCACACTCATTGCTGGTAGGAAGGTGAAATGCTACAGCCACTCTGGAAAACAATCGGGCAGTTTCTCAAAGCGTTAATAGAATTAGGGGCGCCTGGATGGCTCAGTGGGTTAAGCGTCTGCCTTTGGCTCAGGTCATGATCCTGGAGTCCCAGAATCGAACCCCGCATCAGGCTCTTCTCCCTCTGACCCTCCCCTATCTCGTGCTTTCTCTCTCTCAAATAAATAAATAAAATCTTTAAAACAAAATAGGAGCTTATGGTTTATTAGGGGAGACACAAGTAAATCAGCCTATAGCCCAAGGTAAGGTGCAGGAGGGCACTAGCCCTGTGACAAAGGCCTCTGTGTGCATGGGGCGCTCGGGAACACACACAACAATCAAAACCCACCTGGCAGGAGGGGGAGAGGGTCCTGAAAAGCTTTTTCTCAGAGGTGTGCTTACGCTAAGTTCTGAGAAAAGAGATGAGGGGGCAGAGAAGTGGGCTGGCAGGAGACATCGAAGAGGGCCTTGTATGCTAGACTACAGAGTTTGAACTTTCCTGCCCGTCAAGGATGATAGATTTCACCCTGGGGCCAAACATAGTTCATCTCAGTCCCAACCCATATCAATTAGTAATGCCTACCTAGTGTTCCAGTAAGCCATACAGACAGCCAGCACATACATGAAAAGATGCACAGTATCACCAATCATCAGGGAAATGCAAATCAAAACCACTATTATGTCACACTGGTCAGGATGGCTAGTATCAAAAAGAGAAGAAATACCAAGTGCTGGCAAGAATGTGAAGAAAAAATCTGACCTCTTGTACACCGGTGACGGGAATGTAAATTGGTGCAAACACTGTGGGAAACAGTATCGAGGTTCCTCAAAAAATTAAAAACAGAAATACCACAGAATCCAGTTAGTTCCACTACCCGATATTTACCCAAAGAAAACAAAAATACTAATTCGGGGCGCCTGCCTGAATCAACTGGAGGAACATGATTCTTGATCTCAGGGTTGAGTTCAAGCCCCATGCTGGGTGTAGAGATTACTAAAAACAAACAGACAAACAAAAAACACACTAATCCCCTATGTTTCTGGTAACATTATTTACGATGGAAGATATGGAAGCAGCCCAAGTGTCCATCAGCAGGTGGACGGACAAGGAAGATGTGGTAGATGTACACAGCAGAGCATCACTCAGGCATAAAAAAGAGCGAGATCTGGCCATCTGCAAGAACACGGATGGACAGAGCAGGTATTATGCTACGTGAAGTAAGTCAGCTGGAAAAAGACGAGTGCCGGGCGCCTGGGTGGTTCAGTTGGTTAAGCATCTGCCTTCCGCTCAGGTCCATTCCAGGGTCCTGGGACTGACTCCCACAGTAGGCTCCCTGCCTACTGATGCGGGGTCTGCATCTCCCTCTGCCCCTCCCCACCAAAACCTTCGCTTGTATTGTCTCTCAAAAATAAATAAAATCTTAAAAAAAAAAAAAAGAAAAAAGACAAATACCGAATGATTTCCCTTACATGTGGACTCTAAGAAACTAAACGAGTAAGTGGGCTCTCAAACACGGAGAACAAGCTCACAGCTGCCGGGGGGGGGGGGCACAGCAGAAATACATAAACGGGATTAAGATGTACGAACTTTCAGTTATGAAATAAGCAAATCACAAGAGATGAAAAGTACAGCACAGGGAACACAGTTGGTCATACTGTAATGCCACTGTATGGTGACATGTGGTGACTTCACTTATCCTGAGCCCTCAGTAATGAATACAGTTGTCAAATCAATATACTGTATACCTGAAAAAAAATTTTTAAAGGTGTTATAGTGGGAAGGATTCGTAGTCTGTATCATATACGGAAGCAGTGACCTGCCATGGCCTCAGAAGGAGGGGATGGTTACTTGGGTCAAATACTGCCATTCCTAACGGGACGGATAAATCCTTACGAGCTTCAAACTGGACAGTGATATGGACAGATACACCCTTTGAAAAGGTCAACTTGGCAGCAACAGCGCGTAGATGAGGGGTCAGTGGAGGCAGGAAGTCGGATTAGGACTGTGCTAATTCCAAGTCTCTAATGGATGAAGGTGATGGCTCGACCCGACAGTGACAGGAGAATAAAGAATGGAAAATGTGGCAAAAGTTGGGGACGTGGGGTAAATGAGGTAAGTCAAGGATGGTGGTTCGCAGGGGCTACTGACTAGATAACGCCCATCAGCCACACAGCGAGCGAAGGAAACGCAGGCTGCTGTGAGTTTCGATTTTCGTCTGAGGACACAGCCCGGGGACTGAGGTCGATCAGCTGAGAGCTCCGCGAGGCTGGAGGTCCCCCGGGAACATCACGTGAGGATACGCGGTAAGCAGCTGGCTGAGGGCCTAAAGCTAGCCGGGCTCTGGCTTAAAGACCCAGATCTGAGGGTTCCCTGCATGTAAGCGATGAGTGAAGTCTGAAGTGTGCCTGGGGCAACCGGGGAGGTGGGGCCATGGCTCCTCATCGCTGGAAGCCCGGCACTGCACACAGAGCGCAACACAAAGCGGGTTCTTGACGCTACTGGGTCAAGAAGCACAGCTGGCCACGGGGGACCTGGGACTGAGACTGCAGGGGGGCCCATCCCGCGGGGCCGTGCCCTCAGCCTGCGGGGTCCGTACTAACTCTGAGCGGTGAGCATCAGCGCCGCACTGGAGGGGGCCAGCTGGTGTCTGGAGAGCTGGAAAAGCTGTTAATGGGAAAAACAGGCATTTGGTGTCAGAAGGGTTGTGAGTAAAACAGTCAGTGTAGGGCCTTTTTGGAAAGAACAGAGGCAGCCAGCCAGTACGGTCTCTCTTCTAATTACATCTGGCCTGGAACTTGTGTAATGATCCCAAGACCTCCTTGACCTCCCAGAGCCATTTATCTTTTCTGGTTACAAAAACACTGCAAAGAACTAGGCATTACAGAAATGTGTGGTTTAGAGAAGTCCCCATAATGCCGCTGCTCCAAGCCAACCATTTCATGTACATCCAGACACTGTCATTTCATATTTTTAAGTACCCAACCCGTCAGAAAAATAACACCTATTTCAAATGTTTATTGCTAAAGCCACCATTTACTTAAATTTTACATAATTATTTAATCTTCTTAACAATCTGAAAAATTAGCAGCAGCTAATTTTTTTCACAAACAGCAGAACAAATGAGGTTTAGAAACATTAAGAAGCATATCCGAGTTTACTGAGCATTAAGTGAGTGGGCTGGGATTTGAACACACAAACTCAGATTCTTTCCACTAACACCACACTTTTGTCGTAAGCACCTGTAAACTTCTGACTCAAAATTGTTGAGTCTCTTGAGAAAACTGGTGTAGCGGCAAGGGGTCGAACACATCTGATTTATTTCTGAGATAGTGGTTTGCTTTTGAATTGGTTTAACTAACTGATGAAATTCCTTAACATTCATAGAAGCAAAAGCTGAAGATGCTGCCGGTCACATCCTGGGATTTCTACTAGTTTTGACTCTGGAAGGTTATCCTAAAGAGTGGGCGGTGTTATTCTAAGGCGAGGCAGTCCTACCAGTCTGGTCTTCTAGGGGTTGGTGTTGCTACGAACAGCCTTCCCTGGGACTCAGCGGTCTGACCGCTGTGACATCGGGGGCAGATAGGCGCTAAGTCTGTCTGGTCAGCTAAGGCCCTCGTGTGGCTCTTGAAGTTTCAGAGCTGTGGGTTTGCCCTGAAATTCAGAGAACAGTGGAGGGGCCCCCCAACCTCCTATCTGTCCAGACTGCCAAAGATCCTGGAATCCTCTCAGGTCATCGCTTCTTCCCAAATCTCAAATTAGCTCAGTTTGGCTAGCTTTGGTGCCTCTGTGTTTTCAGCGATTTTTTTTCTCAGGGTGCCCCTAAACCAAAAGAAACACCTGACAGTTTTGTTTCTTAAGTAATTCGATTCAAGCAACTCAGGTATTTATGTCCTAACAACTGAGTAGCCACTGGGGAAAAAAAAAAAAAAACCATCCACATAATGGAAAAAAATTTTTTTTAAAACTTCACTCTTAAATAACCACAATTATTTACTAATGAGATGTATACACCACTGGATACAGAACAACATATCCGACCCTGCGCGTTGAACTGGACATCAGCAACATCATTTCCTGTTCCACACGGGCCAGGCTGAGGACTCGGCCCTTCAGTGAGAGCCCGCGTGAACGCACAGGCCAACCTGCGGCTCCGGCAGTCAGCTTCTCTTCTGGAAACACTAAAGGCCTCCATACAGACTATAAAGGAACCAGAGGAACTCCCAAGTGGCTGTTTTGTTCTTCTGAGCTTTTCATGAGATGGGCCACTAGCCACTGACTCTCAGGTGTGCTGTTACGTGTTAGTCAGGACTCCTGGTCGCTGAGGCGGTGTGGAAGGTGGTGAGCACGCCACTCCCGGGGAAAGGCGGTGTGGAAGGTGGTGGGCACGCCACTCCCGGGGAAAGGCGTGTGAGCTCAGCCCCCACTCCTGTCACTGACCAGCTACTGTCTCCTCACTTCCTCTTCTGCTTATTATCAACGCCTCGTTCAGACCGTGAGAATTAAGTACTAGAGATGAAGTTCCTGATACAGGCCCCGTAGGGATCACGATTTACATCACTGCCTGGAATATTTAATTCTGTACCGCCCAGAACATGTCTGATCATTTGCAGTTGAAAACCTCGCTCTCAGCCTCTCCTGCTTCAGAAGTGCGACAGCTCTGTCCTCGCGTTACCAAGATGACACGGCTTGGCAAGACTGACGATCCCCAGAGGAGAAAATGTGTCTCAGAACTGTTTTCTTCCTCTCAGGGCAGGAACCTCCCTCCCCCGGCCCCCAGACTGCAGGGCTGCCACAGGCATGACTTAACACGATGAGATTAGTGTGAGGACACTTCAGCTAAGAGAGCAATCGGGCGCCGTCACCCCGAGTTTTAATCACCACTTGGACAGCCCCACCGAGGCTCTTTCACATGTTTTCATTGTCACTTGCAGTGACATCTGCAGGGGCTTGCTGGGAAGAAGTGTCAGAGCTATGGCGGCTCCCGGAAGCGGCCGCAGGACTTCCCGACACCCCGCCCCGTGCTGCATACACAGCACTCGTCTGGGGGGAGGCTGGAGCCCATGCTGGCAGCCAGGCGAAAGCACCATTTAATCTGTCTTGGCAATTCGATGGGACAGCTTCAGTGGCTCTGTGTCCCCATCTAGACTGTTTAGCTGTTGGAGGGACCCTGCTCGGGCGCTGAGGCTGTAGGAGGTTGTACTGCCTGCCTCCTCGTATCCTAGACATCAGGGCAGAGTTTAGGAAATCGCATATTTGGTTTCCTCTCAGATATTTTTCACTTGTAATGAGGAAAGCTTTGGTCACTTTTGATTGAATTAACTGACTGATATCCCTTGTTCAATGATGTGATACGGTTAAGAAATATGTATTTGGTCTTTTCCCCCAGCTCCTGGCACACAGATCCTCTCGAGTGATCAAGGGTGCCCTTGGTATGCTATTGGGATAACTGGGGGCTGGGGCCCTCTGGATGGCTTCAGGATGGCGCCTGCTGCCAGAGAGACCAAGGCATGACTGAGGGCTGGAACTTTCGTCCCCAGCTCCTCCTCCTTGTCCCCACACCCCAGGTACCCACTAGCGGCCAGTGATCTGGCTAACCGTCAGCGCGTCAATGATTTAAGCAATGTGCCTAGATGAGGAAACCTCCCTAAAACCCCCCAAACGACAGGGTTTGGACAGTTCTTGAGTGTTGAACATGCCAAGGTGCAGACAGGGTGGTTTTAAAAGAAACCACAGGCCTAACCTGGTGACACTTAGGCCACATCAGCAAACCTAACTTAATGCCTCACCTAACTGCAGTTTCAGCTCTGCAGGAGTGTGACCTTTAACCAGTCAACGCGGACTTCCTGCTCAACACCAGGACATTTCCTGACAGATACCTTCCACCCCCCCCCCCTTAGGACAACGCTGCCTAAACAATGCTTTCCTTGCTAATAAATTCCTTTCTTTCCTTCTTTTCTTCCCTCTTTCTTTTTAAAAAGATTTTAACTAATCACTACGTCCAACATGGGCCTTGAACTCACAACCCACAAGATCAAGAGCCGCATGACTGAGCCAGCCAGGTGCCCTTGTTTTTTGTTGTTGTCCTTAAGCCTTCTCTCTGTCTTCAAAAACTTCTTTTGTTTAGCTCAGCAGAGCATCTCCCTCCTCGCTAGATGGGCTGCTGCCCATCCTGAACAATAAATAAGACCAATTAGATCTTTGTATTTACTCAGCTGCATTTGGGTGTCATTTAACACCAGAAACGGCATGGAAGCTCCACGGACAGCCCCCCTCTCCCCCCTCTACCTTGCCCTACATTTCTCTTGCATTTGGCTGTCCTGAGTTCCAGCCTTCATTTACAAAATCCGTAAATGTGAGCCAAGTGTTGTCATGAGCTCTGGTGAGCTAGTCTAGCAAATCAGCAAACCTGAGGAAGGGCTCATGAAAACTCTGATTTGTAGCCAGAACTTTAGATCTAGTGTGTAGCTCTCACAGTCCTAACTAGGCATTATTACAAGCAGAAAAGGAAGTGAGGATCTAGTAGCTGCTTAGTGACAGAGTGGGAACTGAACCCAGACCTGCCTCACTCCAAAGTTCGTTACTTTCTCTCCGTTGCCTCAATGACCAGGATTTTTTTTTTTTTTAAGATTTTATTTATTCATTTGACAGACAGAGATCACAAGTAGGCAGAGAGGCAGGCAGAGAGAGAGGAAGGGAAGCAGGCTCCCTGCTGAGCAGAGAGCCCGACGCGGGGCTCGATCCCAGGACCCTGAGATCACGACCTGAGCCAAAGGCAGAGGCTTTAACCCACGAGCCACCCAGGCACCCCATGACCAGGATTTCTAACACATTTGAGAAGCAGTGACTAATGTCCCATCTCATGACAAGCCTAGAAGAAAAAGCAGTCATTCTGGAGTTTCATTAGTTCCTTAAAGTCTGTAAGGCCTGTGGCTTTTCTAGAAAGGCAGCTAACTGCCTGAGCAGGTCTGGCTATGCATCCAGGCCATCTCTCACTGAAGGGCTGATTCTCTAATCTGACCTGTTTTTTACAACCATCCAAAATATTCAGGACCATCCTTAGACCCACTCGAGGTCACTGCATACTTCATTTATAGCTGCAGTCCTCTAAAATACCTTCCGTTAGTATTCACCTGTGCTTTTTATAAACTCTTGTTTTTACTGTTGTACGATGGCACATCTTGGTCACTGGCCCCCCCAGCCTCACTCACAGTGCAGCTCAGCCCCGGGCTGTTCTCAAGGTAGTCACTGGGCTTTATCTAGACTATTACACCATTGGTCACTGGGTAAAATGATGAGTATTTTAATCCCTACAGCCCCCAAGCAATGAAGAACGTTACTGGCCATCTCTTTCCATGTTTTAAAGGACTGTTCTTTTTTTTTTTTTTTTAGATTTTATTTATTTATTTGACAGAGAGAGAGAGATCAAAAGTAGGCGGGGGGGGGGGGGAGCAGGCTCCCTGCTGAGCAGAGAGCCCGATGCGGGGCTCGATCCCAGGACCCTGAGATCATGACCTGAGCCAAAGGCAGAGGTTTAACCCACTGAGCCACCTAGGCACCCCGAAAGGACTGTTTATAAAGTTCTTTTTCTTTTTTTCCTTTTTTTTTAGAGGGGGGGAGGGGCAGAGGGGGAGAGAGAGAATCTTAAGCAGACTCCACACCCAGCATAGAGCCTGATGCCGGGCTCGATCTCACAACCCTGAGATGGTGACTTGAGCCAAAATCAAGAGTCGGATGCTTAACCAACTGAACCACCCAGGTGCACCTATAAAGTTCTTTTTCACTAAATTCTATTTTAAAGTCAAACTAGTGTCATCAAACTTTTTGGCTCAACATGCTTTTTAGAGTTTATATATCGGCTGCAAAGTCTCTAGTCTGGAAGAATACCTTTTTGTGTAATTTAAGCTCTATGCCCAGTGTGGGGCTTGAACCCATGACTCCAAGATCAAGAGTCGTGTGCTCTACCAACTTAGCCAGCTGGGCACCCTGAGAACAGGAACCTTTTATGACTTCCAACGGTCGACAGGATTAAGTTCCAACTTCTCTGTGGGGCAAAGTCCTTTACTGTTTGGCACACTGTCCAGCCCTTCCTTCTGCCACTGTTCCCAGAACCAGACCCTGTCATCACCATCCAGTGACTCTGGGTGCTTCCCAAGCCCTAGGCCTTCGCATGAGGTAGTTTCTCCGTTGACTGCGTCCTCTACCTCCTCTTCGTGAACTCTCCTACTCATCCTTCTTTCAAGCTCTCCAACTCCTTCAGGGATGGTCCCTCCTCAGGGATCCCACATCTCTATTAAAAAGCTCTCACTGAGCTGCATGCGTAGTGCAGTCGACTGGGCATCCAACTCTTGATTTTGGCTCAGGTCATGATCTCAGGGTCATGGGATCGAGCCCCACAGCCAGCCCCATGTTGAGCTCCATGCTCAGCGCAGAGTCTGCTTAAGATTCTCTATCCCTCTCCCTCTGCCCTTCCGCACTCTCTCTCTCCCTCTCTAAAATAAGTAAATAGATCTTCAAAAGAGGTTATCATAGTGCATCATAATGTTTATTTGTCTTTCTCCTTAGACTTCTCTGCCCTCGAGGGTAGGGGCTCCCACTATCACTATCTAACTTCTTTTTTTTTTTTTTAAGATTTTATTTATTTATTTGACAGAGAGAGATCGCAAGTAGGCAGAGAGGCAGGCAGAGAGAGAGGGAGAAACAGGCTCCCTGCTGAGCAGAGAGCCCGATGCAGGACTCGATCCCAGGATGCTGAGATCATGACCTGAGCCGAAGGCAGAGGCTCAACCCACTGAGCCACCCAGGCGCCCCACTATCTAACTTCTAAAGCGTAGTAGGAAACTCATTAGAAAGCAGGAAGAATGAACAGTTCTGAAATGACCGCCATGAGGAAAATGACTGAGATGGGTATATTCATTTAGTAAACAGAGACCCAAGCACCTACTGAGTGCTCGCTAGAGGATACAAACGGTAAAAGAAGACACAGTCCCTACTCTCTGAAGAGTCTGCAGGCTCATAAAAGAGACAGATTTGGGGTGCCTGGGTGGCTCAGTGGGTTGAGGCCTCTGCCTTCGGCTCAGGTCATGATCTCAGGGTCCTGGGATCAAGCCCCGCGTTAGGCTCTCTGCTCAGCAGGGAGCCTGCTTCCCTTCCTCTCTCTCTCTGCCTGCCTCTCTGCCTACTTGTGATCTCTGTCAAATAAATAAAATCTTAAAAAAAAAAAGACAGATTTATAAACAAATGAAATAATTATAAATATGCAAAGTATATTTAAAAGCTCCAAAGAAACCAGCAACGCAGTAAGAACTATGAGGGAACAGTGCTGTGGAACAGAAAACGGACAAAAGAACTACAACGAGAAACTCCTTCAGAGATGGCGGTGCGCAAAGTACCGCTGAAGTGGGCAATTCTGTTTGATCTAAAGGATGAGAAGGAACTAACCGCAGCGCGGCAAAGGGTAGGGGCAGACATTTCAGACTGAGGGAATAAAACACGCAGTGGCTCTGGGTGAGAAAGAGTTTTGCTCGTTCAAAGGAATTCAAAGACCAGGGTGGCAGAGCAGAGTAAAAGGAGGCCAGATCAGGCAGCACAATTTCTGGCATGGCGGAGATTTGAATTTTAATCTAAGCGCAAAAGGCAAATACAGTAATGGGATGATTCTAAGCGTGACATGATTCAATTTATTTTCATAAGGTTTTTGTTTTTCCTACTATTACATCAAGAAGAGATTGGAGGAGAGCCACAAGAATGCAAAGATTACATTTGCTGGGACTGACTTCATTTCAGGCCAAATGATCTAATTCTTCCGACCATTTGGTCCAGTGCACATCATCTTCTAAGAGAGTTGTTGCCGTTCAATTTATCGGGCTTCTCATCCCTGCTCTCATAAGTCATCATCCAAAGTCTACTTTCCTGAAATTCCAGTAATTCTGGTATAGGCATTATTAATGTGCTCAGTTCATGAGGAATGAGCCGAGGTGCAGGGCGTTGCCCATGTCATCCATCTAGCAAAACCCTGTTCCATCCAGTTCTGAATGGCCCTTTAGCATTTGAGGGAAACATGAGAACTACTACCACATGTAAACAACAGCCACTATGTTCCATTACAGGATTAGGGGTCAAGGTTAGGGAAAAAACAAATACACACTGATGAACACAAGATCATTCAAGGGGGTAAAAATAGAAAACATGCATGATTATTAAGCACACTCGTGAAAAAATGTATCAACTTTAGCTATGCTTGACGAAGTACTACTTGTCATTATAGTCTACGAGAGAGCCGCCATCCCCTTTCTCCTTCAGTGGTAATAAATACACGGGCATAAAAAGGGAATCTGGGGCGCCTGGATGGCTCAGTCCATTAAGCATCTGCCTTCGGCTCAGGTCCTGATCCCGGAGTCCCAGGACTGAATCCCATGTCGGGCTCCCTGCGCCACTCCCTCTCTCTCTCAATTAAAGAAATAAAATCTTAAAAAAGAAAAAGGTGGGGGGAGCTAAAGCCTAATAAACTATTCTTGTTCTTCCCATGACTTTTAGGATTAAACATGCTCATGAGTACCACCAAGTAAGCCTGGGTCATCAGACTCACAATGAGAAGATCCTGAACAAGCAGAAAGAGGGCAACTATGAACTTCCCGCTAGAAGAGCCTCATCTTGAAACGTATCGTATCACTTCAGTCCCGGTGGGTTGAAAACCAGAAACTACAGATTCCCAGGCAACATCAATCATCCTTCTACCCGGGCTTCCTTCACCAACCGAAGGGATGACATCATAGGAGTGATAACATAGAAGTGACAACATCAGGTCTTAGGTAGGAGCTCCTACCCTACTTGACTATTAACAAAACAAATCTGAGTGTGAATGGCACAGGCGCGGTGTTCGATCACTTCCGCCGGGGTCTCAGCAGCAGCTCCCTGAATACGGGGTCCCTGCACTTGAGCCCCAGTCCTGCCGATGACCACTTCAGTAAAAAGAGTCTACAGGAGCCCAGGGAGGCCCTGAGGAATATTAAAGAAAACAGAACTACGTCCATGATTCCAGGACAAGCCAGGGAAAAATTTTAAATATAGCTGTTCCTCTTGTAAAGTGTCTCTCTATTGTGGAAAGGCGCATCAGATCCCCGAACCTGATGATGATCCGCATACTTCCTACCTGTAACAGACGTCACTACCTGAACTGGACGCATGAAGACCAGCATACAATTCATCATGCGTTAAGTAAATAAATAGACATTCTGGGCTGGAAACCAAGATTTTGTGAGACTGGAGACTGACTTCATCTTGGGGGTCTGATCAATTCTAGGTGACAAAGAAAGGGTCCTAAAACTGACTTTCCGGAAGAAAGAGGTTGATGACTTATCTTGGACTATGTCTGGTCAATGTTTAGCCGGCCAGCCCATCTCTGACATTTCTAGCTCTGCTCTCTGTGACTTCAATAAGTATAACATCAGGATGTGCTTGGGTGATTTAAAAACTGGCTAAGTAGGAGTACCCGGGGGGATCACTCGGAGGACCACGCGACTCTTGATCTCAGGGTTGTGAGTTTGAGACCAAAAAACTGGCTAAGAACAGAACCTGAGCACAGTGGGAACCCAGAATGAATTGTTAAAGGAATGAACAATAAGCTTAAAAGGACTCATCCTTTTCTCTAAATCAAGTTGCTGATTTGTAGAGGAGGCTGCACCAAGAGCCACAGAAACAGCAAAGTTCTTCGAAGCGTGTGTGTGTGTGTGTGTGTGCGTGTGCCCACGTGTGCTTGTGTGCATAAGTACCCATGTACATACCTGCACTCAAGGCCACGCCAGTACCACGGTGGCAAATGGACATCGCCATGGGAAGAGACCAGCTGCAAAGAAATACACAAAGGCAATTTTAAAAAGGAAAATATGGGACACCTGGGTGGCTCAGTGGGTTAAGCCTCTGCCTTCAGCTCAGGTCATGATCTCAGGGTCCTGGGACTGAACCCTGCGTCGGGCTCTCTGCTCAATGGGAGCCTGCTTGCCCCACTCTCTCTGCCTGCCTCTCTGCTACTTGTGATCTCTCTCTGTGTCAAATAAATAAATAAAATCTTTAAAAAAATAAAATAAATATAAAAAAAGGAAAATATGATACCACAACAGAGATTCCATTTTGGCAAAGAGAATATGAACCACTTTGGAAATAGGTACTAGTCACACATAAAAACAAGAACAGCTTTTGCATTCTTGTGTATCCACTTTCTAGTGATTAATTTCAGGAGAAGCATCCCTCCTTTTACCAGACGGGATCAATCACAACTCCTCCTTTCATAAGAAGAAACGACATGAGTGGGTCAAAGACACCAATTACAGTTGCGTCTAGTTAGAAAATAATCACTAGAATACAACCACCTGGATCCTTCCTTGCACTAGTCATGTGACTGAAGTCAAAGGAACACGAAGTGAGTTTTGTTGATCAAGTTTCATAGAAAATACAGTCACCCTTGAACTCCTTATTATGTGACCGTAAATATACACATTGAACATATCATTTATTCCCTAATAAACGTCCTATCCCAAATTTTTAAATCCAGTTTTCCTGGATTTAGTAAACTTTTCTTAATCCATCACCGTTTTGAAATACTTTGTCATCAAATCATGTTCTGAATCATTAATTTGCCAGAGCATTTCCGTAGAAGGACAATTAACACTGCTATATTCTGGACCTAGTTCTCATGCTCGAGAGGACTGTTTAGTGAAATGGAAAGAACGGGAGTCTTTGGATAAAGTTAACATTCATCCTGGAAACTCAGCTTAGAGAGGAAATGCTGAGCATAATCAGACCCTATTTTCACAACTCTAACGGGAAGCTACTCAAGTAGGCTGAAAAAAATCTCGGAAAGAAATTCTAACTATGCAATGAAAATGGTCACAGTAAGAAAGGAGTAATGGCTAAAGAAACCCTAAAAAACTGGCTAGACACCACTCTGCTTAACTCAGACTTAACAGGATAAATGTAAAAGGCGGAAGAAGAGCCACATAACAAAGGACAAGCAGAGAACAATGACAGAATTTGGTTAGATAAATCAGGAGACTAAAACCCAGAATGAGCTGAGGCTTGCAAAAATGTCAAGGACAACAAAAAGGGGCTTTTAAAATTGCATTCAGGGAAAGCAAGCCTCCTAACCGGGATGGACAATTTTATGTTAATAGATGACAGAGTACAAAGCAGATTGCTCAACTATTTTATTTGTCAAAGAGAATGATTATCAGACTGAAAAAGACAGAACAAATATTGATTTGAGAGAACTGAAAAAAACAGAGGTGGGGAAATTGTTTAAGACACTGCTTAGCATTCCAAATGGACTTAGGGCTCACGGCCAGCGAATGAAATCCCGTGACTGGAAGATCCACCAGATGAAGCATGTGCACAGCTCTGGATATTCGCAAATACCGAAGTGGAAAAATGGGGGTGAGACGAGAAACTGCTCGAGTCAAACGTGACCCTAATTTTCAAAAAATGGTTATAGCCACAGCCTGGGTCAGCTGCGTGCTGAGTAGGTAAAGATTCTATTTCCCGAACAACCACAGTACCGGATCCAGTCCCGCATGGACTTCCAGAGTCTTGTCACTCCTTAGCAGGCACGTAAAGTGCTCAGCCCCCTGAACCTGGGCAGAACGTCCGGACTGATGGCTTCAAGAAAGAGAATGTAGCAGAAGTGACACCGCGTGACTTCCAAATCACACCCTCTCAGGCTGTGAAGAAGCCCAAACAGCCCCATGCGGAGAGCTCAGGTAGGGATTAAAGGCTGGCACCCCTAACAGCCAGAATGAACCCAAGCCATGTGAGTAAATGGATCTTCAGATTAATTCAGCCCCAGCCTTGGTGGGTTTTTTTTTATTTTTTAAAGATTTTTATTTATTTATTTGACAGAGAGAGAGACACAGTGAGAGAGGGAACACAAGCACAGGGAGTGAGAGAGGGAGAAGCAGGCTTCCCGCCAAGCAGGGAGCCCGATGCAGGGCTTGATCCCAGGACCCCGGGATTATGACCTGAGCCAAAGGCAGTCGCTTAACGACTGAGCCACCCAGGCGCCCCCCAGCTTTTGTGTTTTATAGCTGAGGCCTAGACATCACAGAGCAAAGGCAGATCATTCCCACTATTTCCTGGTTGAACGTAAGTTAAGAGTCTAGTATAGAAAATCAAGATTGTTTTAATTCACTTACAGAAAAGAGAATCACTAAGAGCTACTAAAATTTTCCTTCAGGAAAAAATTTTCTCAGGACACAATGACATCCCTTTGAACTCAGGTAAGATCTTACTCATCTTTGTATTTCCAACTCCTAAAAGAGTATCAAGCACACTGGGAGCAATCAACAAATAAATGATTGGAAATGTATTAATTTGGGGGCGCCTGGGTGCCTCAGTGGGTTCAGCCTCTGCCTTCAGCTCAGGTTATGATCCCAGGGTCCTGGGATCAAGCCCCGCACTGACCCCGCACTGGGCTCTCTGCTCAACAGGAGCCTGCTTCCCGCCCTCTCTCTGCCTGCCTCTCTGCCTACTTGTGATCTCTCTGTCAAATAAATAAATAAACTCTTCAAAAAAACAAACAAACCAGGATACTTTAAAAAAAATGTATTTCCTTTTTAGTAGAATTTCCTTTAGTAGAATGTTAATCAAGGAAAAGCTAGAGGGGCGCCTGGGTGGCTCAGTGGGTTAAAGCCTCTGCCTTTGGCTCAGGTCGTGATCTCAGGGTCCTGGGATGGAGCCCCGCATCGGGCTCTCTGCTCAGCAGGGAGCCTGCTTCCTCCTCTCTCTCTGCCTGCCTCTCTGCCTACTTTGATCTCTCTCTCTCTGTCAAATAAATAAATAAATAATTTAAAAAAAAAAGTAGGAATTCCAGCAAGTGATTTAACAACCATGTTGCAAACAATACCACTGACGGGGCGCCTGGGTGGCTCAGTGGGTTAAAGTCTCTGCCTTCAGCTCAGGTCGTGATCCCAGGGTCCTGGGATCGAGCCCCACATCAGGCTCTCTGCTTGGCGGGGAGCCTGCTTCCCCCTCTCTCTCTGCCTACTTGTGATCTCTGTCTGTCAAATAAATAAATAAAATCTTTAAAAAAAAAAAAAAGCACTGACAAAGTAAAAAGCATTTCTCCAAGGAAGATACACAAATGGCCAGTTAGTATATGAAAAGACGCTCAGCAGCACTGATCAGTAGGGAGATGACAATCAAAATTAGAATGCGATACCCCTTCCCACCCTTAGGATGGCTGTTGTTAAAAACAACAAAAGACAAGTGCTGATGAGGAGGTAGAGAAAGCGGAACGCTTGCGCACTGCTGATGGGAACGCAAAACAGTGCCGCTCCGGTGGAAAACAGTAGAACGGGCTCCTCAAAAAATTAAATAAAGAATTACCGTGTGATCCGGCAATTCAGTTCTGGTTTGGGACATTCACCCAGAAGAACTGAAAGCAGAGACTCAAGGAGGTATGCCTACACCGATGCTCACTGCAGCGCTACTCCCAAGAGCCGAGAGGTGGGAACACCACAATGTCCCTGTGTGGATGAACGGGTAAGCAGACCGTAGCGACACACGCAAGAGAGGATTTACTCAGCCTCAGAAAGGAGCGGACTTCTGACACAGTCTGTGATATGGATGAACCTGGAAGACTCTGTGCCAAGTGAACTAAGCCGGGCACGAAAGGACAAGCATTGTATGATTCCATTTTATGAGGCACCCAGAGTAGTCAGATTTATAGAGAGAGAAAATCGAACGGTTAGAGGCTGGGGTTGGGGTCAGAGGAGAATGGGAATTACTGTTTAATGAGTACAGAGTTCCAGTTTAAGAATATAAAAGGATTCTGGAGATGGAGAGTGGTGACGGTTTGTACAAGGTGACTATGTTTAATGCCACTGAATTGTGCACTTAAAAATGGTTAAAACGGCAAGTTTTATACTATACATGTTTTACCACAACAAAAAATTAAAAAAAAAAAAAAAGACAACCCAATTAAAAAATGAACATAGGGTGCCTGGGTGGCTCAGTGGGTTAAAGCCTCTGCCTTCAGCTCAGGTCACGATCCCGGGATCCTGGGATCGAGCCCCGCATCGGGTTCTCTGCTCAGCGGGGAGCCTGCTTCCTCCTCTCTCTCTCTCTGCCTGCCTCTCTGCCTACTTGTGATCTCTGTCTGTCAAATAAATAAATAATAAAAATCTCAAAAAAAAAAAAAAAGAACATAGGATTTGAATACTCCTTTCTCCAAAGAAGATATGCAAATGGCCAATAAGCACATGAAAAGATATTCAAAATCAATAAACGGTGTGCTTAGATTTATTTTTATGATTCAAGGTCAAACCAGAGCCATTGGATAGAAGATGTAAGTTGCAGCAACTTCAATGAAAGGGTCTTCTGATAATCAGGGAAGTTCCCAAACTGGAAAAGGGGGGTAGTGAGTTCCTTGTATATTAGAGGTATACAAGCATAGGCAGAGAACCACATGAAAATACTGCAGAAGATACTCACTCATTAGGTACAAAGGTGACTTCTAACTTTTGTGTGTGTGTATGTGAGCAGCACCTTTCTTGAAATGCAAAAACGCAAAATGTAAAACAGATCAAAGTAAAGTTGCTTTGGCTACCCTGGGGCCCAGGGCCTACAGTTTCGTGTGCATGTTGGCCAACATCCAGCAACTATCCACAGAAGCTTAGTAGAATATCCAAAGCCCCAAGGAGCACTCTGAAAACCAATGTGGTGGATGATGTAATTAAATTTTAAAATAAAGTTTTGCTTTTTTTTTTTTTAAGATTTTGTTTACTTATTTGAGAGAGAGAGAGATAGCAAGCGAGCACACAAGCAGGGGAAGGGCAGAGGGAGAGGGAGAAGCAGGCTTCCTGCTCAGAAGGCCAACATGGGGCTCGATCCCAGGACCCTAGGATCATGACCTGAACTGAAGGCAGACGCTTAGCCGACTGAGGCATCCACGTCCCCCCAGGCCAGGGCTTATAGATTCAGAATAATATAAGTTCTTCACATTATAATCCCCCCCTCAAATCTTTTCTCTCTTAAAAAAAGCTTTACCATAAAGTTGCAAGGATTAAGATCACTTATTAGGCTCCTTCTGTTTTAGTAGAATGTCCAATTTCTGCAATCAGAATTATTTCTGGAATCTGGCTTGGAAAAAATCTGAAGGGTTGTGGTATTTGTGGAGGTGGTTAAAAAATGGCCAGCCTCTCTGGCAAGAACCCAAGAGGAGGGCAGTGGAGCTCGAGGAGCAGCTCCAGAGGGGATTTTCTCCGACACCAGCACAGCAGCTATCAAAGTTACTTCTGAGGCCACCAGATGCACCTGTGCCCACGTGTACACTCACACATACCTGTGCCTCGGGGTCGGCACACACATACATCCCAGCTCTCCCTACTGAAAAGGCCTAGAAGGCACGAGCGCCTGGTAGCAATGAGCACATCTAGCACCCAGATCTTGACTGCACAGGAACCATCGTGAAGAGCTCCCACTGGCTGAGTGTGAGACAGTTTGGACGCCAAAACAAAAGAGAGTAACAATGGAACCCTTTGGGCAAAACAGGAACAGTGAAATAGTAAGAAACATGTATATACACTGTCTCCGTTCCTGGTTCCTGACACTGAGCTCCTAAAACCCTTACAATCTCCAGAGTGACAGGAGGAGTGCTCCAACAGCTTTTGTCCTCATATTTGGTCTTTGACCCTGATTCCTGACACACAGTTCCTAAATCCCTTGGAATTTCCTGGGCGGTAAGAGTGTCCTTTGTTTTAATGAGGTGACTCTGGATGGGGGCTGGTTACCGGAAAGACTGAGGCATGATTACAGCTTTTAGGCTCGCCCCTTCTTTTTCCAGGGAGGGAAAAGGGGCTAGAGATTGAGTTAGTATCTGGTCCTGCCTCCCATAAAAATCCCAAAAGTGAAGGAGTCTGAGTTTCCAGGTTGCTAAGGATATCCGCATGTCAAGAGTGTGGTGTATCCCAACCCCACGGGGACAGAAGCTGCTGTGCTGGGAACTGTTCCTGACACAGGAACACAGGAACACAGGAACCCTACAAGGGTACCGGGCTGTTGATCTGTATCAGCGATAACGTAACTAGTGAACTAGCCCTTATAACGTAACTAGTGAACGTAAGTAAATGTTTCCAAGTTCTGTGAGCAACTCTAGCAAATTACTGATCTACTAATATGACGTGAGAAGAGGGTAGAAAGAACCCGTGATTTATAGTTGGTCAGTCAAAAGCACAGGATTTGCAAACTGGCATCTGGAGTGGGGGACAGTCTTGTAGGACTGAGCCCCTAACCTGTGGGGTCTGCACTAGCTCCAGATAGTATGTGTCATAAATGAATTACTCCACACCCAACTGGTATCCAGGGAGTTGGGAAACTGGCTGGTGTGGGAAAAACCTCCACACATTTGATGTCAGAAGTGCTGAAAGCAGAGAGGAAACAGCGCTGTTTTTCCTTTAGTTGGTGTCATAAGAGTAGAGACCTGAGTTTTTCCTTTTAGGAATCCTTGAATCTGTACTGATAAAGAAAGCAAGCTTTAGCCTATCTATTTATTAATTTATTTGTAAATAAATCTACTGGGTATGATGGAATTAGAAAAAGTACAATCTGGCAATCACCACAGTAACAACCGATTCCTAGTAATAACTAACAAATGCTGACGGTAAGTATCATCAATAGACCAGAGAGGGGAGGAAGTCTCACCACAAAAATAATTAACAATTATAAACACAGTATCTGTACTCATGAACTTTATACATGGAGAAACCTAAGCAGACACATTGCAACTAGATAAAAGCCAACATAACCAGTAATGGATCAATGATCACGTGTAGCCCCCCGTCCCCACCCCCCGCACATCCATCCCTACCCCCCGCACCCCCATGCACTGAGAAGACCACAGCATCACTTCAGAGCTATTCCTGACAAAAATGCATAAATCACAGGAAAACGCCAGGCAAACGTGAACGGGAACACTCTAAAAATGTTAAGGTCATGAAAGATAGGGAACGACTAAAAAACTGTTCCACACTTGAAGGAGATCCAGAGTTAAAGAGACAACTAAATGCAACACGTGATCCTAGGTTGGATCCTGGGCCTGAAAGGACATTACTAGGACAACTGACAACATTTGAATGGGATCTGAGGATTAGATGGTGACACTGGGTCAAAGTTAATTTTCTGATTGTGATGGTTGTACTATGAGCATCTTTGCATTTTTTTTTTTTAGAGAGGGGTGAGGGCGGGAAGGGGCAGAAGGAGAGGGTGAGGGAATCCTGTGGCCGGGATCAATCTCACCATGCTGACTGAGATCAGGACCCGATCTAGTATCAGACGTTTAATCGACCAAGTCACCCTAGAGTGTCCTTGAATTTAAGAAACATGCACTCAAGTATTAAGGGTCTGTGACAGGCAGAGTAACAACCTCCCTAAAGATGGCCACATTCTAGGCCCTGGAACCTGTGAGTATTTTACCTTAAATGCCAAAGGGGAATTTAAAGTTGCAGATGAAACTAAGTTTGCTAATAAGCTCACCTTAAGCTAAGGAGACTATCCGGGATTAGGGATTACCTGGATGGTCCCAACATAATCACAAAGGTCCTTAAAAGTGGGAGAGGCTGGCAGAAGGAGGGAATGGAGAAGAAATGTGACAACGGAAGCAGGGTCCAAGTGGTGGGAGGAAGAAGAACGTCGCCCATCGTTGCTGGTTTTGAAGAGGAGGGAGGAGGCCACAAGCTAAGAACTCACAGTGGCCTCTACAAGCCACACAAGGAAACAGATTCTTCCCTTGGGCCTCCAGAAGGGAATGCAGCCCTACCAACACCTTAATTTTAACCCAGTGAGACCTGTGTCAGCCTTCTGACCTATGGAACTGTTAAGACAACAAGTGTGTTGTTTTAAGCCACAAAGTTTGTGCTAACTTGTTACAGCAGCATTACAGGACTGATGGAACATCATCTTGCACTTGAACTTAAATCATCTGGGCATGTTCACGAATTAGGACTGCGGATACAGCTCTACAGGAATTCGGTGTACTGTTTCTGTAACATTTACGTAAATTTAAAACTGTTTCACAATAATGTTTTTCAATTAATGGATATTACATTCTGAATGGTAATTCTACAGGATAAAATACCCACTAAGGCCAGAAGACAGAAAATAGTCTTTTTCTTATATAAAAGGCCTGAGGGAAATACTCAGGGAGGCAATGGCCCAACCTCCAGAACCTTCACCCATGACTTCTAGACTCCCTGGTTCCAGAGACCTTACCTGTAGATGGTGATGTGGGGAGACAGAGGACGGTTTAAATCGGTGTTCTTATTCCAGAACCTCTCCATCTCTTCCTTGGCTGTGGTTCCCAAAGGAACAGCACTAAAATAAAACCAGAAGATTTTAAAATGATTAAAAGTAAACTTGGCTTAAGTCTACTTAAAAGTTAAATCAAAAGAGCTAAGCTCTAAGCTGGGCTGAACAAACCCACTGCAGAAGGAAAACACGTCTGTCCACTCCCCATCGCTATGCCAAGTCTGACTCAGTAATAACCTCAATCACCCAGGGAGGTCGTATCAGGGGAGAAGTCCTCTTTCCAAACCCCCAATGCATAGGTCCTGCAACAGAAGCTCAACTTCCTTCGCGTTGTACAGCAGAGCAAGGACAATATTTCAAAAACATTTACATAAATGAATCACCCTTTCCCCAGGCCACGGGTGCTGTCTCATACATCGCCACCTGCTCTCATCTGTTTCGTCAAGACACCCTTTCAGGTTCTCAAAAATCAAGAAGTGGATCAGCTCGGTACCTATGAACAGTGTCTTGGTTTCCCTTGTCACTGGGTTGGGTTGAGGCCAAGTGTTGAATGGCTGTGTTCAATAATTTAATTTATTATGTCCCCATATTAAACATGATTCCATCCCCCTCAAGAAAACCTACCCATAGATTACTGATTACAGAAAAAAAAAAAAAAAAACAGTAACTTCATAGTGGAAAAATACCTAGCAGACATTCCCTTATTCGTAGGATCACATGCCCCCAATGTGAATGTTAACAGGGAGTACATACCACTTAAGTATGACTCCTGCGGAAAATGGGTAACCTGACTCTAAATTATAGGAAACCCAACTTGAGAAACATTCTACAAAATAACTGGCCTGTATTCTTCAAAAATGAGCCACAAAAGGCCAAAGAAGGCTAAGAAGCAGTTCCAGATTAAAGGATGCTAAGAAATATGACAAGTAAATAGAATGTGTGAGCCTAATCAGCTCCTGGGTGAGGAACAGAAGACTGTATTTCTATAAAGTACATTATTTGGGACAAATGGAAAATCTGAAAACTAAATGCATGCTGGATAAGAGTACATCAACATTAAATTTCCTGAATTCAATCATTGTGTTTGTATAATTATACTGTTATATGTAAGATAATGTTCTTATTCTCAGAAGAAGTATTTAGAAGTAAAGTATCATGGGGTCTGCAACTTAATCTCAGAGAATTCAGAGAAAATACTAACAATAATTAAATACACATCAGTCTGGACCACACTAAATTGTCAATCTTAGACCAGCTTTGACCAACAAAAATTACAATTTCATAAGACACAACCTAAAATACATAAAACTCTAAGTAAACACAGCAAAATGTTAACAACTGATGAATCTAAGTGAAATGTATATAGAACTCCACTGCACTATTCTTCAACTTTTCTGAAAGTATAAAACATTTCCCAAATTTAAAGTTTAATATTCTTATCCTTCCTTCTGCTACCAAGATGAGAAAAATAGTGACCACAATCACTAAATTTTCAGCTAACCATCTGGAACTTCCTTCTTTCACATGTACCCCCAAAATCTAAACAAACACCCCACTGCTGTTTCCTGAGGGGAAAAACGTTAAGTCATAATAACATCCACAAATTTAGGAACTTACTTTCTGATACAGAGCCGAGGACTAAGGTGGGCACGGAGGCAATGACGGCCAACATGTCTGCAAGGTAAGAGAATAAAGAGTCAGTGGGGGCAGGGGGAGCACCTGGCTGGCTCAGTGGCTGGAGTCTGCAACCCTGAATCCTGGGCTTGTATCCCCCAAGCCCCATGCCAGATGTAGAGATTACTTAAAAATAAAGTTTGTTTTTTTTTTTAAAGAGAGAATAAAGAGTCAACGCACATTCAGAGATCAACGTCAGTTTATCAACTTCTCCATTTTTGTGCCGTATTAGATTTAGGATTAGAGGAAAAATTAGTAAGATGAAAACAAGGACAGTATCAATGCCTTTGAGAAATTTTTAGTTGTAAAGCTACCACTTCAAATAACTGGAGAATAATCACGCACATAACCTAGAAATGCAAAATAAAGTTTTAGCTGAACATGAATAATACAAAATAAAATAATCAGAGTTAGTAATGTTCAACATTTCAAGTTAGGTCTTAAAGGAGGTGACGACTAAAGGACAGAGATAAATAAGAACAAGAGTAAGAATAAGGATAAGAATATACCTTAGTTAACTGCTGCAAATGGATGAATTAAGAAGGTTGAAGAATCAGGGGTGTGTGGAAGGAGGGGCCTAACTATTAAGCTATCATTTTAGGAACCACCATCAAGTTCCAGACAAGCTGGATGAACTTCAAGTCAAAAAAGCATGGAAATGCAAAGATCTCCCTGACCAGTGAAGAGTTATGTGAGGAGGGTACACGAGTTTGCTACCAAAAAGTTGCTATTTTTGAAAAGGTACCAAATCAGTACCCAAACTGCTTTTCAAGTCTAAAACTAAGATGTGCCCAGGCATTCTATGTAACGTGAATTTAACTGACCCAGAGTTCACACAGTATTATGAAAAGCAGGACCACTACACCCCTTTATATCAAATCTTTCCAAAAGTATTTAAGAAAGTGAATTTCTGGGGCCAGAATTAAAAATACATTGATTCTACAAAAGTTTATGGTTTATCTATTATATGTAAGGCACTGTGGGGATATAAAATCTCCTTGAGATCCAATGATCTTCTAAAAAAAAAAAAGCTCACGGTGTCCCTCACACCGCTGACATGCTGATACGAGATGCATGGACGGTTCAAAATCCCTATGCTTTACACAGGGCAGGAGAAGGCTCCACTGCCTGACGGCAAAATAATCCAACCAACACGTCCTTCAGCTCTTCCATCCTTCCAGCTTTGGCGGCAAGAGGTGAATACTGACATTGTGCCCCCAAGGCTCCCAGAAAGAAGAAGTGGGAACAAATGTCTTCCATCAATTGAAGTAATTGTGGCTCTGGAGTTGCAGGGCACGCATTCCTCGCACCAGGCTGGGTCCAGGCCCCCAGCCACCCGGCAAGAGTTTGCAGATGTGGGTTGGAATCTACAGCACTCTGTCTAGTGCTATTGTTTCCCAGACAAATGCCCATGTAAGCTTTCCACAAGGCCCTAACAGCCCCCAGCTGCACAAACTCCTAGCCTTAACTGAAGTATGACAAGAGTAGGTTATCCCTGCCTTTCATGTGAAACCAGGAACTCTGAGAGTGCTAGCAAGGACTTGTACTTTATATGTTAGAGCTAAAAGGTAACGGTACGTTATTTTTAATTAATACGCCAGAATGTATCACTCTAGTTAGTACTGTTCCCTTTTAAATGCATTATACATGTCTACCCAAAATGTAATCACTGCTCAAATCATTTCTGAAACTCTTCTTTGGATGCGGGCAACAACAGTGAGGCAGAAAGGACAGTAAAGGAAAAAAGTCACACTGGAGTTCTAGTTCGCGTAAGTTGTGTAACTTTATGGAATCACTGGGCTGCAGCTTTTTCACTTATGAAATGGGACTCATAGGACCTACCTGATTGGTCACTGGATTACATAAGAAAATGTACAGAAAAGCATTCTCAAAACTGCAATATCATCCATATATATATTACTAATATTTCATTGGTCTCGCCAAGGTCTTTAGAATTAACATCACATTCTTTTTAAAACGCTCAGTAGTGATAAAAATATTCATCTGCTGAAAATGGATTTGACTTCTGGAAAAAAACAAAAGTTATTCAAAGCCAAGTCTATGGGATCAAACTAAATAAAACCATTTTTGGTGCAAAACAAGATGTGACTACAATATAATGAGTTTCTCTTGTATGACCTCGATATGGCTTGCTCTGATGGTATGCCAAAAAGTTTTAGAAATATCTGGGGTAAGAGCAACTCTAAAATATCTGTAACTTTGAAGGACAGGATGAAGGGGAATCATTTGTACACAAAAGTTCTCATTGGGGCGCCTGGTGGCTCAGTCGTCAAGTGTCTGCCTTCGGCTCAGGTCATGATCTCAGGGTCCTGGGATGGAGCCCTGCCTCGGGCTCCCTGCTCAGCAGAAGCCTGCTTCTCCCTCTCCCACTCCCCCTGCTTGCATTCCCTCTCTCGCTGTCTATCAAATAAATAAATAAAATCTTAAAAAAAAAAAAGTTCTCATTAATGGCTATTAGCACTCAACCTACTCCCAAGCTACAACGTGATTTCTTCTTTCCTCTCACCGCCCCCATACACATGCGAGGCGTCACCCAATTCCATCAGTACTGTCCAAGTAACTTCAATCCACTGTCTTAGTCCTTACTCTTTTCATTTCTCACAAAGAGGACTCTAAAAGGAGCTCTTGGACTGCCTTCCCTAGCATCCCTCTCTTCCCTATCATTCAATATTACCGAAGCTAACTCAGTGAAGCATAAAGCTGGTTTCGTTGCTCTTCTGCCCCCAAAGTCTTTTAACAGTTCCCTGCTGCTTGCAGTTCAAGGTCTAGACCCATTCTCCCACAAATTCCCTTCAGCCCCTTATACGTCTACCACACAAAGTATTATACTACATACACCAAGAAAGAGCAAGCCATCTTAGGACCACGTGCTTCTGCTTGTGCTGTTCTTTATTTTTTTTTTAAAGATTTTATTTATTTATTTGACAGAGAGAGATCATAAGTAGGCAGAGAGGCAAGCAGAGAGAGTGAGAGGGAAGCAGGCTCCTCGCCGAGCAGAGAGCCCGATGCGGGACTCGATACCAGGACCCTGAGATCATGACCTGAGCTGAAGGCAGTGGCCTAACCCACTGAGCCACCCAGGCACCCCTCGTGCTGTTCTTTAACTGGAACCTCGCTCACACTCTGACAAACTCATCCTTCAGAACCCAACAACTCCTGGATGGCGACTTCACAGTTTCTTCAGCCTTGCTTGGGCCTTGCTTCTACACCACTTCTTCTCTCTGTATCAACACGTATTATGCTGTTTAATAATTAATCTATTTTCTCCTCTGCTAGCCTCAGCTCTTCAAGGATAGGACTGGAATGCTTTGTGTCCAGAACGCCTGTAATCAAGTCTGACACATAGGAGAGGCTCAAAAAAAAATGGTTTTGTAAATGAATATGCTTATTTTAAAAAGCAGTCTTATATATTTAAAGTTAAACCTTATTTTTAGAGGTGTTTCACAAGTAGCACTTAATATGATGTGCAGATAGTTAATGACTCTTGGTGACTTTGTGCTTAAGCACCATGAACTTTATTAGAAGCCTAGCTGTTCTTAGCTTAGTTCTCAATCTCCGTCTTGGCTTTGGCAAGGCATTCCTGGACTGAGTGCCAACAGAGCGTGCATTACTCAGCAGGCTATTTATTCCTGGCTAGTCTGCGAACTGTTTTGGGAGTATACAAAATATAGAGCACTATTCAAAAGTCATGACATACAGTACTCTGAGCACTAATAATTTTTAGTTAGCCAAACATTAAAAATGTTTAACCAATACTTCTTTTTAAATGGGCCCAAGTTATTCCTACTTTCATTCACAATGAGGAAACCACAATCATGGAACTGGTGACGCTGACTTGTCCAAAATAATGGAGTTTGTGACAATACCAGAACTAGAAACCAGCTCCTATAATTGCTTAGAAGGTATGTTCCTCTGAGGCTAAATCAGAACATTATGAACAGTTTCAAATCCCTGTAGTGAAATGCAACTTGACTCAGAACATCCATCAGAAAAAAAAACTTGGGGGGCACCTGGGTGGCTCAATGGCTTGGGCGCCCAACTCTTGAATTCAGCACAGGTCATGATCTCAGAGTCGTGAGACTGAGCCCTGGGACCTCAACCCACTCTCTGCTCAGCAGAGAGTCTGCTTGAGATTCTCTCCCCTCTGCATACATGTTCTCTCTCTTTCTCTAAAATAAATAAAATACATCTTAAAAAAGAAAAAAAAATTTTAATTCCCTATGTCCCCTCTTAAGAAAGCCCTTGTGAGAAAAGAAGAGAGGTGCCCTTCCCATGAACTTCAGATTACTACTAATGAAAGAGAAGTCTATTTCTTGGCATTGAATCCTAGTGGTGACCATCCTACACATCTCAAAATGTGTATGCTTAATGAGTACGGTAACTGTCAGCTTCTAAATTATCCTGAAACTTAGAAAATGAACTGTTTAGAACCATTATGATCACAGCAAGCTAAATGTTAATTCTGCCAAAAGTCCCTGACATCTACCAAAATATATCAAAGAATTCAAAATCTGGGGGTATAGCTCAGTGGTAGAGCATTTGACTGCAAAGAATTCAAAATCAGTCAATTATGGCAAAACCACCTGGAATAAAGAATGCAGTTCTGGCAAGACTGGCCCTGGCATACCTTAGGGGGAAAAAGATACATTTGGAAATAAGAGACAGGGAGGAAAATGATGGATTAAAGTAACCCATTCCTGATCTCAACTCCAAGAGGAATCATTTTGTCACAGAGAGAAACTAAATAAAGTCCCTCTATTTTTATACTGGGTGACTTCAGTGGAAAGAGAAATGAGAAGACATTTGGGGAAATCAGGAATTAAATCTCAACAAGATTAAAACTAACTTTCCACAACCAACAGTTTCCAAAAATAGGCCTGGCACGAAAGCATGCTGGCCTTTGTACCAAGAGGGTCTAAAGTCACTGAAGTTGCTGCGTCTATCAGGGCTCTGAGTAGAGAATGAAACCTAGAAAGAGGACAGCTCAGAATGGAAGGAAATCTAGAGTACTCCGGACAGTGAATGACCTCGTATGGAAAAACTGAGACATCCTCTCCCCCTCCCTTCTCACCCCAGAGAAATTACAACTGAATTAGCCGGGCGGCTGTGGGGCAACAGAGCGACCGCTACGGGCGCTGTTGCTAATCGCCAGCGCAGTAAGGATCTAGGCCTCCTATCCCCCCCGCCGGGGCCCGTTAGGAACTCAGACAGTGCCCACTCACAGCCAGCACTGGCGTTTGCAGGAGGTATAAGCAAAGACAGAGTACACCAAGATCCCTCTCCCCGAGACCCAATCCCTGAGTAAGACCCCGGAGTCCTAGCGGATGATCCGCTGACCTCCAAATCTTAACTTTACGGTCTTGGACCTTGACTCTGGGAGCGGCCCGGAGCGCGACCTGGGGAAAAAGTACTGGAGGTGGGGGGAAGTAGAAGGGGCGACAGCCGCGCGACCCGTCGGTAGGCAGTAGGGGCGAGATAACGGGCCGGTGACCCCGAATACCGGAGCGGCTGGGGGAAGGGAAGCGGCCCTAGGATTCCACAGCGCGTGGCACGCACACCCGCGGGCCCCCTTCCCTGCCCAGGCACGGGGCAAACACCCGTCAGCAAGACGTGAGGGGCAGTGCAGGCCTCCCGAGGGCCGCGGACAACGACTCCCAGCCCCAGGCTAAAGTCACCTCAACAAGAGCGCAGCCATCTTGAGTTCCGGCCTGGACGGAAGTGACGTTCAACGTCCCCGCCGCCTTAGGGCGGGGTCTCTGTCACGTGACAACACGAGCTCTTTATAAGGGTTGGGGGCGGGCCTGTGCGCAGTTTTGTTGTCTCCGCTCTTTACCGTTTCAGTCCGTTGGCTTTCAGAAGGACCTGCCAGGGCTTCTGCAGAAATGGAGCTGACTCAGACTCTGCAGAATGCGTTTTACCCGCGAACATAATTCATTTTGTTGAATATCTGACTTGTCTTGATTCTTCACCAGGGACTCCTCACTCTAGTTTCGCTCCACCTGCTTCCCAGATAGGGCGGCAAGGCACCCACGGAAACGGGCTCCATTCGGTGCTAATGGGAAGCTTCGCCAGTGCAGGGATACACAAGTTGAGACCCAAGTTGAGGAAGGAGTGTGAGAACGACGCAGACCACCATCCCCAGACGAGGGAGCCTCCTCTATCCACCTGGATTAGTTTTGTGCCCCACAGTTCCTGGGCTCGAGCTCCCGCCTGGGCTGGACGCCCACGAGTCAAACACAGCGCTCTCTTGTTCCTTGTTTCAAGGCTATGTGGGTGACGCCCACAGCTAGAGGAACCCGGGGTGGGGGTAAGCTCGCTTTGATTTTTAAACACACACGCACACACGTGTGTGTGTGTGCGTGCGCGCAGTTTTGAGGAACCCAAGCACAGCGATCAATTGCACAACACTTGTGACTTAAGGAGGAAAAAGGGAGTGAGAAAGGAATAGAAAAGTGAATAAGTTCTTGAGTCTCGTTTTGCGGGGGGGTGGGAGTGAAGGAGCGACGCACAACTCCTACTAAAACCTTTAGCTACATTAATATTCAGATCTCATTTATATTTAGCCCTCCTGCACTTCTTTCAGGATTTAAATAGCGCCAATTTACTTATTCATCAAATGAAAATACCATTTTGCATTTCTATAATACTTGACAAAGAAAGCACTTTTATAGACTTTTGGGCTGGGAGAGACCTTAGAGGCTCTTAGGCCTGATTTTTTATCCAGTGCAGAAATCGCCTCTGCGACACGTAGGGCCACTGGTCTTCAGGACTCTGCTCTAATGCATTCGGTCATGGTTACCTCAAAACCCAAGTTTCATTTAGTGAGCAGCTTAATCATTAGAAAGTTGTTATATTAGGGGCGCCTGGGTGGCTCAGCAAGTTAAAGCCTCTGCCTTCGGCTTGGGTCATGGTCCCAGGGTCCTGGGATTGAGCCCGGCGTCTGGCTCTCTGCTCAGCAGGAGGCCTGCTTCCTCCTCTCTCTCTGCCTACCTCTCTGCCTACTTGTGATCTCTCTCTCTCTCTCTGTCAAATAAATAAATAAAATATTTTTTAAAAAAAAGAAAGTTGTTATATTAAAGTACAGTTTTCTGGAGGTATGCGGCTGGCTCTATCCGTGGAGCATGTGCTCTCGATCTTAGCATTGGGAGTTCAAGGCCCAGGTTGGGTGTAGAGACTATTTACAACTAAAATCTTCAAAAATAATAAAATAAAATGCAGTTTTCTGCTGTTGAACTTCCAGTCATTGGTCCTACTTTGGCCTTCCGGCACTTCACGTTAACAAGTCCAACGCAGGCCTCTTTCACTTAGCTCTTTGAATAATTTCACTTAATATATATTAACTTTTTGCCAGAGTATATGAAAGGGCTTTAGCGGATTCAATGATACAAACATGTAATTGTCCTCAAGAAGCTTATAGCCTTATCAGGATCAGTAAGTAAATAAATACAACAAAGAAAGTAGCAATCCCATGAAAGAAGTATAGGTAAAAAGGGTGGGGGGATCAAAGCAAAAAGTGATTGATTATTTGCAACTG
Organism: Martes martes; assembly: GCF_963455335.1. Lineage (NCBI taxonomy): Eukaryota > Metazoa > Chordata > Mammalia > Carnivora > Mustelidae > Martes > Martes martes. Next base: position 5,719,435 of record NC_137903.1, on the reverse strand, counting down.
GGGAGGTGGGGTTAGGAAGGTATAATTGACTACAACATGCCATGAACATTTACTGATGATTTTCCCTGTGGAGTTTATCATCAAGTCCTGTATTTAGAGTTCCACAATCCAAACCCAATAGTAATCACAGAACCCACCATCTCCTGTGTAAGGAGATGACAGGTAGGTACCAGGAGACTGTGGCTTTCTAGGTCAACCTGCAGTGGTCCCACTTCGGGAACAACAGCGGCCTCCCTCCTCAAATTAATCTGTAGGGCCCATAATTTTTTTTAATTATTTTTTTTAAAAGATTTTATTTCTTTATTTGACAGACAGAGATCACAAATAGGCAGAGGGGCAGGCAGAGAGAGGGGGAAGCAGGCTCCCTGCCGAGCAGAGAGCCCGATGTGGGGCTCGATCCCAGGACCCTGGGATCATGACCTGAGCCAAAGGCAGAGGCTTTGTAGGGCCCATAATTGATGGAAATTAATCTCATTGAAATTCAAACAAGACATTAAGTCAAGCCCCTTATCACCAGGGTTAATCTTAAAAATAAGCAGGAGGAGGTCAGAGAAAGAAAGGGGAAGAAAGAAGGGAGAACATTTCAAACGGGAGGCAACGATCAGGAGAGCTTTGGTCTGAATGATTTTTTTTGGTGGGATTTGTTTTAAAACTCAGCTCTGACTATGTAGACACTCCCATCCCTAACCCCATACATCACTCCAAAACCTTCGGGAAATTCTTATTGTTAAGAGTTAGTTGGACAGGTAGGTAGGCAGGGCCAGGGTCCCCAACAAGAAAATATGCGAATCAGGACAGCTAAGATAAAATAGAACTAACACCCTGTTTTTCAAATTAGACAGGACCACACTGACATTCTGCTTTGCTGCCTTTGCAGAAATGACTTCTGCAAAAATGTCCTAAACTAAGGCAATTAACCACAAAGCATTTGCCAATACCATGAGCAAGGGGCAATTAAGACATAAGCCCCCCAGATGTCAGCAAAAAAAAAAAACCATCAGCCCAGAGACATTAACCTAATAGGTAGAGAGATACGTGACCAAAGCCCCGACTGGCATGATTTAACAGGCCTGGACTGCTTAAGATCATTCCACAAAAGAGCTTATAAAAACCCCTAAACTTAGAAACTCTGAGGGCAACCCTCTCAGTCCCCATCCCGGGAGCTTTATGCTCTTGCTCAATAAATTTTGCTTTGCTGCCACCACTCTTCATCTGGTCTACCTCTTCGTTCTTGGAAGTGGCGTGACCAAGAACCATGGATGCTAAGGGGGCAAAAATCCTGTAACATTATGATGTACCAACTAAACCCGCCCTCTTTTGTCTGCCACTTAATGCCCTTCACCAATTCGTTTCAACTCTCCTGGATAGACTTGTTTCCTATGACCCCCCTCAAATTCTCCCAAATCAAGTCAAAGTGAAGGGCACAAGATCTGCCTTGAACGTGCCCAATACTTCACAAACCTACCCCATACACACACATTTTCCTACAACTTTGTTTTTGCTTTTGCTCTTCTGCCTGGATACCATCACTACCCGTTCCATATCTAATATTGCCTTCTATGCACAACTCCCCCTTCCTCTGAACTTCACTTATTTTATTTCCTTGTTTGTTAAGTAGGCTCCACACCCAGCGTGGAGCCCAATATGGGACTTGAACTCACAACCCTGAGATCAAGACCTGAGCTGAGATCAAGAGATGCTTAACCGACTGAGCCACCCAGGCGCTCCGGTTTACTTTTGTTTTTAATCTCTGTTACATAACAATCTCCCTGACATTTGTGAAGTATTGGGCATATTCAAGCAGACCTGGTTGAGCCTATCTTGGTATTCTTAGCACTTTGTTCATCTCTCTGCTGTGGCAAGCATCATGGTTTATTATATTGGGTTATTGATGAGTTCATCCTCCAATCCTCCCTTCTCTGCCTCCCCCCAACTAGATTTTAAACTCCTTCATGGAGAAACTTAATTTTCATTCCTCTTCCTGTTACCCACATACCCATACTTTACATACAGCTGGCACTCAATACAGTTTTGTTGCTGTGTTCTAAATTGACATGGACTTGAACTGCAGCGTGAGGCACTGAAAATTCTCTGACAAAGAGGGAAAGCTCAGGGGATTCTTCCCTGGATACTTTCCAATGGGGAAAAGCTTTATCAGGGAAGAATCACTCAGGATGCAGGGAGATGGAAGAAGAAAAAAAAAAAAGAATTCCCAGATGACCTGGTCATTTCAAGGAGCCTGTAATGCAACCCAGAGTCATCACAAAAAGAAACAAACAAACAAGGAACATCCCATTTTCACGTTCTCTGGGGGAGCCATTCTCTGGTATGGAAGCTACAGAGGAACCCCTTCCTGGAACCTTAGAATTCAGGTTCCCCTGCCCATGTGTCCCTCAGAGAAGTGTGTTTATGTCCCTTTTTCTGTCCCTCTCCCTCACACCCCCCCCACCCCAGCATTCCAGCCCAGGGCAGGGGGAGGCCAGCAGACACAAAGCTCTCTGTGTATGGGGTGGTATGTGTCCCCCCACCCCTCCACCCAGAGGACACAATGCCCCTTCTGCTCCCTGTGCTCTGCCCCCCTCCCCACCACCTCTCAAGTGCACATGCCAGGCTGCCATTGGTTACCGGCTCAGGACAGCCCCCTCATACTGGGGCTCCAGGGGATTTTAAGCGGATTCCAGGAACCCCCCGCTCAGTTCCTTGTCCCCCACTCTCCCAACCCCGCAGACGCTCCGGGCCCTAGCCCCTGGCCCAGCTATGGCTCCTGGGGCTCCCTCGTCCAGCCCCAGTCCTATCCTGGCTGCGCTGCTCTTCTCCTCTTTGGGTAAGTGGAGCCGCCCCAGTCCGGGGGCCCTGGGGCTCAGGAGGCCTCTCAGCAACCTTGTCACTGCCTTTGCTGCAGTCCCCACCGCAAAGAGCAAGCGGGAGCAGGAAGGTGACATTATATTCAGAGGGAAACAAATATATATGTATATAGTTTGGAGGGAGGCAATAAAGGTTATCCGTGAAGGGAGAAGATAAAAGAGTGTAGAGAATTTCCCTGAGGTGGACCTGACTGGACCCAGGCTGGAAAGCAGTAACTTGGCCCCAGAGCCATGTTGAGGGTCCAGTGGGAAGCAGTGTCATTGCGTGGTAGGGAAGGGGGTCGGACACCCAGTTCTGGTCCCTACGCATTCCCTCGGAGTGTTTGAGGGGCTTAACCTTAGTTTCCCCCAATAGAAAAGTCAGGGAATGTGATCTAAGGAAGGAGCCCAAGGTTCGTGGTCCCAACTCCTCCAATCCTTTGTCTGTGGGTGCCTCAGTTTCTCCCCTTGGATCCGTTGTCCATGATGTGGGTGGATGGAGTGGAAGGGAGAGTCTATGAGAGTCTAAGATCCTGTCCATCTAAAGTGGTCTTCCTTCATGAGTTGACCAACTCCTTTCTTATCCCACGGCAGATGTTGGGTGAGCGAGGGAAAGTCAAAGTAGGGTTATTTGAGTGGATGTTTTCCTTCTCCAAACTGCCCCAAATCCTAGTCCAATAGATGCGCAGTAGACAAATTGGGGGCGAGGGAGAACTGCTCAGAATAGCCAAGGTTCTCTGCTATCAGCCCTTGGAGTCCTAAACCCAGAACCCATGCTCTTCTGGGTGTTGTAATGGACTACTCCGGGACAGCCAGAGAAAATGTTAAAGATAGGGAGTTGAGAAGGCCATAGTGAGGGAAATGGTGAGAGGGAGTCTTGGAGAATAAGGAAGAGAGTTCTGTCCCAGAACATGTCCACCCGTAGAACCATTGAACAGAACTGAAGGGCAGGGGTTGATGTTAGAACAGGAGGAATAGAACTTAGATCCAATGAATAATCTTTTTTGTTGCATTTGGGTTTCGTAAGAGAATGCTAAGGAATGAGTCACTGATACTGCATGCTGAGGTGGGAGATTTGAGACTATGGAGCAGGAGTGGGGGGGTTAACGGGTAGGGGAGTGCCATAAGCCCCCAACATTGGTCAGACAATGAGTCTCTGTTTGTTTGGTTCCTTCCTCCTCCTCCCATAGAACAAAAGGGTCTACAGTTGCCCCCACCCAGGGCCAACCCACACACATAATCTCCCTGGAATGGCCTTCCTTGTGTGGGTGAGTCTTGGGAGAGGCACTGGGCCAGAATGGCCAAGAGGAGAGTGAGGAGGGTCAAACCACAGACAGCTCACATGCAGAGTCATCTGAGCTCTGGACTCAGGGATCTTCCTTTGTATCCAGCTTCCCCTGAGAGGGTTACAAGATCCTTCCCTCCCTGACCTCCCTGTCAATGACAGGCTGTATGGCAACCAGGGATTCAGCAGTGAGGACAGTTGACCCAGGGAAAAACATTCTTTAGTTATTTTCTTTCTTTTTTTTTTTTTGTAAGAGATGTGAGTTTGTGGTGCTGTGGAATACTATACAGCTGTTAAAAATAAGATCGATCCATATGATTCAACATGGGAAGCTCTGATAGATAGATAGATGGATGGATGATAGATAGATAGATAGATAGATTCTATATATATATTCTTAAGTGAAAAAAACCCAAGTAGAATATGATGCAATGTATGTCAAAAGAAAAGAAAGCTCCATAAAACAAAACTATTTCACATAAGCACATGTACTTCTTGAGTTTGTTGAGTTTATATTGTCTTTGATACATAGAAAAAGGTTCCACACTAAACTGATTAACAGAGGTCATACATGAGAGAGGACTACAGGAAAGGAATTGGTTGGGTGTGTGTGTTAAGAGGAACTCTAGCTGTATCTCTGTGGTTTGAATAGTTTATAGAAAGAATGCAAAATGTATTACTGTATAACTTCTGATACATTTTATTTTTATTTTTTTAACTTACAATAAATTTTAAAAACCTTAAAGCCTGCAACTAAGGGGTAACTTAAGAGTCAAATACTGACCCAAAGAGAAAGTGAGACGTGGAGATAGAAAGATAGAATCCACCTTCTGGAAGTCCTCAGGAGGGTTCTGTTACTGTTGATTTCTTTCTTTGTTTCTTTCTTTCTTTTTTTTTTTTTTTAATGAACATGCTGGAGAGCTTGAACCAACACAGTGTTTCCACCCAACTCTTCAGTCAGCCCGGAGAGATTTGGGCTTGAGAGTAGATCACAGCTACCCCAGCTTTGCTATGGCCTCTGACTCAGCCCTTGACTTTCTACTGGTCTCACTTCCTCTATATGCCTCGTTGGGCACACCTGTGCGTCTGATTCGCCTCTCTGCTTGCAGTGCTCCCCCCGGCCCAGGCCATTGTGGTTTACACGGACAGGGAGGTCCACGGTGCAGTGGGCTCCCGGGTGACATTGTACTGCTCCTTCTGGTCCAGCGAGTGGGTCTCAGATGACATCTCCTTTACGTGGCGCTACCAGCCTGAAGGGGGGCGTGACGCCATCTCAGTGAGTGCCTGGGGGAGTCTGGGTTTGGATAATGAAAGGGTGGCTTCGGGGCGCCTGGGTGGCTCAGTGGGTTAAAGCCTCTGCCTCCGGCTCAGGTCATGATCCCGGGGTCCTGGGATCGAGCCCCGCATCGGGCTCTCGGCTCAGCAGGGAGCCTGCTTCCCCTTCTCTCTCTCTGCCTGCCTCTGCCTACCTGTGATCTCTATCTGTTAAATAAATAAATAAAATCTTTTAAAAAAAAAATGAAAGGGTGGCTTCAAAGAACAGTAGAAAAGAGTACTTGGGCAAAGGAGGGGAAATCCTTTATGAGCTATGACCCTAACTTTGGCAAGGCAAGCAGCACTCTGACTGGGGCCTGTCTACACTGTCTCCCCCACCCCCAGCTACCCTCTCCAGCCCGGGATCCCTTACCCTAAGGCTAGACTCACATACTTGCCCTCATTCCTCATAGATCTTCCACTATGCAAAAGGACAACCCTACATTGACGAGGTGGGGACCTTCAAAGAGCGCATCCAGTGGGTAGGGGACCCTCGCTGGAAGGATGGCTCTATTGTCATACACAACCTGGACTATAGTGACAACGGCACCTTCACTTGTGACGTCAAAAACCCCCCAGACATAGTGGGCAAGACTTCTCAGGTCACACTCTATGTCTTTGAAAAAGGTGTGAGGGGGTCTGGGAATGGCGGTGGGGTGGGTCTGGGGGAGGACCGGCGGGCTGGGGAAGAGGCAAAATGCCTGGCCATGGCCCTTCAGGCTCTGGGAGGGTGGGCCGATGGCAGCCTCGGCGGAGAGCTGCACGTGCCACCAGCCCGGGACAGGTGTGGGGCTAAGACCCAAAGGGGCATGACCCCGCTCACTCCGCTCCTTCTTTCCCCTCCCCTCCTAGTGCCGACCAGGTACGGGGTGGTGCTGGGAGCCGTGATCGGGGGTGTCATAGGGGTGGTGCTGCTGCTGCTGCTGCTTTTCTACCTGATTCGCTACTGCTGGCTGCGCAGACAAGCGGCCCTACAGAGGAGGCTCAGGTAAGGGCAGCCTGCCAACCCTCCCTCTACCCGCGCTGTGGCCCATCTGGGCAGACACTCCAGTGAGGGTGTGGGGGGCTGGGAGCCAAGGCGAAGAGGAAGGTGGAGCTGCCCTGGAGGGGGCCAACCGACGCAACCCCTTTCCCTGCAGCGCCATGGAGAAGGGGAAACTGCATAAGGCCGCGAAGGACTCCTCCAAGCGCGGCCGGCAGGTGAGTGGAACCTGGGGTCGGCCGGAGCTGGGGCGCGGGGGCGCGGGGGCGCGGGGGCGGGGCAGCAGGGAGGGGCGGGGTGGGCAGTCACGCCCCATCGGACCCGGCCACTGGCCCACTGACCCGCGCCCCCTCCCTGCAGACGCCGGTGCTGTACGCCATGCTCGACCACAGCAGAAGCACCAAAGCGGCCAGTGAAAAGAAAGCCAAGGGGCTGGGGGAGTCTCGCAAGGATAAGAAATAGCGGTTAGCGGGCCGGGCGGGGGGTCGGGGGGCAGGGGCGGAGCCCACCAAAGGCCCTCAGGTGGTGGTCATTGAGATGGAGCTACGCAAGGATGAGCAGAGCTCGGAACTCCGGCCTGCGGTCAAGTCCCCCAGCAGAACCAGCCTCAAGAACGCCCTCAAGAACATGATGGGCCTGAACTCGGACAAGTGACCACCCCCCCGGGCCCTGCCAGAGCAGGGGGGACCTAGGCTCCTCTTAGCCCCCGTCTAGGTGCTTTCCTCCTTAGCTCCCCAGCCCCGCCCTGCCCTTAGCATGCTTTGAGATGTAAGTTTCATTCCAAAGTTCATTCCCCACGCACCGCCTACTTGCCCCCACCTTCCTTCCCTGGCTTGCTGGGAGCCCAGGGCCCGACCCTACCCTTCGCCGGCCCCAAGGACTGTGTGTTTGGTGCCTGTCCCTCCGGCACCGAGAAGAAAGGGACCTTGACACCCCGTGCCTCAAACCCCAGGCCACCTGGCCTTTCCATCCCTTGCAATGCCCGGCGTGTCCCTCGCGCTTTTCTTTCTGACCCTCCCTCCCCTCCATCAGGTGGCCCAGCTCCAGACTGCGCTCCTCCCAGCTAACACCCAGATCACCCAGACCGGACTCTCCTTCAGGGTTTATTTAGGTTCTTAGTTATTTTTTATTTTTTAATCCATTCTTTTTTGTTTGTTTGTTTGCCTGTGCCCTCCCCCATGACTGAGTACCAATGACGTCATGTGGTTTTTGGAATTCCCCACTCCCCCATTAAATCCTTAATGGAGAGCCTGCCCGAGCAGAGGGGCCCCTGCCGCTCAGTCCTCAACTACGGGGTTGGTGCCCCTGACCACTTTGGAGCACTGTTCGGGACTCAAGGTCGTGGGGAAGGAGAGACAGAGAGAGGCAAAGATTCCTCATAGGCCAAGGGATTGAGGAGGGGCCAAATAAGCCTTAGGAATGGCTTTTAAACAACCAAAGAGAAAGGAGAAACAAATGGGAAATGGGGGGGGGGGAGAGGCTGCACTCCCAGCCATAGGGGATTGTTAGGATTTTTCTACATTCTGTATATTTCTTCTCAAACCCCCAGTGTCCTTAAATGTTTAATAAACACTGACATTTCCAGAAGTTCTGCCTCCGTCTCCAGTTTCCTCATTCTCGTGGGAATATTCCTGTCCCTTATCCCATCCCCAACCTCCTACCTTCTCCCATCCCTTCCCTCTCCCACTCCTCTTCCTCATCTACTGGTTTCAGTTAAGAATTTGGCTTGATGGTATGGACTTCCATAGGAGAGTGGGAAGAACTCGGAAATCAGCTGAGAAGACATATTCAACAAATTCGTGCTAAACTGTGTGTCAGGCTCTGCATTTACACGGCTAAAACACAGGCTCCCTCTTTCCCAGGATCTAAATTTTTTTTTAAAGATTTTATTTATTTGACAGAGAGAGAGACAGTGAGAGAGGGAACACAAGCAGGGGGAGTGGGAGAAGGAGAAGCAGGCTTCCCGCTGAGCAGAGAGCCGGATGCGGGGCTCTCAGGTCTGGGATCATGACCTGAACTCTTGATCCCAGGACACTGGGATCATGACCTGAGCCGAAAGCAGCTGCTTAACAACCAACTGAGCCACCCAGGCGCCCCTGGGATCTGAATTTTGAAAATAGGTCAGCCACTCACTGGCTGTGTGACCCATGGCTAGTTATTTGACTTTGGTAAGGCTGTTTCTGCATTTGTAAAGTCAGATAACGGCCCTTCTTAATTCCAGGATTTTTATGAGAACCACACGAGATCCTGCATATGGAAAACTTGGTAAACTATAAATTGATGTGTGACGAAGATATCAGGGATCAGTCCTTTAGAATGTTTCTACATCCTGCCTAAAGGATTACACTTTACAAACTAATAAATTCCAGCCCTACAACATGCACACATACAACTTTACTTTGGTCACTATCTGAGCTATGCTATTAATACCTCTATCTAGTTTGTTGGTATGCTATTTTAGGCACACTATTAATATCCTGGAATACTTAGATTATTGTGGAAAGACATATATACATATCATTTTCCCTGGGGGGCTAGAGGGCAGGTCACTGATGGCAAAAAGAAAAAAAAAAAACCCAAACAAACAAACAAACAAAAAAACCCAAAAAACAAAAAACTCCTACAAGTCATCTCTTCACCTTGTTAAGAGGTTAAAGATAAGATTTTATTTTGGGGGGTGCCTGGGTGGCTCAGTGGGTTAAAGCCTCTGCCTTCGGCTCGGGTCATGATCCCGGGGTCCTGGGATGGAGCCCCACATCGGGCCCTCTGCTCCGGAGGGAGCCTGCTTCCTCCTCTCTCTCTGCCTGCCTCTCAGCCTACTTGTGATCTCTGTCTGTCGAATAAATAAATAAAATCTTTTTTAAAAAAAGATTTTATTTTTTGGGGTTTTTTTGGTCTGTCAAATAAATGAATAAAATCTTAAAAAAAATCTTTTTTTAAAGATTTTATTCATTTATTTGACAGACAGAGATCACAAGTAGGCTGAGAGGCAGGCAGAGAGAGAGGAGGAAGCAGGCTCCCCACGGAGCAGAGGGCCCGATGTGGGGCTCGATCCCAGGACCCCGGGATCATGACCCGAGCCGAAGGCAGAGGCTTTAACCGACTGAGGCACCCAGGCGCCTCAAGATTTTATTTTTTAAGAGATATTATTTATTTACCTGAGAGAGAGAGAGAGACAGAAAGACAGAGAGAGATCACAAGTAGGGTGGAGGGGTGGAGGGAGAAGCAGACCCCCGCCAAACAGGGAGCCAAATGCAGGACGGATCCCAAAAGGGACCTCTGCTGAAGGCAGGCACTTAACCAACCGAGCCACCAGACACCCTAAAGATAAGATTTTAAACACCAGCTTTGCCAAAGACCAGAGTGCTTTCATTTACTTCAAGGGGAGTCTTCTACTTTTTTTTAAAATAAATATTAACCCAAATTCATTTTAATATAAAGGCTAATAGATTCCACTGCATAAATGCGAATCAAAACTACAATGAGAGGGGCACCTGGGTGACTCAGTCATTAAGCGTTTGCCTTCAGCTCAGGTCATGATCCCAGGATCCTGGGATTGAGCCCCCCTTCGGGCTCCCTGCTCAGCGGGAAGCCTGCTCTCCCTCTCCCACTCCCCCTGCTTGTGTTCCCTCTCTCACTGTGTCTCTATCAAATAAATAAAATCTTAAAAAAAAAAAAACAACCTACAATGAGTTACGGCTTCACACCCATTAGGATGACTACTCTCAAACAAAACAAAACAAAACAAAATAACCAGCATTGTAGAGGATGTGGAGAAATTAGAGCCCTGTACTCTGTAGGTGGGAATGTAAAATGGTGCAGCCCCCGTGGAAAGCAATATTGCGGGTTCCTCAAAAAATTAAATACAGAATTACCATATCATTCAGCAGTTCTACTTTTGGACATACACCCAAAAGAAGAGAAAGCCAGGTCTTAAAGAGATATTTGTACACCCCTGTTCACAGCAGTATTACGCACAATAGTTAAAATGTGGAAGCAACCCAAATGGTCATCGATGGTTGATCGGCTCTACACACAATTGACTGTTATTCAGAAAGGAAGGAAATTCTGACTTATACTACAACATGAATGAACTTGAGGACACTATGCTATGTAAAGTAAGCCCGTCACAAAGACAAATACTATATAATTCCACTTATATGATGTACTTGGAGTAGTCACATCATAGAGACAGAAAGTAGAATAGTGGTTTCCAGGGGCTGGGGGAAGATGCTTAACTGATTGAGCCACCCACGGGCCTCCTCCCCCACCCCTCCACCCCGCCTTTTGTAAAGATTTTCTTTATTTGAGAGAGACAGAGAGCACAGATTACTTAAAAATAAAATCTTAAAAAAGAAGAGATTGAAACAACCTGGAAGACAAGACATCTTTTGTTTGTCCCACATGATGTGTATTTTTTAATTTAAATTAAAGCTGCATTTGATTGTCCCAGGGCAAGGATCATCTTAAGCTAATATTGTTCCCCCCTTCCAGGTGAGGCCTGCATTCTTACTACTCATTTCCTTACACCTGCCTGACCCCTCTTAATGTATGAATTTGTTACCGTGTCTTGAAATGTCCAAGAATTGGACAAATATTTGTGGGTGGGAGTGAGGTTGGGTTAAGGAGGCTATAGTCAAACTACGCACTCTCAGAGCTCTTCGCGGCACCTCAAACAGACGACCAGTCATGGTGCTCAACTCTAGCCACACTAGTCACCCCTCAGACTTGACCACAGTCCCGCTGAATGCTCTGTTACCTGAAGACTAAATTGTGACATTAACAATTTCTATGATAACGTAAAAATGAGAAGAAAGAGATGAAGGAAATGCTTGACTTAGACAAATAAGCAAATATCTAAAACCAGCAAATAGAAAACATGTCAATTCACTATAGTCCTTGTTTCTGGGATGGGTCAAGAAGCCATAATGGGTATACAGGACCTGCCTCCACTGCTCATCCCATATTTCCCTGCCCTCAGCCAGAAGGTCAGACAGTCCCGGTTCTTCACCGGGTTAAGTGACCCAAACTCCCATTTCTGATTCAAGGTCTGAGCTCTCAATTGCCCGGGCTCTTTTTTGGTTGCTTCATGTTTCTATGAGCCTTTACTATAAGGCAGGGAAGTGCTAAGTGGTGCCCAGAGAATCCCCTGGGTTCTAGAAATAGCTCTCCCTGCTCCCGGTGTGCACCAGCAACCCCAATTTCCCCTAGGTTATCAGGATCCGTCACACCAGCCATCCTTGAACCTCTTGGTTCCCAGATGACCAGGTGATTGTCTCATCCTCCAGTGTAATGGAACCATTGTGTTCACTGGTAGAAACAGGAGCAGTGTCAAAGGATCCTGGGCGACCTGCTCTTACATCTGGACCTGTTCAAACCTGGTTCTTTATATAGACCTTCCATTAAGGGTAAACTGCTATTGCCTACCCCCAATCTTATTGCTCGGTGGATAAAACAACAGCTGGTTTCTGATGGGAAGCTCAGGCCCATAGTCACCTGATGTCCTGGGGTCTTTTGCTGCTAAGCTCACTCAAGGGACTTCCACCCTGGTCTTATAAGCCAGGGCTCTGTATCACACACGATTTCTGAGTGCAGGAGACCAATTAGGGGAGCAGAGTATAATGTTTAGTTAGGGAGTCAGAAAGGTCTGAGGTCTTAAAGGAGTTTTCTAACCCCTCGGAACCCCTCTGAATTTATTAAATGGGTGTGATATTGTATAGTTGTTAATGAGAATCAAAGTGTTATCTTGACATTTATATTAAGAAATACATCTTTGGGGCGCCTGGGTGGCTCAGTGGGTTAAGCCTCTGCCTTCGGCTCAGGTCATGGTCTCAGGGTCCTGGGATCGAGCCCCGCATCAGGCTCTCTGCTCAGTGGGGAGCCTGCTTCCTCCTCTCTCTGCCTTCCTCTGCCTACTTGTGACCTCTCTCTGTCAAATAAATAAATAAAATCTTAAAAAAAAAAATGAAATACATCTTTGGTCTTTGTCCTGTTTCTGGCATAGAGCTCCAAAACTCCGGGAATTTCCTAATTGAGGAGAACAATAGTGATGCCATTTTTTATGTTAATGAGGTGATGTTTAGAAAGCCCTTATATAACCTAAGGATAGTGCTGGATGCCAGGAGAAGCAACCACATGATTAGAGGTCAGGAACTTTCAGTCCCATCCCTGTGATCTGCAGGGAGGGGAGGAGGGCTTACAGGTTGAACTGATCACCACCAATGGCCAATGAGTTAACCAATCATGCCTGTGTAATGAAGCCTCCATAAAAACCTAGAAGGATGGGGTTCAGAGAGCTTCTGGGTTGGCAAACACTTGGAAACATGGGGATGGTGGCGTAGTTGGAGAGGGCACGGAAGTTCCTTGCCCTTTCCCCATACATTGCCCTGTATTTCTGTTCTATCTGGCCGTGTTAGAGTTCTATCCTTTCATAATAAGCCAGTAATCTGGTAGGTAAAATATTTCTCTGTGAGCTCCTCTAGCAAGTTAATCAAATCCAAGGAGGATGTTGTTGAAACTTATGACCTAGAGAAAGTCATTCAGAGGCATAGATGAAAACCGGGACTTGCAATGGGCATCCAACGGGGGTGGAGAGCAGTCTTGTAGGACTAAACCCTTAACCTGAGGGGTCTGACATTATCCCCAAGTACAAAGGGTTAGAACTGAGTTGAATTGTAGGACATTCAGCTAGTGTTGGCGAGAATTGCTTGGTGGTGTGGGAAAAACCACATACACAGAAACACAAGCATGCTGGAATTGAGGGCTGAGCCCATACAAGAGAAATATTGAATGTCAGATTATTAGACTGGTGTGAGAATAAAAAGAGTCATTGCCTGATTCAGAAAAGCCTTCAATAACAGTGTCCTTCCTTAGAAAGTGCATTGGGGTCATCTAGAAGATTTTACCTTTTTTTTTTTTTCCTTAGAGAGAGAGAGAGAGAGCATATGGGAGGTGGGGGCAGAGGGAGAGTTGAGAATCTTAAGTAGGTGTGAGCCCAGTGCAGAGCCTGACATGGGGCTTGATCTTGTGACCCTGAATATCAAGACCTGACCCAAAATCAAGAGTTGGAGGCTTAACCACCAAGTACCCCTTTAAAAATTTTTTTTAAATTAATTGTTTTAGAGCGGGAGAGAGGTGGGGGAGGGGCGAAGGAAGAGGGAGAGAGGATCTTAAGCAAACTCTATACCCAGAGAGAGCTCGATGCAGGGCTTGATCTCACAACACTGAGATCATGACCTGAGCTGAAATCAAGAGTTGGATGCTTAACCAACTGAGCCACCAAGGTACCCTTGGGGTCACCTAGAAAATTTTAAATCAGATCTCTCTTTCTAGTCCTGAAGCTCTCCTAATACTCACCATGTAATTTAGTGTATTTTTTCTCAGAAAAATGGAATTAACAAAATGACTATTAAGAAATTATACCAGGGGGTGCCTGGGTGGCTCAGTTGGTTAAGCGACTGCCTTCAGTTGGTTAAGCTCAGGTCATGATCCCAGCGTCCTGGGATAGAGCCCCGCATGGGGCTCCTGCTCAGCGGAAAGCCTGCTTCTCCCTCTCCCACTCCCCTGCTTGTGTCCCCTCGCTCACTGTGTGTCTCTCTCTCTGTCAAATAAATAAATACAATCTTTAAAAAGGAAAAGAAAAGAAGAGAAGAGAAAAGAAACGAAACGAAACGAAACTATACCAGAGGCTCCTGGATGGCTCAGTCAGTCAAGCATGGGATTCTTGACCTCAGCTCGGGTCTTGATCTCAGGGCTGTGAGTTCAAGCCCCATGCTGGGCTCCATGCTGGGCAAGGAGCCTACTTGAAAAAAAAAATTATGCCAATATAAGATGAACAAGTCTGGGGGTCTAATGTACAACATGGTGATAGTAGCCACTAACATACTTGAATGTTGCTAGGGGAATAGATGTTAAATGTTCTCACCATAAAAAAGAAATGGTCACTATGTAATGAAGCGAGAATGTAGCCAATACTATGGTCCTCATCACTTTGCAATGTATCAAATCAATGGGTTATATACTCTTAAACTTATACAATGTTGTGGGTCAATTATATCTCCCAAAAAGCTGGGAAAAAAATAAGTTATATAAAAATCTATGTTCCATATTCCTTCCCAGAAGACAGTTTTCATGTATTAAAATCAATGGAACATGCAATGCTTACAAAGCCCTTGTGAGAAATTACAGCTAAGAACAGTGTCTTGTCCATTGAGCCAGGCTCCGTCAAGATAATAGTTTTACTGGCTTTCCTCACTCCTGGTTAGTCATGCCCAGGAAATAAAAGGGATCCGAACACTTCCTTAGGAAGCAGTTGCCCAGTGTGGATGAAGCCAAATGGGTGTTTCCCTCACAAGAGTAGGACACCTGGGACTGAGCAAATGCGTCTGTACACACACACACACACACACACACACACACACACAGTGAGAGACAGACAGCAATCTCATAAGCAGAGGGTTGATTCTAGCATGTGGATGTTGTTTAATACTGCTTTAAGGTAGAATAACGACTCAACAGAATCTGACTCACTTAAATCCCTTTGCTTATTCTAAAAGAACCACAGGTTAAGAATGGTCTGGAGAAGGAACTCACCCCTGTTTTTGGCAAGACCTAAAACCGGCATCAAACCAGATCTGGTTTTAATTCCTGCTGTAGCTCTCTGCAACCTAGGACAAACCATCTGACCTCAAACCCTTGAGTTTTGTTAAGTTAATAGCTATCCCTATGGTGCCTTTCAAAGAAGACATCGAGAATATATGTAAGCCATGTCACTAGGCTAGTTCCTCGCCATTCTCTACCTCCGTCACTTTTCCTTTTTTTTCAGTTGAAGGAAGTGGAGGAACCTCCCCCCGGGAGAACGTACTCAGGGGAGGAGGATCTAACTCACCATCCACCGGTCTGGACCTCAGGCTATCACCGTCTGCTTCACAATTCAACACCATCACAACACAGACATGAACATTTTGTCTTGCAAAGGCTTTTCTTTCTAGGCAGTAAGTGTGGCTCCCAGGTGAGCCCCGCGCTATTTACCTTGTGGTCCCTCTCCAAGTGCTCCGCCCATGGTAAAGACTTACAGCTGAGCCGGAAGCTTTGGAGGTCTCTTTTAAAGAGAAAAGGTGTGGAAGCAGAAGAAAGACAGTGTCCTGCCTCTTCAGGCTCGTGCTGGGCCTGGCTTTCCAAAGGCTTAGGGCAATAGTTCCCAACCTCCTCAGTCCAATGCCCCCTTTTTCCCTCCTGAACAATATTCATATGCAATACAAACTCGATACTTACTTTCAAAAAGTAAATTGAATATTCCAACTGTATTATAAAGGTGAAATAAAAAATTAATTTATAACAAAATGGAAAGTATTTTAACCAACTGAGCCACGTAGGCACCCCAAAAATGGAAAGCATTTTAATATGTCACGTCAGGCATGACTACACATATAATATAGTAGTCAGAGCCTTGAACCCAGTACAGAATCCTTGTGAGCACAACAGCAAAAGATGCACAAGTATCAGCCGCTCAAATACCACAGGTAGCAGTGTCCTGGGTGACACGGGTTTCTGAAATGGTATGCAACTCTCGGTAAAAGTTCTGAGCAAAGCAAATGATAAGTTCCTTCAATCTACATGTTAGTTGCATTTCTAGGAAATGCAGTGTTTAAAATGGCTCAAAAAATACTTTGTGTTCATATGTAAAATGAAGCTGAGTCCGAGGATCCCTCAGATAAGGGGTCGCTCACCTACGCTGCTATCCAGTGGGACTTTCAAAAGACACGTGAGATGTGGGGCATTTTGCTCGGCACTGTCCTGGTCACTGCAGTATGCCTAGCATCTCTGGTCCCAAGACATGAGATAATACCAGGAGACCCTCCTCCATGCCCACTCAACCTCCCATTATGAAGATAACAAAAAAATGACCCTCACAGATTTCCAAAACATCCCCTAGAGGGCAGTACGTCCCCCTGTTGCGAAGTGGCTGAGGGGACCACATGGGACCTGGAACCCTTCCGTGAGTTAAGGAAGAGTTGGGTTTCCTTCCACGATGCCCTCTTCTTCTCACCCTCAGACTTCGTGTGAGCCTGTTGACCCTCCCTCCTTCCTAGGCCCATGTACCAGCCCTACCTCCCAAGTTCTGAGACCCATTTCACTATCCGTTTCAGGCCATCCAGCACCAGGGAAGGCAGCTGGATAAGATCGATGGGACCGATGGAATTCTAGATTGGGAGCCTGGCAGAGCAGTCAGGTCAAGCCAAATCTGGTCCTTCCCTGGAAGGAGGGGGAGGTGGTCAGGGAGGATCCTGATCTTACCTATGTGGGCCACAAGAGACCAAGCAGACACGCCGGAGCTCCGCTAAGGGAAGCCCTACCCTCAAACTTGGCTGGACAACATCCATGCCTTCCAGGCTGTCTGCCTCCACTCATCCAGTCCCTCACCAAGGTGGTACAGGGAGCAGAGTCTAGAGCCAGACTGCCGTTCCTGTCCTTGCTCAACCATCGCTTTACTTTGAAAGGTTATTTGATCTCTCTGTGCCTCAGTTTCTTCATGTGTAAAATGGGGATAATAGTATCTATGTCATAGGGGTCTAAGAACTACATGAGTTGATATATGTAGAAGTGCCTGGCATGTAGGAATTTACAAATCTTAGATACTATCATGGTCATCACCATTCATGCCCTTCAGAGAGCATTAGGCTAAGGAGAACCCCAAACCAGGGGATGAGCATTCCTAAGAACCCCAACTACGAAGAAACTGAAGCTGACGGAGTTACGTGCGAGTAAGGACGCTCGCAGCTAATCTAGCAGAGATGGTTCCCTTGTTTCATTCTTTGAAGGTCTAGGTGACTGGGGAGTAAGAAAGGCCAATTACCACCATCATCATCACCATCAACATCATCATCACACTAAGGAGAAAATAGAATGCTGGGTAGAAGAGAGGGGGCTGCCGGTAACAAGGCTGGGTGGAGGAGGGACGTGGTCAGGGAGGGAATAAGGAAGCTTTCCTGTGCTCTTGAGAAAGGGCTTACTTTCTGACCATCTGTAGACCGTGAGTCTCTGCCTTTGTAGATCTCGAGTCCGAGCGGCTACCCAAATGACCAGAAAAGAAACAAAACTTCCCGACCTCTAAACCCTCGGTCTTCAGAGGCGCAGGCAGCAGAGGTGCGGCACTTGGAGAGCAGATGGTGAAGAGCAGGAAGGAACAGCTCACTGGAGAGGGAGTCCCGTAAGGGCTGGGCCTCGGGGGCCAAGCGCAGCAGGAACAAAGTCGCTCCCAAGAATAGCCAAACACACACACGCACACACACACACGCATGCACACTGCAAACAACCCCAGAAATAAAGGAAACACAGAGTAAGGGCAAGAGGGGCAGAGAGAGGCAGAATTGGGAGGAAGGGCAGCTCCCCAAAAGGACATTAGGGCAGGAGTCAAGTGCAAGAGAAAGAGATGGACATGGGAAAGCTGCCTCTGTACCGGGACCAGATCAAGGAGAGGTCGAGAGTCCTTCCCAGCAAGGACTCCAAGTCCCTGAAAGTAGGTTGTCCCAGGAAGCAGGATCCTTGTCCCCTTTAGCTGCCTGAATTTCTTCCCAAACCTTCACCTTCAATTCTGGGCCCTGGGACATATCCCGTGGTACTGCCCCTGCTCAGATCTCCAGACCTCTTCCACTTCCGTCAGGGTCATCCTCCCAGCCCGACCACCCTCCCAACACAGTGGAAAAGCACCGAAAGGCATGTCAGTGACATGTGACAACTGAATTTGCTTTTTCCCCCCTTGACTGTTTCCGCCTGCCCCTTCTGCTAAGCCGCGCGGCAGGAGGGCACTCACGGTCCCCACAGACTTGTAGTTCTTGCTCCGCAAATCAAAGCACCCGAGAACAATTCCTTACTGACCGATACTCCAGGATTGTGTCTCCAGCAGCAGGAACCAGGGGGACAGGGAAGAGGAAGAGGGCTCTGGGGCCCTGTGCAAGAGCCCCCAGCCCGAGCCCGGGATGCCAAGGAGCAGCTACAGGAGAAGAGGGTCGATTCGAGGGCCGCGCAGCCGGAATAAGCAGACTGGCCCAGAGAAACTAGCTTCGAGAAACTGGACTGAGAACTACCACTGGCTGGTGAGAACTACCACTGGTGAAAGGCGCCCAGATCGTTCTGGCTAGAACCGTCTTTCCCAAAGCTACAGGCTGCATTTTTGCTACAAAGCCCCTTCTTTTAAAAGACGTCTTGAGGGCAAGCATAATGCTTCTAAAGCAAAAAATGGTGAAGGCTGAAAAACCACGCTGAAAACCATTTCGGCACCATGCTCCAGATCAGTGTGGCAAAAAACCCAAAAGGCCGATAACCCCCCAGCAGCGGAGCCAGGAGGAGCGGGCTGATGGCGAACCCTGCTGTGGCCTTAGCACCCCAGCTCTCAGAAGCCCAGATCGCTGGGAACAGGGAGCACCTATCTTACCTCAGCACTTACCTTACCTGGTCCACAGGGCCAGACCCAGGTGAGGCACAGCCAACACCCATCTCATATCCATTGATATCCTGTGGCCACAGGCTTGCTAGGCAAGGGTCAACTTCCGGATATAGGTCGCCTTCCAGGGCTATTGTCCCTTGTTTCCTACACCCAGCCGCTACATGGTTTCAGCATCTGCATTTTTTTTTTTTACTTTAAGATTTTGTTTATTCATTTATTTATTCATTTGAGAGCAAGGGAGAGAGGGGGGCAAAGGGAGAGGGAGAGAGAGAATCTCAAGCAGACTCCCCACTGAGCACAGAGCCCCACGCAGGGGCTCGATCCCACAACCCCGAGATCAGAACCTGAGGCAAAACCAAGAGTCAGATGCTCAACAGACGGAGCCACCCGGCGGCCCCTCAGCTCCTGTATTCTTGATTCAGGAAAGGAAGGGCGAATGCTAAGAAGTGAAGAGAGTATGTGAGAATGAGCTTTTCTTGCTTGATCTTCCAGGATTCGGCTTCCGGTCTCAATGTATAGAGACCAGTTCTCAGCAGTGTGAGCTCCCCGGAATGCCATCATTTTATTTAATTCATGGTTTAATACTTCAGCATGACAGTGGTGTTCTCTACTGACCCAGAGTCGTCTTCTCCTTCCCCTAAGTTAGAGAAACAGTGGGAGGGAGAGGGAGTGTGGGAGGAAAACAAAGCAGGAGGGACAGCGAGCGAGTGCGGGTCATTTGGGGATAGGGAGCAAGGAAGGTTGGGTTTGTTTTCCACGGGATAGATCCCAAGAGTGCTTTGAGCCAGAAGGCGAGCGGGAAGGCGGCTAGCAGCCTCGCAGGTGTGCACGGGGGTGGTGACAGCCACATACAGAGACCGTGTGGGCGGTGAATCAAGGTGAGGGCAAGGTCGGGGGAGGGGGGAGGGGGGAAGGGATGGGTTTCCGTCTACAGCTTGCTTGGGCAGTGTTCCGTTCCTGTGCTGTGGTGTGGTCCATGCGGTCAGTCCCCCACCCTCCCTGAGGCCACATTCGCATTTGTCCCAAGAAAAAACGGAAGTAGAGGCTAGATGACCCCACCGGGGTTTTGTTTTGTTGTTTTTAATCATGATTAAACATGCTCGAATCACAGAGCGGCTATTCCACTCTGCTCTGACTCCACAGTGGGGGAGGTGGGAACTACAGGGGTCCCTGGGTTGGCGTGGCCTCTAGGGATGGCTGGATTTGGGAGGTTAGAGGTAGGCAGGGTAGCAGAAATCCTTCATCTAGTCCACGTCTGCCAGCAGTAGCGGTGTCTCCCTTACCTTTCTTTCATCCCCAAATCTACTCTAGGCCCACCTCCCTGCCCACACCCCTCTGAAACCTCTTCTTCCTCTGCCCCGATGGTCCCAGACCTGACGGTGAGGGAAATTCCTCTGGCCTCCACCATCCCACGCGCCCTTCCTCGGAACTCGCCTACTCAGCATGCACTAATGTGGAAGGTGCTTGATCTGGATCTGCCTTGAGCAAGAGGGCGGGTCCAGTCCCCCCTGTGGCTTAGCTCACAGGAGGGAAGGTGGGTGTGTTGGTGCAGAAGGACGTGAGGAGCAGAAACACGTTACCTGAAGTGTGACCATCGCAACTGGCGGAACAATGCTTAGGCCCACCCTCGGGCGCCCTACTCTGAAGGTTCTCCCCTCCCCCCAGCACTGTCCGGGGTCCCTCTCTCAGCCTTAAAGTCTCTGCTCTTCAACCTCCCAGGCCAGGCACGGGTACTGGTCAAGGAGGATTATCCCAAGGACAAACCGGTCCGCCCTTAGGCAAGTGGCTGCCGGTTGAATTCTTCTTCGTCTTCCCCCATGTTCCTTGAGCCTCTACTGCTGGGATGGCAGGAGGGGGGACCAGAGGAAATAATATATAAGGGTTGAACTTGCCTCAACAAGAGGCCAGAGGGACGAAGAGACAAAGACACACAGGAGTCAGGCTGCGGTGAAGGGGAGAGGAGGGAGGGAGTGAAGGGCAAGGCTGGTGGTTCAGGAGCTGGGATCCTTTTTCCTTTTCTGGAATCTCCGGAACTTGCCCTGAATGGCAAGGGCGGCCTTCTCTGTTTCCGGCGCAGTCAGGTCAATGTCAATCTCCTCCTCCTCCTCAGCCTTCTTGGCATTGCCAGCTTTCCCTGCAGGTAGTTGAGAGACTCACTGATGAGTAAACATGCATTGCCCTGGCCCCTTTCTCCAGGCCTCAAATACAATGGTTAGGGTCCATTTCCTGCTGGGCTCTGGGAGGTTCTCGGATCTTTGCTAGGACCAGACATGTCTGATTACTCTCCTGGAAGACTAAGTCGAGGTACCTAGGCTGAGAAGTAGCTCAACTTACTCGGGAGCTTTGCTACTCTTAGACCAAGACGACAAATGTCATCTATCATCACTTATTCCTCAGTCTCACAACTCAAAGTCCCAGAGCGTACTGACTTTACCCAGCTTTCCTCCAATTTCTGCTTGAGACAGTGGCTGGATAATCTCATGAGCTTCCTCCTATCACGGTGCCTGTTTCCAAGCGTTGCAGAGCCAGAATCAAGGAGTAAATACCAGTAGATTTCCTTTTTAGGAAAAAGTGGAAGAAAGCCTACAGGTATAGTGGTTCTTGCCCAGTGCTTTGTTTCACTTGTGCACATTTTTATTCCAACTACATCCGACTCTAGGAGCTTCCAGACTTACAGCCCTACCTGTCCTCCCATCCCTGTACTCACGTGCTCTACACACCACCGGACCTGACACCACTCACCTTTTTCCTCTGGGCCAGGTGCCTGGTTGGTTGCTGGGGATGTTTTGGTATTCAGCTGGAAAAGAAAAATCAGAGTATTAGATGTTCGTAGAAGTATTAAGGTGCCATCCCCATAGACTCATCATCAACACTTTCAAGTCCTCCCTTTACCAGGTGCACTCCTCCGTCTTCTGAAGATCAGAGAGAGGGAGAAAAGTCCTCAAAACTCATTCAACAAGGGGCACCTGGGTGGCTCAGTCGTTAGGCGTCTGCTCAGGTCATGATCCCAGGGTCCTGGGATCGAGCCCCACATTGAGCTCCCTGCTCAGTGGGGAGCCTGCTTCTCCCTCTCCCACTCTCTCTGCTCATGTTCCCCCTCTCGCTGTGTCCCTCTCTGTTAGATAAATAAATAAAATCTTAAAAAAAAAACTCATTCAACAAGCATTTATTGGTACTAGGAACATTGCAGAGGACAAAACAGAAAAAACCCTGCCCTCATGGGGTTTACCTTCTAGTATACAGAGAGACTATTAAACAAAATGTTAGGTTAGGTGGTGATAAGTCTTGCCGAGGAAAGACCAGGAAGCAGGTAGTGAGTGCTCGTGGGAACGGAGAAATACAGTTTTACCCAGAGCGATCAGGAAAATTCTGTCTGAAAGTGGCATTTGAGCCAAAGGCTAAAAGAGATAAAGGAGGAAGGGTTACCCGAGTCCAGGCGGGAGCTGCCAACGGCCGTGGGAAGTGAGAGGAGCCTATCCGAGGAGTAGCAAGAGATCGATGCAGCTGGAGTAAAGAGAGGAAGGAAGGAGGAGGAAGGGGGACGGAGACCGGTCAGAGAGAACTCGGGTGGGTAGATGATGTAGGATCTTGGGAGTCTTCTTAAGCAGTCTGACTTTTACAAGTGAGATGAGAAGGCACCGGAGACCATCACTTTGCACAGAGGGCACGAGGGAGGAAGCAGGAAAACCTGATAGGAGGTTACCGCAGAGAGCGAGGCAGGAAATAATGGTTGCTTGGGTCTGCACAGGGGGCACCGGGAGTGGTGAGGCATGGTTCGATCCTGGGTATATTTTCTTTTTTTAAAGATTTTATTTATTTATCTGACAGACAGAGATCACAAGCAGGCAGAGAGAGAGGAGGAAGCAGGCTCCCTGCTGAGCAGAGAGCAGAGAGCCCGATGCAGGGCTTGATCCCAGGACCCTGGGATCATGACCTGAGCTGAAAGCAGAGGCTTTAACCCACTGAGCCACCCAGGCGCCCCTCAATCCTGGGTATATTTTCAAGCTACGACCAAAGGGACTAGGTTGATGGGTTAAGTGGCATTTTTGAGAAAGGGGTCAAGAATGACTCCAAAATATTTGGCTTGAGGAACTGGAAAAAAAAAAAAAAAAAAAAGAATTGTCATTTCCTGAAATGGAGAAGACAGCCGGAGCGGCAGGTTTAAGGAAAAAGAGAAGCCTATTAAGCTGCTGGATATCCAAGAGGAGTTAGGGAGCAGGATCAGGCTTAGAGATATAAATGAGCCTGTTATTTACATATGGATCACATTTAAAGCCATCAGACTGTGAGATCACCATTAGATAAAGAAGGGGAAAGCCTCCAATCCTGGGGCATTCCAGTGATGAGAGGTTGTAGAAAAAGAAGAAAAATCAGTAAGGAAAATTGAGAAGTCAAGTAGGAAGAAAGTCAAGAGATTATAGGGATTTAGAAAGCATGTCAAGAAACTATTTCAAGCAGGAGAGAGTGATTGGTTGTGTCCAATTCAGCAGGTGGGCCAAGTAAGCTAAGCCATGACTGGCCACTGGGTTTTGTTGTATGGAAATCACCGGGGGTTTTGACAAGAAAAGTCACAGTGCAAGAAGGGAGCAAAAGTCTGGGTAGAATGGGTTTGTGAGGAAAATGGAGGAGAGACACTGAAGCAGCAAAGAGAGAACAAGTTCCCCAAAAATGGGGTGGGGGATATGATTTGAGGGGGATAGCGGGCATGAGATAATTTGGCTTAAGATGACAAATTATAGAATGATTGTTTTTTATGAAAATGATTCAGGAGAGGGGTGCCTGGGTGGCTCAGTCGGTGAAGCGTCTGCCTTTGGCTCAGGTCATGATCCCAGCGTCCTGGGATCAAATCCCACGTCAGGCGCTCTGCTCAGTGGGGAGTCTGCTTCTCCCTCTGCTCTGTGGCCCCCTGCTTCTGCTCCTGCTCTCCTTTTCTCTCTCAAATAAATAAAATCTAAAA
Organism: Martes martes; assembly: GCF_963455335.1. Lineage (NCBI taxonomy): Eukaryota > Metazoa > Chordata > Mammalia > Carnivora > Mustelidae > Martes > Martes martes. The sequence continues at coordinate 5,695,609 of NC_137903.1, read as the reverse complement.
AAGAAAGAAAGAAAATGATTCAGTAGAGAAGGACAAACTGTAGGACAGAAAGAGGATCCTTGCAGGAGGAGAAAGAGGGTGAGATCTAGTGCATGAGCAGTGGGTGGCCCCGAACAGGACAAGGACAGATCACCCACAGTAACTGGAGGGAAAGCAGAGCTTGTGGGCTCAGAGGCAGGCAGGTGGGGACATGCACAAGGTCTCTTCTCATTGCTTCTGTTTTTGAAGTAAAATAGGTAACAAGGTCATCATCCGAGAGGAGCAGGGAAAAGGTCTGGAAGAAAGAGGAAAGAAGGTTTGCAATACTCGTCTAAGGAAAGCAGGAAAGTGATGGAACTAGGGGGTGGTAATAGCATTGCTGGGAAGCACTGGGGGGCCCCTCCTAAGGCCACGGCCATGAATTTGAAATTAGATTAGTCAACTGATATGTGTGTTTTTTCTAGCCTCTCTGTCCAGATGGAGAGTTAAAGTTAAAATAATAGCAATTCCCCGGGGCGCCTGGGTGGCTCAGTGGGTTAAAGCCTCTGCCTTCGGCTCAGGTCATGATCCCAGGGTCTCTGGGATCGAGCCCCGCATCGGGCTCTCTGCTCAGCAGGGAGCCTGCTTCCTCCCCTCTCTCTCTCTGCCTGCCTCTCTGCCTACTTGTGATCTATGTCTGTCAAATAAAGAAATAAAATCTTTATAAAAAAAAAAAATAATAGCAATTCCCCATCCTCGGAATTGTATCAATAGAGTTGCTCCATCCGGACACTCCTGTCTCAAGCACACTTCATCTTGAGACCGAGTCATACCTGTGGGCTCCTGGGCACACGTGGAGTCTGCTTCCTCATTTCACAATCTGAGTATTTGCTACTTGCCAAAATACAGGAACTGAGGGCTTCTCACAAAGGTTCTGTATCTCATCCTTAGAATAGTTCCGTGGAGTACACGGGATCCTCCCTCATTTACCGACGCAAACTTTGGTGGAATGACTGCCAGGTATCAGGGCTCTGCTTTAAGAAGTCGATAAATTCCAGAGCATGCTGTCTAGATTACGCCTTTAAGCCCGATTTTGATAAATACTCATCAACCACTTCCTCGTGTTTGGTTCTAGGCACTACCCGAGTATAGAAGAAACATCAGATTCATTTCTCCAACTACTGTACCGGCGCTTCCCACAGGCCAACTATTATTCTAGATGCAGGGGACACAGCAGCGAGCAAAATAAATTCCTGAACTCATTAAACAACGATGCCAGCTTGTGACACGTTCCAAGAAGGAAAACAGAAGAGCGTAGTCTAGGAAGGCCTCTGTGATGAGTGACATTTGAGCAGAGGTTTGGATGACATCGAAGCGAGCCATGTGAGTGTGTGGGAGAAGAGCCTTCTAGGCGGATGAAACATGAGACGGAAAGGCCCTGCGGCAGGTTTTGTGCCTGGCTCTACTCAAGGTAGAGTAAGAAAGCCAGTGGGGAGGGAGCAGAGTGAGTAAGGGAGCCAGGAGAAGAAGGAAGTTGGGTGGCGGCCAGAATATGAAAGTCTCTGGCCCACAGCAAAGGCTTAGACTTTTTTCTGAGTTGATGGAAAGATGTTACAAAGCTTGGGGCAGAGGGAAACATGGTTTGACATGTTTTTAAGGAATCACTTTGTTGGGGGTGCCTGGGTGGCTCCGTCCGTGAAGCGTCTGCCTTCCGTTCAGGTCATGACGTCAGGGTCCTGGGATCGAGCCCCGCATTGGGCTCTCTGCTCAGTGGGGAGTCTGCTTGTCCCTCGCCCTCTGCCTGCGGCTCCCCCTGCTTGGGCTCTCTCTGTCAAATAAACAAATAAAATCTTAAAAAAGAAAAGGCTTTAAAAAAAAAGAAAAGGTTTGAGGAGGAAAGAGAATGAGTGAGACAATCATGTAAGAAAGTAAGAAACAGTGAGTCCCAGTAGGCAGGAATACCAGGCAGCACTCAGGGCCCGCAGGTCAATGGACATGGATTTAAAGAGAAACCAGGTCTGAGACTGTCCCGAACTTCCACGCTGAGTGAAGAGATAAGACAAGCACCCAAACAATATTTACTGAGCATTTACTACATGCCTAACATTATCCTAGTGAATCCTCTGAAATTTCTGAGGTGTCATCCCTATTTTAAAATTGAGGAAAGAGGCTTCAAGATGTTAAAGACAGTGTCCAAGGTCAAGCCACACAGCTAGAAACAGCAGAGCTGACTTCGGGACGCACACCGCGGACTCGGTGTTCAGCCACCAGGCTGTAGTACTTCCACAAGCTGAAGTACTGTCACATGCTCACCCAAACACACTAATGTGCCAACAATGACCAAATCTAGGTGAAAAGCATATGGATGCACATTGAACTATTATTCTTTCAACTCGGATAAATTTTTTCAATAAAAAGTTGGGGGGAAGACAATAATAACTTCAAGGAAAACAAAAATTAATTGTAAAATTAATTTAAAAAATTAATTGTAAATTAATTTTAAAAATTAATTGTAAATTGAATTGTAAAAAATTAATTGTAAAATTAATTGTAAAATTGTAAAAGTAGGTTGTGGAATGATATGGTCCAATTTTGTAAAAGATATAGACTGCTTATCTATCTATCTGTTTATTTATTTAAAAATCTGGAAACTCTGTGGAATTTCTGCCAATCCCCCTGGGCCAAAAGAAAGGGTCCATGGAAAGAAAGGTCGTTCTTGGGACACCGGCCGGTCATTGCTTTCTTCCCCCGTGACCTTCCTGTGGTCACAGTCATTATTTATTTATTTATTTATTTGCACACGATCGATACAATGGCCCAGCAGTCCCCCGCGTGACCTGGTTCACTCTGGTACACTGCCATCGCAAGAGGCTTGTCCACACTGCAAAAGCAGGCCATGGGTGGCTAACAGGCTAACGGTCCATAGTCCAGACCAGAAGGTCCTGGGTCACGAGGCAAATTCTATAGTGCCATGATCTCTGACTTTACCTCCTCCTTTCCCTATTGCCAGCCAATCCCCAACTCTGATCCTTGCTTTAACTGTTATCCCTCTGTCCGACTCTGAGCCTGTTCCTTTATCCACCGGCTCTATTCCTCTCACCCCAGCCCTTCCCTTGGAAGGGGAGGGGTCCCTCTGGACCCAATTCTAAATATCTCCCCTCCGATGGCTGACTCTTCCTCTACTTCGCTTCCCGGATCAGCTAATCTTGACCATCTACCAAGCCCGAATATGTGTCAGGACAGAACCACCCAGGCCACCACTCCGCACCCCCCTGCCCTGCCAGCTGTCCCCCTTCCTGAGTCGCTCCTGAGATTATGGACCCTGGCATGGAGCCACGGCTCTGCTGCCGTCAGGTCCTCCCGGCCTTCCCAGCTCTACTTGGCGTAAACGTACAAGAGGGCGCCAGGGAGACCAGAAAAGGGTGTTGTAAGGAGGAGAAAACCCCTATTGCTCACAAGGCCCCTGGAAATCTCCCTGGTGCCTTCTGCTGGAAAGTAGTATGCGGAGGCTTCTACCTCTGCCCCTCCTCCCTCCGCCCTCCGCCCTCTCCAGCCAGTTCTCAAAATAGCTGCTCGGAACACTGGATTTCTAGATTTAGTTTTGGTGATTTGCTGAGGTTGGGGGTGGGGACAGTTAGATCACAGGTTGTTAGCTCCCACACTCTGTCTAGTTCTCAGCCCTTTACTGGTGCCTGGTCTCTGCCCCAACCCTCTGGTTGTTTTCCAGAAACTCAGCGCTATTCGATGAACTGAGGTCCTCTGGTACATCACTGTGAGCAGACTTGCTGCAGTCTGGGTGAACCAAGGAGGCAGGAGGTCCGCTCCGGGCAAACCAGACACGGCTCCATCAGAGCGCCTGGCCCGCCAACTCCACCTCCCCAGGATCGATGCTGACCCCACAAATCGCTGTGCCCGGGGGAGGGTTTCTCAGCTCTCTCTGCCCATGTCCTAGCCAGGTATGCATTACGAACTCCCGGGAGCTCTTCTGACCAGTAATAACAACAGTGATGTGGGCTGGCAAGTCCTTCCTTTTCCTTATGGGACTCAGCGGGGGAACTTGAAGGAGTCGGGGCCTGCAGCACACCACCTCCCCTCACCCTATTAGTAACCTATTAGTAACCATGTGTAATACCTTCTATGTGCCAGTCACGTGTCCGCACACATTACAAACACTGGCACGCTGAGTCACTGTGACAGCCCCATAAGATGGCTCTTGTTACTATTCTCATTCTACAGGGATGGAAACTGAGGTAAGAGAGGGTCATTAACTTGCCTACGGTCATAACAGCTAAGAAGTAGCAAAGCCAGAATCTGAATCAAGGCAGTCTGACTCCATGGGGCGCCTGGGGAGCTCAGTCGGTGAAGCGTCTGCCTTTGGCACAGGTCATGATCTCAGGGTCCTGGGATCGAGCCCCACGTGCAGCTCCCTGCTCAGTGGCGAGTCTGCCTCTCCCTCCCCCTCCTCCCCTCCTTCCCGCTCAAGTTCTCTCACTCTCTCCCAAATCAATAAATAAAATCTTAAAAAAAAAAAAAAAAAGACAGTCTGACCAGAGAGTCCATGCTGCTATGCTGTCTCTCCCGGTCTAGCGAAGAAGGAAGGTAGGAAGGAACGTCCTAGTGATCATGACGTCCCAGCAGTCCCACGGCCAAGGGCTGGTCTCTCAGTCCACAGTCCCCAGACCTACTTCACCTGTGTTCTACCAGGAACATGGAGAATGGTGTCCTATCCACCCAGTACGGGGAAATCTTATTATAGAACCTGATCCCAGGCCATGCCTACTGACTCAGAGTCCTACTCCGCCCACGGAGCCCACCGCCCTGCTTCTTTTATCTTGACGTGTGTGCAGTGGGCCTCCGGACACACACCAGGCTGGCCTCGGGGGACAGCTATAACCTGAGGGCGTGTTCTGCACTCCCAGGGCCAGATGCTCGCCCGCTCAGGTTCTGAGAATTCCGTGGGTAGGACCGTCCCACTGGTTTCCATTTCGAATGACTCCCTCGTCACCGTCAGGTCTGTTACTCCTCGTTTCTAGTGCGCGTGGAGCTTGGTTCAAGTTCAGCCCCATGGTGCCCACAGACGAGATGTTTCCCACTTCTCAACATGCACCAAACACTAATTAGCAACCGCGAGGCCCATCCACCCCGCCTTTCCCCAGAGGGCCCGACTTCTTTCCTCGCCTACCTTCCCCAGTTCCTCCTCTCCTCCCCTCTGGGCCTGACGGACCCCAGTGTTCCATTCCGTCATCGCGGCGGCGGCGGCCGGTCCCTGAGAGTATACACGTGTTTCCTCTGCAGTTCAAAATTGTCGACTCTCCCTCCCCACGGGAGAAGGAGGAGAAGGAGGGGCAAGGCCTGTTAGCCTAGAGACAGGCTTGGAGGGCACAGAGTGGGATCCGACATGACACGGTCTCCCTTTCCCCGGACGACACCTCCTCCCAGGGCATTCGTCAGTGTTCGGGTGAATTCCTGTCCTTCCGTCGGGGCTTTGGGTCCCACTCCCCTTTCTGCTTCTCCGGACTCCTTACAATCAGCCCCCCTCACTCTCATATATAAAACATCTTCCTCTGGGATGCCTGGGAGGTTCAACGCTCAATTGGTTAAGCGACTACCTTTGGCTCAGGTGATGGTCCTGGAGTCCCAGGATCGAGTCCCACATCAGGCTCCCTGCTCAGCCGGGAGTCTGCTTCTCCCTCTGACCCGCCCCCTCTCATGCTCTCTCTCTCTCCCTCTCAAATAAATAAATAAATAAGCTTAAAAAAAAAAAAACCAACTCTCCCTCTTTTTAAAACAGGAAAAGAAGGCTTCTTCAATCTGAATTCCTTCTTCAACTACCATTACAGGGAAAAGAAGCAGGTCTAGGACCACGCGTTGAGGAACCCCAATATTTAAAGGTCAGGGGGATCTTTTCAAAAAATATGAAGAGGCATGTTAAAAAAAAAGCCCAACAACCAAAAAAAACCTCAATCTAAACCTTGTACTTCATAAAAATTAACTCCAAATGTATACAAAACTTAAAACTATAAAACTTCTAGAAGAAAATATAGAAAAAAACCTTTGCAACCTTGTGGTAGGCAAAGATTTCTTAGATATTCCAAAGATAGAATTCATAAAAGAAAAATTATAAATTAGACTTTGTCAAAATTAAGAACTGCTCTTTGTATTACACATATAGTGTAATATTGGTTTGGGGAATAGAATTTAGTGATTCATCACTTACATACAACACCCAGTACTCACCATAAGTGTCCTCCTTAACACCCATTGCCCTTCTAGCCCACCCCCCACCCACCCCCTCCATCAATTCTCAGTTTGTTCTGTATCATTAAGAGTCTCTTCTGTTTGCTTCCTTCTCTTTTTCCTCTTTCCCACACGTTCATCTGTTTTGTTTCTTAAATTCCATATATGAGTGATATCATATAGTATTTGTCTTTCTCTGACTGACTTATTTCGCTTAGTATAACACACTCTAGTTCCACTCACATCATTGCAAAAGGGGAGATGGCATTCTTTTTGATGGCTGAGTAGTATTCCATCGTGTGTGTGTGTGTGTGTGTGTGTGTTTGTGTGTGTGTATCACATCTTCTTTATCATTCATCCGTCAATGGACATTTGGGCTCTTTCCATAGTTTGTCTAGTGCAGGTAGTGCTGCTATAAACATCGGGGTGCGTGTACCCCTTTAAATCTGTATTTTTTTGTCCTCTGGGTAAATACCTAGTAGTACCATTGCTGGATCACAGGTGGCTCTATTTTTAACAAGAACAGATATTTATTTTTCAATATTTAACAAGAACTGTTCTTTGAAAGACACCCCTAAGAGAAAGAAGAGACAAGCTATAGACTGGAAGAAAACATTTGCAAATCATATATTTGACCAAGGACTTGTATCCCAGATAGATAAAGACCTTTCAAAGCCTGGTAACAGGAAAGCAGTTTGTGAAAGTGGGCAGGATATTTGGACTTCTCACGTTAGAAGATACATGGATGACAAACGAGCACAGGAAAAGATACATAACATCATTAGTCATTTGGGAAATTCAAACTGAAACCACGCTGAGATACAATTAGGTACCTACTAGAATCGTTCTTTGAAACGACAATGCCAAGTGCCGGCAGAGATACAGATTGTCTGCAGTTCTAGTACATTGTTGCTGGGAATGCAAGATGGTGTAGCTACTCGGGCAGGTTAGGGACACCTTTATTGCTAACACCAGCAATCCTGTTCCTAGGTATTTACCAAAGCGGAATTAAAACCTCTACCCAGAAAACTGTAAGTGGATGTTTGTAATAGCTTTACTTGTAATCACCCAAAACTGGAAACAACTCAAGTGCCCCTCAACTGAGTTTACTTAAAAAAAAAAAAAAAGGCATGAGGTTAAGCGAAAGAATTATACGACATTCTTCTAAAGGCAAGACTATCGTGAAAGCAGAAAGATCAGTTCAATGCCTGATAAAGGCTGAGGTCACGGGAGGGGTGACTACAAAGCGGAAGTGGGGAATTCGGAGATGATGAAACTGCTCTGTATCTTGATTGTGGTAGTGGTTTCATGACTACGTGTTTGTCAAGTTTACAGACCTGGGGCATCCAGATGGCTGAGTCGGTTAAGCGTCTGATTCAGTCTGGGCTCTGGCCATGATCTCGGGGTCGTGAGATTGAGACCCAAGTCGGCTCTGTGCTCAGTGACGAGTCTGCTTGGGATTCTCTCTCTCCCTCTGCCCACCCCCACCCCACATGCTCTGTCTCTCTGTCTCAGAAGTAATATAAATAAATCTTTTTTTAATAAATAAATATCTAAAAGAAAGATTCATAGAACTATACAGTGATAAGGGCAATTTTACTGCATGAAAATTATACCTTAATGTTTTAAGTGTGGAAAACGGTTAAGGAGAGGTCAATAGGCTGGCCAAGACTGAGAAGGACCACTTAGAAAGGTGGGGGGGGGCAGAAGGGGAGAAAGGTGGCGGGGACAGGAGGGGCCAAGCCTCTCCCGCCCTCTCTTTAAAGCTGAGCTCTTTGAACACTTACCGTCTCCCACGTCCTCAGCTCCCACGCTCCGCAAACCGCTTCAGCCTCACTTCTCCCCCTCCTACTCCACGGAAATCACTCCTCTCTAGATAACCCATACTCTCTCCGACACCCGGTCAAATGCTAAGGTGTGAGCTCCCTTTGGCTTGACCTCTGAAGCATTCGACGCTCAATCATTTCACCTTTCTTCTCCCATAGTCTTTCCCTGGCTCCTGAGGCATCATGGTTTTTTCCTGCTTTTTCTCCCATCTTTCTGGGCCCTTCTGCCCAATGTTTAAGGATCAGAGACCCTCCGGGTTTAGAGCTAGCCTCCCTGCTGCTCTCTCTTCCTAGATGATGCTACCTATACCTCTGACTTGTTATCATTTCTGCTGGTTCTGTCCGGTAGCCACCAAGTCTGGCCTCTAGCCTGTTTTTGTAAATAGAGTTTGGCAGCCAGACCCGCTGTTTACATCTTATCTTTGGCACGACATCAGCAGAGCCGAATAGTTGCGACAGAGGCCATATACGTCCATGAAGTGAAAAATATTTAGTATCCGGCCCATGACAGAGAAAGCTTGCCGCAGAACGTTCTGCGGCGTTTTCTATCTGTGCGGTCTGATGCGCGCGATCCGTTAGACACGTGTGGCTACTGAATACTTTGCAATGTTTCTAGTGCAACAGGGGAACAAGACTTATAATTTTTGTTAAGATTTAATTTATTTATTTGACAGACAGAGATCACAGTAAGCAGAGAGGCAGGCAGAGAGAGAGAGAGAGAGAGAGAGAGGGAAGCAGGCTCCCTGCTGAGCAGAGAGCCCGATGTGGGGCTCGATCCCAGGACCCTGGGATCATGACCTGAGCCGAAGGCAGAGGCTTTAACCCACTGAGCCACCTGCGTGCCCAAGACTTACAATTTTATTTAATTTTAACTAATTAGTCAATCATCGTTGGTCAAATAATTAATAAGGAGGAAAGCGACGTGCAGCTAGAGGCTACTACACTGCACACAGCACCACTGAGGCCTCCATGCACATCTCTCTCTCCCAGACCTCTCCTCCGTGTTTCAAAACACCTCCACTGGATGTTTACAGAAACCTCAAGCTCTAGGGGCGCCTCGGTGGCTCAGGCGGTTAGGCCACTGACTCTTGATTGCAGCTCAGGTCACGATCTCCGGTCGTGGGATCGAGCCCCGCGTCCAGTCTGCTGACCCTCTCTCGCGGCCCCCCACTCCCAGCTCCCGCTCTTCCTCTCTCTCCCTCCTTCAAACAAATAATTAAAATCTTTTTTAAAATCTTAAAAAAAAAAGAAAAAAGAAACCTCAAGCTCTTTGTGTCTCAAACTGGACTCATAAGCCTACTGACCCAACCGAGGCTTCTGCAAATATTCTCTATCTCATCTACTTGTACAAGCCAGAAACCTGGAAAGGCTTCTTGACACCTTCTTACCATCACATTCCATATCCGGTCGGTATTAACTCTGGTTAACTTTATCTAAGTATCTCTTACCCATTCACGTCTCCCCACTGCGCCGGCTCTCAGCCGGTTGATTCCCACGTGGGCCACTGCAACAGCCCAAGCGGCTACTGTGCCCTTCGGATAAGCAAAGTCCTTCACGTGGCCATCAGGGCCCTAAGTTTGCAGCCTCTGATTACTTCGGTAACCTCGTCTCTGGAGCATACCTTGCCCCTTCCCACCTCAGGACCTTGGCACATGGTTCTCTTGGCCCTGCTTCCCTTTTATTTAGTTAATTCCTGCTTATTTCAGATCTCCCCTCAAGGGCTCCTTCTCCCGGGAAACTCTTCTCCACTCCCCAGACTCAGTGAGGGCCTTCATTATGTTTTAATAGCACCCGGATTTCTTCTTGGTAGCACTTACTACTCATGTAACTAAGTAATGATTCCATAGTTAGAACGTGAACGTATTCTCTTCCATTTCTGTGCAAGTTCCTACGCGGGTAGGGGCTGTATCTATCTTCTTCTCTGCTGTACCCTCAGGGTCTAGCACAAGGCCTTACACAGGATACACACTCTGTATTTGTGGGATGAATGGAAGGCTTCCCATTCTGCTCTCCTTGGCACCTCAGCCAGGTCTCTGAAGTCAAAGTGGTTTCCCGATGGCTGAGAGCCTCAGTGATGAAGAGTATCAGACGTCAGGTCATCGCTTTTCCTCAACTCAACCTACGTGTCTGAAAAGGAGCTGAGGTTGGAGGAGAACATCTCCAGAATGTATTTCCTATTCTCCAGACTGCCATCCCCTTCAAAGCAACGTCCACAGCTAGCGCGTATTGGAGTGTCACGGTAACAACAACCTGTCTTGCACAGAGAACTTACTCGATAGTTATGTGAATGAAAATTTCGCAAGCCTCGGATTCCTGGCAGAAGCATTATGGCATATTAGGTAGAGCCAGACAGATCTGGTGTCATATCCTGGACCTGCATTGACCCTCTTCAAATCCCTGCTCTGCCGTTCCCGGCTGTGTGACATTGGGCAGATGGCTTGGCCTTGCTGTGCCCAGCTATCTCATCTGCAGAAGAGAGATAATGTCTATTTCAGAGGGTGAAAAGAGCTGGAGACAAAGTACGTTAGAATCCCCAGCGTATATGAAATAGTCATTATTCCGAAGTGAAGTTACTCTGGGTTATATAGAAGAATAGGACGAGGGGCGCCCGGGTGGCTCAGTCGGTTGAGCGTCTGACTCTTGGTTTCGGCTCAGGTCACAGTCTCAGGGTCACGGACTGGCCCTGCGTCGGGCTCCGTGCTCCACGCAGAGTCGGCTTCAGACTTTCTCTCGTTCTCCTCCCAAAACAAATGAATAAATCTTAAAAAAACAAAACAAAACAAAAAGTAGGTCCAGTCCCTGGGTTTTAGGTCCTGGCATCAAAGCCTGAAGCTGCCACCGAGTCAGTCTTCGCTACGTAGAAATGAACAAGGAAGACGACGCCCAGGATTGCTCTAAGGGCCCGTGAGGCTTATCCTACCACCACAGGAACTTCGCAACCGAACTCTTTACCGTAAACCAACGCTGGAAATCAAAGTCTCCATCTTCCCTATGTTTGTTCCCAGAAAAGCTGACGAGGGCTCTAAGCCCCTGGGAAAGGGCCCGGCAATGGTCGACTGGGCGGAATCTGCATTCTGTCCAGCAGCGGCAGGGTCTGGAGCCTGGAGCGTCCTGGAGCCCCTCCAAGGCTCACAGGAGGGGTGTCCTGAACCCCCATAAGGGTTCACATTTCAATTCAAAGAACCCTGAGACATGACACACACTTTTTTTTTTAATCATAAAGATGGTTGTGCAAATCTATCCACTGCCTCGGAGGGCTGCTTGGCTGGCATTGTCTTGGCAAAGCACCTGAGAGCGGTCAGGCCGTGGTAACTGGGAAAGAGGGACCTTCTCGCTGTTGGCCCTGACTCCCCACCCCCCCTCCTCGGGCTGTGTTTCTTCCTTTCTTTCTTTTTCATCGTTAATGGTGTCGCCACAGCAACCAGTGTCACCAGGAGAGGCAAGAGAGTGTCACCCCCTCTGCTCCCAGCATCAAGTTAGACCTGACCTTGGGGAAGGTGAACTAGTCAGGTTTCCCTGTTCTCCTCTTCCCACGGGGCTCTGAAAAGCGGCCTCCTGGGGTGTTAGCAGCAGCAACAAAAGGAACAAAGGGGCACCTCAGCGCGCCTGGATTTGCATGATCCCGCCTGGGTGCTTTGCAAACGAAACACATCGTATCCACATTCTAGTTCAGCGGCAGTCGCTCCGCTCGCGTGAATAGGCACAGGTGCTCTGAATCCCGTCCTGCGGGTCAGGAGCAGGAAACCTCAAAAGGGCCCGAAGCCTAAAAGTCCTAATAGGATCCCCAAAAGACCCCTTCCTCGCTGGTGTACTGACAGAAATCCGAGGCTCTGCCAGCTCCCGGCTTGTTTCAGAGGCGCAGCACGTGAAGGGGGAGTGAGCGCATCTGCTTCCCAGCGGTGACGAAGAGGGTCTCCAGGGACCCTTCTTGCCCTACTGAGTGTCCTCCCCCCCCATGCCAGATGAAGGTCGTGCCTGGAGGGCATCTGAGGGGCCCCCGGAGAGACCCCAGCCTGCTGGCAGGAGCACCACCGGAGCCCTCCCCACTCTTCCGGCTCTCCAGCACGGCAACCAGCTGCAGTCCTCAAACAGCCTCGGAAAGACTTGTTCAAGGTCACCCTCCAGATAATAACAGAGAGAGAACGAGGAATGCTTCCTTCTGGCTCTATATACACACATCCTTCTCCTCAAATAAGGAATACAACCCAAATACCTTATAACTCAGATGTCTCCCGCGATGGGAACAGAACCCAAGCAGACGCCGAGCTCCCAAGCCCCCGTCGTCCCCTCCGCCACCCCAGCCCTTTTGCCCGGAATAGCAGTAACCTCCCCCCCCCACCCCACCCCCGAGTCCGAGGCAGAATTCCCTGGCCATGCCAGCTTCTGGTATGCAGTGAGTCAACCGCCCCGGCCGTTCCCCCCAGCACGGGCTGCCACGGTTTAATGAGTGGTTATTTGTGCTACTCTGCACACGGCTTGGAGCTGTGCCTTCTACCCCACACTGCGGGCAGGGGGTGGGGGAGAGCAAGGAGTGCTAAAGCATCATTTATTACTATAATCTTCAATGTGCATCCCACCCATGGCGTTAATGTCCCAAAATAAACGTCTGAATCCCCCCACAGCCCACAAAGCAAACACTCAGCTGGAGGGCTTTGTGTGGGAGGGAGGCAGCACCAGGGACAACAGCGTGATAAACGGCACCTCTCTCCCCTGGGGCGCGGGGGCTGCCGGGACACCCAGGTGGGCAGGCCTTCAGGAGTCAGACCTGGGGAGGAGAGCGGGACAAGGGCCGGGTTTCAAGGCACTTGTTTACAGGCACCTGCAGGCATGCGGGTCTCTTAGAAAAAGGTGGTTTGGGGGGCGGGGTGCCTGGGCGGCTCAGTCATTAAGCAGCTGCCTTCAGCTCAGGACCCTGGGATCGGCAGGAAGCCTGCTTCTCCCTCTTCCACTCCCCCTACTTGTGTTCCCTCTCTCTCTCTCCCTGTCAAATAAATAAATAAAAATTTTTGTAAAAAAAAGAAAAGTGGTTTTGGATCTGCTTCTCATGTTGCCTACTCTTGCAGGTAAAATAATTCTGGGACAAGTCAAGGCATTTTGAGCAGCCGGTCCAGGGTATGGGTGTAGAAAACCACACACTTAGGATCCCGGGATCCCAGCAGGCTCCCATCAGTTCCTTTGCGGGTCTAATACATTCTCCTGTTCCCCCTTCTTAGAGTTTTCCTCCCAAAGCCTTTGTACTCTTCTTGGAAATCAAGAAGCCCAGCAAAGGGCTCAATGTTCAGCGCCTGTTTGGTTAGTAGGGACCCCAGCTTGACTTAGCTCTCTGTTCCTGCACTGGGTCCTCCAAGTCAAATACTTTAGAGTTAAGAGCATTGCTCTCATTTCTTTCTTTTCAGAAAGAAAACCGCTCCTTCTGGTCCTTGATGCTCTGCAGGTTATGGGGATCAATGATAGACACCAGGAATTAAGAACCACGAAAGGGGCCCTCTGGGCCTCCAGCGTCACTCGGGCACCCACTTCCAGGATGACCAGACATCATCCTGCCTCAGGGAGGATAGTACTCCGCCTGCCTAGTATTCTACCCAAATATCTGCTGCTGATAACTATCGTCTCATGCTGGTCTTTCTCTCTCCCCTCTGGTTGAGCATTTATTCAATCACACTGCTCGGATTTCCTGTAGAAAGTACTTGTGATCTATTCCTTTACAGTTGCATATAAATTAAAGCATTCTGTACGCACTGGGGTAACACATTAAAGGACTCTTATGGAATTCTTTGGCTGTGAGAAGTCTGTGTCCTAGTCTTGGCTCTAGCATTGTGTCAACTTACATAAGGTTTGGGCCTCAGTTTCCTCATCTGTAAGATGAGGAGATGGGATCACGTGAGCTTTAGGGCTTCTTAACAAATCTAAAATTACATCACTAAAATGTCTGGGTATATTATTTGAGATTCTCTTGGTGGAAGACATACCTATATTTCTATCTTAAAGAATTTTTGCAAACTGAGCTTTTTTTCCATGATAAAACAGACTCATGAGAGACAATTTGGAACTACAGAATAACAGAAAATGGGGAAAGACATTCACAGAAGCTCTACCTTGAAAAGACAATTGCTGATCCGGTCCTTCCTCCTGCCTCGCCCCCTTCAACCCTATCTCCATCACGGTCAACAGCTAAGACCCCCCACAGACAGATATGAAAGAGGCACGAGATTTGCATATTTGGACACCAGCCACATTATTTATGGGTGCCTGCCCCTATAAAGACTTGACATTCTGAGAGGTAACGGATCACAGCTGCTGCTTAGCAAAAACAGTCGTCCACATTCCCAGTTAGAAGACAGCAGTCATCTGTTTTCACCAGTGACAGGCTCCTGCTCACGCAGCCAGAGCCAACAACCTGGACGGGTGACTAAGAAAAGGAAAAGCAAGTTCTAGAACGAAGTTCTGGTTTCCCTTACTTTGGAAGACAGATTATTTCCAGAGGTGGAAGGCATCCCGATATTAAATAACTAACCCTTCTATTTTGTATGTCCACTAGAACCATAATCATAATAAAATACCAGAGAGAGAGAAAGGGAGAGAGACACTGGGATTTCCTCCAAGTCCCTAAGGTTCCCTAAAAACTGGCTCACAGAAGATATCAATCTGACCAAACTTCCATTGTGGGGATTCTGACAGATAGGCACAGGAAAGAGATGTGACCCCCGAATGTGCTGTCCTGTTCCTATTGCTTAAGAGGACAGCAAGCAGGGGCACCTGGGGGCAACTGAGGGCAACCTCAGTGGGTTAAGCCGCTGCCTCCAGCTCAGGTTATGATTCCAGGGTCCTGGGATCGAGCCCCGCACCGAGCCCCGCATCGGGCTCCCTGCTCAGCAGAGAGTCTGCTTCTCTCTCTCCCTCTGCCTGCTGCTCTGCTTACTTGTGCTATTTCTCTGTTAAATAAATAATTAAAAAAAAAAAAAAAAAGAGGACAGCAAGCGGAATAATAAAGGAGGGGGTATCAGTCCCAAGCTCTCTCCTAGCGAGATTTCTCATGGATCCGTTCCTCGCTCAGGCCCTGCCAGCCCACACACAAGACAGGCACCAGGAGGGCGGTTCCCATCCAAGACCCCCCTTGCGACAGAATGACTGCCACACCAAGGGCTTCCTCCAGGAGGGCTCCTCTCCGTTGAGAAATGCAACAGGATCACAGGAGAACTTGCCAAGTGTGCTCTGAAGCAGCGGCTCCACCATGGGATGAGGGATTTTAGAGGCAAGAGCCCTCAGGGAGTGAACGCATCTCCCATCCCTCAATGAAACGGGTGAAGAAAAGTTACGAAACTCTCCGAGACAGACTGTGATTCACAGCAATCGGGTCCTGCCTGCGGCTGTGAATACGACAGGCTGGAGATGAGTCCTGCGGCTCCTCTGCGCACGGATTCACACGCACGTGGACAGGGAGATGCTCGGCTGCAGTACTGAGGGACAGCAAGGGACAGCGAGCGGCCACGGAGGCAAAGCGGGGGGGGCTGGAGCTCCTCCCCAGCGGCCCCACCAGCGCCCCTGCTCTGCCGGCAGACAGGGTCTGAAGACTGCTCTCCAGCTTTTACTCTTCCTTGAGATGACATCTCTCCACGAGATCCCAGATGCTCTCGTGGCAGGCCGTTTCTCTGAAGCAAGCAAATAAGCAGGTGGGGGAGGTGAAGCTTATATAAGATTTGGGGTGCACGGAGCTTTCCTGGGCTGGGCACTTCCGCCTGAGCAAGGAGCCCCGTGGGGACGCACTGAGAGAAATGAAGCGGGAGTCTCCAGAGAGCTCCAGGGCCCCGGGCAAGACTTCCGCTTTTTATCAGAGCTCTTTCCAGAGGAAGAAAACAGGCTGGGTCTCGGGCTCTAGGGAAGCAGAGCCCCTTCGGGGATCTGGTTCAGAAAGAGCTGGTCTATGTGTACTCCCAGGTGGCTGCTTCTGGATTTTGTAAAGACTCATCCCTGAAGCCAGGCTCAGCTCCGTATTAAAAGGCAGCGTTGACAGCTAAATTGCTGGTTAGAACCAGCTCAGTCTGACAGCCTGGGAGGCTGGGCAGCCGGGGACACACACGGACAGCTAGTCCCCATCCAAGGGTCCGATCGTCATCATTCTGCTGAGCTCCTGAGTGAGGCCAGCCAAGTTCAGCCACTAAGTCAAGACTCGACTTTCCCCTCAAACACCAAACCGTTTTCCCTGTCACCGAAACCGCTTTGTCACTCCACCAAACACCACCATAAATGCCAGTCCCTGTGGCATGTCCTACAGAAAGTCTGTGCACTTCCCCCCCAAAACTCGGGCCAACCACACATCTTCATGTTGGCATGGCGCTCAGATCACAAACTCCCAGGGGATGGCTTGAATTGCAACTTTCAGATTTAGAAACTCTAGAAGGGGCCTTGAACTCCGGCCCTCAGTAAGAAAGAGGGCAAAGAGAGCCTCTCTTCTCATATCTGGGTTGCTCATGTTAGAAGCAAGAGGAAAGAAGACTGAGATAGATAGATAGATGGGTGGATGGATGATAGATAGAGATAGAGATACATTTTCCCCCTTTTCTTTCCGAAAGGCTGCCATGGTCACAGTCACAACCAGCTGAGGGACTAGAAACCACTTTAGTTCATCTGTAGCCCCCAGACTAGCTGAATTTTCCAGGATAAACTTAGTGGACATGGCAACCAAGACAACATAGCAGTCGGAACTAATTGGCTCCCTGGACGACAGTTTTGGTGGGAGCCAGAAGAGCTCCTACTAAAGATAAAGATCTCAACTGAGACCTAGGCTCCAGGGTCCTGTCCCCCTGCCCATGAGCCTGGTCTTCTTGAGAAGTCTTGTGTTCCTTTTCTGTCATATTCAAAAGCAGAAAAGAAGAAACAGGACATAGCTAATGTAGACTGAGTGCCTCCTCTGTGCCACTGTCCTAAGTACTTTGCATGTATCATCTCATTGAATCAAAACAATCTGTATTCCCCTAATTTTATAGATAAAACACTGAAGCAGAGAATGGTTTCGGAACTGGCCTAAAGCCACACAGCTAGTAAGTAGTAGGGCTGAGACCTGGCATACAGCTGAGAAGTTGGGTTTATCAGAAGATGCTGGGCACTGGGAACGGGGTTGCACAGAGCAAGCTTGTGATGCTCCTGTCCATACTGACTTCACTTGGGAAGGAAGACCCTTGATTCTGGATCTTACGAATGCATTCCAACCATGGAAGAGGTCTCTCCAAGTCTCTGCCTTGACCCCCTACCTATGAATGGTGTTCTGGGAAGAGAGAAAAATGCCAGTTAATGGACTGGCTCTGGCTTGGATGAGCACGGTGGATCCTGACAGGAAGACCTAGGATGTAACAAGCACTGCAGAGGGAGGTCCCTCTTGGAGGGGACAGCTCCCCGGGAGTGGACATGCAGGGGCTCCGGAATAGCAGACACGGTCCCTCCGATGGTTGGTTCCCGCCTGAATGAGAGGAGGCTGGATGCCCCCTTCCTAAAAGGGGAAAAGTGGCCACCTCAGGGGATTAGGCTGGAGTTCTTGCCGAAGGCTACCTAACCAGAGCAAGAGCAGCGCAGCCCTCGGAGAGGGACGATGCAGGAGAGCGTTTCTCCCCGAAGTCCGGGACCGAAGGGAAGCCCGAGGGCCCTCGGAGCGCTAGGGCAGATGCAGAGGGTGGTATCCCGAGGAGGCGACTTCTCCCCTGGGGCCGCAGTCCCCTTTACACCCTTCCAGCCACCGCCCCCCCAACCCCCCCAGCAAAAGCTCCCTGCACAGTGCGGGGCTTGAAGCCTCCGTCTTCCAGTCGCTTCCCAGCGCCCGAGATGGGAGCTTCCCCGGAGGGGTAGTGGGGCGCCCCCGGAGGTCTCCGCGGCTCCGAGCTGCCGCGCCCTCCCTCGCTCCCTGGGACCCGAGCCGCGGCCTCCCCGCCGCAGGCTCGCCCGGAGCCGGGGGGCCCGGCGGCGCCCGCGCTCACCTCGCTCATCGCGGCGGCCGGACGGGGCGCGCGGGGCGCGGCACGTGCAGGGGAGGCGAGGGGCCCTCGGGGCTGCGCGGGCGACGGCCGCGGGTGGTCGGGCTCGGGTGGGGGGGGCGCGCCCCGGCCGAAGAGCAGAGTCTCGCGCGGGGAGCCGCTGCTCCGGAACCCGCACCCCGGCTCTGGGCGACCAGCTTCCCGCCGGGCGTCCCCTCCCGACCCCGTCCTGTCGGAGCCGCTCCGCGCGCCGCCTCCGGGCCCACCTTTTATACTCGGCTCCGCACCCGCCTCCAGCGCGACCAATGGGAGCGCCTCCTGCCGCAGAGTGACGGCCGCTCGCACCCAATGGCGGCGGGCCCGGAGGTCTGCTGCATTTCCAAACTAGGGTAAGACCGTCCGAGAGCGGGAAGGAGGGGGAGACCGTCGGGGGCTGAGAGCGCGGAAACCCAGGGAGCGGGCGCAGAGGAGGGAGAGGAAGGAGCGGCGCACGAAGGAGGGAAGGAGAGGGGGAAGGAAGGAGCGTGCGAGTTTGTGAGAGCGAAGAAGGAAGAGCTGGAGGGAAATCACGAGGGTCCACGAGCCGCAGGAAGCCGGGAGTGGAAAGGGTGAAGCCAAGAGATGCTGCAGATCACAGTCGTAGGGTGGCAGCCTGATGCGGAGAGGGGAGGAGGAGGGAGAGGAAGGACGAGAGACAGACGGAGCAAGCGGACCGTATTCCGTGGCAAAGAACAGGGAAATTGTGAAGTGCCTGTTTGGGACTATGACAGATCGGAGGGGTGGAAAGACATTTTAAGATCCATCAGTCTTGGGGCGCCTGGTGGCTCAGTGGGTTAAGCCTCTGCCTTCGGCTCGGGTCATGGTCTCAGGGGCCTGGAACCAAGCCTCGCATCGGGCTCTCTGCTCGGCAGGGAGCCTGCTTCCCCCTCTCTCTCTGCCTGCCTCGATGGCTACTTGTGATCTCTCTCTCTCTGTCTCTGTCAAATAAATAAATAAAATCTTTTTTAAAAACCCATCAGTCTGGGGCGCCTGGGTGGCTCAGTGGGTTAAAGCCTCTGCCTTCGGCTCGGGTCATGATCTCAGGGTCTTGGGATCGAGCCCCACATCTGGCTCTCTGCTCAGCAGGGAGCCTGCTTCCCCTTCTCTCTCTGCCTGCTTCTCTGCCTACTTGTGATCTCTGTCTGTCAAATAAATAAATAAAATTAAAAAAAAAAAAACCCATCAGTCTTACCTCCCATATAATGGGGGGAAAGAAAAGATGGTACCTTAGCATCCACTTGAATAGGTAATGGGCTCCCCACCAAAGTTAATTTACAACTGCTTGTTCTGGGGAGACTGGGTGGCTCAGTTGGTTAAGAGTCTGCCCTCGGCTAGGGTCATAGTCCCAGGGTCCTGGGATTGAGTACCGCATTAGCCGGAGCCTGCTTCTCCCTCTCTTCCCTGCTTGTGTTCTCTATCCCTGTCACTATCTGTCTCTCTCTCTCAAATAAGTAGATAAAGTCTTAAAAATAAATAAATAAATAAATAATAACCAAAAAAGTCACAATTTACTTAAAAAAAAAACACAAAAAACCACAACTGCTTATGCATTCAGTCTCCTTGTGACAATGTGCCCTCCACTGCGCCAGGCATGATGGTGAGACTATTAAAAAAGGAGACACACTAATTACCACGACTTACTTATTATGTATAACACACATATGATGCAACAACTTACTGATTATGACTTTTTGCCTATTGTTGCCATTAAAATGGGTTTCGATATCCAAGTCCTCCTCCGGGAGTCTAGCTTGCGTCCTCCTGCACTTCAAGGAGCAGCCCATCTGGTGGTCTGGGTTTGAGTACCAGAGTCCACTAGCCAAGCGGGGTGTAGGGAGCAGATGTGAAAGATGAAGCCCACAGTCCAATCTGTAGAGAGTATTTTTCGAGAAGATGGAATTTTACTTAATAATTATGTCATGTAAGTTTCAAGGGAAAAATATGGTTAGAGCAGGATGAAGAGAACATGTAGGGAGAAGTCGTGAACTCCCTGTTGAAGTGTCAACTGCCATTTCTGCTTCTCTAAATGTCTAGCCTTCATTTCTACTTTAAGGAAATCCTTCAAACTCTCTTGCCTGTGATCCTTCTAGGCATTGTAAAACCTCTTAGCCTACATACAGCTTCAGTGAGCCAAAACCAAACTCTCGGCTCCAGCCACGACACCCTTTTGATAATTTCCTCCATGGCCTGTACTAACTGAGTCATTTAATAGCTGAGCTACTCTCAGCCAAGAACCACTGATCTCTTTTCAACAACCAGATTCAGATAAGACCTCAAATAACCCTTCTCTAGCTAGCTTCTCTGTACTTTTACATTTTCTTTCTTTGTCCTTAGTACTTAAAAAAATTTTTTTTTCAAGATTTTTACTTATTTTAGGGGCTGCCTGGGTGGCTCAGTCATTAAGCGGCTGCATTTGGCTCAGGTCATGATCCCAGGGTCCTGGGATCAAGCCTTGCATCAGGCTCCTTGCTCAGTGGGAAGCCTGCTTCTCCCTCTCCCACTCCCCCTGCTTGTATTCCCTCTCTTGCTGTGTCTCCCTCTGTCGAATAAATAAAATAAAATCTTTTTTTTAAAGATTTTATTTATTTATTTATTTAACAGACAGAGATCACAGGTAGGCAGAGAGGCAGGCAGAGAGAGAGGGGGGAAGCAGGCTCCCTGCAGAGCAGAGAGCCCGATGTGGGGCTCAATCCCAGGATCCTGGGATCATGACCTGAGCCGAAGGCAGAGGCTTTAACCCACTGAGCCACCCAGGCACCCCTAAATAAAATAAAATCTTAAAAAAAAAGATTTTACTTATTTTAGAGCAAGAGAGAGTGAGAAGGGGGAGGGACTGAGGGAGAAGGAGAGACAAAATCTCAAGCAGACTCCACACTGACCGTGGAACCCCACACAGGGTGGGGCTAGATCTCCAGACCCCGAGATCATGGCATGAACCAAAATCAAGAGTCAGACACTCAACCGACTGAGCCGCCCAGGCGCCCCACTAGTTTAATTTTTTAAAATTCCAATATAGTTAACATACAGTGTTATATTAGTTTGAGGTATACAATATGGTGATTGAACACTTCTATACATCACCCAATCCGCTTCTACACTTTCTCTGCCAGGTCCGAAGCAGAGAAGGGGACAAGATCAAGTATTTCCCCCCATCCATCTGAGATCCTCTGACTCTTACTTACAATGGGACGTGGTTGCCTAAGTTAGCCAATTTCTAACTAGGCCAGCTCCTGCTCACTCTAGGAAGCCTAGTCGTTAAGCGGGTTCCTCCCCACCCTTTCTAATCAATGGCTAACTAGCACTGAAAAGATTGTTTTAGATGAAGCAGGTCTCTCCACAGTTCTTAAGCAGCTATGCAAAGATCAGAAAGAAAATTGAAGATCCTAGATCAGAGATCAGCAAGCTTTCTCTGTAACAGCCAAATAGTAACTATGTAAAGCTTCGCAGGCCTGATGGTCTCTACTGAAATGATTTACGGCTCCCACTACAGCTTGAAACCAGTCGGAAACAATAAGCCCGTAAGTGCGGCTCTGTTCTAATAAAACTTTATTTATGGACACGGAAGTGTGAATTTCATATAATTTTTATGTGTCATGAAATATTCTTTTTCTTCTTTTTAAATTTTAATGAAAAAACCATTCTTAGCTCATAGGCTCTGCAAAAAAGAGGCAGCAGGCCAGATTTGGCTCACCGGCCATAGAGGATTATGTTACCTAAGTGAGTTACAAAGTGTAGGTTGTATAAGAGTAAATGGTAATAGATCAAAGAAGAAAGACGGGGGCCTGGCCCGAAAGAGCCAAAAGCTTCCTGGGGAAAACGGGATTTGGGCTGGGCCTTAAGGGAAGGATAAAATTTAGGCAAATGGTGGAAGGAAATGGGAAGAAGAAAAGAAAAAAAAGATGTAGCTCTCTGTCCTCTGGGTGTTAACAAGAGAAAAATGATGAAAGAAGATTGTGGTTGATGACAGGGAAGCCTCAGAAGATGTGGAAGGGCCTTGAACATCAGAACAAGGACTATAAACCTGACCCTTGCCCAAACAGCATGTTTAGATTATTCTGGCAGGACTAATTTGGCAAGGGAGGGATCCTGAGCAGGGAGAACAAGGTGGAGATCCTGCAGTTGTGCAAAGTATACGACTCTGGGTGAGTGCAGAGAAGTAAGAGAAGAGAAGGGAAGTGTTTGAGCCGGAACCCGGGGAGCGGGGAGCCGGGGTACTGCACAGGATAAGGCAGGCTGAACCTGGAGATTCGGCTCCATGGACACCTGCGCGAGGTCAGTGACACGTAAATGTAAACGTGGCAGGTGGGACCCGCGGAGAGAATGGGTTCGGGAATCAGACTAGAAGACGAACGAGTATCCCATCAGAGAATCAGAATAGCAACAGATCAGGATCTGCTCTGAAAGACGGCGGCCGAAGAAGGAGACAGGAATGTATCCCAGTAACCCCACGGAACCCGCGCTGCTAGAGCAAGCCTGGCATGAAGCAGGTTCCGTTAAGTATCTGCTACATGAAGGAATGCATTCCCGAGTACTAACATGTGATGCCACGTGGGAAGAGTGTGAGCTTGGAGTCGGATCTTAGTGCAGACCCTGGCCTGCTCACTCACACCTAAGCCCTAAGGATCTAAAAGTGACAGGGGCGGTTCTTGACTTCACCAACTCGCAGCTGATCGGCAGAGTCAGAAAGAAACAGACAAGTGCTCTGCAACGTGGTAAGTGTTGTTGTGACAGATGTGTGTGCAGAGGTGTGGCTCTGACCCCCAGGCTCCCAGAGGCCATCTTCTGTGCTCAGGCCTGAAGGGCCAGGTGGATCAGGAGGACCCAAGAGGGGGTTTGTGGTGATCTGGAAGTGGAGGTATGTCTGGCCACTCCAATCGGATGGAAAAACAAGGGCTGGCATTCAGAGATGAGTGAGCGTCGCGTGCTCAGGGATCTCTAAATGTCTAAGCACATCGAGAGCCCAAATGTGACGTGTTGGATGAGGGGAGAGAACTGGGGTTGAAATAGATGAGGCCAGAGTGAGAAATGGGGGCCAGATCACAAAGGACCGTGTGTGACATGCTAAAGAGATTGGATTTTATCCTGAAGGTGATGGGAAGCAAATGAAGAATTTTAAGCAGGAAAGAGACATGATCAAATTTGCATTTTAGAAATAGCAACAGCATGGAGGATGGGCTGGAACAAGATGAGGCTGGGCGTAGGGAGAACAATTTAATAGGTTACTGCGGTAATAAGTGGGAAATGGAGGAGGGCCTGAGCTCAGCTAAGAGGTGCTGGGCGTGTCAGGTGGAGAGACAGCCTGACAGGCATGACATCTGATCATTTTCAGGGAGCAAGGGAGAGAAGGGAGGCTAGGGGACTCCCCAGCTCCTGGCTTGGCATCTGGGAGCAGGTGGCAGTGGAGAGGCAGGAAAGGAAGAGGATAAGAGAAGGAATATGCAGCGACTTCCTTCCATGCTCTGAACGCTGTCTGAGGAACTTTACATATATTCCTTTATGTAATCTTCACAACAAACCTGGCTAGAGGGTATTAACCCCCTTTTCCCAAATAAGAAAACTGAAGTTCCGAGCATTTAACCCGCCAGGCCGTAACCAACACAGATGTTTTTCAGACCCTGGGACAGGCATGTGGGAAAAGGCTGAGAGCACCGGTCAACCCTGAAAGCTGCTCGCGGTGGCGGTCGGGGGCAGACCCCGGCAGCTCCCAGCCTCGGTCTTGCTCTGTGGGAGAGACTCTAAGGCTGGGAGCACTTCGTTTTCTTTTTTTAAGTTGTATTTAAGCAATCTCTCCACCCCACATGGGACTCAAACTCATGAGCGCCCCCCACCCCCAGATCAAGAGTCGCCCGCTCTTTCACTCTTAGCCCCAAGGCTGGGAGCACTTCCGTATTTCACTCTGTGCTCAGAGAGGCGGGTCCCCAAGGCACCTTTAAGAAGAACAAGGCTCAGGGTAACCCCCCCGGGGCTCAGGAGAAGGGACAGCCCCGGCCCAGAGCATCTCTCCACCAAACTGACCTCCTCGCTGAGCGTGTCAGAAGGATCTGGGAGGAGGAAGTCAACCTCCTTCCCATGTCTGGGGTTGGCCCAGCCTGGTGACATCGGACTCCCACGGAGCTGGGTCTCAGTGACATCAAATAGGGAAGGAGCACCAGAAGTAATTCAGCTGTCAAGAGCCTGAGTCAGAACTTAAATCAAAGTCCGTAGGACTCCAAAACTCACGCGCTTTCCACTTTCTCATGCTGGGATAGTCACCAAGTTAGGTAATACAGAATTTAGTGGGGGTTGACAATGGTTTTCATTTTATTTTGTTTCAGTGTTATTAAGATATACTTGACATATAATATCATATAAGTCTGAGGTATAGAACATAATGATTTGACGTAGGTATGTATGGTGAAATGATTCACCTGACCTGGCCCTAAATTTTTTCCCCTGGTAATGAGAATTTTTAAAGTCTGCTCTCATAGCCACCTTTAAACATACAATATTGTTGACTAGAGTCATCACGCTCTGTACTACATCCTCAGAATTTTTTTAATCTTTTAGCTAAGAGTTTATACCTTTTGACCATTTACCAAAAAAAAGATTTTATTTATTTGAGTGAGAGAGAGCACAAGCAGGGGGAGTGGCAAGGGAAGAGAGAGAAGCAGACTCCCCGCTGAGCAGGGAGCCCAACATGGGGCTCCATCCCAGGACTTTGGGATCATGACCTGAGCAAAGATAGGCGCTTAACCGACTGAGCCACCCAAGCTCCCCCGCTTTTGACCACTTTCACCCGATCTCCCCACCTCCTCCACCCTCCACCTCTAGCAACCAAAAATCTGATCTCTGTTTCTATGACTTTGTCTTGGATTCCACTTACAAAATCACAGAGTATTTGTCTTTCTCTGCCTGACTTATTTCGCTTAACATAATGCCCTCTAGGTCCATCCGTGTTGTCACAAACAGCAAGATTTCCTCCTTTTTACGGCTGAATAGTCTCCCAGTGCGTGTGTGAGTTTGTGTGTTCGCATCTTTATCCGTCTCTTGGTGGACACTTAGGCTGTTTTCACATCTTAGCTACTGTAAATAATGCTACAGTGAGCGCAGGGACTCACATATCTGTCCCGGACAGAGGTGTTGTTTCCTTTGGCTATACACCCGGAAATGGGACTGCTGGATCAGATGGTAGTTCTATTTTTAATTTTTTGAGGAACTTCCATACTGTTTTCCATGGTGGCTGCGAATTTACATTCCCACACACAAGGGTTCCCTTTCTTCACATTCTCGCCACCATTTTTTACCTCTTGTCTTTTTGGTGACGGCCCTTCTGACTGGTGCGAGGTGGCATCTCACTGTGGTTTTGATTTGCGTTGCCCTGATGATTAGTGATGCTGAGTACCTTTTCATGTACCTGTGGCCATTTAAATATTAAATAAATAAATTTGGGGGGGCTATTCAGGTCCTTTGTTCCTTTTTAATTGGATTATTGGGAGGTGTTGGTTTTGGGTTTTGCTTTTTGCTATAAAATTTCTTATATACTTTGGATAGGAACCCCTTACTGGATATGTCCTTTGCAACTATTGTCTCCCATTCTGTAGGTTGCCTTTTCCTTTTGCTTTTTTTTTTTTTTTAAGATTTTATTTATTTATTTGACAGACAGAGATCACAAGTAGTCAGAGCAGCAGGCAGGGGGAGGGGGAAGCAGGCTCCCTGCTGAGCAGAGAGCCCGATGCGGGGCTTGATCCCAGGACCCCAAGATCATGACCTGAGCCGAAGGCAGAGGCCCAACCCACTGAGCCACCCCGGCGCCCCTCCTTTTGTTGATGGTTTCTTTTGCTGTGGAGAAGCTTTTTAGTTTGATGCAGTTCTACTTGTATATTTTTTTATTTCATCGTTTGTGCCTTAGGTATTGTACAGCGCCATTTTAAGACCTACCAAATCTGAGATGCGTGTGTGACATCCAAGTGAATTCAGCTAATAAACTGGTGGGTGTATGCAGAACACCGCCCTCCTCCTGTCATCTCTCCGCCAGGAGATGGTGCCCCCATCCACTTAACCCCTCATGCTAGAAACCCGGAGTCATCTGTGACTCCTCTTCTCAGCACACACTAGCATCCACCGAGTTCCAAAGAGTGCACCTCCCGTGTATTTCTGAAAACCCTCTCGTCCTCTGCAGCCTCCCGCTGTGCTACGTCAGGCATAACCTTCTCCCAACGACATTATGGCAATAGCTCTCTTACCGGTCCCTTTGCCTCAGGTCCAGCGCCATCAAATCCGCCTTCCAAACGGCCAGCGACCTAAGATATTTAGAATAAGATCGATCTACCCAGAATAGGTCTGCTCATGTCATTTCTCTGCTTCCTCTTCAAAAGCCTTCTGATGGACTCAAGCTGCTTAGTCTGGGAAACGGGAGGTTCCCCCGTGAGCTGGCCCTGCCCACATCTCGGCCTCCTAGCCCACCTCTCCAGAATCCTCCCCTCCCACCACCAATCCAAAACGCTGGGCTCCAGCAGAGAAGGCTTGTTTGTGGCTTGACCTCACACACACCTTTTTGTATCTGGCTTCCGGAACTTTCTCCGCTTGCGCTCTCTGCCTGAACTGCATTTTGTTTTCACCTAGCTCCTCATGATCCTTTCAAAATCAGCCCAGTTGTCACTCCTCCAGGAAGCCTTTCCTGCCTCCTCCTCAACACCTTTCTGCCAAAGCGGATTAGGTGCCCCTCCTCTGTGGTCCCATATGCTCTGTGCACAGCACCATCCTTGATCTGATCATGTTTCTTTATATGTGCGCGAAGGTCTGTCTTCCTCACTAGCACATCGAGGTTCCATAAGGCCAGAAGAGCATCTTATTCATCTTTTCATCCCTCCTGTCTACCACACAGTAGGTTCTCTGTCAATATTTGTTGATTAAATGAATTAGCACGCATTCTCACGGCCACACTCAGGCAAGCATACCAACAGACGCACACACCGAGATGTGCTCAGCGTCTCCCAAGAACCAGACCTAAGCACCTGTGTTCTCTGGAACTCTGCTTGCTGCAAAATGTAATAGTTTACACAATCCATTCTGGGGACCTAAACAAGGCTCCGTCCCCTCGGTCTCTGTTTTTATTACTCCAACCTGCGCGTGGGTTTTAAACTCAAATTTAGGGCAACGTTAATTATAATTGAACTCTTAATGGAAGAAAAAGAACCAGAGAAAGAAAGAAAGAAAGAAGGAAAGCTTATTTCTAGTGAGAAAAGATTGTAGAAGTGCAGAAAGGGCAAACACCTGGGGACATCTGCAGTGAAGACCTTTCAAATTAGAAGACTCAGCTTTGGACTTTATTCCAGCGTGTGTATGATACCAGATTTATCCAACATAGATGTAACCAACATATTGTCCATTCCCAAAATATCCAAATAGCTTTTGAGTTACTTTTTCTGTTCATAGATCTTGGGAGAATACACACACACACACACACACACACACACACACACACACACACTTCACACCTGCAAAAAATATTCTGCAGTGTTGATGGAACACTTAGACAACCCTGCTGAAGACTCCTACCTGTGATTCTTAAACCTATCAATTAGAAGCCTTTCATCTTGGCTGCAGACAGGACCAAGAATATAACTCGTGGGACCCACTGAAAAATGAAAGTGCAGATTCCCTTGTTCAAAAATCATGGAGAATTTCAAAACAGCAATGGCAGAGAATTAAACCAAACCCAAGATCCCTCTGAGGCCAGGGTCCTATGTGACTGCACAGGTCACATGCCCATGAAGCCAGCTCGGGGCCAGAGTCCTCAAATCAATCCGAAGTACCACCTCTAATTTGTTAAGAGGCCACCCTCATTTCATTCTCAGCCCTCCCAGTTAGGAAGTGTAGACCTCACTAGCTCTTTGCTTGAGCTCTTAATCAGACCCCAGTCTCTCTTTCGCTCTCTCTCTCAAGATTTTTTTATTTACTTGAGAGGGAGAGAGAGCACAAATGGTGGGAGGGACAGAGGGAGAGGGAGAAGCAGGCTTCTCACTGAGCAGGGAGCCCCACAGGGGCTCGATCCCAGGACCCTGAGATCATGACCTGAGCCGAAGGCAGACGTTTAACCCACTGAGCCACCCGAGCACCTGACCCCGATCTGTTTTTAAGAATCTTCCTTTTGGGGAGCCTCGTGCAATCGGTATGCCTGTTCTTTTCCTATTGTCATACTGCACGTGAAAAAGCCTGTTCCGTCTCTCCTCTCTCTTCCCAGCTTGTCCAAGATCCAGGTTCGAAGGCTTACAGGTCGAGCTTGGAGCTCAGCAGTAGGGAAGATCCCCCTGGGTCTGATGAACAGCAGGTTCTAGTCATGAGGTCTCTCCCCAACAGGGTCCCTCCTCAGGTGCCAGCAACCTGCCCCATGGGCATGCTGGGAACTCCTCCCACCCGGGCCTTTGTCCTGGGTCCAGAGTCTGTGCCCTATCTATGCAGTCACAGAGACCAACTGCAGTCCACGCGTAGCAGAAGTTCCTTGTTTTCCAGGTATGGAGGGTCGTAATCCCTGACTGCAAATGCTGGCAGTTCCAGAGACCAAGGGAAAAGCGGGGCAGAGTGGCAGTCTGGGGAGAGGCAGCCCACACCAGATCCTCCGGCCTGCGGGTGAGGAGAGGCCAACTCTCTTACAGGCCTAGGAATAGCAGGTAGGGGATCTGTTGGGGACCAGAGACTAAAAGCAATGAGGTGCAGATAATGCAGAGGGTCAGGAAGAGGCCCCCCAGAAGGGGGAGAAGGGCGTCCGGGGTGCTAACCCTTCCCCCATCCAGGGGCCTGCGACCGCCATCGGAACATCTGAAGCCATGGCCAGTGGGGAGGATGAGCCGAGGAGCTGTGTGGTATGTGGGGACCGAGCCACAGGCTATCATTTCCACGCCCTGACCTGTGAGGGCTGCAAGGGCTTCTTCAGGTAAGAGCCTCCCTCCCCCGGGAGAAACCACCTCCCACACTCCCCACCGGGCAGCCTTTAAGCCAAGGCACATGCCTGAGCTTGTCCATCTACGTTACTCCTGCCTCTCGGAGGCTAACTGCCCTGTGGCTAGCGTGGTACATCTCGTCGACCTCAACGTTGCATAAACCGGTGATAGAATAAGAGGGAAGGCTGCTGTTGGTCCTGTGGACACAGCCCCTTCCCCACTACCTGCAGACACCACGTCAGGGATCCTGGGCCCCTGTGCGTGAGATGGCTTATACCCTACCCACCCTGAGGGACCCTTGGGCACAGCTCAGATTAGCCCACGTCCCCACAGATCCTCCTAGACCATGTCATCTCGGCCCCTCACGTAGCCACCTGTTCACTGCCATCCGTGACCACCCTCCCGAAAGTCTCCATCTCTCACAGACGAACAGCCAACAAAAGCATTGGTCTCACCTGCCCCTTTGCTGGAAGATGTAAGGTCGACAAGGCCCAGAGACGCCACTGCCCAGCCTGCCGGTTGCAGAAATGCCTAGACGCTGGCATGAAGAAGGAAAGTGAGTCGGCCCCTCCCGACGCCAGAATCTGCGGACGAGGTCGCTCTGCTTTGCCCTCGTGCCCAAAGCATATTCTCCCCACGAGAAGAGTAAGATGTTGGAAACAAGTCAGCTGTTTCTATTCCGCTCCTCAGCTCTCTTCCAGTCCGAGACCTCATGGGCTAGCTCCAACAGCCAGCCTCCCGGATTTTATCTCCTGACCTTCCCACCTTGCTCCCTCGCTCACCGCCACACTGATTGCGGTGCCACTCTCAAGTACACCCAGCACACACCCCTCGGGACTTTTGCCCTTGTCATCCCCTCCACCCAGAATGCTTTCCCTAGTTATCCGTACGGCTTGACTTTTGTGGGTCTCACATATAGCACATGTCACCTAGTAGGTACGTGGTAACTGTTGAAGGAATCATCACGTGCCATTTCTCTGTGCCCCGTAATGAGGCTTTGCTCCCAACAGACGATGTCACTGGAGCTCACTCGGCTACAAAGTTACAGTGTCCATGTTTAGCCTCTTCCGACTCCCAAGCCCTGGCTGTCCGCTGACAGCGCACGACTCTTCAACATGGGCCGGTGCATACCGTAGGAGTCAAAAAATCTTGGCTTGCATCGCTTTAGTGTTTTGTGACCTTGGACCTGCCACCGGAATGCCAGCCTGTTTATATGTCTGAAAAATCTGGATAATAACACCTGGCCTGTCTACCCTCTACCCACTGGGCTGTTTCATCCAGTGAGATTTAACCTCGGAACCCTTGCCATTTAGGGCTATGTAAACAGAAGGTGATGCTTTAGGAACCAAGAGCCCTCCCTCTTCGGTGGTCGCCCAGAAGCCAAACATCTCCCTTCACTGTGACCACTTTATTTTCCACCCCTCCCCACCCCCCAGGGGGCCTGCAGGACTGGGGAGAGGGACAGGGATCCCCTAACACTGGGGCCTCTAGGACTCCGGCCAAGCCCAAGGAAGCCCCAGGAATGCCACTCCCTCCCTACATCCTTCATCACGGGGTACCCGATGCCCAAGGGCTCCCAGACATGGGGGGGGGGGCTGGCAGAGACAGTGATGCCCTCTGCGGACTTCAGCGGCATCGTCTTTCACCTTCCCCGGGCACAGTGATCCTGTCGGCAGAAGCCCTGGCAGCGCGGCGGGCGAAGCAGGCCCAGCGGAGGGCCCGGCAAGTCCCTGCACAGCTGAGCGAGGAGCAGGAGGAGCTGGTGCAGACACTCCTGGGGGCGCACAGCCGCCACGTGGGCACCATGTTCAACCAATTCGTGCAGTTCAGGGTGAGCCTTTGTAAGGACTTTGGGCTGAAAGAGGACCAAAAGGGCACCCGAGGAGGCTGCCCGGAGGGAGGGGGCAGCAGTGTGCCATGCCCCAAGACAGAGGACGAGGCTTCTCCAGAACCCCAGCGTCCACAGGCTCCTCGGCCCCGGGAGCCCTGCCAAGCCAGGGCTGGAGAGACCCCTGGGACCAGGGCCACTCACTCAGGCCCCGATCTCTGCAGCCTCCTGCTCATCTGTTCATCCATCGCGAGCGCCTGCCCGTCCCGGTCCCCGAACTGCCCCTGCTCACGCACTTCGCGGAGGTCAACACCTTCATGGTACAGCAAGTCATCAAGTTCACCAAGGACGTGCCTCTCTTCCGGTACGTGACCTCCCCTTACCTTCCAGGAGGAAAACACTCCAATAAATTATAATCACACACACACACACCCCCAGCCGTCCCTGGCCCACTAACCCCTCCTGCTGCCTTTCCAGGCACCGGGTCTTGAATTCCCTCCTTTGGTCTTAAGTATCTCAGCCAGAACTGGGAGCTCCTCTCCCTCTCTAAAAGGCTCTTGCCTGCTCCCCGCAGGTCCCTGCCCATGGAGGATCAGATCTCCCTGCTGAAGGGAGCAGCGGTCGAAATCTGTCATATCGCACTCAATACCACGTTCTGTCTCCAAACACAAAACTTCCTCTGCGGGCCGCTCTGCTACACGCTGGAAGACGGCGTCCACGGTGAGGGGGGCTGGAGCCGGGGCGGGCGCGCGTCCTTTGCGGTAAGGCCTGAGGCGGGGTGACCGGGAGGATCCTAAGACGACCGGCATCTCCCACAGTGGGGTTCCAGGAAGACTTTTTAGAGTTGCTCTTTCGCTTTCATGCGACACTGAGGCGACTCCAGCTCCAGGAGCCCGAGTATGTGCTCATGGCCGCCATGGCCCTCTTCTCTCCCGGTGAGCATCCCCCCAAAGCCCGGAAGCCTCTGCCCCTCCACCCCGGCCCAGACTCCCAGCCCCGGGAATCCCTGCCCGCCCCCACCCATCCTTCCCACCCGCTGCCTTCCAGACAGGCCTGGGGTTACCCGGAGGGAGGAGATCGATCGTCTGCAAGAGGTGACGGCATTGACCCTGCAGAGCTACATCAAACGGCAGCCGCCGAGGCCTGGGGATCGGTATGCGGGAGCCTGGGGGCTCGGAGGCTGCGCCCGGGCGGGAAGGCAAGGGAAACACTGAGCTCAGGGGAATGCTTCTGCCGTCCTGTCCTCTGGGAAACCAGCTTCCTTGGGGGCGCCGAGTCCTTCCCTCGCACCTCAGCCGGGTCTGGCATCCGAACGGCTTCTACTGCTGTTTCGTCTGATTTTTTCCAGATTTTTTTTTTTTATTCAGTAGAGATGCAAAGTCGTAGCTCGCAGGCTCTGTATGATAGCATTCCTGAGACTGATGACACCCATCACCTCACCCGCCCACTCCAGGATTCCGTTCGCTCCTTCCTTGGCCCTCCCCTGCCTCTCCGCCGGCCCCTTCCTCTAACTTTTCATCCCCCCTTGGAGTTATCATGGTCATTCAGATTCCTGGGCAAAGCCAGGCTCTGGCTCAGCCGTCCGTGCTCCATCCAGGCTCTGAGGTAGGCTCCGCGTGTTCTCACGTGTTCCTCAACGAGCCGGTTTGGCCAGAAGAGGGACGCTTTAGACCACAGAACACAGCCACCTTCTAGAACCTGCTCTAGAAGGCCAGACCCATAGATTCCACAGAGCTGCAGTTCGGGCCAAGGCTGGGGCTTTCTTCACACTTGGCCCTCAGACCTCTGGATTCAAGAAGGGCATGGTGAGAGAAGGCCTCGGGGACCTTGGCAATTTTTGCTGATTTGTCATACCAGAGCATGATTTTGTGTAGTGTTCAGACCTAGCTTCACTGAGGGGAAGTTCAGGGGAGCAGGAGGACCTCAAGACAAGACTCTCAGCTACCTTATTTTCCTCTTTCCCTGGTGACCCCACTACCTCCTCCCAAGGTTTCTGTACGCGAAGCTGCTGGGCCTGTTGGCTGAGCTCCGGAGCATTAACAACGCATACGGGTACCAAATCCAGCACATCCAGGGCCTGTCCGCCATGATGCCGCTGCTCCAGGAGATCTGCAGCTGAGGCCCCGCTTGCCTCCTCCCACAGCCCGTCTGGACGCGTTGGACTGGAAAGGGGAAAATGCTGGGGCCAGAGGTTGGGACCGGTAGGAAGGGAGCCCCGTGGTTGCAATGAAAGACTAAAGCAGTAACTACCTCTTCATGCAGTCTTGGGGTTGGTGGGGGACGACCACAGGGACAGAGCTGTTCTCTGGGAGCATGGAAGATGGGAAGGAGGAAGCCTCGGGGCTAAGAGGTAAAGAAGCTCCTTCTGGGCATCGGGGGGCACTTTCTGGGGTCAAAGATGTAGCCCTTCAGCCCTTTTCTCCCAGCCCTAGACTCTGGGATGGAAAACAGGTTAGGGAGCTAATCCCATGCGGCCTGTTCTGCTCGGAAGAGGAAGAAGCTAGGAGCTTTAATCGACAGGAAAACGAAGAAGGGGGACGTGAGGGGAGAAAAGTCAGCCAGACACACCCCTTAATCCTCCTCCCTTAGTCCAGAGCCACAAGAGCATGGGAAGAAGACCCTGGAGCCGGTGGCAGAGGTGGGGGCCGCACACCACGGCCCCAGCAGCCGCCCCTGTGGCGGCTCCAGTTCTGAGGAGGGCATGGTCCTGTCCCCCGCTCTGCTCCTGGGACCCAGAGGTCACCCGGCAAGGTGGGCTCTGGAGAGGGGGCCTCGTTCTCTGGCCCTAGGGCACCTGCCTCGGAGGTTCCAGCGTCTGTGAGGGGCGGGCTCGGGGAGCACCTCAGCCCACGGTGATGCTGAAGCCACAGTGGAATCTGTTGCGCCAGTGATTGAGGAAGGCTCCGAGGGCCAGGGTGACGGGCAAGGGGGGCATCTTCTTCTCCAGTACAGCACCCACACACCAGTTACTGTCCACCAAGCCTGTTGGAGAACAGGATGCGCACGAGGTTATTTCACAGGCTCGGAGACGGGGTTCAGGGGCAAGGTCAGAAGGAAGCCTGCCTCCTCCCTCTGTCCCCCTAGTCCCTCAGCACCTCCGAACGCCATTTAATAACCCTTACCTCTAAACACCATGTTGGCCTGGGGCAGAGTCAGGTGGTAACCGAAGGAGAAGGTTGTGTCTTGTAGCCTTGTGTTGGCCTCAAATTCCACTCCAACCTGGACCTGAGAACCACGGGCAAGAATGGGAGAAGGATCGGTGTCAGTGCGGACCAGAGGAGTCCTGACGGGGCATCGGCGGAACGGAGGCGTGCGCGGAGCATCTGTGTGGCGTGGGTGGGAAGCATCCCAGGGCAGGGTGGCCTGTGGAGGTCTGCAGGGGCACAAGTTCCCGACTGACTTGCTGGGGTGGGGGAATGGCATGGGTAGTCTCACCTGTTCGTTTGCCCTGTGGTAATAACTTGCATGGGCCCCACCGGACCCCACATTCAGTGTGGCTACCCAGTGCACCGCTGTAAAAACCAAAACGCAGGAGACAAGGAGCGTTACTGTTGCAGGACACAGGCCAGGAACCCTCACGGAGTTCAGAACCTCCCCCTCCACCCCGTCACTATTCCCCTCACCCCATACCCGAGTACTTTCCAGCCAGTGTCAAGATGGCGCCCTCCTCGCCTGGCCGCCGGTGGTACACTAGCTCTCCTCCCAGCACCAGCCGATGGGTGAGGCTCTGCAGGAAGTGAGCCACCATGATCACTGTGGGGCAGCAGGGAGACACGGAGTCAGCCACAGGGACAGCCTCCAGGCCTGCTCCCCTCCCCCAGCCTGCCCAAGCACTTTCCAATCCCTCAACTGTACAGACGAGGAGGAGGCAGAGCCAACACCAGCAAGTGAGCAGCCAAGATACCAAGCACCCCGTCCCAGGTCCTCACCCGATTCCCCAATCAGGTCAGGATTCCCTAGGGTCAGAGTGGCTGTGTAGTCATCTCCCCGGTACTCGCCATCAAACTGCCACGTCAGGAACTTGGCTTGCTGCGTCTGGGTAGGCAGAACAAGGAGTAGAGCCTTCCCCTCCCACCCCGCACCGTCACTCCTGCCCAGCTCCTCTCCCCGGAGCCCCCCCGGAGCAGCACACTCATGGAGCAAGGGGAAATGCTTCAGCGGATGGCGGCAGAAACCGTGGGTCACCTGGAAGACAGCCTTGGCTCGGAGCCGCTCTGCCAAGAGGAGCAGGACCTGGGCGTTGAGGCTGCCGCTGCTGTCCATATCGCCCACCACAGTGGGGAACACCTGTCCAAGAGTGTACACAGCAGGACTGAGCTGGGGGCGCGCACAGCTTCCATCCAACGGTCCAGGATTTCTTTAGCGGTACCCAGCGCCCCCTAGTGGAGCCACGGAGACAGACTCCGGCTCCTCACCCAAATGTTTCCCCCACCCTCTCCCGTCGGGGAAAACACAGAGGCAGGTGCCCTGTACACTCTTCCCGGTAACACACTCCTTCCCTCCTCCTCTAGTTCCGAGTCCTGGGTGGGCTTTTCCCCATAACACACTCCTTTCCTCCTCCTCTAGACCTGAGATCTGGGTGGGCTTTTAGGGAGATGACCCAGGCGTGAGGACTACTCACCTCGGCGGGGCTAAGTTGCCAATCTCCTGCGTAGGCCGCATGGAGGTGATACCCTGGCAAGCCCAGGGCACTCATGTGCACGGTGTGAGCCACCTGAGGAAAGAGAAGTCAGTGGAGGAAAATGTTCCCACCATCTCAAGCCCCGTTCCACCCCTCTTCTTCTCCCCATCCAGAAGGCCTTACAAGAATCCCAAACATTCCAGCATACACAGAGGGTCACTGAAACTAAAAGCAACAAGTCCCACAGGCAAGGGAAGTAAAGAGAGCCCCACATCCTCCCTCATTTGTCCCACATAGCCTGGTTAAGGCTTGAGTACAAAGGCAAGGAGGAGAGTATCCGGGGATAGGCAGGGAGGATCTTAAGGAGAGTCAGAGAAGTGGGAGCACCTGGAAATGGCTGCTCAGAACCTTGTTGACAACGAGCTTCACTCCCTCCATCTGTGCTGGGAACACATCTGAAGGGGGTGGAGGGGAGGGGAAGCGGAGGAATAAGCACAGACAAGGAACCCCTACCCCAAGAAGTAGTCTCCCCTTTCAATCCCATGGAAAGCACTTTGGAGGATCTGACCTCCTTTCAAGTCCTACCACGAAATGTTCCACTCCGTGTGGGCACCTGATCCTCCCTGAGGCTGGATGACCCAGCTGGGTTCTCCCCTTTCCTGCTCCCAGTACTGGACACCCAGCATTCAAGACCCTCCCCTCCTCTGCCCCTTCAATGTGAGATGCCCAAATGCCAAGTTCTCACCTTTGCATAGCCGGTGCAGCTCATCGAAGCTCCCCGGGTTGGGCAGAGGCTCCTCTCGACGGGGGCTCCGGCGGGGCAAAGCCCCCATCGGTGCCAGGCCCAGTGTGTTCCCCATTTCAGTCCAGAGAACAGGGGAGGGGCCAGGGTTAGCCTGAGAAAGGACGCTATTGCTCCCTCTACCCCGCACGGGTCCCACCCCCCATCATCCGACTCCCCAGTCCCAGAAACTTCCACATGGTCCGATGCTAGACCTGGAAGAGGAAGAGCAGGGAGAGGGCACCGGTGGGGAGATTGAACCCCATGCACACTCCCGTCCCATCTTTGATTCTTCACCCCACCTGTCACCCCGTCCCCTCCCCCATTATCTAATCCTAGCTCCCATCACAGACCTCACCCAGCTTCCAAGTCTTCCTGTTCTTCATTCCTAGACCCCAAGGCGAGACTGGCAATGAAGCAATAGTCCTTACCGTCTCAGACTATCAGGCTGCCCCTTTTCCCCCGGCACACCCCGGTCATCTTGATGGGGGCAGCCATCTTGAGTAATGGCAGGACTGCGGCTTCACGCTGCATTCTCAGCGTGGTCATGAGCGCCATCTTGGAATCGGGCAAAAAAAAGACATCAAAGACCCGACCCTCCCTTGATTGGGCCCCGCCCAGAAGATTAAAAAAAAAAAAAAAAGCTGCCTCCGTCTCCCAGGGGCCAATGGGAGAGGGGGAAGCAAAGGAGTGGCAGAGTCGGGTCCAGAGAGCTCCAACCCAGGCACTGCAGAGGCGGGCGGGGCTTGATTGGTAGATGGCCTGAGATCGCCCGGCCTCAACAAGGTCGGGAAGACGCGGGGAACGTACTAGACGCCAGAGGGAGCGCCCTGGAGCTTGGGCTGCTGCAAGTCCTTTCGCGGGACAGCCTGGAGGCCTCCGTTTTGTGAAGGGTGCCATGGGGAATGACTGGGAATACTGCATTGGAACCCTGGTTCTTACGGCTCCTAGGTGCCCCTACCTCGAACCCCTTAGGGACTCCTCACAGCCCCCCACAGTACACAGCACACACCTCCAGATGGGTACTACTCGCAAGTACAGCCCTCCCCATGGAGACGCGGAGGTCTACACCTCTCCAAGTTCACCTTCTAGTTCTCTTGGTGGATTGGGAGTGGGTGAGAGTTTGGGGTAGAGGAGCAGGACTTGCAGCCTTGGTTCTAGCAGGATGATTCCGTGAAGCAACTGCCCCCATTGGCTAACCCTTCCCTCATTGCTCAGGCAAATAAAATCTGGGAATATGGACTCTGGCCCCCAAACGCATTCCACTCCAGAACCAGGGACAGTCGACGGGGGTGTCCTTCAAATACTAAGCACTCCAGAGGAATAATTGAAGATGGAGTAAGATATTTTTTGGCCCAGGGTCTCTTCCCTCACTAGCCCTCACACCCCCATCTCCGTTTCTCAAGAGTGTTCTATGTATGGGGCGCTTGGGTGGCTCAGTGGGTTAAGCCTCTACCTTTGGCTCAGGTCATGGTCCCAGGGTCCTGGGATTGAGCCCCAAATAAGGCTCTCTGCTCAGCAGGAGGCCTGCTTCTGCCTGCTCTCTTCCTACATGTGATCTCTTTTTCTCTCTCTCTGTCAAATAAATAAAATCTTAAAAAAAAAAAAAAAAGAATGTTCTATGTACACTTTGAGGGCAAAAGGGTAAGAGATACAAATGCTTCGGATATCTGTTTAGCTGATTTCACGCAAATGCCTTGGGCTTGGGGGATGTACCTTTGTCCTCCCTCACAGGCAGAGCCGGTGCTGGGGCTGGGACCTCCGTCAGAGGGATGCTCTGGCCCCGCTGACTCACACTGGCTGACCATCACCTTAGAATGACAAGGTAATCCAGTGACCAGGGAACTTCAGCCTTTATCCTTGGTAGAAGACTCTCATTCACTTCCTTTCTTGCCAGGACCCACCATTTGGGAAGGGGAAAGCAGAGGCTACTTTCTGAATTTGTTTTATTGGAGGTAGGGTCTACTGGTTTATCAGCACTCAAGAGGGTTATTCTGGGCTCTTGCGTTTCCTCCCTCATCTCATTACACATTAACTGAAAGCAGAACAGATTCAATCACACTTGCCCTCTGACCCTAACCCTTACTCTCCTAATGGTCATTCGCCTGCCCGCTGCCCCCGATTTCATTCCTTTCCCCTTTCTTCTGTTCCCCGATACCTCTCGGCCGAGCTGCGGTGAAGGGGGTGGGGCTGGGGAGATGAAATCTGGCCACAGTGGGACAAAGTTATCAAGGGCTGAGGGTTTGATATGTCAGGGCTTTCCGGAAGAAAACTAGGAATCCTGCTTTCTGCAGCATTCAAATCCCTCGTGCCAGCCCCAGACCCCGAAAGAGTGAGTGTCAGTAAGCCGGAAGAATGCCCCCTTGGCCTCCACCCACTAAGCCCCGCACCCCTGCCTCCCACCTCATCACCATGATCCCCCACATTCTTGTCCTCTCCTCCCCCATTTCTTCAACTTGTTTACTCCAACGTGGCCCCTGTCCCATGGGGCCCTTCCACAGTCCTTATCACCTGACGGGGGGGGTGGGGAAGCAGAAATGTATATAGGCCCATCTCCCCAGCCAGGCCAGACACAAGACAGCAAGGACAGAGACGCTGACCAGGTAGGGTAAGGAAGCGAGTGGTGAGGCCAGGATCCAGAGAGGACCCGGTTTTAACTGTGGGAAGGGAGGGAACCTGGTCGGAGTGGGCACCTAGGTAGGGGTCTCTGGGGAGGGGCTGAAACTCATTCCTCC
The DNA here is from genome assembly GCF_963455335.1 of Martes martes. Classification (NCBI taxonomy): domain Eukaryota; kingdom Metazoa; phylum Chordata; class Mammalia; order Carnivora; family Mustelidae; genus Martes; species Martes martes. The sequence goes on along the minus strand of NC_137903.1, from coordinate 5,656,703 downwards.
CCCACTCCCAACTGCTTCCAGGCCACACCATCCCCACTGTTACCACCATGAAGCTGCTTGCTCTGACCGTGCTGCTCCTCGCCGTCTGTAACCTTGAAGGTGGGTGTCCTATGGAAAGGGGTCCCAAGAAGGAGAAGGTGCTAGGGTTCCTGGCTTCCCATCTTGTCAGTGCTCCTAGCAAGGAGTTCAGAAAAACTGTTCAGAAAGTTCAGAAAGCTCATCCAAAGACCCGGAGCTGGGTACCTGTTTGGAGAGGGGCTGGGAGTGGGGGCTGGCTACCAACAGAGTCCTGGCCTTCTGCCAGGTCCCTGCTGGGGACCCAGCTGATGAGCTCTGTGTGTGTTGTGTGTGCGTGTGTGCGCAGGGGCTCTTGTTAGGAGACAGGCGGAGGAGCCGAATCTGCAGAGCCTGGTCTCTCGGTACTTCCAGACGGTGACCGACTATGGCAAGGACCTGGTGGAGAAGGCCAAGGGCCCAGAGCTTCAGGCCCAGGCCAAGTAAGTCTCAGTGAAAGGGGCTCAAGGGGCGCACCCAGGGCGCAGTCAGTGGAGCGTGCGACTCTTGATCTCCGGGTTGTGAGTTTGGGCCCCACGTTGGGTGCAGAGATTGCTAAAAAATAAAATCTTTAAAAAAAGAAAAGAGAAGAGAAAAGAAAGAAAGGGGATCGGGGCCCAGGGAGCTTCAGGGAGAAAGAAGGGAAGATGGGAGATTGCTGGAGCTCAAGGGTGGGGGTTAGAGAGGATGAGGTTTAAGTTGGAGAGACAAATTCCTTCACTACCTCGTAGATCCCACAGGCCTCTTGGATAGATAGGGCCAGCAGGAGCTAGGCTTTGAATTTTTATCTCTAGCGTCTGTTCCTCTACCCGATGGAGGGCTTGCCTCCCCTCCTGGGAGCGTTACCATAACAGGATGACCCAGGTCCTAGAGTCTGGGGAGCTGGGTCTCACCTCCCACTGCCAGCAAGTCCCCTGCCAGTGCCTAGGGTGTCTCACACTGACCTCTAATCCTTTGATTATACAGGGCTTATTTTGAGAAGACCCAGGAGCAGCTAACGCCCCTGGTCAAGAAGGCTGGAACTGACCTGATCAACTTCTTGAGCAATTTCATGGACCTCAAAACACAGCCTGCCACCCAGTGAGGCATCCAGACCATTGTCTTCTATCCCCAGCTGGCCACGAGAACACCCACTGGTCCAGCCTAGAGCGCTCTCCCCCACACGCTCCTTGTTTTCTACAATAAATACTGAAGGAGTCAGGTGTGAACCTGGTGCTTTGGAGGACTGGGAGAAGTATGGGTATCGGTGAGGGGAGGACCAAGAAGCCTGCTCCTGCTAGGAGAGGGGTTTGGTGTGCGGAATGGAGGGAGGGATGAAGAGACAGCTGGTGGAAACAATAGGGTAGTAGTGTCTACGAGTCTTCTTCATGCCCAAATCATCGTCCCCTAGCCTGGGATCTGCTCGGCACAGAGGCTTAGCCTGTGCACTGCACAAGGGACAGTGAAAGGCAAGAAAGTTTTGTAAACTGAGTCCCTAGACTACTGGAGGTCACAGAAAAGGAGGGCACCCCCACCTCCAGAACTTCCTCTCGATCATTCTATGAAGAGGAGAAGGCTTCCCATAAATGAACCCAGAGGTGTCACCTGAGACCCTGGCTTCCCTTCTGAGCCAGGGGAATACCATGCTTCCCCTCATCCTACAGAAAAGATATGAATTCGCTTTTCTTCCCCAAAAGTGCTCAAACCCTCCTTCCATTTAAAATCTCTCACCTACGGGGTGCCTGGGTGGCTCAGTCGTTAAGTGTCTGCCTTCAGCTCAGGTCATGGTCCCAGGGTCCTGGGATCGGGCCCCGCATCGGGCCCCGCATCGGGCTCCCTGCTCAGCGGGAAGCCTGCTTCTCCCTCTCCCACTCCCCCTGCTTGTGTTCCGTCTCTCACTGTCAAATAAATAAATAAAATCTTTTTTTTTTAAGAATTTATTTATTTATTTGACAGACAGAGATCACAAGTGGGCAGAGAGGCAGGCAGAGAGAGAGGAAGAAGCAGGCTCCCCACCGACCCAGAGAGCCGGATGCAGGGCTCGATCCCAGGACCCTGAGATCATGACCTGAGCCGAAGGCAGAGGCTTTAATCCACTGAGCCACCCAGGCGCCCCAGTAAATAAAATCTTTTTAAAAAATAAAATAAAATAAAATAAAATCTCTCACCTAGACCCCCCGGCTAGGGAACACCATTCCGAACCTCTCCCCTTATAGAACTGGCCAGGTGGTCAGATCTGAAACTCACGGGCACGATAGCTAGCTTGGTTGGAGCCAGACGGGTCTCCCGGACTAAATCAAAATGGGATGGAAATCAGTCTGGGCTGATGTGGGAGACTCACAATACCAACGTGGAGCACGAAGAAGAGGAGGCGTTTTCCAAAAAAAGTTTGTTCCCACTCCACACTTGAAGCAGTTACCTCTGGACCCTGGCTCATTGCTCAGAGCTCATCTGAAATCACTGCTTCCCAGGCACTTCCCAGGCACTTCCCAGGCCTTCCCAGGACAGGGCTCCAATTACCTCCCGGTATCCGTCAGTCTTTGGTCTGGCCTTCAAGGCCCTCACCACCCATAGTGACATTCTTCCCTTTCTACCCCAGTTTCTGGTTTTCTCCCATGCGGCAAGATGTGTGGGGGCAAAGAGAGCCCAGTCTGTCCCTTGCAAGATGCCCTCGGACAGGTTAATTAATTTCAAAGAGCCAGATCTTCCTCCCAGGGTTAGCGAGCAGATCCAACCGTGCAAGAGAGGCAGGAAACATAGTGGACGGTTTCGGTCGCTGTGCGGGGCTGAGTCTTACCCAGCTCGGGCGGGGCGGGGTCGGCCTGGGTACTCAGGACCCATTCTGCTGGGGCTGCGGAATCGGAGGCAGGACCCAAGGCATCTGATGTGATGCAGATACCACAGGAAATCCCGGCAGGAAATAGGACAGGCATGGACCTGACCTGGGGCGATTCCTTAGCCGCCCACCCTGTCACTTGGAGCTCGTCTCCCATCTAGAGCCCATTTGTTCCCCTTTGCCTTTCCCACCTCCAACCCTCATCTGGCCTTCTAAGTTTCCTCTTGCCCTCAGAAACCACTGAAAACTCAAGTTCCCATAAAACCTTCCATCAGGAGTGTCACACAAGGGCTTCAACACGCCATCTGCTCTCAGCTGTGCTGATGTCCAGATGCGCGCCTGCTGTGCGCTGTCCCCGCGCTGTTCCCTGATCCTCCCTCTGGTCCGGATTGGTGATTATTTGGGACGGGACAGCCAGGCTCCTCCACAGCCCAACTTCAGTCCAGCTGCCACACACGGAAAGCCAAGCTGGGTGCAGACGTCATTTCTTAGGTTCTGACGTTTCTGAGTGTGCCTGGACACCTGACACTCGCTCCCTGTTCCAGCTCCATACCACTGGACCCGGGGCCGAGGGTCCCACCCCTGCCCTGGCCATGGGCAGTTTTCACTCCTCGACCAAGCAGCCTCGCCCTGAAGTCTACCAGACCATGAGCTCTGTGAGGTCGGGAGCTCGTTACTCAAAACGGCATCATCAGTCCCATGCAGCGCCTCATAGAGGCTGAATAAATACGTGATAAATAATGAACAGAGTCCAGGCTCTGACGGCTTTATTGGTGATACTCTCTTTCCATTGTTGAGTGGGAGTGGGAGACAGGAAAGAGAGGGGTGGGGACCGGTAGTGAGATTAGAATATACACGTTAATGATAGCATCTGAGCAGAAGTCTGGTGGGGAGGAAGGCCCACCGGTGTCCTATAATGGGGGACGCAGCATCATTTCGGAAGTAAGGTCGGCTGGCACTAACGGGGGACGTATGTGATGTCCACCATGGGGGTTAGGAAGAGAACGAGGAGGGGAAGGACGTGGCCAGGGACATCTGTTCTAAAGTTACTGGGGCGGTTTCTCATGCTTCAGGGTCTCGTACGTCTCCTGGTTCCGGGTGCTCAGGCCCTGGAGGTGAAGGTCAGAGGAAGGTCAGGGCTTGCGCACACTGCAGGCCCCTCGTCGGGCCCCCTGTAGACCCTATGTCTTTCAAAGATCACACAAAAACCCACACTCTCCTGCTGACTTCCCCGGACTGGGGTGGGGAAGGCAGGTTCACTCACCGTGTAAATGCCGTCTGATTTCTGCAGAAGCAAAAGGGACAAGGCGTTAGACACCCGTGCCTCCTTCAGGGTCCCTCGGCCTCTTCTTCCCCACCCAGTGGGGTATGTGGCTGGGCTGGCCGGCCACTGGGGCCAGAGGGCACTCATGTGGGGACTCTGGGGCGCGAATGCGCACACACACCGCATACTCAGGGTCACTCTCCACGCTCCCTCATCACCTGCTGAGTATTTTACTTGGGGCTTGGCTAGGTGGCAGGGTGCGCAGGGGGAGGGGAAGGGGGGACCTTGGACACTGGGAGTCTGTAGCACTGACACCCAGACGCGGAAGGGGCCATACCTCGTAGCTGGCTGTGGCTGCCTTCCGCACCTGGATCTGGAGCAGGGGAGAGAGGTCCTCGGTAACGGCGAAGGCAGTGGCCCAGCCCCATCCCCCCCAACTTCGCGGGGATCCCAGGTTATTCCCTCTCCTCGAAGCCGAGCCGGCCCCCTCCCCCAGCCTTACCTTAAGTCGGCAGTAGAGAAGGGTGAGGACAATACCGTACAAAAACAGGATGGCATCCAGGATATAGCAGAGCTGAGGCTCTCCCAGGGCGGCTGAGGGGACAGAGGGTGCCCTCAGGGTCAGGGGCATCGGGGAGGTTCCGGCGCTCAGAGGACAGAACCGGCAGGTGGGACCGGGCCTGGCGGGGAATCTCCCAGGGGACACACTGGGTCTTCCTCTCTGGATCCTACTTTTCTCGGCTTTCCCCCTTCTCTCTCACCCTGGGGCAGGGCTGGGACAGGAAGCATGGGGTGTTCTGCCCGCTGCAATGGAACTTACAGGTGCTGCGAGCTGAGGAGGGAGCCCCCCTTGGCCCCCCTCGGCACCCCCTGGGCCCCCAGGCCTCTGCTTTCCACCCTGTCGGTTCCTCAGGCCCCGCTGAGCACTTCACAGCCCTCAAGGGACTCATTTGAGTTCACTGAGCGAAGACCAAAACCTCAGCCCAGAGGGGTAGGGTGAGGGACAGGCAGCGACAAATTTCACTGAAGAAACCACAAGAGTGTCTCTGCTAGGTCCTGTGACCTGTGGCTGAGGGCTGGACAGGAAGGATGTGAACCAAAGAAGGGAGGAAAGGCAATTACCCGGTTATCGGTCATCTCTGAGCCTCGGTCCCCGAGCTCTCTGGCCCGCTAGAGTGGGCTTAAACCTGGAAACAGGTGTCTGCGTCCCTGGGCCTCATGGATCCCGATGGCGCACGGCTGGGGGAGAGGCTCTGCCCGGGCTCGGGGGGTGGGGGGATGACCACAAGCCAGATTCCAGCCCCGGGGCACCCTGCCCTGTTACTCACTCACTCTGGGCCTCACAGAGAGGAAGTTTTATGCAATTTAAAAAATCAAATAGGGTGTGAGTCCCAGCCCCGGTCTGTCCTGAGTCCCTTTCTGAAGAGCTCACGGGCACGTGGCCGATGCTGGGTGGTACTTCTGTCCCCTGACGCTCTTTCCCACAGTATTGCATAAATCGAAAAACAACCGGGTGGGGGTTGGTCGGGGGGAAACATCATTATCGCCATTTTACCAAGGATGAAAGGCAGGCTCGGAAAAGCTAAGTAACTCCTTTAGGGCCAGAAGGCTAAGGGACAGGGCCGGGCTCAAACCCAGGTCTTCTGCTGTTGGAGCTTCTGGCCTGACCTTTCTGCCTCGGTGCCCCCGCTCTCTCCTCACCTGGTGGCAGCAGGTCGGCCCCCACGCACTCCTTCCCTCCACCTCACGGCCGGGCTGGACCCCCCCAGCCAGTCTCCTTCAATTTCCCACTCCCCTGCAGGTTCACGAACCCCCCACCTCCCCAGCCCCCAGCGGCAACCCCCACCAAAACGCAAACACACAGCCAGGCCGCAGGCAGCCAGAAGCGACAGTGTAGAAACCGAGTGCCTGGAGCCTTAGAGCCCCTGAGACCTGCCCGTGTCTGCCTCCATTTCTTGGCTGGTGCTCAGGCCTCTAGAACCGGGCACTGCGAGCGGCCTCCCACCCCTGCCCTCGTAGCAGCTGTTGGCAGAGTGGGCTGGTGGTCTGGGCTGGTGACGACCCATGGAAGCAGGTAACAGGTCCACTTTGACCATCCTTGCCTCACTGCCAAGCCGGACGACAGGCTCCCGCTTTCCTAGGGGGTCTTTATGAATTCACCGCCCAGCCTGAGATCAGCTCCCAGCGGACCAGCCCAAAGGCACCACACAGGAAACGCCGATCATGGGAGAAGCAGCTTCTCCCCAGGCTGGCTTTTCACGTCATACCTCCTCTGCCCAACTGAAGCCTTCCCTGGGATCAACCCTGAAAAAGTGAGGAGACGTGAAAGCAGGGAACGAGGACTCTTGTGCCCTGACGGGGACCAGAAGGCACCGGCCTCAGGGTCTCAGGGTCCCTCTGAGCCCGGCGCCCACCTGCCAGCCTTCTGCCGTCTTCCCCTACTTCGGCCCTCAGACGCGAGCCCTCAGTTCTCACCCCGGGCCCAGCCCGGGGCCCGCAGCCCACCCTCTCACCTGCTTGTTCAACCAGGAGGAGCAGGAGCAGGACGACCGCGGGGACCATCTTGGGCGGGGGCTGGAGAGCCGAGAGCCGGCGATCGGACGCTCTGGCACTGCGCAGCTGTGCTCAGCGGCTCCCTGACCACAGAGTTCCCCCCTTCCTGCCCCGCCTTCCCCCAGCTTTGGCCCCTTCCCCTTCCTGCACCAGAGCCCGGGCGGCTCCCGGAAGGGCCAACTAAGGGAGTTAGATCTGGGCTCTCCTGCCTCAGTCCTTTGGTGACCAAGCCCCAGGCACCAGGGGATGGGTTGCAGGGGGGGACGCCCCTGCCTCAGAACGGCCGTCGGAACTGGCCGCCACCCCACGTCCGGGTACACCTGGAAGAAACTGTCCCTTCCAGGTCCCCGAGACCCCCCCGGAGCCTTTTCCCTGCCGCATGGAACTTTACCCCCGTCTCGATGGGAGACCTTTACCAGTTTGTGGATGCAGCCGAGGCTGGGTGGGGGAGCCTGAGGGGAAAAGAGGAAATGGGGAATGGAGAAGTGGAAAGGCCAAGAGTCAGACAAGGGGGTGGAGATGAACAGGAAAAACTGGCAAGGACGGAGACTCGCAGAGAGCTGCAGGGTTAACTCACGTTCTCAACTTCTCCAACAAAGCGAAAGACGGGAAGATACCGAGAAAGACATACCAGAGGTTTGGGCAGAGGGGCCGGAAGGCGGCTACTTTATTCTAATTCCTCCTTTTCTAGTACATGCACAGAAAGCCTGACGGCTGAGTGTTTGCAGGTGTGCACACACACACATGCACACACACGCACACAGAGTCCCTTTCCAGGGACGGCTGGGCTCCGAGGAGGAAGCAGACAGGCAGGGGTACCAAATGCTGTTCCCCAGCTCACCGATCCACTTCTCCAAACACAATATCTTGGGTGCCTAAGAGATCAGCAGGAGGAGAAAAAAAAGTGGTATCACCAAAAATCCAGAACTCACTACTGTGCCCGGCAGAGCGAGGACCTAAGTCCGTGCCCACAGTCTCTGAACAGAAGTGTTCAGTCTCTGCCCCCGTCAGAGCCCCAAACTCCCTCATCTGCGGCCTCTCGGCCACACAACAGGCCTCGTACCTATGATGGCAACAACGTCCGCCAGCATGTGTCCCTTCGACATCTTGTCCAGACCAGCCTGGAGAGATGCAGACAGTGTCGGGTGAGACCCGCAGGGTGGGACGAGGAGGAAGGGGAGCTCATCAGAATCTCACCCAAGGTCCCCAATGACTATTGATTTAGCGGAGAGAGAAGCCCCGGGGTCGGTCCTTACCAGGTGGGCAAAACCCGGAGCCTTGATCTTGCACCGGTAAGGGCGGCTGCTGCCATCGGACACGAGGTACACCCCAAACTCTCCCTGTCCGAGAAGAAGGTCGGCCACCTCCGTTAACAGGAAGGAGACTTTTCTCTGCCAACAAAGCCTCTCTATTCCCCCGCATGTCCTCCCTCTGGCCGATGGCTGCTCACCTGTCTCCAGTCCCCCAGTGCCCCGGGCTGCCCTTCCCCTCCCCAACTCTCCTCACCTTAGGAGCCTCGATGGCAGTGTACGTGGCCCCCGGGGGGACCTGGTAGCCCTCGGTGTACAGCTTGAAGTGATGGATCAGTGACTCCATGGAAGTCTGAAAGAGGAGGAGGGAGCGGCAGTGAGCCAGATCCCAGTGCCTCCCAGCCGTCCCCGCAGCGCGGGAAATACGCCCCCCCCCCCGCCTCAGGGGGGAGACTAAAACCCAACCGCCGGCCCCTCTCCCTTCTCTCTCCCCGCAGAGCCAACCTTCATCTCTGCTCGCTTAGGCGGAGACACTTTGGCGTCATCGACCTTGATCTCCCCGGGAGGCATCTTGTTCAGACACTGCGAGATGATGCGAAGGGACTGGCGCATCTCCTCCACCCGACACAGGTACCTGAAGGGGAGGAGCCGGGGTCAGAGCAGGAGAGGGGCCGTCAGAGCACCAGGCGTGAGGGAGAGAAGGACGCGGGGCGTCCCTTCCCCGGCCCAGAGCACTGGCTGACTTGTTCCCTCCCTCTTTTTTCCTAGGGCGGCATCGGGAATCTCTGCTCAGCGGGGAGCCTGCTTCCCCCTCTCTCTGCCTGCCTCTCTGCCTACTTGTGATCTCTGTCTGTCGAATAAATAAATAAAATCTTAAAAAAAAAAAAAATAAAAAGAGGGGCGCCTGGGTGGCTCAGTGGTTTAAGCCTCTGCCTTCGGCTCAGGTCATGATCTCAGGGTCCTGGGATCGAGCCCCGCATCGGGCTCTCTGCTCAGCAGGGGGCCTGCTTCCCCCTCTCTCTGTCTGCCTCTCTGCCTAGCTCTGATTTCTCTCTGTCAAATAAATAAAATCTTTAAAAAAAAAAAAAAGGAAAAAAGAAAACAGAAGCCAATCTTATTCACGAATGGAATGTGAAGCTTAGAACCCAGTGGAAAGAGCACCGGGTCGGGAGGGCTCTGGTCTCAACCACCACGAACAGGATGATCCCAGGCCGATGTCCAACATCCAGGCCTCAGCTTTCTCAGCGACAAAAAATGCCGCCCAAACTAGTTCCATCTAAGAGATGAGGCTAAGTGAGGGTAAAAGAAGATGGCTTTAGAAAACCACCTAGCTTAACAGACACAAGAGCTCCAACAGCTTTTGGAAAATTCAGGAATACGGGAAGTAGCCAAGAGAAAAGCCATACAGGAGAAAACCGCTGGAGGCTGAGCAGAGAAGATCTGGCCTTACCTGTCATAGCAATCCCCTCGAGAGCCAATAGGGACATCGAAGTCCACCTGGTCATAAACATCGTAGGGCTGGGTCTTCCGCAGGTCCCACTGGATGCCTGAGCCCCGGAGCATCACGCCGCTGGAGAATGGAACGGGAACAAGGGGCCCTTTCCACCAACCAGGAAGGGAGGCGCACTCTCTTCCTCAGTCTCCCCTTCCCCTCCGGGCGCGGGGTCTGAGCGCAGAGCAAGGCTCAGATGGCGCCACACCTTCCCCAAACCAAGGCACTAGGCTGGACCCCCCCAAGCGCAGAAGTCACATCCCTCTCACCTGAACCCATAGTTAAGTGCGTCTTCGGCGGTCACGACCCCAATGTCCACGGTCCGATTCCGCCAGATCCTGTTGTTTGTCAGCATCTGTCGGTCGGGAAACCGGACACGAACGCTCGTCCTCACTCCCATCAGAGGCCGCTGCGCTCTTTACAACCGGGACTAAGACCCCTCGAGCCTTCCTTGAGGGGAAGAGGAGGATTTCCCCCTCCCGCTCCTGGCTCCTATCTTACCTCTTCCAACTCATCAACCCGAAGAGAGAAGTTCTTAGAAAACTCATAAATGTCATCCAGAAGCCCAAGGGGTAGGTCCTAAGAGCCAAACGGAGATGAGCAGTGAGCGGGACTCGGCCTCCGCGCCCCTGGCCTACGGGGTCAGCGTCTCCATCAGCCGGCGCTGCCCTCCAGTGGCCACAGAGGATACAGGCGCCGGCTGGAGGTCAGGGAAGGCAGGGGCTCAGGCTCACCTGGTGGACGCCTCCTGGGCGGACGTAGGCGGCGTGCATCCGGGCCCCAGACACGCGCTCGTAGAATTCAAACATCTTGATAGGACACACTGGGAATTAGTGACAAAGTCCTGGGCCCCAAGTCCAACAACGCGCTGGTCCGCCCCCCTGCCCCCTGCCTTCTGGTGCCCACCCAACCCCTCACAACACTGGGTTCCTTAAGAACAGAACCCCATTTTGGGGCGCCTGGGTGGCTCAGTCAGTCTGGCATGTGCCTTCAGCTCAGGTCATGATCTCAGGGTCCAGGGATTAGGCTCTGCTTCTCCCTCTCCCTCTGCCTGTCGCTCCCCCTGCTTATGCTGACAAATAAATAAAATCTTTTTTTTTTTAAGATTTTATTTATTTAGGGGCGGCTGAATGGCTCAGTGGGTTAAGCCTCTGCCTTTGGCTCGGGTCATGGTCCCAGGGTCCTGGGATCGAGCCCCACATCGGGCTCTCTGCTCAGCGGGGAGCCTGCTTCCCCTTCTGCCTCTGCCTGCCTCTACCTACTTGTGATCTCTCTCACTCTGTCAAATAAATAAATAAAATCTTTAAAAAAAAAGATTTTATTTGTTTATTTGACATAGAGAGATCACAAGTAGACAGAGAAGCAGATGGAGAAAGAGGGGGAAGCAGGCTCCCCGCTGAACAGAGAGCCCGATGTGGGGCTCAATCCCAGGAGCCTGGGACCATGACCGGAGTCAAAGGCAGAGGCTTAACCCACTGAGCCACCCAGGCGCCCCAATAAATAAAATCTTAAAAAAAAAGGATAGAAGAACACAACCCAAGTTAAGAAAATCTCCTTCCTCTCGATATTCTATGTTCTCTCTCCTTTTAATCTCGTCTCCTTCAAGAACTTTCTCCACTTCTTGTACCCCCCTGCCTATCCTTTCCTCCTTCTCTTACCTTCTCCCTCTCTTCAAACATCCAGAAGAAAGGGGTCATGGCCCCAATGTCCAGGGCATGGGTTGTCACAGCCATAATGTGGTTCAAAAGCCGCGTGATTTCTCCGAACAGCACTATGCACAGGGAGGGACCACAAGGAGGGAAAGTTATAGGAGCCGAGGAACGACGCTGACATGGCGGTTGTGCGCAGGGCCTGGGGTCTGCGTACTAAGCTTGGGGTCCATGCTCCCAAGCCAGGCAATGGCCGGGGAGGGCCACGGGCAGGGCCGGGGCTTTACCTCGGATCCACTGCGCCCGGGGCGGAGGCTGGATATTGAGCAGCTTCTCCACAGCCAGTGAGTAGGCCTGCTCGTTGCACATCATGGACACATAGTCCAGCCGGTCAAAGTACGGAAGGGCCTGGGAAAACGCAAGAACCTGGGTCACCCCTGTGGGGCCAGGAGCCCCCCGACGGCCTGTCGAACACACCGCTGTCCACTGGCTCCGGAGTCCGTGCTGCATAAAGCCTTCCAGGCCCAGGAGCTAAGCAGGCAGCATCCTCCGGCCGGCTGTACGCGCTGGGAAATGTTTAAAAATGAGCTCTCTGAAGGGGCGGGAGGGAACCGTGATGCGCTGTGTGTGCCGGTTGCCACGGGGCAAATCCACGCGGCGGGGCCCGCTTTCAGCCGCGGAACTGAACGCGGCGCCGGACGGTACTTCTGCGAAGCGGACCCAGTGACGGCACCGCAGAGCACAGCAAATGGAAGCACGAAAGGGATAAGCTCTGAGGACTTCCTACCCTGGCCTTCGACAGAATTTATTAAATTGTGAGCTCACATAATTTACAACTTGTGATCACGGCTGAACAACGGCTCACAAATCCCCACACCTGCTCTCGCGGGCCGGCGGGAGCTGCTCCGGGGCACCTCGGCTCGCGACCGTCTCACATGAGACGGGCCCTCTGAGAAAGCGAGGGAGACAGGTGACCGGTCTGAGCAGTAACGGGGTGGGAGCGAGGGACTGAAGGAAGACAGAGCCCCAAGAAGGGCTGCACTGGCTTCCGGTTGGGGAGAAAATGGTTCCTTCTCAGAATGCCAAGAAAGCTACTCAAGCCGCCTGCCCAACAGGCTTCGGCTTCCAGGAAGGAGGCGGGGCTGGGACTCCCGACTCTGGGACAGCCAGTTCTTGCCCTGATGTCACTGTGACATGGGTTAACGATGCAGGCTGCAGCTCCACACTCCGGGACCAGACACCATTCCCACCCGGACTCTCTGGGGCCATCACACCCGCGTCAGCCGGGTGTACCCTACCCTCGTCACCCTCTGTGAGCGAGACCTTTCTTCCTGACAGTAAGAAAAAACTCCAGATGCCTGTCCCTGCTCCAATTCCTTCCCATCTGACCCTCACCACTCGGGTCACAGAGCTCCCCTCAAAACGGCACGCTGCCACAAACTCCCTCCCGGTCACTCTGACTCACGGAGTGTTTGGAAAACAGACCGGAGACGGCCGGAAGATACAAGAATCGGCTGTTACTCCTAAGGAGCTGACGTCTCTCGCCTCTTCCCCTGTCCCTGGGGACACCAACTTTGACGTACTAGTTCGATGTAAGAGCAGGGAAACTGAGGCACTAGAGAAAGGGTAAAGGGGCCAGCCAAAAGCCATCTGGAGAAAAGCCGGGGGTGTTCCAGCTGCCAAACACTCCTGCTGGGTAAACCACATCTGGATGGACTGATGAACTGCAGTCACACGCCCCTGGCACGTCCCCCCATCCTCCCAACTAAGACCGTCCTCATGTCCTCAATGCCCTTCTTCCCTGGGGCTTTGGGGGCAACGAACTGGCCAAGTGCCAGGCCACAGCATCCCCGGGGCCCGTCAGCAGGCCCCTGCGCACCCCCACACCTGCAGATAGGTCTTGTATTCAATGAGCTTCTCGGTGCCTCGGTGCAGCAGGCCGATGTGGGGGTCGCACTTCCGCACCATCTCCCCACTCAGCTCCATCACGAGCCGCAGGACTCCGTGGGCGGCTGGGTGCTGCGGCCCAAAGTTCAGGGTCAGGTTTGTCACCATTGTGTCCTTTGGAGGGTCCACATCTGAGAAGTGGGAAAGAGTTCAGAGCCAAATGGTAATTCCCTAGAGAGCCCCCAAGAGACAGCAAAGAGTGAGCCTCCCCTACGGCCCTTCCCCATCACTCCGCACCCTGCTGATTCCCTAATCGCCAACCTAACCGGGAAGAAGAGCATTACATGGGAAAAAGGGGAGGAAGATCTAAATTTCCTGACAAGAGGGACCACGCATGAACCTTACTCTTTCCGTGTCTCCCAGGTACCTTTTTAAAGATGGTAATACTGGGGCCCCTGGGAGCCTCAGTTGGTTAAGCAGCTAACTCTTGCTTTCGGCTCAGGTCATGATCTCAGGGTCCTGGGATCAAGCCCTGAGTTGGGCCTGCACTCTGCAGAGTCTGTGTACGGATTCTCTCTCTCTCTCTCGGGGGGCCTGGGGGGCTCAGTGGGTTAAAGCCTCTGCCTTCGGCTCGGGTCATGATCCAGGGTCCTGGGATCGAGCCCCACGTCAGGTTCTCTGCTCAGCAGGGAGCCTGTTTCCTCCTCTCTCTGCCTGCCTCTCTGCCTACTTGTGATCTCTGTCTGTCCGATAAGTAAATAAAATCTTAAAAAAAAAAAAAAAAGATTCTCTCTCTTCCTCTGTCTGTCCCCCACCACACACATAAGCACGCATGCAAATAAATAAATAAATCTTTAAAAGAAAATAAAGATGACAATACTAATAACATTCATATAGTCCTTATTATGTGCCAAGCACTGCTCTAAGCCCTTCACTGATTTTAATTAACTTAATTCCCCTAACGACCACACGAGTAGTAGGTACTATTATTATCCTTATTTTATTGGTGACACTGAAGCCAGAGAGAATAAATGAATTCTCAGAGAGCTGGCAAGTGGCAGAGTCAGGACTGATCTCAACGTGTTCAGCTCCACAGTCACACTCTTAACCGTAACGATACACTCCAAATCTATCTGATGAATGCCCAACCAATCAGGAAATGTATACTGAATTCTGACTACTACCGAATGGCAATGTTTACCCTCAAAAAGCATACAGTTTAATTGGGAAATAAGTCCGTGGGAGGAACGGGTAACAGAGGCCAAATTTACAAGTTACCAAGTAAGTGGCTCAGCTGTCAAGTATTTAAAGGAAGAGAAGAACACTGTGCAGTCTTCGTGGAGGTAGGATGGAGGCGGTTCTTAAAAACAGGGCATGGGAATGACTCAAACAGGTAGACAGGAGAGCCTTCCCAGGCTATGGAATCAACAAAGGTCAAACCTTGGGAACAAGGATGTCTCTGTGGAACTCCTTCTCTACCAAGAAGCAGAAGATGAGTGTGGGCAGACAGTAGGGGGTAGTGTTTCAATTATCGGTATCATTAATAATCACACTTACAGCGGACTTACCATGGGCCGGTCACTACACTAACTGGCCCTGATGGGTATGATCCCATTTAACCCTTACAGTGATGCTACGAAACAGGCACTTTATTCGCCGGTAAATGGGAGAGCAGAGAACTGAAACCAGAGTTTAACTTTTCAACCAAAATTCTTCACCAGGGGCTCTGGAGTCAGACAGACCCAAGTACAAAGCCGTTTATGTGTCCTTGATCAAGTTTTGATCTCCCTGCACCACGATTTTCTCAAGAGGAGCATAACACTAGTCTCACTCTCGTGGAGTTGTTGCAAGGATAAGTGAAATAATGCCTATCAAACGCCTGATAGGAGGTTAAACACCCGGCCACTGTTACTGTTAGATTTCTGAAAAGTAATGGAAACTCTCCTGAAGGTTTCTGAGCAAGAGAATGAAGGCCATGGTAAAATGGTGTTTGGGGGAGATGGGGGTGATTACACTGTGCTGCAAAGCTGGAGGGGGACCAGAGAAGTGGCAGGAACCCAGTGAGGAGACGCCGGAGTCACTAAGGTCTAGTACAAAATAGATCTGAACAAGAAAGGACAAGATGGTCCAATGCGGAACATTATAAAAGAATCTGCATGGTTTGGTGACTTCTTGGACTTAAGGAGGACAAGAGAGAAAAAAGAGCCAAAGGTAACTAAAATGTTTCATTCCTGAGAAATTAAGGAAAACGTGGGTACCACTGATCAAAATCAAAAAGTCACAAGGAAGAGCTACTTTCGATGGGGAAAAATGCTTCGTAGTCTGGAAGACTGCATTTGGGTACCATTGCGAAAAAACACCTTTTCTACCAAAGGAAGATGGAAATATATTGAACCTCTGGAAAAAGCTGAAGCTAAAAATATAAATCTGGTAGGGACCTCCAAAGGCTGACGAGGACCTACTCTTTTTCTCCTGGAATGTTCTTCTTTTCCTTCTCTACTGATGAACACCTGTCCTATTATCGGTGTTACTGTCTTTGTTGAAGTGCCGGTGAAAGAAGCAAAAAGGGCGAGGGCCCAAACTTGCCTCGACATCGAGTTCAAGAGCACTCAGAAATCAGCTTAGGGCAAGGATGGGTGCGAGTCGGGGCAGGGGCTCTGGGAACTCACCATTCCAAGGTGGAGGCTTCCAGTGGGCTGTTTCTTTGGTGGGGTACATGACAGCTCCCCCAAACTGCTCTGCCCATTCCACATCTGGCTGCCATTGCCGAGCACCTCTAGGGAGTTAAAGACAGATCCTAGACACGGGGCCTCAACAGTGCTTGGTTTCTGTGTTCCCGTTCACTCTCTGGTAGGCCCAGGGAAGGGTCCCTCGGATTCCCCAATGCCAAGTCACTGGCACACAGTGTAGCTTTGGCAGAACAAGCCGGAACTCCAGAATTTCCATTCCTACTAACAACCTATTCTTGGAATCACTACACCCATCACCCCTATGCATGCAAGGCTGGGGATCCCAGCTCCTTCAACTTCTCATCGCATTCGTATTTCCACCTGGGGCATTATGAATGCAAGCAAGGTGTGTATTCAAGGTCAACCCAAGACGAAGAGGTAGGTGTGTGCGGTGCCTGTGCAGGGGCGGGGGGAGGGGCATGACTCCCTGGCTCAGCCCTGGTGAGACCTGAGTGTTGTTCTGGAGACCAACGTTGGGGGGGGGGGGCACGTGGGGAAGGTATCAGCGTTTGTGTTCCTCCTTTAACTGCACCAGGAGTGCTTCCCTCTTCTCGTTTAAGGAGACTTTCACCAGCTACACGCCACCCATGATGACATTCGGTAGAAGCAGGGCACAAGGGGAAGGTGACACTATCACTAACGTTCGGGAGCAGGGTCCCCCCACCCCCAGCTGATTTCACCCCTCTTCCCTCCCTCGGCCTGAGCGGGCGCCACTGCATGCTGGAGCCCCGGACAGCAGGCGTGGGCGAGGGGTCACAGGCCTGGGTCATTCTTTCCTAGGGGGTCACAAGCCCCGCGGAGGCGCCGGACCCCAGAAATCCTGGCGTCGGGGGCTACGCGTCGAGGGCCGCCGGGAGTCTCACCTGCTGGGCTGCACGGGCAGCCGGCCCCCGGCTCCGGGCCGCAGCGCCTGGGCCGCGACGCCCCGGAGGCTGCGCAGAGCCCTCAGCGCCGCCATCTTGCCCCGCCGCGGACTGCGGGAAGGAGAACGGGCGGAAGTGCCTCCCGCGCGCCCCCTGGCGGCTTCCCGCCTATGCGCACCACGGGGCCGCCTTCCTGGAAGCCGGCGGGGCCGCGGCCGCCGCGAGCCGACAGCCTCCGGGTTCTGCGCCGAGGCTCCGCTCTCGCTCTCGCAGCCGCGGCCGCGCGCGGTTCTCGCCGCTCGTGGCGGACTCGCCGAGGCGGGAGCCGGAGCAAGTTGCGGCTCCCGCGGGGCCCGGCGCTCGCTCGCCCGCCCGCGCGCTTCCCCGCCCCCTGCCCAAGCCCCGCTCCGGGTGGCGGCGTCGGAGCCCGGCCCTCCCGGGACAGCCAGCCCCAAGGCTTTGCCAAAAGATCGGGAGCGGAGAGAGCCAGCTCATTTCCAGATGGCCCAGACGGGCTCGCGAACGGGGGCCCGAGCGCGGCTGGGCGGGTCCGAGAGCGCCCGCCAAACCCAAACGAAAGAGGAGGACGCCAAGGCCACCAGCATCGGAGCAGGCTGCTGGGTGCAGAGGAGCCACCTCAGCCCAGATGGGGAGAGGAGGTCCCCTCTGGGTGACCCTGATGTCTGCCAGGTTTCCAGAAGCTACAGAAGCGCCCTTAGAGATGCTTCATTCCCTACTTCCGGCCTGGGTCAAGTCCTCTTTCCCTCCTGTCTTTCTGACCCTGGCCAGTGGCATCGCATGGGAACGCCGTGCGCCTCCAGGAGTCTGTTCCCAATTCTGCATGGAAGAGACCAAGAGTTTTGCAGCCTTGGAGGCTAGTTCCAGCTCGCTCCCTCTGCCTCCCAGCCCAGCTCCAGCTGGGCCACCCGTTGAGTTTGCACAGGCCTCCCACTCTGAGCCTAGAAAGAGGCCGGTCCCCAGATCCGCCCCCCCACCCCCACCCCGGGGTCCCTGAGACAGCCCACCAGCAGTGCTGCAGGGTGGGGCAGACAGACCAGGAAAGTGGCAGAGACAGGGAATTCTTAGCTGTGAAGAAAGAGGGGAAAGCCAGACTTCTAGCCTGGGAGTTGACCTAATGGGAACCGTACCAAAGGGTGGGGCCGCATCCCTGGCTGTGGGAACTGACTGGGACCCGCGGTGGACTGGGCAGCCCCCACAGCCAGGCAGAGGCTCTGCCTCCCTGTCTCCCTCACTCCCCCCACCCTTTCCCTGAGCCTGCTCTCCCTCTGTAGCTGGAACGCAGTGAACGTGATGAGGGGGCAGGGCGATGCTGGAGGTGGGGGGACTGCGTTTATTTGCCCTAATCCGGCCTCGGAGAAGTCAGGATGGAGTCTGAGCTGCTTGGCCCTGGAGGCAACTTGAGCTGGGATACTGGGGTGAGGGCTCCTGGGGGTCTACCTAGGACACTGCGTCTTTTGTGCCTTCTCCCTGTGGCCAACCCCCCCACACACACTGCTGCTGTGACTCTAAGGCCCTTTGTCTTTCACTGCTTAGTCACCCCCTTTGTCCTCATCTCAGCTGGGGGGTTGGAAAGGGGCAGTGAGAGTCCTCTGGTGATAGCTCCTCTTGCCCCTGCTCCTTCTGGTCTCCTGTCCTTTGTCTGACTCCCGCAGCCCCAGCCCCCTCCAGAGTTAGGAGCAGAGTCAGGGCACATGGTGGGGCAAGAGGTGGTCTGGCCATGGTGGGCAGTTCAGGAAGCGGTGGGCACCGGGGGCAGGTAGTCATGACCTGAGCAGGAAGGGAGGGGGAAAGGAAGCATTCTGGCGGATATGATCTGGGAGACAGGAGGTGACAAGGCAGAGAGTGGGTAGAGGAATGGGGGTAGGGGCAGGTGATGTGCCTCTGGAAAGGAAAGGGACGGCTGACTGCATTCTCTTTCCTGGGGATATCCTGGGGAAAGGAGTGGCCGTGGCATGGAGTGGGCAGAAACTCCTTAACTTCTTTATCTCAAGCGTCTACCTCCAAGACCTCTCTGCTGAGTTCTCTCCCGTCCAGAACCCAACCGAGGGAATAATTTGGCTTCCATCTCCTACCACTACCTCTGCCTCCCTAGACACTCTCCCCACCTCAGGCACTGGGTTCCCATTTTTCAGGACTCTGATTTCCCTGAATACACGGGGCAGCCTCCACCTTCTCCGTGTCCCATGGGGAATGAGAAATAAAAAATCACTAGATATTCCAGGAACGACTGTGCTCTCAGGGCAAGGTGGGGCCCAAGGAGGGAGCCAGGTGGGGATTCCCTAGGATGGACTGACTTTCGGTGCAGCTGGGTTCCAAAGAGAACAAGTCTTTCTGTGCTGGGGGCTGGCTGACTTGAGGCTGGGGGAGGATTTAGGGCAGTTGGGAGTGGGTAGGAACAGGGCCAAGAGCCTGGGGGAAGCTACTGGGAGCTGGGCCAGGGATATGGGGAGTCAGGAAGTGGGGAGGGGGAGCCCTGGGGGGAATGGAGGCGGATTGGCTGTTCCGGGCTTTGGAGGGGGTGGGTAGTGGTAACTCAGGAGCCGGGAGCTTGAAGGAGAGGAGTGTTAAAGGAGGGGAGGTGCTACCCTGGATCCTCCTTCTATAAAAGGAAAAGTCATTAACCCCTCCTGCCTTCACTCTGCCTGCTCCACGTGCCCATTCTCAGTGGACCCATCCCACCTTTGGGGAGTAAACTCCCTGATCACTGTCTCCTCGCCTGTCCCACATCCCTGCAGCCTTTTCTCTCTCTCAGCACTTGGTCCCTGTCCTCAGCCAAGTCCAGCCACCTCCTTTCTTTGTTCTGCCCTCTTGGTGCGTCCTTACCTGTTCCCCACCGTCTTTCCCTGGCAGTTCACTCAGTTGCCTCAGCTCTGGAAACCAGCCTCTAGGGGCAGAGGGTAGCTCGAGGAAGCCCTGAGAAAAGGGAGGCCATGCCAGATTAGAGAATGGAAGCGAGAATTCTCCCGGGACCATGGCCTTTCTGTGTGTGTTGACCAGGCCCTTTTCCCTTACTTCCTACCCCTCTTGGGGCTCTGTCCCACCAAAAAGGGAAAGAGACAGCTGAGAGCCGACCGTGGGGTTTGGGGAAAGGCTACGTCATCAGCTGGCCCAGTGCCTGTGATCCATCCGGCTGCTAGAGATTCCCCTCCCCTGGGCAAGTCCCATTTTTTTTTTTAAAGGAAAACAAAAACTAGGATTTTTGGGAAGCAATGAAACACCCATCTGAGTCCTACCAACAGAGCTCCTGGCTGAATGGCTTATAGCTCAGCCAATCGCAGACGCTCAGGACGCTTAAAAGAGCTGGCGCGGAGAGAGGCTGGGAAGAACCCACAGGGAGACCCACAGACACATAGACACGGGCGAGCGAGAGAGGAGGAGAGAGACAGAGACAAAGGCACAGCGGAAGGAGCCAGAGACAGGGCAGGCACAGAGGCAAAGCCAGACAGTCTGAGGAAGCCCAGAAGGAGAGGCCAGAGAAGCTGCAGAAGACAGGGTCAGAGAGAGACAAAGACCCAGGAGAGGAGGGGGTGTGAGAGGAGAGTTTGGAAGAGCCAGGCCACTCGGCGCCTCTCCTGAGCCTAGGGGCCAAGTTTTCGCCATCTCCTCTGAAGGTCCCCAGCCCCTCTGAAAACTCTGCCTCTGAGCCTGGCACAAGTCCGAGCCCCCAGGCTGTAGAGAGGAGCTTTCCAAAGCCAGGGCAGGGAGAACTGGGTGCCCAGACGGCCTCAATCCCTCACAGCTGCAGCACCAGTGCCATGTCCCGGACAGACTGGCATCCCAGGAGGAGCTTGGCGGGGTGCTGGCTGTGGGGGGTCCACGCCCGCCCACTGCTCCCCACTGTGCCCATCTCTTGGCCCGTGGGACGGCTGCTGCTGCTGCTGCTGCCGCCGCTGGCCTCGCTCCTGCCCTCGGCCCGGCCGGCCAGCCTCCTCCCCCGGGAGGAGGAGATCGTGTTTCCAGAGAAGCTCAATGGCAGCGTCCTGCCGGGTTCGGGCGCCCCTGCCAGGCTTCTGTACCGCTTGCCAGCCTTTGGGGAGACGCTGCTTCTAGAGCTGGAGCAGGACCCCGGCGTGCGGGTCGAGGGGCTGACGGTGCAGTACCTGGGTCAAGCACCTGAGCTGCTGGGAGGGGCCGAGCCGGGCACCTACCTCACCGGCACCGTCAACGGAGATCCGGAGTCCGTGGCATCTCTGCACTGGGACGGGGGAGCCCTGTTAGGGGTGCTGCAGTATCGGGGGACCGAACTCCACATCCAGCCCCTGGAGGGAGGCACCCTTAACTCTGCCGGGGGCCCCGGGGCTCACATCCTCCGCCGGAAGAGTCCTGCCAGCAGCCAGGGCCCCATGTGCAACGTCAAGGCTCCTCCCGGGAATCCCAGCCCCAGCCCTCGAAGAGCCAAGGTAGGCAGCCGTGGAGTCTGTGTCCTGCAGCCACTCCCGCCATGTCTGTCCTACTGACCCCTATTCACCCTCTCCCCACCCACTTCCACTTGCTGGCCGTGCTGCTTCTTCCCTGCCTTCTGCCTGCCTCTCCTCTTTCCGCTAGCCTCCTCTCTCGGGAAGGCTCTGGATGCTCCCTGCCCCAGCCCTTCTCCTGGCCAGGCTGCTGACACCCAGGAGGGTTCCCAGAGGTGGGTCAGAGACTCTCTGCTGGGATGGGGCACCCCTCTGCCCACCCCAGCCCTGCTTGGCCAAGGCACTCTACTGGAACCACCTCCTGCCAGAAAGCTTTTCCAACAGCCCTCTGGGCCTTGACTCTTTTCCGTGCCCCAAATTTGATTTTCGCCCCCACTGCCGGCTAAAGGACTGAGGTTTGAAGCCCCAGGGACTGGCCTCTGGCTTCTGGCGCTGCCTTCCAAATAGTTCTGGCAAACTGCAAAGTAGGGCAAAAGTGGACGGGGAGGAAAGACAGCCCATGCGCCCTCCGCTCAGTCCCCTTCCCACGCTGTGCACCGACTGCGCGGCTGCCCCAAGCGCCATCCTTCCCTCCCTCCCACTGCCGGCCTCCCCCTTCTTCCCTCCCTCCCTCTCTCGCTTTAATCCAGACCAGCCGCTATCCCTCCACACCCGCCACGCCGAGATCTGGCCCGGGCCCTAGCTGCTGACTGAATTGTTCCTCCAACCACACAGGGCAGACACGTTGCAGCCCGGCCCTCCAGCTCCAGGCCTGCGGGCCCCTAGCACTCAGGCCTGGGGGACCCCAGAGCCCCTCCCAGAGGCAGTCCCAGCTGCTTTTCACCTCTGGGGCTCACACGCGGCCCTGCCCTGGGACGTGGCATCCCCCTTCCCCTCCCCTCCTTAGAACCAACAGCTGATTTCTTTGAGTTACCGCAAAAGCCCTGGAACTTGGGGTGGGGGTGGGGAGGGCCCAACCAAGACCCGTCAGGAATCCCCTGGGGTATGTGGGGCCCAGCTGGCTCTGCTGAGTTGCAGACCCAGAAAGTAAGGGAGGGGGAGAGGAGCCACGGGTCTGGGAGGCTCTCTCAGGATGCTCCCCTCCTCTCTCCCCATCTAGCGCTTTGCTTCGCTGAGTAGATTTGTGGAGACGCTGGTCGTGGCGGATGACAAGATGGCGGCGTTTCATGGCGCCGGGCTGAAGCGTTACCTGCTGACAGTCATGGCCGCCGCCGCCAAGGCCTTCAAGCACCCCAGCATTCGCAACCCAGTCAGCTTGGTGGTGACGCGGCTCGTGATTCTGGGGCCGGGCGAGGAAGGGCCTCAGGTGGGACCTAGTGCCGCCCAGACCCTGCGCAGCTTCTGCGCCTGGCAGCGGGGACTCAACACCCCTGAGGACTCGGACCCTGACCACTTCGACACGGCCATCCTGTTCACCCGGCAGGTGAGGCCGCAGTCAGCTCCAAGAAGCCCCACGTGTCCGCTGTGCTGGAAACGGTGCCCCTGGAGGTGTTCCACGGGGCACCTGGCCCCGGCCACGCTGCCCCGTATGCCATCCGGGTCCCAACGGCGCCGGCCACTCCGGGCCCAGGTCCCCCTTGAAGCCAGATCTTGTCCCAGCGGACCCGGGGGTCTGGTTCCTCATGCACCTTCTATGCTACCTCCCCACAGGACCTGTGTGGGGTCTCCACCTGCGACACTCTGGGCATGGCTGACGTGGGCACTGTGTGTGACCCGGCTCGGAGCTGTGCTATCGTGGAGGATGACGGGCTCCAGTCGGCCTTCACTGCTGCTCACGAACTGGGTAACGTGGGAGTGGGGCTGTGGGGCAACAGGGTGGCCTGGGACAGCTGTCGGGGCGGGGAAAGGGGACAGTGAGCTCACTGGAGGGCAGAAGGGGTCACAGAGTGATTCTTCCTCCTGCCCAGGCCTCGCTCCATGGCCATTAGCTTTTTCTGCTGTGGGTGTAGACATTTAGATTTTTTTTATTGAATGAGATAGTGTGTGGAAACTTACCGTGAGCGCTCTGTGTGTGCACACGTGTGTTTGGGGAGGGCACCATATTGAAAGAGATGTTATTCAGGAAGGTCAGTGATGGAGTGGCTGGGTTCAGGGTTAGGAATGCTGGCTACAAAGGAAAAGAGGGTCGGGAGGTGCCTTGCATATGTTTGGGGGGAAGGGGAGACAGGGCTGTGGGGGCTCCATACTGGAGACCGAGAAGGAGATGGGGGCAGTGTGGGTGGGGTAGGGAATGGATCTGACTATCCACAGCTGCACCCAGGTTATTCTGGGCACAGAGGGCACAGAGATAGGACCCTGCGACCCTAGCAAGGCCTCTGCTGTCACAGGTCACGTCTTCAACATGCTCCATGACAACTCAAAGCCATGTGTCGGTCTGAATGGGCCTGGAAGCACCTCCCGCCACGTCATGGCTCCTGTGATGGCCCACGTGGACCCCGAGGAGCCCTGGTCCCCCTGCAGTGCCCGCTTCATCACTGACTTCCTGGACAACGGCTACGGTAAGCAGACGGCAGCCCCCCGCCCTGGGCAGCGCCCCATCCCTGCTCCCTGCACTGCGTTCTCTCTCCAGCCGCATTCTGCGCGGGCCGGACTGCCTGCCTCCAGCGGGTTTCCTCTGCAGTGGGGGACGGGCTGAGAAATGCTTCTGTCTTTGTGTGGTTCCCACTTCCTCTAGCATAAATAGCGCGGCCAACGGAGGTGACTTTTGGTGCTATAGAATGAGATCTGACCTTTTAAGGGTCAGAACCCTTCACACGAGAACAGGCTGGCTGGGAAGGGAGTGATGGCCCGTCACTGGAGGTGTGCAAGCCTGGCAGGGTGGCCACTTCTGGGCAGGGCTGCGGAGACTGAGCCGACTCAGGAGGTCTGTGGTCGGTTAGAAGAGGTCGGAAGGCTTAGCGCTTCGGGTTCCCAGCCTGATTCTGTTCCTTAGACAAGTGTAGATGTGTGAGTGTGAGCTTCGTGCCGCTGGTCGGTAAAGCCGGCATGAGACAATCACCACCTCGGAGCTGCTCTCCGTGGTTAATGAGAAAGGCTGGTCAGGCATTTAGCCAATGCTCATCATGTAATAAGCACCCAATACATTGTATCAGCTATTCACAGCCTTTTCCAGCCCAAGGATTTGGATTCTAGGACCCTTCAGGCCCCAGGGAGTCCCCACTTTCAGCTAGCAGTCTAGAATGTTCCCTCAGCGCATTGCTAACTTTCTACCCCATCTCCTCCCCAGGGCACTGTCTCTTAGACAAGCCAGCGGCTCCCCTGCATCTGCCTGTGACTTTCCCTGGCAAGGACTATGACGCCGATCGCCAGTGCCAGCTGACCTTTGGGCCCGACTCACGCCATTGTCCCCAGCTGCCGCCACCCTGTGCTGCTCTCTGGTGCTCCGGCCATCTCAACGGCCATGCCATGTGCCAGACCAAGCATTCACCCTGGGCTGATGGCACCCCCTGTGGGCCGGCGCAGGCCTGCATGGGGGGCCGCTGCCTCCACGTGGACCAGCTGCAGGACTTTAATGTGAGATCCCAGGCCAGGGATGCAGCAGAGGGTCTGAAGGAGTGGGGCCGGCCCTGACCCAGAGAGAGGGTATTGATCCTGCCCCTTCATTCTGTGCTTCTGCAGATCCCCCAGGCTGGCGGCTGGGGCCCCTGGGGGTCATGGGGCGACTGCTCTCGGAGCTGCGGGGGTGGCGTCCAGTTCTCATCCCGGGACTGCACGCGGCCGGTCCCCCGGAATGGCGGCAAGTACTGCGAGGGTCGCCGCACCCGCTTCCGTTCCTGCAACACCCAGGACTGCCCAACTGGCTCAGGTGAGGAGCAGGAGGGGCAGAAGCCATTAGAAGGGGACGCTCATAGAGCAGGACCCATGGTCCCTGGAGCGGAGCGGAGTTGGGGGGACAGTCCCTGCTGTTGAGGGGAGTAACGTCACCCTTCGGGAGCCTTCTCTGGCGTCTGCAGGGGAGAGAGGTGCCAGGCTGTCTAGAGCTCTGAGGGGCTTAGGTGGAGGGGCTCACGGGGAATGTCGTGAGCAAAGAGGACTCTGACCGCCGGTTTCATCCCCTACAGCACTGACCTTCCGGGACGAGCAGTGTGCCGCTTTCAACCACCGCACTGACCTCTTCAAGAGCTTCCCGGGGCCCATGGACTGGGTCCCTCGCTACACGGGGGTAGCCCCCCGGGACCAGTGCAAGCTCACCTGCCAGGCCCGGGCCCTGGGCTACTACTATGTGCTGGAACCACGGGTGAGGACCAGGTGCCCCCGGGCCCCGGCTGTGCTCACTGTCCTGAAGCCGCCGCTCTCTGATGGCAAAGACACTCCCGCAGCCGTTCCAGGCCTGCCCAGGGTCCACTCACGCTTTCCCATCCGCGGATATTTGGGAACCAAGCCCCAGACTCTGGATCGGTTCCCAGTCAGGCAGCTCCAGCCCGTCCCCTTTCCCTTGGGTTCTTTTTCTCTCTCTTCCGTCTCCCAGGTCCCATCTCTCTATTGCATGAGAACGGACGTGACCTTCTGAGCAAGTCTTTGACCCCCTTTCTGTGGGCTCCTCTATCCCTTACACGGGTGGCCGCCTTTGGCTCATAGGAGGCCAGACGCTCACTGGACAGGCGTCTTGGAGACTGTGGCGTCCCTGCACCCCTTCTCTGGGAGAAGGGGGGCTTGTGAAAGCCCAGAGGAAGAACACGCCCTCGCAGAGGTTTTGGCCCTCCCCCGGGGAGCATTCTTGCTCGTCGGCCGCCCTCTAGCGTCCGTCTGGGTCGCTACCATCAAGGTTCCGGGCTGGTGCTGAGACTCAGACCTGCCCATTTCCCTCGTGGCTCCCCCGCTTGCCAGCCGGCTAACCTTTGGGAGAGTCTCTCCATCTCTCTAAACCACAGTGTTCTGTGTCTAGAAACCTCCAACAGTGTGTGAGATCTATATTCTAGTTTATAAGGCACTTAGCACAGTGCCTGATTGTGAGGGAGTCTTCTGGAAATGGTGGCTTTTATAATTAGTATCGTTAGGATTATTCCCCCTTCACCGGGCTGGGACTCACCCCACACCCCATCTTCGTCCCCTCCCACCCAGCCTTTCTGACGTCCCCTCCTGGATGGGATGTGGGTCTGGTCTGGCTCACCAAGCCCTCCTGACTAAGGAAGAACCCTTTGCATCGCTCCTTCTCTTGGCAGGTGGTAGATGGGACTCCCTGTTCCCCAGACAGCTCGTCGGTCTGTGTCCAGGGCCGCTGTATCCATGCTGGCTGTGACCGTGTCATTGGCTCCAAAAAGAAGTTTGACAAGTGCATGGTGTGCGGTGGGGATGGTTCCAGCTGCAGTAAACAGTCTGGCTCCTTCAGAAAATTCAGGTTCATTCACTATTGATTTCCTCCTCCCAGGCCCTTGGGGTACGGAGGTGAACTTGACACTGTCCTCTCAGAGAGCTGACAGTCTAGTGAGGGAGACGGATGAGTACGGGGTTCGAGCACAGTGTCCCATGTGTCCAACAGGCAGCTTGGGGCTGTTGCGAGGGCCCTGCTGGGCCTCAGGGAGGGATTCCTGGGGAGGGGAAGACGTGGGCTCAGAAGGGCACCTCAGTCAGGGGTGTAGACGGGAGAGGGAGGAGGGCGCGTTGGCACAGAGCTCAGATCCAGGCTGGACACCTCACGTAGGTTTGGGGAGACACCCCTCTGCACACACAGACTCACACACACCATCGTACAAGCGGCTCAGAAAGGCTGAGGAGAGTCGGGAAGATGCTGAGCCCCTGTCTTCTCTTTCCACTCAGGTACGGATACAACAACGTGGTCACTATCCCCGCGGGGGCCACGCATATCCTGGTCCGGCAGCAGGGGTCCCCTGGGGTCCGCAGTCTCTATCTGGCCCTGAAGCTTCCAGATGGCTCCTACGCCCTCAACGGAGAGTACACGCTGATGCCCTCGCCCACGGACGTGGTCCTGCCCGGGGGGGTCAGCCTCCGCTACAGCGGGGCCACGGCAGCCTCCGAGACGCTGGCCGGCCACGGGCCGCTGGCCCAGCCGCTCACGCTGCAGGTCCTGGTGGCCGGCAACCCCCAGAACGCTCGCCTGCGCTACAGCTACTTCGTGCCCCGGCCAGCGCCGTCCACACCCCGCCCCCCTCCGCAGGACTGGCTGCACCGCAAGGCTCAGATTCTGGAGATCCTCCGGCGGCGCCCCTGGGCGGGCAGGAAATAACCTCATCCTCCCCGCTGCCCTTGCCGGGCACCGGGGCCTCGGACTGAGTCGGCAGAAAGACGGGGCCTCCGCGGCTGCCTCCCGCGGACACGCGGACGCGCAGACACGCAGACACGGCGGGGAGGGGCGGAGAGCATGAGGCCCGCGCTCCTCCCCGCCCCCAACGCGCAGGCTGGCCCTGCCCTGGTTTCCTGCCCTGGACGGCAGGGACGGGTGGTGGATGGAAGGGGCTGGGACACCGTCCCCATCTACACTGCCCCCTCTGCCCTGCTGGTCACGGGAGGGAGGGGGAAGCCAGTGGGGAAGGGGGAGGGGAGCCGTTGTATTTATTTAGTATTTATTCACTTTTATTTAGCACCAGGGAAGGGGATGAGGGCTAGGGTCCTGGGAAAGATGACTTCCACCCCCTCATAACCCGCACCCTGGCTAGGAAATCCAGGGTGGTGGTGATAGACATAACTGATCTGTGTGTGTGTGCGCGTGTGTGTCTGTGTGCGTGGGTTCATGTATGAAGTACATCCTGCCCTTGCTTTCCTCTCCCTGAATTCTGTTTTCTGGGAAAGGAAGAGTCAAGGGTATGATAGACCTTCAGGGAGTAAGGGATTATCATATTTTTAAAATATATATTGACTTCTGCTATTTATGTGCTCCGTTCGGACTCGGACAGAGGTGGGTCGCATCCTGGCTCCCCGTCTCTGAACATTAGTTTCCTCGTTTGCCAATAACAATACCTCCCGTGGAAATGTGTTGTGAGGCCTGAATAATGTCAATAAAGATGTCAATAAAGAACTGCATGACGCCTGGCCCTGGGTCAGTGCCCAGCACGGGGCAGCCGCCCTTGGTTAGTGCAGGGCCCACATTGCTGCCTGTGGGGTGTGCCGCGCCCCGAAGGTGAAAAGCTCTTGCCAGTGGTACCTGGCCTCGCCCCCAGGCCGAGTTCCTCTGGTTGGCAGACCGCTGTCCTGGATTCTCAGGGAGGATCGGAGACAGGATGATCGGGTCCCTGATCACCGGAGACTTCCCATCAACAGAATGTCAGAGACCCTTGGCTCCAAGCACAGCTGACCAGAACAAGGAGGCACAAAGAAAACAGAGCCAGAAAAACAAAGACTGGCTCTGTCCAAGCCACCGGACACTTAGTAATGAGAGCTCTCGGGGGGCCCTGGGGCCGTCGTGGTCCTCGGCGGGAGAGTGCTGGACAGGGGAGCCCGTGGGTCTGAGTGTGAGCTGGGGCTCAGTCTCTGACTGGCAGTGGTGTTGGGTGAGTCACTGATGCTGAGCTGTAGGGGGGCTCGTATGTGTAAGGGGCTACTGACGTCTGTCCCCACCGGCTTGTTCTGGAAACAAATGATACCATATTTTCAAAATAGTAAATGCTGAACCACGTGAGAGGTTACCCTTATGACTACTGAGTGATTGGGATGGGCGCCCGGAATCCACCGGTGTCGACACAGCTCTCTTCTCTGCAGCTGTGAGGTTAGAGCGGGATTTAATACAGAAGAGCAGGACCCAGGTGGGCGGGGGATCGCCCAGCAGGTCAAAAAGAACGGCTCAGGGGTGCATCTCAGGTGGCAGGGAGCTGGGCGTTCACGGGAGGTGGGACACTTGACCGGACAATGGGACACGCTTTTCCTTCTGAGCAGTTGATGTCAGTTGGCCATCCTGCGTGGGTTGCGAAGGCCACGAGGTTGGGAAAGGGCAGCAGGTGGATCCCGGGAGAACAGCAGTCAGTCGCGGGGCACTGTGGGGATTGGAGAAGGGCCTGGATGGGGAGGTGAGGGAGGAACCGTGGGTAAAGACGACCCTGGGGTGGGTGCAAGAGGGGAGATTGGGGGAGCTAGGGGCACTGCACGTGGGGACCGTAGCTCCTCCAAACATTCTTGGGGTGTGGAGCTGGGGCAGGGGCTTGAGGCAGGCCATGGAGGTTGCGGTTGTGTGCGCTGTGCTCACTGCGGCTGGGCTTTGCTCCCGGAGGGCTGTGCCAGGCGGTGCCTCACACTTATCGCCGCCCGCCGGGCACCTCCTCCCTTGGCTACAGCCGCAGGAACAGGGCCGGTCTCTTCTCTCCCTGGTGCGTGTGGGGCCCTCTGCTGCCTGGTGCCTGTCTTTCCCTCCTGTCCTCCTACCAGCCAGCCTGGAGGAGGTGTAACCGGGAGTCAGAGCCAAGGTCAGAGTGATCTTCCGCTGTTTCATCTAGTTAGCAAAGCTGGGCCACCAAAAGCGTGTTTACAGGTCAAAGGGCTATGAGCTCACAGGGCAATAAGCCGAGCTCTGTGCCAGGTGCATGAAGGTACAGACGCAGACAAGGCGGGACTGAAGGAGCTCGCTGTGCGGGGGGAGGGTCCGCACTGCACCCCCGCGAAGAGAAGCAGTGGGGTGATACAAAGAACTGCACTGGTGAGGCCAGGATGGACCGTGCAGAGGCTGAGCCCAAGCCCAGACTTAGTGGCCGTGAGGGTTAAGGAGGGTGAGTGTCGGCGGGGCTGAGGAATGGGTCACCCCGATGGCTTTCCTGTCTTCCCATCAGGCTCGTGGTCATTCATGCCTCATAAATCACTTTCATGTGTATTATTCTAACCAGAAGCTCTTCACTCACTGAGTAGGGTTCTGACTGGCATCATATTTTTCCCAGAAAGGGACTGAGCTGAGTGGCCACGTCTGTGATGGAGTGCGTGTGTGAGAGGAGGACAGAGAGAGTTAGCTCTCCAAAGAGAAGGGACGGGCATCACAGCCCTCCAACCCAGGCAAGGCCCAACCCCCTTCTGGAATGCTCTCCCTCATACCACCCTTCCCATAGCCGGGCTCTAGACGCTGCCTAATATCCTGAACTCAGAGGTCCAACAAGTTGTTGCTAGGGATGGGGGGACTTCATACCTCCCTGCGAGAGCCACAGTGAATGCTGTCTCCCCAGTCGGCCTACCCATTGCCTTCTTGGGCCTGTGCTGGGGTGCGGGCGTGTGATCAGGAGGAGAAGCGGAAACAACAGGAAGGAAGCAGGCACTGAGACCACCCAAGTGTCTGGTCTTAGAGGGGAGAAGAGGGCACAATGGTGAGCTGAAGGAAGACCAGTCAGGGAGTGCGCGGGGCGCCGGGAGCGGCCTGTCTCTGGGGAAGTTCAAGCAGAGTTTGGACAACCATTTTATGGGATGGTGAGTGTTGTGCGTGTGTTTGGGGAGGAGGAGGTTGACAATACCTGTGAGCCGAGCCGATTTCTCTGAGCTCGTTCTGCCCCTCAGATTCTCTGCCTCTGCCGTTAGAGCAGAGGAAATCTGGGCATTTGCTCAACCTCTATTTTTTGTGGTGGGGGTGGGAAAGCCAGGTTTCGGGATGAGCTACTCATGTGCACCCCCACTCCATCCCTACTCCACTTCCTTAATCTCCACGTAGTATTACAGTGTTGTGTCTTCTGAAATACCAGAGTGACAGCAAGGGACAAATACCAGTGTCTCACTGGTCAGGGCTTGCAGGGAAAGAAGCGGGGAAGAGAGTGAAATTCTATGTATTCGTATTTTGTTGGCTAAGAGAATGCTTCGGAACCAAGTGAATACTTTCCCCATTGACTGTTGCTAGAAGGGAAGCCAAAATCATTGGCAACAAGACTTAACCAGCTGACAGTTGAGGGAAACCACCAGTTCTAAAAATGCTCGGAGAAAGGCTGGGGGGAACAGGGTGGGGGGACTGGGAGGGGGCTGGGAGCAACAATACTGAACAATTTCCCCAGAAAGCACCTTATGTAGGGACAGGCCCAGAGTACATAGGTAGCCTTAGGAAGGAAAGGGTCGGGGGAGGAAAAACATTTAAGTCATCCCTTGCAGTCTTTGGGAAACCAACAGTAGACCGTAGAAACCCAGTAATACATGAGTCCACACACAGTCACACACTTGGACATACACCCGTCCAACTTCACGAACATACACCAGCACATTTTATTGATAAAGTAATAAGCGTTAAGAAGCTGAAAATATGGGGCGCCTGGGTGGCTCAGTGGGTTAAAGCCTCTGCCTTCGGCTCATGTCATGATCCCAGGGTCCTGGGATCGAGCCCTGCATCGGGCTCTCTGCTCAGTGGGGAGCCTGCTTCCTCCTCTCTCTCTGCCTGCCTCTCTGCCTACTTGTGATCTCTGTCTGTCAAATAAATAAATAAAATTAAAAAAAAAAAAGAAGCTGAAAATATGATGGGGCACCTGGGTGGCTCAGTGGGTTAAGCCTCTGCCCTAAGCCTTGGCTCAGGTCATGGTCTCAGAGTCCTCGGGTTGAGCCCCGCATCGGGCTCTCTGCTCAGCGGGGAGCCTGCTTCCTCCTCACTCTCTGCCTGCCTCTCTGCCTACTTGTGATCTCTCTGTCAAATAAATAAATAAAATCTTAAAAAAAAAAAAGCTGAAAATATGAGAATGTTGGCCTGAAAATGGGTCAAAGGAAAATATGTTAATTGACCTAGTTTCCCAAGGAAAATTGACTGTTTAGCGCATTTGTTCAATTGTAAAGCCATTGGGTTATACACTGGAATCAAATCCTCCTCTCACAGCGTTGGGAAAGGACACGGATTTTTGGAGTCAGTCTCAGTCTAAGCTTTGCTACTTACCCATGATGACATGATCTTAAGTTAGTTGATCTCTGTGAGCCTTGGTCTCTTTATCTGTAAAATGGGTGTTACTCCTACCTGCCTTATGGAGAGATTGTCAGAACTTAAGAATACAGTGGTGTAAATGCTTGGCTCCGTGTCTGGCTTCTAGTAAGTGTCAGTACATGCTGATTCTCTTCCCCTCAAATCTCTTCTTCTGCCAGGCCCCCCCATTTCCACTCCCGCATTAGCATAAGAAAATAATTCTACCAAGGGACAGTGTAGGTCCCATCTAAGATGGGCTCTTGTCACATTTGTGCTGAAAGGTCTTGGTTATGTTCAGGGGATGATAAAAGGGAAGACGTGGTTCCTGTCCTCAGAGTTCACCGTCTGGTGGCTGAGACCAAAATGCCAGACCAGTGTGACAGATGCCATGATAGATGAGGGGTGCATAGCCCAGAATATGGGGTCACAGAAGGATTCTTGGAGGAGGTGTCTGCCTCCCCTTCTAGAAGGGAGTTGTAAGACTGGGGGGCCCCCAAGGAGAGTAGGATGGTGATAGAGGAAGAAAGAGCTTCTGCTTGCTAAGCCAGCTCCGGGGTTCTTCTCTGTTATGCAAAACCCAAGACACATGAAATGCCTGGACTTGAAGCCGGAGGATAATACAGTAAGGAGCCAAGTAGGGTTGGAAGGGAGAGTTTTGGGGAGAAGCTGCCATCTCAATGGACAATGCCGAATGGGAGAGAGGATTTTAAAGACACTGGGCTGTGTATTCAATGGGTTCCTGCTCCATACTCCCTTCTCCCAACCTCCCATGTTTCCTTGAGAAACTAAATAGAGATTTAAATTATTCTGCATCAGTTTTGAGTACTAGACTGGGTTTCTTCTATTGCACTGTGTGTTGCAATGACGCCATTAGGAGTACCAGGATTTATTCAAAACAGAAAGATAGGATATTGGGGTAAAACCCAGCACATTAGAATTTAAGCTTTCAGAGATGTAGCAGTTCTAGGTGATGACGAAGTCCAGGGAGTGGCCAGGGTGAAATGGAGTGGAGGTGCAAGTTCTTGAAAACAGGAAGCTTACAGATGAATGCAGGGGAATCGTAGCACATGGCAGTTGGAGAGCTGGGGTAGACGATGAAGGCCAGGGGGCATCTGGGGGGCTCAGTCAATTAAACGTCTCTTTTTTTTTAAAAAAGATTTTATTTGTTTATTTGACAGAGAGAGAGAGACAGCAAGAGAGGGAACACAAGCAGAGGGAGTGGAAGAGGGAGAAGCAACCTCCCCACTGAGCAGGGAGTCCAGTGTGGGTCTCGATCCCAGTACCCTGGGATCATGACCTGACTTGAAGGCAGTTGCTTAAGGACTGAGGCATCCAGGCACCCCTAAATGTCTGACTCTTGATTTTGGCTCAGATCATGATCTTAGGGTCATGCGATCCAGGCCCGAGTCAGGCTCCAGGCTCCTGCTTGGGATTCTCTCTCTCCCGCTCCCTCTCTATAAACAAACAAACAAACAAACAAATAAATAAAATCTTAAAAAAAAAAAAGATGATGATGTCCGTCAGTTTACAAGAACTGAACACCATGGAGGAACAAGAGTTCCTCGGGGAGAGCCATGTTTTCTTTTTTTTTTTTAACCATTTTATTTATTTATTTATTTATTTATTTATTTATTTATTAACGATTTCTTTCTCCCCACAGAAAGAGTGGGGAGAGGGGCAGAGGGGGAGGGAGAGGGAAAGGATCTAGTAGTCTCCCTGCTGAACTCAGAGCCGGACACATGGGGCTCAACCCCACCACCCGAGATCATAACCTGAGCCAAAGTTCAGAGTCAGAGTTAGACTCTGAGCCGACGGGGCTACCCAGATGCCCCTCCATTCTCTATGTTTGTCTTCTCTACTACCCAGTGAGCTCCTTAAAATAACAGGCTTTTTTTTTACTTGGCTCCCACTAAAAACTCAGACGTACAAAATTCAGATATATGTCCTCAAAACTCAGGTGCCTGGGTGGCTCAGTTGGTTAAGCGACTGCCCTCAGCTCCAGTCATGAGCCCAGAGTCCTGGGATCACGGGGACGCTGCTTCTCCCTCTGACCTTCTCCCCTCTCATGCTCTCTCTCACTCTCTCTTTCTCTCTCAAATAAATAAATAAAATCTTTAAAAAAATTCAGATATACTGAATATCTAACTTCTGCCGGCACTGTCTCATAGTCCTAATTATCACAAACATCCCTTAAGATGGGGTTCATTTTATAGATGAAACCCAGAAAGTGTATTGTTCAACATCACACAGCCAGTGGGGTTCAGTGCCGATTATACTGAAATGCAGTTTCGTCTCATTTTGGGCCTCCACTGGTATCTTGAGCTCATTAAGTTCAAAGATTAACTTGTCATCTCTACTGTTTCACCCAAATGTGCGTCTTCCAAGTTTTGTTTCATACTGAAAGGAGGCGCCATCCACCCACTGGCCCACACTAGGAATCGGGGATTCCTCTGGCTCCCTGAGTAGGCATATCCACTCAATCGCCAAGCTCTACTGGCCTTGTAAAGTCCTCAAAGACCACCTCTTCCCTCTAGTCCCACTGATAATGCCTTATTTTTTTTTTTTAAGATTTTATTTATTTGAGAGGGAGAAAGTGAACTCAAGCAGAGGGAGTGGGGGAAGCAGGTTTCCTGCTGAGCAGGGAGCCCCACCGGGGCTGGATCCCAGGATCCCAGGATCACGGCCAGAGCCTAAGGCAGAAGCTTAACCCACTGAGCCACCCAGGCACCCGCCTCCCGCAGTTGATATTGCCTTACTTTGCATGAGCTTCATTTCTCTCCTGGATTTCTGTGGTGACCTCCGAAATGGTGTCCCTGCGTCCAGTCTTGACCACTCCAGCGACAGCTCCGTGTTTCCACCAGAGTGAACTTCCTAAAGTTCTGACAGTAGCGCTCTCTGTTTCAAGCACTTTCTCTGCTTCCTCTTCCCCCAGGATAAAACCCACTCTTTTTATGTAGTTTATGGAGTCTTTTACTACCTCGCACCTGTTCACCTCTCCTGTCTCCTGGCTCACCATGCCCTTCACCGGACTGGCTAGACTTACTGATTCATTTTAATTTCCCAAACTCCCTCCCTTCTACTCCTTTTCAGACTTTTGCACTTAAGGTTTCCTGTATCCAGAACACTAGACATCTATTAAAATACAACGTTCTGGGGCCCCGGGGTGACTCCATCGTTTAAGCATCTGCTTTCAACCTAGGTCATGGTTCCAGAGTCCTGGCATCAAGCCCTTCATCAAGCTCCTTGCTCAGCAGGAAGGCTGCTTCTCCCTCTCCCTCGGCCCCTACCCCCTGCTCGTGCTCTCTCTGTCTGTCTCAAATAAATAAATAAAATCTTAAAAAATATATAAAACAGAATGTTCAGAAAAGGGTGAAATTATGATTCTCCCACCGCTGAAGAGATAATTATTCTGACACTTGTTCAAGAGGTAAGGAAGACTTTTTTTCAGGACTACTGCGGTTAGTGTGTAGACTACCCCAACCGGAGAGAGGTTGGATTTGACTCTGAATACAGTCAGGACGTGTGAATATGTATGGCCAATGAGAGGAATGAGAGGGTCAGTGGATGGAAAATTACATCAGGGATGAGGAGATTCTGGCTAACCTGACGTAGCAGGATTCTTGCTGAAAGCGGCTAGTGGTCCAGGGATGAGGCTTATTCAAAAAGAAGCCTCGGGGGCGCCTGGGTGGCTCAGTGGGTTAAGGCTGCTGCCTTCGGCTCAGGTCATGATCCCAGCGTCCTGGGATCGAGCCCCGAATCGGGCTCTCTGCTCGGCGGGGAGCCTGCTTCCTCCCTTCTCTCTCTGCCCGCCTCTCTGCCTACTTGTGATCTGTCTGTCAAATAAATAAATAAAATCTTTAAAAAAAAAAAAAAAAGAAGCCTCGGCAGAGCCTGTTTAAAGTTTGGCGTGGGTGGCTCAGTGGGTTAAAGCCTCTGCCTTCGGCTCAGGTCATGATCCCAGGGTCCTAGGATCGAGCCCCACATTAGGTCATGATCCAGGATCCTGGAATCGAGCCCCGCATTGGGCTCTCTGCTCCGCAGGGAGCCTGTTTCTCCTTCTGCCTGCTTCTTCCTCTGCCTGTGCTCTCTCTCTGACAAATAAATAAATAAAATCTTTAACAACAACAACAACAACAAAAAATAAAGTTTGGCCAAGGACAGAATTTGTGTCAATACCCAGATAAAAATGAACATGTAACTTATGTAGGAACTGACAGATATGTGTTCTAAAGAAAAGATTCACAGCAGCTGTATTCTCAGTTTCAAAGAGAAAAAAAAAAAACACTTTATTGATTTTATAAAAATCTAATAGAAACCGAAGAAAAGAAGGAAAATCTGAGTATAGATGAAGGCAACCATAAGCAGTAAAGGAGAGTAAGACAGACTTATCAAACCCGGTTCTTAAAACATCCAGCCTCATGGTGAGGGTGGGGAAGGTGTGGCCTGTGGAGTTGGCCCGGCTGGAGTGCTGATGGAGAGGCCCCTCAGCTGAGACTCCCCATAAGGGTCGTATTTGTAGGGCAAATAATGGGGTCTGAAATTAAACATTTGTTTGCCTACGTGCAGTTTGGAGGGAGCTGCATTCCTATGTTATCATGTCTTTACATATTCAAGGAGCCTGGGCTAGGTGTGTTTGCCTCCCCTCCCGGATTCCTTGGGGGACGGAGGGGGGGCAGCCCAGCCTGGAGATGGAGGGGGTACAAGGCAAATTTATAGCTCTTGGCGTCCAGACCAGAAGGGCCAGTTCTGAGCTGGAGGCCCGCTAATGTCAATTAACCAGGCTCCTTGGGTCACTTATGCCTCGCAAACAACATTCTTCAGCGTGCCTGCCAACCTGCGGGTGGGGTGGCGGGTTTCGCAGGACAGATCCCAGAAACCTCTGTCCATTCAATGCAATCTGGTGCGTAGTTTAAAAGAAGTCTGAGGAACACACATTTACGGATCAGGAACGCAGAAATGAGCATGAACGTGGAGGCAAAAACTGTTTTTTGTTTTGTTTTACTTTGTTTATTGCACAATGTAGGGAGCAATTGAGCGTTGAACCTCAATCCGTCCGGATTTGCATGTGGATCAGTTCCTTACAGAGTTGCAGAACAGTTCTCCGGGAAACAGAACCTGGTAAGGCAGACGGGTGTGCTATAGAACGAGTCCTTCTGGTTCCCCATTAACCATCGCTTCTGGGAAGTCTCTCCCAAGTGTCTACGTGTGAATGAGCTGCAATTTCTGGGCAATCATATTTATTTTACTATATTGTTTATATCCCTCCCTTTTGGAGGAACACGCTGTGAGTTATTCTAAGTTTCCTGGGTGTGAACATCTGCTTCTAAGAAACACAATGTGCTAAGGGGATCGTGGAAGCCACAGGATACACATATTGCACACTAATGGAGCGTCCATTTTACTGTAATGTCAGGGAAAACACAATTTTACATTAAAGCAGACGCCGCCCTTCCCTCCTCACTCAGTGTATCATTTTTTATTAACTAACTAATCGTTTCTACCAAGGCCTGCGGGACATCATGGGGATACAAAAAAGCGCCAGAGCAGTTGAAACAATGTACCCTGAGTAAGAAACAATTCTGATACTAAGTGGCCCTAAGTTGCGGGGGCACCACCGAACACTCCGGGAAGGGGCTGGCCCGCGGTGACAGGTTTTGCGACGCGCCAGAAACTGTCGCACTGGCCTCTGAGCCAGGCCGGGCCCTGCAAGAGTCCTGACTTGAGCTGCTGTCCTCCCAGTCCGAGGGGTGGGAAACGGCATCCCGTCAGGAGCGGAGAGCGCCCGGCGCCGGCTTCCCCAGCGGCCCAGCTCCACCCGGCCGCGCTCCGGCCTCCCCCAGTGCCCCCGCGCCCCGCCCGCCCGGGAGGCTCCACCCAGGCCCCGCCCCGTGACGCGAGGCCCCGCCCCGTGACGCGAGGCCCCGCCCAGCGGCGCCCGCTTCCAAGATGGCGGTGACGATGCCTGCCAGGCTGTCCGGGTGGCGGTGACGACGGGAAGCAGAAGAGCAGGTATGTGGGCTGGGGATGATGGGGTGAGAGGCCCGGGAGAAAGGTTCGGGCGACTGGGAGGATGAGAAGTTCCGGGTGAAGTCTGGAGACCAGCTGGAGCAGGGAGGGGGTCCCAGGTGGAAATATGGACAGAGGCCGGTGGGCTCACATTGCAAATGCAAAAGGAGGTTGGGGTGGGCGGTTGGGGTGCTCTGAAAGAACTGGGCTGTGACCCTCTGCAGAGCGCTGACCACGCCCCTTAGGTGAGCCAGCCCAGGTACCCACGACGGGCTCTGCCCAGCCCTCCCACTCCCTGTCTCACTTTTAGCGGTAACCCTCCTCCCTACGCCCCGCTAGGACTGGGATAGGGTAGAAAAGGTAGAGGACGCCACCCCCATCCTACTCCCCGCCGCGCTCCAGAGCTGTTTGCTTGCAGCTCCCAGGTGATCGAGCTCCCTGCACCTGCGGGGCTGGCTCCTAGGCACGTGAAGAACGGAAAGGAACCTGTTTCCTAGTCTGCCCTGGGTTCTCCTGAGGCCTTTCCACAATCCTGTCGTGACTGCCTCACCCCTTGGCGAAAATAATGTCTCCATTAGCAGTCCCGTCCCCACTCCCCAAACAGGTTGGTCCTGTCAGGGTGGGGAATGGTTAAGTACAGGTAAACCTGACACTCAAGGGCAGCTGGGGGAGAGGCCAGGGACCTAGCATCTCTGGGTCCTCCCCTTTTCTTTCCAACCACTTTCCTTCACTTCCCCTGCTTGGGAAACCAGTTTTGCTCTGATCTTGATCTCTGCCCCCCTGGGTGGGTGGTTATCCTTGACCACTTCTGTTCCAGCTGGTCCCAGGATCACTGTTGGAGTGCTGAATGGAGCCTTTCTCTGTCCTCTGTGACATTTCCAATTTAGATAATGCCTCACATCTCTGCCCCCCCGGGACCCCCTGAAGTCCCCATGATCCCGAAGAAGACAGCTTGAACCTAGGTGAGTCCACCCCCCCACCCCCCTCTAAAATTGGGAGGGAGGTTCTCCAGAGACTCCTTTGAAAAGGCCCTGAATGATGTAAGCATCCTTGGGGGTGGGGACCGAGAGTAGTTGGCCTGAGTGGTTCAGGGAGGAGGTGGAGGAGAGTGAGACTTAGGCTGGAAATGACAGGTGGTAGGTAGGGCTGCTGGTGGTTACATTCTGTTTCTTTTCCACGCATGACTGTACACCTGTGTGCTCCCTTCTGTGACTTTGCTCTTTGCCTCTTTTCCTCTTTAACTCTTGGCACCACCTTGGTTCTTAACTGATGATCTCTTTGCTGGCCTGCTCTTCACCAGCCTGCCCCCAGAATTCTCCTCTCTCCTTCCTCAGACCTGAGCCCAGGATGTTGCGGAGGCTGCTGGAGCGGCCCTGCACACTGGCCCTGCTGGTGGGCTCCCAGCTGGCTGTCATGATGTACCTGTCACTGGGGGGCTTCCGAAGCCTCAGTGCCCTATTTGGCCGAGAGCAGGGGCCGACATTTGACTATTCTCACCCCCATGATGTCTACAGTAACCTCAGTCACCTGCCTGGGGCCCCTGTTGCCCCAGGGGGCCCTCCAGCTCCTCAAGGTCTGCCCTACTGTCCAGAACGATCTCCTCTTTTAGGTGAGTGCAGAGGGAGGGGCAAGTAAAGGGAAGGCCAGGGTGTGGGGACAGGGCTAGGGCGGCAGGCGTGGGGCTTAGGATCTGGGGTTAATGTCACCAGAGGTGGGCAGAGGCTGAGATAAGCAGCCTCTGGATTTGGAGTTTAGATTGGACTCCTGGGTTGAGCCACAGCTTTTCACTGCCTGGCGGTTCCTGTGCTCTTCCTGCCTTGGGCCGGGGACTGCTTCCTTTGTAGATGGGCCACGGTTTTGTTAGTCGCAAGTCCTTCTGTGTTCTCCGCCTTCTAACCTCCTGAGGCTGGAGTTACGGAACCCTAGAATAAGGCAGGCTAAGTAAAGAGCCTGCACCTTTCAGACTTTGCAGAGCTGTCCCAGTGATGGGAAACTCACGGCGTATGCGATCTCGGTGTAAGCTGTTGGGAGAGCAGAGCCTGAGAACCAGACCACTGGGGCCAGTGGCGTTCCCAGGCCCTGGAGGTCCCTCTTTCTAACCGTTAACCTGGCTCTTCCCTCCCAACAGTGGGTCCCGTGTCCGTGTCCTTTAGCCCGGTGCCATCACTGGCAGAGATCGCGGAGAGGAACCCCCGGGTGGAACCGGGGGGCCGCTACCGCCCCGCGGGGTGTGAGCCCCGCTCCCGCACGGCCATCATTGTGCCCCACCGGGCCCGGGAGCACCACCTGCGCCTGCTGCTCTACCACCTGCACCCCTTCCTGCAGCGCCAGCAGCTCGCCTACGGCATCTACGTCATCCACCAGGTACCCCAGCCCCCGACCCCCCTGACTTTCTGGTAAAGACGCTGCGAGGAAATGCCAGTCCGCTCTCAGACGGTGGGTCCCTGCGATCATTTTAAGAGGGTGAGACTGTTGAATGTGGGGAAGCACCTGGTCCTGCTCTGCCGGCTTGTCAGCCCCCAAGTCCTCCTTACTCTGCTTGGGTACTCTGACTGTCCTGTACTCTCTGTGATTTTTCCTTGGTTGACTTGGGAATGGTCCAGATTGGGAATTGGACAGATTTGGATTAAAATCAGTTCTGCCATTTGTCCCGTATGTGACCTTGAACAAGATTCTTGGACTCCCCTAGAGTCTAAGAATGAAAACCTATAGACCCCTGTTTTCCATGGCTGTTGGTTGGTAGGTTTAAGTGCTAAATAGCAGTGCATAAGTAAGCAGGCCATCACGGTGCTCTGAAGCGATTTGTTGGAGGAAAAATGAAAGTTTGGCTTTTTCTTCACTCTCCTTGCCTCACTTCCCCCCTTCGATTCCCCTCCTTTCACTTTGGTACTTCTGCCCCCTCTCCTCCATGCTGCTACCTATAGGCATGGTCTGGTTCTTCTCCGTTACCTTCCAGGCTGGAAATGGAACGTTTAACAGGGCCAAGCTGCTAAATGTTGGGGTGCGGGAAGCCCTGCGTGATGAGGAGTGGGACTGCCTGTTCTTGCACGACGTGGACCTCCTGCCCGAGAACGACCACAATCTGTATGTGTGTGACCCCCGGGGACCCCGGCATGTTGCTGTTGCCATGAACAAGTTTGGATACAGGTAGAGGGCACGAGAGGGTGCTGGGAAGTAGGGACACCCACCCACCATCCACTGGAAGGAGACTTAAGGGGTTGTGGGGTAGGGATGTCTCCCCAAAAGACTCATGGAACCCAAGGATTTTTCTCTCCCTAGCCTCCCGTACCCCCAGTACTTTGGAGGAGTCTCGGCGCTCACTCCTGACCAGTACCTGAAGATGAATGGCTTCCCCAATGAATACTGGGGCTGGGGTGGTGAGGATGACGACATTGCTACCAGGTCAGACTTCCCGCCACTGCTTCCCACCCCCTCGGGGGCCTACATCCCTGTCCTCCGAGACCACCCCCGGCGCTCGCGCTTTCACACCAGCCTTTAGCTCCTTGGTCCTGTTCCTCTCCCTTAGCTTTTCCTGTCTGCCCAGGTCAGGCTTTATCGTGCTGTTCCCCACTCTGTCACCCTTCCGTCTCCTAGATCTGGTGAGTTCTGTTTCTGGGAGAGAGGAGAAGATGAATGGGCTGTAGTCTCTTGGGATTCCAGAGCTGGAAAGGGGCCTAGAGACAAGTCAGTCCTGCCTTCTGCTAACGTAACTCCAGACCACTTCCTATGGGGCTGGGGAGGAGGGGCTCTGCTCCATATCACCCAGAATCACTTTTTGGTTTTAAGTCTATGCCATTGGCACGATGCCAGCTCATTTTTAGCGCGTGAAACGTTGTGACCTTCAGCCTCAGCTGACCCCATTTCCTGTCTGTGGTGTGAGAATTTGGGCTTGCTGTGTTGGACCCATGGCCTCCCCTCCCGCCTCGTGTCCTCCGGGATGACCTCTCTGAATTCTTGTCCTCTGTATGTGTGGAAAGGGTCCAGCGATTTCTGAATGGATGTGTTCTTTAAGCACTTGCCCAGGCCATCTCAGTTCTGCTTCTGTGTGTCAGAGGTGGGGTCCCGATGACTTGGTTCTGTTCTTTTCCTAACACTGAGGCCCGTGGGGGAGAGGGGTGCGGGGTGAGAAATCGAGGCAGATCAGCCGCTGTTCTAGGTGGGGATTGCTGAGCTTGGGGGTGTAACTCCTGGGCTAGTCCTGTCCTTTCCAACAAATGCCAGGGCGGTTTCTCGGAGCCACTGAGCCAACAAGGTGGGAGGTTGCAGACCTACCTGCCAGGTGTTAAGAGGCCCCAAGGCGCCCAGACTTACTTGGCTGCGTCCCGCCTTACATTCTCCTGCCTTTCCTTCTGTTTGACTTTCTCTCTTCCGGCGTGTGGCCCTTCTTGCCTAGCGAGTGCTAGTTGTTGTATAGAACCCTGCTGCCGCCTCCTTGCCGGGCGGAGCAAACACGAAGAGCAGCTTGCCTCCGCGCAGGGTCCTCCAAGGTGTCCCCACTTTCCCCGCAGGGTGCGCTTGGCTGGGATGAAGATCTCTCGCCCCCCCACGTCGGTGGGGCACTACAAGATGGTGAAGCATCGTGGTGATAAGGGCAATGAGGAGAACCCGCACAGGTAGGGGGGACAGCCCGGGAGCTGCTGCGGCTGCTCGGGGAGCTGCATTCCCAGGGAAGGCGCTGCATCCTGACGCTTCCTAGGTCCCCAGCTGTTTCTTTCTGGGCCTTAGTTCTTCAACCTCTGACCCTCAGATTTGACCTCCTGGTCCGTACCCAGAATTCCTGGACGCAAGATGGGATGAACTCACTGACATACCGATTGCTGGCTCGAGAGCTGGGCGCTCTCTATACCAACATCACAGCAGACATTGGAACTGACCCTCGGGGTCCCCGGACTCCCTCTGGTCCCCGTTACCCACCTGGTTCCTCCCAGGCCTTCCGTCAAGAGATGCTGCAGCGCCGGCCCCCAGCCAGGCCCGGCCCTCTGCCTACGGCCAACCACACAGCCCCCAACGGTTCACACTGACTCGTCCTGCCTGCCCACCTCAATCACGAAACCGAATCAGACGGGTTGTACTCTCCCCACCCTCAGGTCCTCACTGCTCTTAGAGGGATGTGGGGGGACGCAACACCAGGGCTGCGCTGGAGGCCAGGGCCTCTCCTCACTGCTGGACTGGAGCTGGACTTCAGACCTGGGGGTCCCTCTTTCTAGGGTCACCTGCCAGGGCTTATGACTGTGAATCCTTGGTGTCATGATTTTATGTGATGACTCCTGAGAGTCCCTGGCCCCTGGGTAAGAGCAGGGCTGGACCCCAAGGCCCTTCCTCTTCCACGGAGAGAAGAGCGATCTGGCTTTTCCCGGGACCTCTGTGAATATTTATTCTATTTATGGTTCCGAGGAAGTATGTTTGGTGAAGGAAGCCCCTCCCCGGGTACTTTCTGCCAGTGCTCGAGTAGCTTCCTCTTCTGGACCTGGCTCAGGGGGCTGGGATTTTGATATATTTTCTAATAAAGGACTTTGTCTTGCCTCTGCTCCTGCTGGCTGCCTCCCAGGCACCTTGTGCCTCCCCTTGCGACCCGCTCCCTCCCCTGCCACCGTATGCCCAGAGGTGACGGAACAACCCAGCAACTTTTATTTTCGTGGGTAAAGAGGAGCCGCCAGCATGGCCAGGAGGAGGTGGGAGTTGGGGATCAGCTGTTAGGTTCTGAGCCCAGGACCCGGCCTGCTGCCTGGCGTCCGCTCTCTATACAGTCGTTGACAGCAACCCCCTCGTAGGAGGCTCCAGCCAGAGTCAGGGGCAGCCTCTGAGAAGCCAGGAACTGGGCTGCTGCCTCTGGAAGGAGAAGATGATGGGACTGTTACCGCCGGGGTCTGGTTTCCTTGCCCTCCTCAGCACAGCCGCTTTCCCAACTCACCCAGTTTTTGCCAGTGGCCTAGTGTATACTGGGGGATGCAGTTCTGGGGAGAGAAGAGGGGATACAGGGGAATTTTTGTTGCTGATGGCCAAGCTTGAGGAGATGGCAACAGATAACACCGTCCCTGCCTTCGGTGGGAGCCGAGCGGCACTTCCTCGCTCACCTTGTGCAGGTGGACCAAGCAGTGACTCGGGGGCTCCTTCAGTCCTAACTGGGCGGCAGCTGCCTGCTGTGCCCGCTGCTGGAACAGCTCCTGAGATAAGACGGAGCCCCTGGCTTCCAGCGTCTGT
Organism: Martes martes; assembly: GCF_963455335.1. Classification (NCBI taxonomy): domain Eukaryota; kingdom Metazoa; phylum Chordata; class Mammalia; order Carnivora; family Mustelidae; genus Martes; species Martes martes. The sequence continues at coordinate 5,612,715 of NC_137903.1, read as the reverse complement.
AACCAGGACCCTCCCAGCATCACCTAGGGAGGGAATGTGGCACTGACTAGCCTGGCCTTACCTACTGGGCCCAGAGGAGCTCTCTGGAAACTTCTGCTAAGCAAATCTGCCACTGCTCACAGTCACTCGGAGGCCCGGGGGGCTCCCGTCCTGCTCAGGAAAAGCAACTGAGTCATACACAATTCCCAGGACGCCTGGGTCTTCTGAGGATGGCACCAAATGTCCAAATCCCTGGAGGAAGGAAGAGACCTGGTCAGGAAGGAAGGTGCCTGGGGGCCCCGCCCGGCGGCTCTCGCTGGTCTGCGCCACATGTACCTGCACAGGTAGACGAGCTCCTCGGTACTGGAGGTTCACCACAGCCACGGACACGGCAGTGATGGCGCGCAGGGCACGGGCCAGAGGTGCGGCCTGGGCAGGGAGCAGCCCGCTGAGCACTGGGGGAGAGCAGCCAGAGGCCTTCAGGAGGCGCTCCCAGCGGGCTCACCGACCCTCCCTAGGATCAGACTCCCACAGGGACGACCAGGTCGGGCACAGTGTGGTCCTGCTGGCCCCGGAAGCTACACTTAGCCCCATTCTGGCTGGGGACGGGGGCGACCCCATTACCTGAAGCCGGAACAGCGCTAATCACGTGGTCTGCCTCCAGACTGCCGTCCGCTAGAGACACCTGACAGGATGAAAAATGTGGGAGGCACAGACACAATGGGAATTTTGCCTCAGATTCCCAGGCACCAAACCGGCAGGAGAGACCGAGTGCACTCCAGGATGAAGTCAGCACAGAGCCCGCAACTGCCAGCACTCCAGGCCGTGGGCCGCACGGAAGCCAGTGTGGCCCCTGAGATGTGCAGGGGAGCTGGGCTGTCCCTTCCCCTGTCTAAGCCACTCTCCAACAGCACTCCTACCCAGACTTGGATCAAACAGGTCTTGGAGAAACGTCTACAAATAAGGCCCAAGACCCTAGGATAGCCCATGTTCATACAGGATCTAAGGCAAGAAAACAGCAAGCAACTCCTAACGACCCTGGCCATTTAGGCAGAGATGGAGACTTGAACACATATTACACACTGCGGGGCTCTCCTACCTTCCAGCGCCCTTCTGCCTGGAGGCTGAGCCCACAGACAGGCTGGCCTCTGAGAACAGTGACGCCCCTACTAGTCAGGTGGGTGTTAAGGGCCTGGGGCAACGTCTCCAGCCCTCCCCGCAGTGACCACTGGCTCCAGCGCTCGGCTCGAGCCTGGCGAATGAGTGCCGAGTCTGGCTGGGGGCTCCGCCCTGCAGAGGAGGAGGGAAAGAAGGATCATTAAAACAGCACCCCTGGCCTCCAGTCCCTTACTCCGGCGGTCCTTAATATCGTCACCCCTTGAACCAACCCCCACTCACCTGCCCCCAGCAGCAGCCCCAGTAAAACGGAACGATGAGTTTGCTCAGCTTGGAAGAGACTGGGAAAGCAGGACCTGATGCTGAGCTCCCGGCTGTTGCCTGCAAACACTCCTCGGCAGAGACTGTCCATGGCTAGAGACGCCACCTTGAGGACGAGACTGGGATTGAGAGGCCAGGGAAGAAGAAGCCACAGGGATGACTTCCCACTGCCCCCGCAAGGTAGGGATTGGGGGTGGGATAGGATTGGGGGCGAGGAGGGGAGCAGTCCCATTATAACAGAAGAATGGGAGGGAAGTGAAGGCATTCACTCTCAGTGCTGAGTTCTGGGGACTACTGGGTGTGAAGAGAGGGAGAGAATATTCCCCAATGATACAGGAGAGTCCTAGGCAGAAGGTCTGAGTAGGGGGCTCTGCTGCTGTTTAGCAGGAGAGGGATTTGGGGGCCTCTGGGCCGTGTTACCTCGGGTCCAAGGCGGCGGTGGGCAAAACTGTGCACAGTCTCATCAGGGTCTTTGCCCCTGGGCGTGGTCAACTCCTTCAGCCCAGCCCAAAACAGAGGTTTGGAGAAGGGAGGTGAAGGGCGGAAGAGCCCCCTGCACTGAGGAAGGCACAGTCATTTCCGTTCACGTGGCTCCTCTTGCTGGGAGGGCTGACAGACTGGGAGGTGGGGAAATGGAAGGGGTGAGAGGATGCGGGCAAGGTAGAGGTGCGGCAATGAGGTGACAGCGTTACCTGAGGCCAGAGGGCAGCGCATGCAGGGCACCACCTACGTACAGGAACCTGTTCTGGGCAGCTGGGTGGTCTCCCCGGACAGGCAACACTTCCGAGTCCAAGCCAAGCTCAGAAACCTGCTCTCCAAACACCCTCAGGAAGAGGAGAAACTAAGGAAAGGACTGGCCCACCAGCACTTCCTCCCAAGTCTGTCCTCTGGTGACGGCCCCTCTGCAAGCCCTCCTGGGCATTCCATCATCCTCTCACCAGGAGCAGGGTCCGGGCTCCCAGGGCTCCCGCGGGCCGAATTCCTCGAGGTCCAAGTTCAAAGACAGCATCACCTGGCCCTCGGACCGAGCGGATCCAGCCTCCCAGACGCTCGCTGCCCTCCACCAGGACCACCTGGGGACAGGAGTGGGGAGACACGCCGCAAGGCCTATAGCCGCGGGGTGAAGGGTCCGTAAGGGAAGATGTGGCGCCCTCCCTTCAGCCGGAAACGGGAAGAGAGTATTAAAGGGGATCCCTCTGGCGCGATGGGGCACTCACCTTGGGGGGACAGGGGGCCCGGCTCAGGTGGTAACTGGCGGCCAAGCCGCTGATGCCGCCGCCCAGCACGACCACGGTCCGGCCCATTGGGAAGCCTAAGGGAGAGGGGCGATCGGACAGGTTGACCGGGGGGCACCCTGCTCTGCTGAAGCCCCCGCGCAGGTCCCACGTTCCACCCCTGCCACTCACCGCTTCGGGGGCAGCTACGGCGGAGCCAGCGGACGAGGAGGGGCCAGTGAGGTCCCGCCCAGAGCCCAGGACTCACCCAAGAGAGGCCGAGGGAACCGGAGAGAGAGGCCTCCGGGCCCTCGGCGGGCGCTCGCCGGGGAGGCGGATAAGGGCACCGCCCACGCTATCTGCGGGCGCAGGGCTCGGGGAGCCGCGGGGCCCCTGCAGGCCCGCGGGTCGGAGGCCACCGCTCCGCCCGCCCACTACGGACCCTCGGACTCCGCGTCCGCTCCGCCCCGCCCCGCGGTCCCCGGGCTCCCCCGCCTCCGGATTGGTGGGCCCCGGGAGGCCCCGGATCGCGTCAGCCAATGAAAGCACAGAGCTGGCGGCGGCTCCTCCCACCCCGCGGAGGCCGGCCGCTGTGCGCCGAGGCGGCCGGGAGCAGCGCTTAACTGGTTCGGCGCCGGCCGGGGGAGGGCGCCCGGCCCGGCTCTGCCCGCCCTCAGGGCTGCGGCGGCGCGGGCTGGAGCCGGGTCCGCGGGCCCAGCCGCCGGCTTCCCAGGCCCGGGGAGGGTGACGGCCCTGGGGGAGGCCCCGCGAGCGCGGGGTGTAGGGAGAGCAGATAGAGTCGCTGGGGCTGCTCCGTGGGGAGGCGGCGCCGTAAACAGCTCCTTGATGTTAGCAACAGCCCGGGCCTACGGGAGCCGGGGCCGCCCGGCAACGTGCCGCGTGTTTGTCAACAGGGGTCCTCGGTGCCTCGCCCTCCGGGGACAGCCCCCTTCCGGGCAGAACCCGGCGCCCCAGTGCTCGCACCGGCTTCCCCGCAGCTTCGCCAGGCCCCGCTTCGCCTTCCCTCTTTCCCCCCGACGTAGACCTTCGCTGCTCCGGCAAACGTCGGCGCCCGCGTGTCCGGGTCCGGCACGCCCACCTCCACCCCCCACCCCCACCCCCGCCGGCGCCGGGGGCGCCCCCAACTGGGCCCAGTTCCGTATCCACCCCCTAAGCACAAATACAGAAAAGGACATCATTTTTTCTTAATAAATTTATTCACAAAAAGTGAGATTGTGGAGGGGCTGGGGGCTGTACACGGGCAGGGGCCTGGGGAGCTCTGTACACGGGGCTGGGAGACAAGGGAGCCTCCAGGTGGAAGGGTACTTTTTAATAAAAAAAATAATGGGAGCTACAACCACCGCCTCCCCCCTCCCCGGTTAAAAAGACACAAAAATAGACGTCTCTGAGGTAAATGGGGAGCCTGGAGCTTAAGGGTGTTGAACGGGTTTCACAGGTGCCAGGGCTTCGGGGGTGGGGGGGTGTCACAGGCACCGGGGTGGCTCCTGCATCAGTTGGTAGAACAGAACGTAGCCCTCACTGGACGCCACCTGGTTTTCACTGACAGGGGAGACGCTGGGGAGAAGGCAGACGGGGCGGGGGTTGGGATCACTGCCGTGGATCCCCTCCTCCCCTCCTCCCGGGCAGATCATCCTCCCAGCATCTGCCCCCCAACCCCCACCCCGCACTCTGCTGTCCCAGGGCTGCTGCAGATTAGGGCAAAGTGTGCGAACTGCAGTGGGAATGGGGTGGGATGGCGTGGGAGGCTGTTCTCACCGAGAGTCATTGTAGACATGCCAACCAGTCTGGCACCGGCACAGCGCTGTGTAGTGGCCGTAGTGGACGCTGCCCGAGTGGTTGCAGAGGGCATACAGCTGATAGACAGGGCTTCCTGGGGGTTCCGAGGCCACAGAATTGCACAGTGCTGGGGCCCAGGCCCACACCCCCTCCCCTTCAGGGGAGCTCTTCAGATCCCTCCCTTCCAGACTCACCAGCTTTGTCACTGGCAAAGTCCCCCAGGCTCAGTCGCTGCAGCGGGAAATCCACACCTACTGAACTTTTCTTGATGGAGCCTCGGGAGGCGGAAAATCGATTAAGATCTAAGCCCTAGTTAAGGAGCATTTGGGGGGCAGAGGGCCTCTGAAGGGGGCTGAGGTCTTGAATGCTGTCCACTCCCCTCTGGGAACACACCCCGGGAGTGTGGTAGGAAGAGTCAACTCCCAAATGGAACATGCAGGATGGGGGGAATACGGATGGGAGAAAGAAGAATTTGAGGATCAGGATACGGAGCACAAGGATTCGGGGGAATCTTTGTACTGTCAACTTTTTGGTACTTCGTGTTTTCTGCCGACATCGGTCACACACCTGAAGAAATGTCAAATAATGTCACGTTAATCTGCTCCTCCCCTCGATTGGCTTTTCTGACTCCCTGACTCACGTACAAATTCACTATGCTCCCCGTGACTCCTGTATCCTCTGGGCTACTCCCCTCGGCCGGAGGAGTATTAGGACATACCCGAGACTCCAACACAAGCCCAGACCTATAAATATTATTCCCTATACCAAAGCATCATGTGACCCCTTCCATCCATAGCTCCTCTGCCCCCCTCGCAAGGTCTCCCGCCCTTACTGTATCCCTTGTGAAACCCCACATACTGGAGCATTCTCTGACTCTAGCTCTTCTTCCTTGGTGAAAAGGCTGAAACAATCCCGCAGAGACACCTTGCCCCCGGCAAATCCTTTCTGAGGCGGGGAAACAGGAATGAAAGGTCAGTACGTTCTGAATTTCCATCTCCAACTCTTCTCAATCAATCCAGGCTTTGGTTCTACTTCAGAGACCCACAGGGCTCCCTCCCACGCTCTGGGGGTGGGTAGGGAAGGGTCACAGAACCCATGTCCCATCCACCCCTGGAATCCTCTGGAATCCCACCTTGGGGATGGGCAGGGACAGGTCACAAAAAACCTCGAAGGTCGTGGAGCGATACCCACAGGCCTGGCACTTGAGACAACTTTTCAACTGGCCCACAAACAGGTCTAGACAAGTGAAGAGGCGGGAGAAACAGTCACTGCGGGGTGCCCGAGATGCTTCCTTGGGTTCCCGTCTCTTCCCAGCCCTCGGCCCGACCCTTCCTCTCCCAGCGCCGGCGCTCCTAACAAACCCCTCAGCCCCGTCCACACTTCCATCGTCTCACCCGTCCCCACGCCCCTGCGGTGTCAGTTTTTCTCCCAAGCCCACAACCTCCCGCACCGATCGTGCTGCACGGCTCTGCCCGCTCCGTACCCACAATCTTGCTGTCTTCTCGCTCCAGGTAACGCTTCCACATTAGGTTGGCTCGGTCGTCATCACTGCCATGGATCAAAGGAGGTGGAGAGCACCCAGTGAGACGAGGGGATCCCTGGGCACCCCCGGCACCACGGAAATGACTCACAGGGTCTGGCACCCCACCCGTACCCTAGGCTCCTTCTCGACATTTCTGAGAAGTCTCAAAGGAGTGCCACTTCAGAAGACTTTTTGGGGGAATCCAAGGGAAGAGGAAAAGGAAGGAACAAGGGAAGAGCAGCTGACTTCCCCGGGCTTTAAACTCTCTTTGCTCCCGGCTGTAAAGCTGCTATCCCCTCTCCCTTGGCTCAGGGACATCCGTACCCTATCCCCTGACCCCATCTGCACCCCTCGGCCTCTTTTCCCAACGACTTCGGCACTGCTTCTCAAACCGCTTCCTAAGCTGAATGTTCTCCTGGACCCCAAATCCTCAGGCTTGACGAGCTCAGTTCCTTAAGCGATGCATGCTGAGGAGCAACTACCGGGAAGATGGGGGGGGAGCGACCTTACCTCAACTCAGGTTCTTCCAGCAGAGCTCCTCCTCGGCGGGGCTGAGAGGGAGCAGCGGGACTGCTGGCCAGGATGGGCGGAGCCCGGCGGCCCCTGCGGTTGATTTCCAGGTGTAGCCGCTCCATGAGAAGCTTCAGGAACTCCTGGGCATCCTGCTGGCTACAGCCAGAAACAGGGTGTGGGCAACTGACACCGTCCTCCCCTCCCCCTCCCCAAACCCCCTGTCCAAAGACACTCTCTCCTGCCCAGACATCGGTCCCCCTTTCCTGGACGGAGAGCATCTGAAGGTCCCGAGCCATGCCGCCAGGGCCCTTGCTTGGCCTGAGCCCCAGACATGGCCAGAGAGAAACTGCATACCCTCCGGCTCTCCCACCTGTATCCAGAGAAGGAGGGGACGTATTTCTGGAAGACAGCTCGGAATCGAGTAGGATTCACAGCTTCACACGAGTCAGGGTGCCACAGAGCACCGATCACATCCGCAAAGGCTGTTGGGGTGGGTGTGGGGAAACAGAGGTTACTGACTGGAAGAGGCAAGCCCAGGGAGGCTCGGAGGGTGGAAAACAGCCTCCAGGGAAGCAGGCACCAGCACAACCAGATACAGCCGCCAGATTTGAGGGTTGGGGTTGCCATGATTGGCAGATGGTCCCAGAGGCTGGGGAGAGGACTGGAAAGGTGGGGGCAGGAGCGGCTGCCGCACCTTCTGTGAGCTCTTGGGCTCGACCCCCTCCAGGCACCTCTTGCCGGAAGTCCCTTCGCAGACAGAAGTCCCGCAGAGGCCGAGTGCTGCTCAGACACTGTAGCACTGCATTCAGGAAGCACTGGGGGGTGGGGGGTGGGGAGGAGGGGAGGAGAGACACTGCCATTATTTCTGCTGACCAGGGCCAGGAAGCCTAGAAGAGCTTCAGCTCTCTCCTTCCCCAAGTCAGCGCCACACCCCCCCCACCGCACCATTTCACTGACAGACAGGAGAACGGCTCTCACCGTGTTCCCCAGATTTCGGAGGCCAACATGACCGGAGCCCAGAAGCAGCGTGTGATGAGCCTGGAAGGTCAAAGGCGAGTCAGCAGGTTCCCACATATACCCCCCGGCACTTCAACCTTTCAACAGTACGCGGCCCACTGCTTTCCCACCTTCCTGTACCTCACCCCCAAGCTCCACCCTCTTTCCCTCACGGGCTCTTGGGGGCTCCCTACCTCACTGGACATGAGCAGTAAGCCCATCACAGCTGAGTGCACCACGGACTCGGCCATGGCTGTCCCGCCTGTTCCCCACCTCCTCCTCTGCCCAGCCAGCCGGCGCTGTAGCTCCTGGGGGAGCTCCCCAAGCACAGGCATGGCCGCCCAGCTGCTCCCCACACCCACCCTGCTTCCCCCAAAGCCCCCTCCCGCCCCCGTGGCCCCTTCCTGAACCCTCTCCTGATGGCTCCAACTGCAATCAACCTAGCTCACTTAGCTCAGAAATGGGCCACCACGCTAACTCAGATGTTCTGAGCCCGCCCCTCTTCAGCTCCAGAGATCAATTAGGCCTAGGTAGCATCCTGGGAGAGAAGATGAAGCAAGGGAGAGTAAGGGCCTGGGGACCCGGAGAAGAATTCCAAATGGCTAGGTTAATTCCCTGGGGATCGAAATGGCACACCACGCTGGGGAGTCAGAAAACCCAAAAAAGGTCTCGGAAGCTTGAGGGTACTTAAGTAAGGGAGTGGAGAGTCCAAGCTGCTGTAATGAGGGATTGAGATCGGAACTTGGGGGAAAAGAGGGAAAAGCAAGCCATGTGATGGCAAGAAAGCTGGAGACAGAGAGGAACAGGGGCATGGAAGGTCACGGGTGCTGGCAAGTCCTCACCATTTTGTCATCGGAGTAGAAAGACTCAGAGGGCCGGGCAGATATGACGTGGAAGGAGCCATGGGAAGTAGGGGGCTCCGTCCGTATACTGAGCAAGGTGGGGGGACCAGGAAAGCCCCCGAGGCGGCGGAGAGAGGCGCTACGTCTCAGGGTGGGAGGTTCAGGCCGGAGCGCCAAGCGGCTCAGTGCAGCCCCTAATTCTCCAGTGCCACGATGCCCTCCCAAGGCAATTCCCATAGGACGCAAGTCCCCACTGCTCACAGACTTGGAACGAGCTAGGTTGGTCCTGGAAGGGAGAGGCAGAGCCACAGTTGGGGGTGGTGAGCCAGGCAGGGGAACTCCATGATCTGCCCGAAGGGGTCCTCTGGGACGAGGGCCTGAGGTCCGTCCCCGTCCCAGCTCCAGTTTCTTGAGCCGTTCCTCAGGGGGACCTGGCCGGGGAGGCAGAGGTCTTAACATGGGGTTCGGCCCAGGGGCTGGGTTTCGGCGCTCCTTGCTTCGGGCCCTCGGGGCAAATGGTAGCTTGGACCCCACTCGGGGCTGGACATTAACAGGTGGCTCTCGGGTCCGGCCCAGGCGGTGCTCAGAGGCCTGGGGCATTGTGGACACCACAGGCTGGACCTGGGAGGAGAAGAGAGGGTCAGCATTTGAATGTGGAGGGAGGTGGGAACCTACATTACCACGCTAGCTTCCACATACACTGAAGGCAGGAACCATGTCTACCTAGCCCCACTACCGAGCACAGTGTGTGACACAAAGTCAATACTTAGTATCCACTGAGTAAATGAATGAATGATAGCAGCCCACCGCTTTGATTCTTTCTAAATTCCTCAGGCCCTACCTGCAGAATACAGCTTTACTGAAAAGCCAATGTTAGTCTCTATCTCGGCTGTCTTTAAGATCTAATCGCTCATGCCAAGGGCCCCCACACCTGGCTAATCAAGTGGGATGTGCCCTGGGTCACTTAGATTCTCTGGACAAATGAGGGTGTGGATGTAAGGAAAACAACCCAAAGACAGCATTCCACCCTCCAGCCCCTGTCCCTCCGGACTGCAAATGAAGCCGACTAAATGAGTGACTTGCGAATCACTCCCTCCCCCACCCCTGAGGCTCCAACGAGGTGTCGGGGCTCAGGGGCAGTGGCGGGGAGGGAGGACGAACGACTCCCCGACCCTAATCTCCGCACCTCTCCCACCACAGCAGGGCTTCAGCCGGGTCCGCCCCCCTCGAGGGCAGAAAGGCCGAGGCCGCTGATTGGCTACGGGGTCCAGCGGCGTATTCCCTGCGGTCCATGGATGCTGTCCCTCCAGCCCAGGTCCCCCAGGCCTGCTGAGCCCCCCGCGCCCTGCCTTTGCGGAGGGCGTCCTCTCGGGTCCGGAGCAGTCTTCCCGCGCCCCCCCCCCCACCCCGCCATAGCGCCCCGGCCCGTACCTGTCCCCCGGTGAGGCGGCGGGGGAGGCCAGCCGGGGCCAAGCCCCAGCTCAGGGCCACCCCCTACTACCCCCGTGCAGCCCCCCCGAGGGCCGGGCTGCAGCTTTAGCCGCAGCTGTTGCCCAGATCTCTCCCGCCGCAGGGGCCGCCGCCATCTTTGTTGGTCCCGCCCGGCCACCGGCCACCGGCTTCACCGCCTCTCACAGCGCCTGCGCACCCACACTTGAAATCCACCCACCTGCTTCCTCGGCGCTTGCGTGAACCCGCCCCCTTGGCTCCGCCGCCGACACCATGGAAACGCAGCCAACTTTAGGACCGCCGGTGCCCAGATCTGCCCTGAACTGTTTTAAAACCGTCGCTTCAAACTATAGGGATGTAGATCCATCATCATGGTATGGCCCCCAGGCTTGCAGCACAGATCCTTCCCTGGGAGCAGGGGTGCCAGTGTGGGAAGCTCCATGGCCTGGGTCCGGCTCGCAGACCAGTGGAGCAGGATCCAGCACTCCACGTAGGGATGGGAAGATCCCTGGAGGTCGGGAAATGCAGGTCCTGCAAAACCATTCCCTCAAGCATCTTGCAGACCAAAGCAGTAGGCACCCCGCTAGAGGACACGAGCAGATCTCTGCAAGCAGGTCTCAGCGGGAGGCAGAGCAGTCCAAGATTTCCTTTCATTTCCCAGCTCCCAACCACAGCATCCTCCATTTCCCCCTCCCTCCCAAACTTATGTAGTTGTATATGTGCCTTGGGTCTCAGCCAGCTCACCCTCTCTTCACAGCCACCAATGAGAACCACGGACTACCAGAGGAAGCTTTTATTGAAGAGTTATCTCCAGAAACCAAAAAGACTATGCACCCACTTTCAGCCCTCCCAGCCTTCCTGGACCTCACACTGCTTCACCTGCGGAAGGCACACAAATTGCCTTTTGGTTCCCCAAAGCCCCAGTCTTTCCCCTCCCTGTGTAGCCTTAGGAATTCAGTAGCAATGCTGTTCTTTTTTTCAGCATGCCTGATGCAGCTACTTAGTAACAATTATAGGTGAAGTGGTATGGGGGGGAAGCAGTTGGATGAGTAAGAGTGATGCACAGAGAGCAAGAATGTAGCCTATCAAAGGTCCCTCTGTCCTGCCTCAGTGGCTTGATGTTTCATTGGTTGCATTTCTCTTTATGCTGAATCACGCCCTTCTGAATCAGATCGGGGATTTCCACTGCCAGCCATGGACCCAGCTGCAATACAAGGGAGACCCTGTGAGATTACGACCACTTGGTCAACATCTCTTGTTCCATCAGAAGCTCCTTCCCAGAGAGATTCTATGGGAACATGCCCAGGGAAAACACTGTCACTCCTTGTTTATTCTCAGTTACTTTTCTTACATTGCTAAGTGCCTAATCACCCCCCGCCCATGCACCAAATAACCCAAACTTACCCCCAGAGCCATAAGATGAGCTAGTCCAAACTTGGGCACATTTCTGGCCCACAAAGGCTTAAAGTGATCAGTCAGGCATATTTTGCCACCCCTATGAGAGGGACAAGAGGAAGATGGTGTTGACATGTAAAGTTTGCCATAAAGCACAGTAGCCTCTGGGAAGCACAAGGTAACTAGTAGCGATCAGAATCGAGCACAAGGTTAGCTAAGTACTTTGCCCAGACTTGACAGAGGGAGGTCAGAAGGCCCTCTAGGCAGGCCAACTCTGGGAAAATTCCAGACCCAGAGTTCTCTCCTAAGTCCTCTTCGGCCTTTTCCTGTCTCCTGTTGAGCCTACCTGTACATCTTTGCTGTTTTTCCATCCAGTTCAGGGACTGCGATTTCTGGAGCAGTAGTAGGATATGTGATAGGAATCTGGAGAAATCATAAGGCCTTAATGACACAGAAGAAGGACAGAAATGAACTAATCTAATCAATGCCCATTTCTTGGTTGAGCTGAAATGTTTGACACCCTCCCCTACCTCCCCCACCAAACAGCATGTACACACCGGGATTCTGGATATGGAGATAAGCAGCTGTAATCATGCTCGCTTCAAACCTCAGCATTTCCCTCCCATTTTAAAAGTTTTCTTTGATCCCTCCAAGAAAGGTTAGCTTGCTAACCATCACCTAATCCCTCCCCTTCCACTAACCTCCATACTTCTCATTCCATCATACTCACGTCAAACTCAATGTCAAACTCATATTTGAGCAGGTCATGGATGTACCAGCATTTTCCAAACCACCTGTAACAAAGACCAAACCTCAATCCAACCTGTCCATTCTTCTGGGAGACTCATGGGATGGGAATTAGAGAACTCTGGAGCTATGGGAGCGGAGACAGCTACCAGGAGGCAGGGAAGGCCCAGCCGTGGGCTTTGGGACATTAAAATGCTCAAGCCATGTTAAGATTCCCACCCAAAACTCCCAAGAGGGTCTGCCTACCGAGTCCCTTCCTTGTTGGACTCCAGTCGGAACCAATCATTGTCCGCATTCTTGTTGTTCTCCACATACTAAAAGCAGAAAATGAGGTCTTTGAGGGGAGAGTTGAGACCAAAGGCAGTCCCTCTTCCCTCAAAAGAAAAGCGTGTGATTACTTTCTCTCTTAGTATGTACCCAGCTTTTCTTTCTTTTTTTAAAAAAATTTTAAAAATTTATTTATTTGAAGGGAGGAGGGGACACAAGCAGGGGTCATGGAAGAGGGAGAGGCAGGCTTCTCACTGAGCAGAGAGCCCAATGCGGGGTTTGATCCCAGGACCCTGGGATCATGACCTGAGCCGAAGGCAGATGCTTAACGACTAAGCCATCCAGGTGCCCCTGTACCCCACTTTTCTGACAGGAGGAAAGCTGAAGACAAAGTTACACTGGTAAGTGGGAGACTTGCTCAGAGAAGAGAATAGGATGGTTGCGTCCCACTCAGTTTCGCAAGGACAAAATATGACATCTCCTGGATTCTCTTCTCACTTCTGATAGTGTCTGCCCTCAGCCCACGACTCATTTTATGGTTTCCTCCTTCCCTGGAGAACCTCATAGAGTCCTGGTTTTGACCAGTACCCGCGTGCTGTTGATTTCCAACTCTTTATTTTAACGCAGACCATTTCTCAGAGCTTCAGACTCTAGTATCCAATTATATACTGAAATTTCTAACTTCATTTCACAGGTACCTCAAACTTGGCACTTCCCCGGGGTTCTTCAGACCATCTCTCCACTGCATCAGTCTCAGATGACGGTACTAGCATCGGCTCGGTAATGCAAGCCAAACAGTGGGAATCATCCCTAACCCTCCCTCTCCTCTCCTCTCCACCAAACCTTCATGATGTACTGCTGATTTTACCTTCTGAATGTTCTTCAGATCTACCTCTTCCAGCCTCACTATAACGATCCAGTTTGGGTCATCATCTTTTTGCCTGGCTTAGTGACAGCCGCCTAATTTGTTTCCTGCCTTCCATCTTACCTCTTTTAATTCTCTGTTCCTCTCTACTCACTGTGATTGGTCTAAATCCAATCTGAGCACGTTACTCCTCAGCTTAAAATACTTTAAAGGTATCCCAGTGCCTTCGAGGTAAAATTCAAGTACTCAAGCCTATCTCTCAAGCCTTGTCTACCATTCCCTGCCCTACGCTTGATGCTTTAGCAACTCTGAACTACTTATGTTTCCTTATACACATCATGCCATTTGTAACTTCCATGCTTTTGCTCATGCTGTTCCTTTGTGAACATCCCCCTCTTGCCCTGCTTACCGGGCTAACTTATGTTTACCCTTTGAGGCTCAGCTCAAGCACTGCCTCTTTTATGAAACCTTCCCGGACCAGACCCAGGGTGGATCAGGTATCTCACCTTCTGCTCTCAGAACATCCTAGCCATCCCTCCCTCTCTCTCCTCTTCATGTTATAATGATTTGTTTCATTTATCTCAGTAGGTTCCACCGTATTCAGCTTTGGATCCCGTCCCTAGATGCTAGGTGTACAAATGTGGGGGGGTTTTAGTGGAAACAAGTTCTGGGGTCAGGAGAGCCGCTGGCTTTTGAAACAGGCAGAGGCCACCGCGAGGAAGATAGACTGTCTTCTCTTCCCACAGAAGAGAGATTTGCTGAGAAGATGGCTCATTCCCAACTGTGAGCTTAACTCCTCAACTCTCTGCAACTAACGCTTACTTTACTTTTCAGCCCTAGCGTGTGTTTCTCCCACAGGAAGAGTAAAAGAGGGAACAGAGAGAAACGACTGGGACTTAGGGCCCCAGGAATTCCTCTGGACCACCTCCCCTACCTCCAGGAGAGGGAACAGCTGGAGCCAGAGGGACACGTCATCTTCCGGGAGGACGGACCCCTAAAATAACAGCGGTTTTGGCCCCACCGGGGCTCCTAAACTGAGTTTCTTTTGTCTCCCCCCCCCCATACCTCCTTAAATCCCCCCAGCCCCACAACTGTCCACCTTCTACGAATCGGGGAGTTAAAATTTTATAACCGGAAGCGACTTCCACACGGAGCCTATTCCTAAGGACACCTGATTACCCGCAACCCTTCTGCGACGCGGCCGGCCGCAGAAGCACAACTAACCCGGATAAGAGACTGATATTCCTCTTTGAGTCGCTGCACCCACAACTCACGATCTCGAGGGCCGGCGTTAGTCTTCAGCACCGGGATCTCGGACACCACACGCCGGGTGGCCTCGTCGGCCATGTTGGACGAGGGCGCAAGAAAAATGCGGAAGTGGTACTGCCTGTAGTCTACACCCCGGGGGCCGCCATCTTTACTATGGGAAGATGGGGTGTTGGGCTGCCTGAGGACTTCTTTGAGGGTGGTCTTTATTTTCCCGTAACGAAAATAATTTGTCACCTGGTCACTTGCTTGTGGGTGCAACGGGAAAAGCAGAGTGAAGTTGATTGCTCCTTAATATGGTACCTATCATTTGAAAAAAACCGCAGACTGCCCAAAAGGTGACTTCCGCTCATGCTCAGAGAAGAGAAGTGATCTCCGAAAACTCGGAAGCCTTCCCAAACTCGGGAGAGTTCTTAGGTTTTCGGCTGTCCTAGGCACCGTGCCAGGCACTGTCTTCCCGAAGCGCGCAGTTCACATATTTGAAGAAGCTTCGTTAGCTTCTGTGTAGTTTGGCTCAGGTAGCAGAGGCAAAGAAGCCATCCAATAGAAGGGCATTAAACTCGTGCTAATTGTTGGAAACTTTGGAAAATCAAAGTATGGTAGACAGCCTGGGTCCTGAAGAATTAACAGTATCGAATTAGAGAATTCTTAATCAGTGCTAAAGGAGTTAAGGGATCGCAGGAAAATTTGCCTTAGTCTAGCCTAGACATTGTTTTTTGCTCCAGAATCAAATCAAATCAAATCAAATCAAATCAAATCAAATCAAATCCTCTAGTGAGGATTCTAGTACACGGCACGCAGTAGGTACCTGGCAATGCTTTTGCAGAATTTTGTATCTTCCTGTTGCTTTTTCTACCTAAATACATTAGTTTTCGCTTTAATTTATGTTTCAATGGAGAAATATAGGTCAAAGGGTGCAAAATTTGTAATAAAAAGAATAAATTGTGAGGACCTAACGTAGAGCGTGGTAACTATAGTTAGTAATATAGTATTATATATTTGAAAGTTGCTGAGAGGTTTATTCTGTTAATCATCCAGCCTGTAGCAGTAATTTTGGGTCAGATTCTATTAATCATCAAATTCTATAGTCCATCTCCAAAACTATATCTTAACTATAAGCATGCTATATCTTAATTTCTAATGGCTGTAACTTCCAGGACAGTATTGAATAAACGTTTTGAGAGCACAGATCCCTGTCTTACTCTGATTTTAGGGGGGGAAAGCATCATCTTTTTTCATTAAGTGTGATGAGAGCTATAAGCTCTTCAGATGCTCTTCATTGGGTTAAGAAAGTTCCTTTCTGTCTTGGTGTTGAGGGTTTTTATCATAAATGGCTGTTGGATTTTTTCCAAATGCTTTTTCTGTGTTCATTAGAATAATAACGTAGTTTTTGTCTTTTGTTAGAATGCTATATGTTACTTTCTCTAAAACATTACATGTTGGGGGGTGCCTGGGAACCTCAGTTGGTTGGGGGTCCGACTCTTGGTTTCAGTTCAGGTGGTGGTCTCCAGGCAGTGGGATCAAGTGAGTGCCTGGCACCAAGTCTGCTTGTCCCTCTTTGTGCCTCTCCCTCCACCTCTTGTACTCTCTCTCTCAAATAAATAAATAAATAAATAAAATCTTTTAAAAAATCATATTGGAGAAAGCTAAGGCAAAGCTTTGTAATATCTCACTAGAGACCACTCTTCTAGGTGAAATAAAAATTCATTCACTTTCGGGTGTAGGCACTGTTGTGTGGTACAGAGCACAGAGATTTGGAATGAGGCTTTTGATTTCATTGTCACAAGACTTTGCTGATGGGGTGAGGGAAGAATGGAGAAATATAGGTCAAAGGGTACAAAATTTCTAATAAGAAGAATAAATTCTGAGAACCTAATGTAGAGTATGGTAACTACAGTTAGTAATATGGTATTGTATATTTGAAAGTTGCTGACAAGACGAAAAGACATAGTCTTTGGGGGGAAGAAACTTATATGTAGACAATCACCATAAAACAAAAAATCTCTGTCCTGGAAACATACAAAGTACATTCTGAGTAACGATGCCTGAGAGAATAGGGTAAGGCTGATGTCATTTGAACTAGAACTCTTAGGATGAGTATACTGGATACACCGACAAGGAGAGAGTGGGGGAAATCTGTCATTCTAGAAAGACAGCACAAGTAAGGCAGGAAGGCATGAGAAAATATCTCAAATGAGGGATCACAAGCAGGGGGAGTGGGAGAGGAAGAAGTGTACTTACTGCTGAGCAGGGAGCTGGATGTGGGACCCTGGGATCATGACCTAAGCTGAAGGCAGACACTCAACAACTGAGTCACCCAGGGGCCCCAAATATTTGCTTTTGAATAGCTAACCCATGCACCTGCTCAAAATTCAAAGGTACAAAAGGATATAGAGTCTAATGTTAAGTCTCCCTCTTATCCCATTTCTTGGCTGCTTAGTTCCCTTCTCCAGGGGTCCCTCTCCTCCAGCTAGTTTTTTGTACATCCCTCCAAATATATTCTATGCACTAATCAATATCTATACACATATATATTCTTTTAAAACTTTTACACAAATGGGAGCACACTATACATATTTCTGCACTTTCCTTTTCTCACTGAATAATATATCTTGGAGGCTGTTCCATACTAATGCTTTTTTTTTTTTTTAAAGATTTTATTTACTTATTTGACAGACAGAGATCACAAGTAGGCAGAGAAGCAGGCAGAGAGAGAGGGGGAAGAATGCTCCCCGCTGAGCAGAGAGCCTGATGCAGGGCTTGATCCCAGGACCCTGGGATCATGATCTGAGCCGAAGGCAGAGGCTTTAACCCACTGAGCCACACAGGCGCCCCCATATTAATGCTTTTAACACTATCTCATTTTTCTTTTCTTTCTCTCTTTCCCCCTCTTCTTCTGCAGTAGATACAAACCCATTGTAGGGATCTATCACCATAAGTTATTTAACCAGACCCTAGTGAATAGGTAGATCATGTTCAGTTTCATGTTATTACAAACAGTTCTGTAGTTAATAGCCTTGTCCACCCACCATTTTGTGCATGTGCAATAAATACTCAGATATGGAACTGTTGCCTCAAAAGATGTGTGCATTTTAAATTTTGTTAAATATTGCCAAATTGCCCTCCATAAAGATTAAACCAATTCATATTACCATTGGCAATTATTATTGGCAATAAATAAAATAACAAGGTTTCCTCCAAAACAAATCATTTTTAGTAACAGTTGTTTTTGCCAATTCCTTGATTGAAGTGGAATCTCAAGATCGTTTTTGTTTTGTTTTGTTTTAAATAAGTAAGCTCTGTGCCCAACATGGGGCTTGAACTCAGGATTTCGAGATCAAGAGTCACGTGCTCTACCAATTGAGCCAGTGAGGCCCCCTGGCTAAGTGTCTTCTCCGAGGTTTAGCATTCATTTGTATTTCCTTTTTTCTTTTCTATAAATTCTTAGATCCTTTGCCTCTTTTAAATTACTATTCATTTTTTCTTAGTGGTTTGTGTGAGGGTTTGTTGTTATCGTATCAAAGCAATTAGACATTTGTGATGAGTTGTAAATAATCTTCCCAGTTTATTATCAGTCTTTGCTTCTCTTCACAGTATTTTTTAAAGATTTTATTTATTGTGGTATCTGGGTGGCTCAGTCATTAAGCATCTGCCTTTGGCTCAGGTCATGATCCCAGGGTCCTGGGATCGAGCCCCGCATCAGGCTCCCTAGTTGGCAGGAAGCCTGTTTCTCCCTCTCCCACTTCCCCGCTTGCGTTCCCCCTCTTGCTGTGTCTCTCTCTGTCAAGTAAATAAATAAAATCTTTTTATAAAAAGAGAGAGCACACAAGCACAGAGGGAGAGGGAGAAGCAGACTCTGCGTTGGGCAGGCAGCTGGACAGAAGCCCGGCTCCATCCCAGGACTCCGAGATCATAACTGGAGCTAAAACCAAGAGTCAGATGCTTTACTGACTGAGCCACCCTGGAGCCCCTTCATGATATCTTTAACCATGTATAAATTTTTCATATATGAGGTTATCAGGCTTTTTGCTTAAAGATTCTGGTATGTCACCGTAATAGTCTAGATTATCTTATAAAAATTACCCTCAGGGCACTTGGCTGGCTCAGTGTTTAGAGAGAGTGACCCTTGATCTTAGGATCGTGAGTTCAAGCCCCACGTTGGGTATAGAGACTACAGCAACAGTTACAACAACAGAAAGATCATCCCATGTTTTCCTCTACTCCTTTATTCCCCTAAAATGAAAATGGCTTTGTTTCTTGTGCCTTACTTAAATGATACAGAAAAATGAAATTAATTAAAAATCCTACCCCAAGTGGGGCGCTTGGGTGGCTCAGTGGGTTGAGCCTCTGCCTTCGGTTCAGGTCATGATCTCAGGGTCCTGAAATCGAGCCCCACATTGGGCTCTCTGCCCAGCAGGGAGCCTGCTTCCCCCTCTCTCTCTGCCTGTCTCTCTGCCTACTTGTGATCTCTCTCTGTCCAATAAATAAATCTTAAAAAAAAAAAATTCCTACCCTGAGAGATAAAAACTGCTATCATTTTGAGTACATATCCTTCCAGACATCTTTTGGTGCGCACTTTCTTTCTTCCACTCTCTTTGGATTTAATTTACTATTCTCAGTTCTTAAGATAATGCAAGCCTTGTACATTTTCAGCTTTTCTTTTTTCCTAATATGTGCACTTAAGACTACACATTTTCTTGTTAAAACACAGCTGTAGCCCCATCCTGTAAACTTTGGCACGTACTATTTTTATTATCATTGAGTTCCAATTCTAACCTCAGTCATAATTTGGGCGAGTATTTAGAAGTGTTTCCTAATTTCTAAATAGACTTCCTTAGTTACCTTTTTACTGATTTGTAGCTGAACTGTATGAGAGCAAGAAACACTGTATATTTTAAATCCTCCAAAATTTGTTGAAATTTGCTTTATAGCACAATATGTCCGTTTTTAAAATGTCCCAAGTGTGCTTAAAAATAATTTGTAGGGTTGGGGATGAGCTAAGTGGGTGATGGGTATTAAGGAAGGCAGTTGTGATGAGCACTGGGTGTTATATGTAGGTGATGAATCACTAAATTCTACTCCTGAAACCATTACACTATATGTTTACTAACTGAAATTTTAAAAAGACTTGAAACAAACAAAAAAGAAGATAATTTATAATTCACAATTGTCGGTTATAGTGAACTATATATGCTTGCTGAACTCAGTTTGCTGCTCTTCTTTTTTGTTTATATCCTTACTGATTTTTTTTTTTTTTGGTCTATTGATTCTAAAAGAAATATTCTCTATCAGTTGAGGTATGCTCTTTACCATGAGGTGTGTTCCGTCTCCTGTAATGACTGTAATTTGTCTATTTTTTTTCCCTTGTAGGTCTGTTCCTCCACATAATTTGGAAGTATTAAATGCATACAAATTTACAGGTTTCTGGTAAGTTGAACTTATTGATATGAAATCCCTTTATTTCTAGTACTGGTTTTGCCTTGAAATCTACTGTATCTGTCATTACATAATTTTCTTTTGCTTTCTGTTTGCATGGTGGGTCTTTTGCCATTCTTTCACTTTTTCGTTTTGTGCCCTTATGTTTTAGTTTCTAGTACCTCACATTAATTGTGATTGGCTATTAATGTATATGGAATTAGTTTTGGTGAAGGGTATGATGTAGAGATCCAACAGTTTTTCCTAGATGTTGATTCAGTTGTCCTAACACAAATTCTTTGCACTGATCTAAGCTGACACCTTTATCAATACAAAATTTCTATATGTATTTAGGTCTTTTCACTTCTATTCTGTTCCATCAGGTTGTCCATAGGGTGTTATCCCTTTGTTTTAATTATTGTAGCTTTGGAGTACATTTTCCCCTCTGGCTGCGCTCGCTTCTGTTTGTTACTTTTCTTTCCCAGGACTTTCCTTTCAATTCTTCTTTATTCCTCCATGTGAACTTAAAATATACTTGTTTTATTTTTTAAAATCCTTTTTTAAAAGATTTTTATTTATTTATTTGACAGGGAGAGAGAGAGAGATCAGAAGTAGGCAGAGCAGCAGGCAGAGAGAGGTGGAAACAGGCTTTCTGCCGAGAGCCTGATGCGGGGCTCCATCCCAGGACCCTGAGACCATGACCTGAGCCGAAGGGAGAGGCTTAACCCACTGAGCCATTCAGGCGCCCCTAATTTTAAAAATTCTGCCAAGGAGCACCTTCATGACTCAGGTGGTTAAGCATCTGCCTACAGCTTAGGCCATGGTCTCAGGGTCCTGGGATCACGCCCTTCATCAGGCTCCCTGTTCAGTGGGGAGCCGCTTGCCTCTCTCCCTCTGCTCCTCCCCCCAACCGGCTTGCACTCTCTTTCTCTCACTCTCAAATAAATAAATAGAATCTTTAAAAATTACTTTAAAAATCCTGCCAATATTTTTCTACAGATCATATTAAATTTATAGACAACTTTGGGAAAGTGACATCATTATATATTCATTCTCTCTATCCAAGAACATGATGTTACTTTCCATTTGTTCAAGTTTTCTTTTACGTGGGTAGCATTTTAAAATTCAGACAGATCCTGCACATTCTTGTTAAGGTTATTCCTAGGCATTTTATCTGTTTTGTTGCTATGGAGTCTTTTCTTTAATTACATCTTTAACTTACTGTTTATATATGTAAAGGATATTTATTTCTGC
The DNA here is from genome assembly GCF_963455335.1 of Martes martes. Lineage (NCBI taxonomy): Eukaryota > Metazoa > Chordata > Mammalia > Carnivora > Mustelidae > Martes > Martes martes. The sequence goes on along the minus strand of NC_137903.1, from coordinate 5,591,757 downwards.
ATGTTACTTTCCTCCCACTTAACTAAATTCTACTATTATTTGTAGAAATTTTAAAGTGGATTCTCATGAGTTGCCTAGGTAAATAAGATATCATCTGCAGTAAAGCTAATTACATTATTATTTTAGCTATATAAAAATGTATATAAATAGCTACAGCTTGGAACATGAGGAAATGATGAAATATGAGGAGGAAACTTCTTTCTGTTAGTTGTAAGTTAATTAATGATAAACCAAAATAGTAACAGGATTCTTAGCATTTTAAATGAGTTCAGGCCCTGGACACATGGAATTCTAGAAATCAGGAGTATTATGTAAGTGAAATTGTGTCCCCTTTATATAATCTAAAGAACTCACAATATGGCAAATGTCCACATTTTCAAAGAGGGAAATTCTAGATGGTGAATTCTGGAAATTAAAGAAAAGATTATTGATTCTTAGTAAAATTATGGAGGAGTTATTAGAGTGATTTATGAACAATGAGAAAGAAGGCTGTGGTTTCCAGATGCCTACGGTCATCCAGGCTCCCAGGGTGTCGGGTCTCTCTTGCCTTTGGACCTTTTGCAGGTGTCCTCAGCCTAGGATACCCCTCCCCATTCTCCGAAAGATGACTGGCCTTGTCTTGGCCCTCTGGTCTCTATTTTCATGTCACCTCCTCAACAGGAGACCTTCCCAGATGATTCGTTTTCCTGTCGCAGCATTCTGTTCCTTTCCTTCATAGCTCCTATCTCAATTCAGAATATTTTTCTTTCCGTAGTGAGCTCCATGAAGACATGTCTGTTTTGTTCACCACTGTGTGTCCCCTCCTGTATGCCTCTCACGGCATCTGACATCAGTAGATGGTTATCATACAATTATTAAATGACTGAATGACTTTCCTTGCCCGTGTTACTAGATTTTTGTTTTTAAGATTTTACTCATTTATTTCACAGACAGAGAGACAGTGAGAGGGAACACAAGCAGGGGGAGCAGGAGAGGGAGAAGCAGGCTCCTCGCTGAGCAAGGAGCCCGATGTAGGACTCGATCCCAGGACCCTGGGATCATGACCTGAGCCGAAGGCAGACACTTAATGACTGAGCCACCCAAGTGCCCCTAGATTTTTTTAATACAATTTATTTGCTTTGAGAGAGAAAGAGAGAGAACATGAGTGGGAGGAAGGGCAGAGGGAGAGAATCTTTCAAGCAGACTCCCCACTGATCAGAAAGCCTGCAAAGTTGGGGGTGAGGGCTGCGGCTGTAGGGCTCAATCCCGCAACCTATGACCTGAGTCAAAACCTAGAGTTGGATACCTAACTGACTGAACCACCCAAGTGTTCCAAATCTTTTTTTTTTTTTTAAGATTTTATTTATTGGGATGCCTGGTTGGCATCAGTCAGTTAAGCACCTGCCTTCAGCGGAGGTCATGATCTTGGGATGCGGTGATCCAGCCCCGCATTGGGCTCCCTGCTCGGTGGGGAGCCTGCTTCTCCGTCTCCCATGGCCCCTCTGCCCTGCTTGTGCTCTCTGTCTCAAATGAATAAATTAAAAATCTTTTTTAAAAAGGATTTTATTTATTTGTTTTCGAGAGCATGAGCCAGAGCATGAGCTGCCGGCGGCAGGCGTGGGGGTAGGGGTGTGGGGAGGGGAGGGAGAAGCAGGCTCCCTGCTGAGCAGGGAACCCAATGCGGGGCTTGATCATCAGCACCGCAGGATCATGACCTGAGCCAAAGGCAGATGCTTAACCGACTGATGCCACCCAGGTGCCTCGCCAGTGTTACTAAATTAATAAAGCTAGGAGAATGTCACAGACAGTATGTTTTTTTGTTTGTTTGTTTTTAAAGATTTTATTTATTTATTTAACAGAGAGAGAGATCACAACTAGGCAGAGAGGCAGGTAGCGAGAGAGGGGGAAGCAGGCTCCCTGCTGAACAGAGCCCAATATGGGGCTTGATCCCAGAACACTGGGACCATGACCTGAGCCGAAGGCAGATGCCTAACGACTAAGCTGCCCAGGCGACCCCTGACACATTCTTTTAAAAAGACAGAGAATGGGCTGGAATATAGAAGCATTTTTATTTGAACAACCAACCAAAGAACTGATTCTCTAATTAGCTAGGGAGGTTGGTGTAACAGGGCTCCTTTGGGGCAGGGCCTGTCCGATACCAGTGACTCGGAAGTTGTCCCCACGGGGGCAGCAGAGAGCTGATAAAGAACCTGGGAAGTTTCTGAAACCGGGGAGAAGTGTAGCACGTAAATATTGGGTAACATTTATAGAGTACTTACTATGGGCTGGGCTGTATGCTAACACCTCATGTACATTAATTTCATGTAATCATTAAAACAATGACCTATGGGGTGGATGTTGTATTTGCCCTTTTACAGATGAGAGAAGCTCAGAGAAATGAAGGAACTCGTCCAAAGACTTACTGGTTAAAGTCAGCAGGGGAACAAAACAAGGGAGCCGGTTAAGGAGAGTTTTAGAAAGAGCATTAGGATTCGGTGATGGTGGTCCTCCTTCTTCTATTCGGGAGCGAGGAGACACTGGAATTCTAGCTTATAGTTTGGCTCATAGTTGGGTTTGAAGCTGAAATGGAGTTCGGAGCGACTCAAATGTTGGGTGAAAATAAGTTAACAGGAGCAGCCTGTCCCCTGAACAGCAGTTAATGGGGACCCAAGAACCAGAGAGAACTGGTTAATGGGGACCCAAGAACCAGAGAGAACTGGTTAATGGGGACCCAAGAACCAGAGAGAACTGGTTAATGGGGACCCAAGAACCAGAGAGAACAGAAAGATAAGCTGCTGTAGAATAAAGTTCAAGAGTAAAGGGGACAGGGATATGGGAATCAGAATGGCCCTGGAAGAGTCAAGAGGATACTTAGAACAGTGGAATCTTCTTTAAGGGAATGTCTGTTCTATAAAGATTTTAATTTTGGCAGAGCTGGGGAACAGCGTGGACTGGGACAAGCAGTCCTAACAGAGCATTCAGATGGACAAAGATACAACATCTACTATTTGAATTGGTAAGATAGTTGATTTGGGAAAAAAAAAAAAAACACTTAGTGGGGACACAGTAGCTATCTGGAGCACTGACATGTGGCTGAGGGGAAAACGGGACCGATAAGCAGAAGTGACAGAGAGAGAGATTTTCCCAAGTTCAGAAAAAATGCTTTCTGATCACTGAGCATTAGCGAGTTAAGAACGGCAGGCAGGACACAGTGGAAGTGGGGGCACGTGAAAGGTTAAAGATTCCACCGAAGGAAGAGACAGCTGTGGGGATAGTGTTGGGAAGCAGAAGAGGAGGGGGAATCAGGATCAAGCTGAAGCGGCCGCTGTTGGAAACTTGGAGGGATGATTTCTTGGCTGAGGCTCCAAGGAAGGGCTGGGAGCTGATGTCAAGGAACATCACAGCTGTCTGGGTCCTGAGGAGTCCTCCTCTAGGAAAAGCCAGGGAGTATTCTGTGAAGAACATCGGGCTGGAGAGGAGACTGCGTACCAAGGAACAGAGCTCCGGCGGGCTCAGGGGTTCGAGTGGGGTAGAAATTCCGACTTTGTCTATGGACGCAACCTTCTAAAGCAGAGGCTGTTCATCTCGACAACTGTGCTTTCATTTTCTTGCAAAAACTCGTTCCTCCTTGAAGCTGATGCCACTGGCTCCTTTACCCTTTAGCCCTCATGCTTGTTGACATCAGCACTTTGTTCAGTAACCTCTCAGTCAGCTCTTCCTCTCATTCTGGGTGGTTTTAGGAAAATCTGTAAGACTCCTAGTTACTGCTTTTTTAAAAATGAGTTTATTTTTATTTACATGTATTTTTTCCCTAGTTACTGCTTGACCTTCTCAACTCCAACCTATACTCCTACTTTCAATTTCTTATCTTCACCAGTTCTTGCAACACAGGTCTGTCTGTTCTTTTCTTTCTTCCTTTTTTTTTTTTTTTAAAGAGCTAATCCAGCTCCAATTTATTTTTTATTTTATTTTGTCAAGTAACCTTTACACCCAATGTAAGGCTTGAGCTCACAATCTCGAGATCAAGAGCTGAATGCTCTACCCACTGGGCCAGCCAGGCACCCTCACACAGGTTTTTCTTTCTTTTTTTAAGATTTTATTTATTTATTTGGGAGACAGAGCACAAGCAGGGAGGGAGGGAGAGGGAGAAGGCTCCTCGCTGAGCAGGGAGCCCAACGTGGAACTCAATCCCAAGACCTGAGATCGTGACCTGAGCCAAAGGCACCGCCTGAACTGACTGTGCCACCCAGGCGCCTCCACCCCGCGCCGCCCCCCCCCCCCCCGCAGTTCTTCTTGATAGCAGCTTCAGTGCCATAGTAAGGATCAGGTGAGGCAGCGCTGGTGGGGCCAGAGGTGGCTTCAAGGTCCCTTGAAAGACTGGAACTCGCAGCCATGATCCGTAAGGGTGGAAGAGTACAGGGCTCAAATCCCACATAACATCTGGGGGAAGGTTCACGATGGGGATTTGACCAAGCTTCTAGGAAAATTAGGTCTGGAGCTAAAGGCACCTTTCCTATTAGCTGCCTTTCTGGGGATATGTGACACTTTTAACAACTCTGATCCTCTTGGAACGCTCTCCTCCTTGGGTGCCTGGGTGGCTCAGTCAGTTAAGCGTCTGCCTTCAGCTCAGGTCATGATCCCAGGGGCCTGGATGGAGCCTCTAGGCTGGCACTGGGCTCCCTGCTCAGCGGGGTGTCTGCTTCTCCCTCTTCCCCGCCCCCCTCAAATAAATAAATAAAATCTTAAAGGAAAGAAAACCACTCTCTTCCCTCAGATTCTATAAGAATTGTCACTTAATTTTTCTTCTTTCTCATTGGCTGTTCCTTTTCAAAGATTCTCCAAGGACTCCTCTTCACGTATTACAAATGTTGGAATTCCCCCAGAGCACTCTTCTGAGCCCTCTGCTGTTCTCTGGAGTTTGCCCAAATCCATGGCTTCAAGTGCCACTGAAATGTTCATGATTCAGAATTTCTGGCCTCTACATCACTGGAGTTTTAAAAAAGTAGCTTTCTATAAAAGTAATATATGTACATAGTAAAACAAATTCAAACAGTGAAGATGGATCTAAAATAGTAAGTAGAAATCTTCATCCTTCATCCTCCTCAGGCCCATTCTTCATGGTTACTTAAAAAAAAAATCTTGTTTATTTGAGAGTGTGAGTGAGCGAGAGCGATCCCAAGACTCTGGGATCATGACCTGAACACAAGACAGACACTTAACCGACTGAGCCCCGAGGTGCCCACATGGTTAATTGTTAAATGCCTGTGTAAATGTGCCATCCCTTCTACTCATGCTTTTCTTTCCATTTAATAATTTCCATTTAATTCTCCCTTACTCAGATCTGTGTATTCAATTGCCATTGGTACCATAGGTCTGACTGTCCCACAGGGATCTAAAAGTCCTCAGCTTTCTTTGGAATCCTGACTCATGCTACACCCTACCGCTAGCCTCTTTTTTATAGTCAACACCACCAGAAAACTCTTTCTACATTGTCCATTTCCAGTCACTCAGTTTACTTCACTCTGGTTTGTGTCCCACAGTATCTCTGAAACAACTTTCTCCAAAATTACCAAAGGACTTCCTCTTGCAATACCCAATGGACACATTGTAGTACAAACCTCGCCTAACCTGTTACCTTTAACCCTCTGACCGGTTTCCCTGGTACTTCACTCCTGGATTATTTTTTCCCTTTCTGTCCGCCCCTTTTCAGTGTCTCTTTCTGTTTTCTGCCCTCATCTCATTCTCCAGATGCAGACACTCCTCTCTAGACCGTCTTATCCACGTCCCTGGCTTCAACACCTATGTTCACACGCTCGCTCGCGCACACGCCCCAAACTTTGGGGCTTCCAACCCACATGATCTCATATTCGACTGTCCATTCGACTGAATGGATATCTAAACTAACAGCGCACCTAAACTCATCCTCTCTCCCCAAACCAAAGAGAAAACGGCATCACTTTTCCTCGGTTACCCAACTCAATATACTGGGGACTAACCTCTGCCTCGTCCCCATTTCCGATGTTTTTTTCCCATCCGCACTCTCCCTCCTCTGCGTCACACCACTGCCCGCTCTCGCTGGAGAAGAGCTTCCCAACTGTTCGGGCCCCTAACCTCGTTCCCTCCTATCCATTCTCCCCACTGCAACCAGCGATCTTCTCAAAATGCAAATACCATTGTTCACGTCTCTGCCAAGGCTCTTCAAAGTTGACTCGCTGCCCTTCGGGTAAAATCAACGCACTTACAAGGCCTTGCGTAATCGCTCCCTCCCATTCTCACGGGCCTCATTTATTACCTCCTTTAACCAACACGCCGCTGACAGCTCCAGAACGCACCCGGCCCCCCAGCCCCATCTCCCGCCAGTCCGGGAAGAGGGCGCTTAACAGGCAAACGCTCAAAGAACGAAATCCGAGGGGGCATCCGGGCAGCAGTTAGAGCTCCGGACGGAGGTTTTCGGAACGTCCGGCTTTACCGGAAGTTCGGGGCAAAGGTCAAATCCCGATCGTGACCCTTTCCCGAAGTTCGCGGGGCCGATCGACCCTTGCAGTATTCCGCCCTTATGAGTCATGGCTCCTAGTCCCAGTCTTTCTTTTTTTTTTTTTTTTTAGTCCCAGTCTTTCGATGGGTCTTGAAGTCGACGGCGGCCAGCTCTGGCGCCCCCAATGTTCTCACACTCGAGAATGCAACCCTCACGGCCTCCTCACTAGGGCCCTGAAGCCGCCGTCAGGAAGAACCTGCGGTGCCCGCTTGCCCCAAAGCAAGATGGCGGCCAGTCTCTAGTCTCTCTTCCCACACTGAAGCTATCCACGCCCCGGTTAATGCCGCTGCCAGGCTGCCCTCACCTAGCATGGCCACCCCGGCTCATGCCTCACTATGGTCTCGAAGCCGCCGCTAACCGGCCAAGTTCCGGGAGGCGCTGCTCAGGACGAGGCCGCCCCCCCTCCCCCACGCCCGCGGCGGCGGCGGCGGCGGCGGCGGCGGCGGCGGCGGCTGGAGCCCGGATGCGGCGGCGTGCGACGGGACGGGAGGGCGGCGCGGATGGATCCAACATGGCGGCGCCGAGCCTGAGCCGAGAGTGAGGCGGCGGGGCGGCGGAGTGGGGAGGGGGAGGCGAGCGGGACGGGGCGGGGCCGGGCGGGGCCGCGGAGGGCTTGGGGAAGGAAAGTGGAGGGGGAGGCGGAGGCGACGTCCAGCCCGAGAACCTCGAGAGAGGGAGGTGACGGGACGCTGCGAGGTGGGGGAGGGGAGCGGCCGAGGGGGCGTGCGGGGGAGGTGGCAACTGTGGGAGAGGGCAGGGGCGAGGCGGGGGAGTGGGCGCGGGGAGGGGCGTAAACAAGGGCCGGGCCGGGCCGGGGGTGTTGGCGCGGCCGAGGTGGGAGTGGGGCTGCGATCCCGCCGGATTGAGGGCGGTGGGCGCGGGAGGGAGCGGCCGGGGGTGCGAAGGGGAAGGGGCTGGCGGCATGTGGTGGGAGGGACTGGACTCTTGAGAGCGGTGTTGTGAGGAGGTGGGAAGGGTTGAGGAGGGGACTTCAGACGTTTTGGGGGGAGGTTTTGAAAGTGTTACATTGGAGGTGGGAGGGGGAAGGGCCTAGGGGAGAATTTGGGTGGAAAAGGAGAGCACGGAGGTTTGGGGGAATGGAGAGCGTGGCGGTGTGACGAGGGAATGGGGAAAGTGAGAGACTAGGAGGAAAGTTTGGGAGGAAGGGGAATGGGCTGGGAGATAGGACAGTGGAGCTGCACGGGTGAGAGAGGTTGGGGGTTTCCCTCCCCGCCCCCCCCCCCGCCCCCCGAGGAAGAGAGAGCAGAGTTAAGCGGCATCAGTTGCAACCAATTCTAATTGCCAGGCCTTTAGCTTTTAATAGGGTGGGAAGGGCAGAAGGGAATGGCTCAGAGAATTGGGGTTGGATGAGGGCTCAACTGGATTTGCTTTCCAAAGGCTCCCTGACTTACTGCTCCCTTGTTTTTCCTGGTTACCCAAAGAAGGGGAGATGGGGAAGCCAGTGTCACCGCCACCAAAGTGTAGAAGGAGTAAAGGACTTTCCTAGTTTCTAGCAATTAGCAGGGTAAGAATGGGGAAACAGCCGTGCTGAGTTGGACCCCTGTATGCCAGGGCGCAGGCTCTGGAAGTCTGAGAAAGGGAACAGAAAACAGGGTGGCATCTAGGCAACCTGGATAATTAAATGAGTGCTTTAGTTTCCAGACCTTTCTTCTGCTGTTTAAGTGCTAAGAGGGAGGGGTCAGTATTCGCATATAGAAAATGTTCCCTGGTGAAATGTAGATGTATGAGTGGATGTAGCCCTGGTGGCTATTTTGTCCGCACTGTGTGCTAAGGGAAAGGGCGGAAGACAGAATTTGGAGGATAGTTTTGCTCTGATAAGCGAAGTGATAGAGAGTGCCTTCTTTAGCTGTAACCATTTCCCTGCCCCGGGTTCTCCCTAAAGTTGAAAGTCAATGTTAATATTGTAACAAAATAGGTGGATCTCCTAAGGAACTGAGGAGTCAGGTGAGAAGGTAGCGGAAGATAATTGGTTTTCCCACAAGTTGTTGAATTGCCCACAAGTTGCCATGAACCATTGAGGCTGGAAATTCTTGGGAGTTGGTATTGTTTTGTGCCTCTGTTAGTCGAGAGTTAGGGGAAGCCTGGGGAGTTGGTTGGGAGTGAGTTCTCTCATTTAGCTCTGAGTGGATCATTTTAATCGAAATGGCTTTAGGGTGTCTGTGTATTCTTGTAACCAAGAGTAACTCTTTGGGCCTTTGATGTTTCAAAATAAAGCTTGAAAACTGACTCTTTCCCCCTCCCCTCCCCATTTGTTTTTGTTTTGCTGCTGGCTTCCAACCTTGTGCTAGGAAGAGACCTGGGAAATTAAGTTTCTTGCAAAGGTAAGTCTGGAACTTTTTTTTGTTTGTTTTAGAACAGTGGAAGGGAATGAATGTCAGTGGCATGAGAAATGTATTGGGGTTGAGCCCAGTAATGGGTTAGATGCTGGGAAAATGAGTTTTCACCTACACAGCTGAGTAAATGAGGTCTGTTGCAGTCACTGTCTTTCTGGGTTACTGGAGATTGGTGGGAAGGAAAACAGCAGAAGTTAGGTGTTTGGGGGCAGGGCCCCAGCTTTGGTTTGTTATTATCTAGTCATTTTGGTCAGCTCAGATAGAAACATTGTTTAACATATGGAACATTGTACTCTAACACAACCGGCTACTAATTTACCCTTGGGGAGTTGCAGGGGGTGAGGAGGGCACCTTCCATGGGAAGGCTTTTTCTCTAGCTTACACTTTCTTCTAGTTGTTCAGGGTTCCTGTAATCTTCCTATTGAAAACATACTATGTAATTATTTAAAAGAAATTTTTTTTAAAGATTTTATTTATTTATTTGGCAGAGAGAGAGCTCAAGCAGCAGGCCAAGGGAGAGAGAGAAGCAGGCTCCCCAACCGAGCAGGGAGCCCGAGTGGGGCTTGATCCCAGGACGCTGGGATCAGGACCTGAGGTGAAGGCAGACGCTTAACTGACTGAGCCACCCAGGTGCCCCACATACTATGTAATTCTGACTTCCAGATATTTGGTTACATTTTCGCTGTCCCACCAGCAAGAAAGCTCTATCTCTCAGTCATCTTGAAGCTTTTCCATGTTTTCATTCCAAGTTTCAAGACATCACTCTTTTTTACTTCTTCCACATGACTTTCCTCCCTAAGGGCTTCAGAGAGAGATTCAAATACTTCTGGTTTTGTGAAAATATAGATGTCATCTCTGTTGAGATAAAACTAGAGTTTTGTCTTCAAGAGATCATTCTTTTTCTGTTTTTTTTTTTTAAAGCTTTTATTTATTTTTTAGAGAGGCAGTGAGAGAAAGCACGAGCAGGGACGAAAGGGAGAAGCAGGTTCCCAGCAAGTGGGAGCACAATGTGGGGCCCGATCCCTGGACTCCAAGATCATGACCTGAGCCCAAGGCAGATGCTTAACCGACTGAGCCACCCAGGCGCCCCTTTTTCTGTATTTCTTCCACATGACTGTCCTCTACAGGCTTCCAAGAGAGTCAAGTACCTCAAAAACCACAGATGTCATTCCTGGTTGGGATGAGACTAGACTGCTTGGGAGCGGAAACCTGATAGGCTGTTCTGTAGATACATATAGACTGTTGGCACTTGGCTGGTTTGGACCTCCCTAAAGAAAACAGCAAAAAACTACAACTCCAGGAAATGCAGCAATTCCTGGGAATAAAAAATTATTCTTGGGGGTAAAAATAATAATAATAATTTTAAAAATTGGGAAACTGTAACGGGGGAATCATATTAGGTTCTCAAATAGACCCAAACCAGCCAGCGGGATCAGGACTCCTTGACTGGAGTGTTTTTTTTGTCTCTTGATATCTGGCAATATTTCAGACACCAGGACTTAGGAGTTCTTTTTAATCTATTTACAGGGGGTACGTTCTTCTTACTACTCTGCTATCTTTCATCTAGGATCTCTGTATATTTTAAGCTGTGTTCCCAAGCTTCACGCCACAAAAAGCTGAGTATATTTTGGTTGAAGAGGAAGTTGGCCATGTTCTTTTAATGCTGAAGTTAGATAGATTCTTGGAACCCCATCTGGATTGCCAAATGAGTGAACTCACCATCCTAGATGATAAGTAACTGCGGGTGGGTGGGGGGGGGCTGCCTATTAGCCTGCATGTCAGCCTCCTGACATTTCTTTCAAGGACATGGCCTTGGGAAACTTACACTTCTTCTACATTTTGCTTCATTGAGTGAGCAGAATGTCTGATCAGCAGTTGAACAAGGAAGGGTCTGCAGCTGGTCTAGTTTCGGGACTTCAAAGGTGGCTGCTAGGGTTAAGTGCCGGATCCTTTTTGTTTGTCTTGCAGAGGATGGCATTTCTCTTATCTTCACAGAGGTCCAGCTTGAACTAGGTCACATTCGACCTCCCGGGATGGGGCAGAAGAGAGTATAGCCTCACCACTTGCTGCTCACCTGAATGGCAACAGCAGGTGATAGAGAAGCCAGGGTTGGAGTGGGATGGAACTCCTTAGTGCTCGTTGAACTTGGGAGTTAAATAAGTCTGTGTCTGACTGGCTTTTCTTTTCTTCTGGAATATTGTGATGGGTTTGGGTCGGAAGGACCCAGTGGCTTCCCTCTCTAGATCTAGGGTGGAAAGTGACATGCCGTCTCTCTTCTTTTGACCCTTCATCATGGTCCATCTACAATAGGGTTTCTCAGCGTCAGCATTTTTTTAAGATTTTATTTATTTGAGAGACAACACATGCACATGTGTGCGTGTGTAAACGTGAGACGGGGGAGGGGCAGAGGGAGAAGGAGAAGCAGACTCCCCACCGAGTAGGGAGCCCACCATGACACAGGGCTTGATCCCAGGACCACGGGATCATGCCCCAAGCCGAAGGCAAACAGTTAACCGACTGAGCCACCCAGGCATCCCTCATTATCGACATCTTGGGCTGGATAATTCTGTGTCGCGGGGGCTGTCCTGTGCATTATAAGATGTTTAGAAGCATCCATGGCCTCTGTTTGGTGCAGGCCAGTAGTGCAGTCCCTTGCCCCTTCCAGTCGTCATGGTCTAAAATGTCTCCCAACATTGCTGCACTTCCCCTGGCGGGGGGAGGGGGAGCAGAATCCTCCCTGGTTGAGAACCACTGACCTAGAAGCTCTGATAGTTCCTGGCACTTTGAGTCATCCAGCCTGGGATCTAGGACTTAAAGGTGGCTGTTTTTTCCCTCAAATCTAGAGAGTTAACCCTCAGAGGACAGAGGCCTGTTAGAGAATTGCATCCATTGATATGTGATTAGGACCGTAGCGCTTTCCTGTATTTGGCCTCATTTTCCAGGGGGAAGGTATGTGGGGACAATATTCCTGCCCTTCTGGGCGTTGAAAGTCGGGACCCTTTGAATTCGGGAGCTCTCTAGCCACCTGCTCTTTGGATTGATCGAATGTGAAACCTTCCCATCTGCTTTTTCTGGGCTCCTTGCAGCCAGCAGCTGGCCAAAAGGAACAGGTGGGATGGGGAACAGGGAGAGGTCTAGGGAGGCTCAGTTTTCTCATGTTGCCTGCTATGAGCAAGGAGTTACTTTCTTCAGTCCCCCACTCCGTCCCCTCTGTTTGTACCAGAAACTACAACAGGTGAAATGAGAGGAAGAGGCAGAGAAAACCAGCGCGTAGTTAGGGTAGCTGTTTTCCCAGCTGTTTCCCATGCTCGGGGCTGGGGGGTGGGGCATCTGGGTTCTCATAAGCAGATACGAGCTATTTTTCTTGTCCACGTATCAGAACCCGTGATACAGGGCTAAGTGATTCCAGGGTGGACCTCCCCTTTTCTTAAGGGAAGGAGTCTCTGTTTCCGTTTTAGGATTATTGAAGAGAGAACCAGGTCCTACATGCTCTTTAGTTTTCACAGAGCCCATCAGCTTGACTCTTCTGAAGCAGCTTATCGTTTTTATTCTCTTTCTTAACCTAGCCTCAGTTTCTTGGTGTATAAAATAGGGCAGCCTGTCCTGTTGCTGAGGAGGGTGCTGGGGAATGGGTAGTTCTGCACAGTGTGGGGGAGGCTGCAGCTGACTGGAGTGTATGCAGGTAACGCGGTTGTGTGTATCGGTTTCTAACAAAGTCCTCTCTCGGACTTGTCGGAGTTTCTTAATCGGTATTGCTTGCGATGATGTCCTGGAGACTTAAGTTCAGTTCAGGAGGTCGTGAGTACTACGTGCCAGTGTCCAGCCGTTGCTCGGCACTGGGGATGTAAAGATGAGTATGACTTAGTCCGACTACATGAGTTGTTTAAGGTCTCCTGGGATAATGAATACACGGATAGTTTTAGAACACTTTGATAAGGGGTTTAAAGGGAATACACACAATGTTCTGTAGGAGCACAGAAGAGGACTACTTAGCCTGGCATGGAGGTGTGGAGACTGAATTTGAAGATGGTGTCTGAGCTGACTTTTAAAGGATGAGTAGGAGTTAGCCATCTGCAAAAGGGTGGTGATGGGGCATATATGGGACAGTGGAGGGAGAGGGGCACTCCAGCAAAAGGAACAAAGGGACAGAGAAAGGAACCGCATGCTGTATTTGAGCAATAAACAAACTGGTAATGGGGGAAGATAAAAAGTGTGTTATGAGGTTGGAGGGGTAGGCAGGGCCTGATCTCAGAGGTTTCGTGTGCTGTGTAAGGGGTTTACCAGTGTTCTTATAGGTAAGGAGGAGGCTGTAGATAGGTCTTAAGCAGAAAACTGATGTGGTCAGTTGTGCATTTTATTTATTTTTCTACAGATTTTACTTACTTGTTTTAGAGAGCGAGCACGAGCCGGAGGGATGGAGGGAGAGAGAGAGAGAGAATCTCAAGCAGACCCTGTGTTGAGCGTGGAGCCTGATGCGGGGCTCTGTCCCAGGACCCTGCGATCATGACCTGAGCAGAAAGCAAGAATCGGATGCTTAACTGACTGTGCCACCCAGGTGCCCCTCAGTTGTGCATTTTAGATAGCTAATTCAGCGGGATGTGGGGAATGGATTTAGGTGGGTCAAGACCGTTGGTAAGGAGAGCCCCTGAAGAGGGTGTTAACCATAGTCCCGGAGGGAGATTATTGGGACCTGAACCAGGGCAGTGGCCGTGGAAAGGTGAGGGAATTTAAGACATATTCAGAAGTGGCTTCAACAGGAGCTTAATGATGAATCGAATGACTGGAGCCGTGGCCAGGGTGGAGTGGTGTTGGGTGGCACGGTCTGGAGGAACAGCACGCATGCGTGACTAGCGTGGACACGGAAGTCTCTGAACTTGAGGCTTGGTTACTGGCTGGTCATGGACATTACCTAGCTTGATGGTGGAACTTTGTGAATCAAATACCAAATGATAGGGGTGCCTGGGTGGCTCAGTGGGTTGAGCCTCTGCCTTTGGCTCAGGTCATGATCTCAGGGTCCTGGGATCGAGCCCTGCATCGGGCTTTCTGCTCAGCAGGGAGCCTGCTTCCCCCTGCTCTCTTTAAACCTGCCTCTCTGCCTACTTGTGATCTCTCTCTCTAATAAATAAAAATCTTAAAAAAACAAAACAAATTATAGAACGAATGTCAGGCTGCTGTCAGTCATTGTGAAGGAATGGGCAGATGCCTACCAGGAGGGAAGGTTAGAAGGGGTATATCCACATGGTGTGTGGACATCAAGGGAGTACACCTAGCATAGGAGAATTAGAAGAGCTCATGTGGGAGCTTTGAGCTTATTAATGTTTGTTGATTTGAATCCATGAGTTTGGGTGAATAGTACTGATTAACCTCCTGTGCAGTTACGCTTCTGAACTTGGTTGGATTGTAGGAAAAATGAGGATGGGATTGTGGGGGTGGGTCTGGGCCGCAGAGGTCAAGGATGCTTGTCTCTATGAAATCTCTTTCTGGGGGCACCTGGGTGGCTCAGTGGGTTAAGGCTTCTGCCTTCAGCTCGGGTCATGATCTCAGGGTCCTGGGATCGAGCCCCACATCGGGCTTTCTGCTTAGCAGGGAGCCTGCTTCCCCCTCTCCCTCTGCCTGCCTCTCTGCCTATTTGTGATCTCTGTCTGTCAAATAAATGAATAAAAATCTTAAAAAAAAAAAAAAAGAAATCTCTTTCTGTTGGCACAGCGATTTCACATGTATTTTCTAATTGGACCCTTGACAAGTCTGGAGAGTACTTTCATTCGTGTTTTGGTGGGGGTGGGAAGCAGTGACTCACGTAAGGTCTCCCAGCTCCACAGCTTGCTAATGACACAGGCAGACCTGAAACTAGTTCTCACCCCAAAGACTGTCTCCCTCTGGTCTGTAAGTTCATCTGCCGCAGCCTCCATGTTAGTTTAGAGTGAACTGTCTCCTCCTTTTCAGTTTTGCCTACATTTAAGTGGTGAGCTGCTTGGGGGGTGGGAGGGAGAGCACAAGGGACCGAAAAGAGTATTTGGGGCACAGGAGAACAATCGGGGGGAACATCTAATAGCAACTCCCGTTGAATATGCTGCATGGAAATTGCAGAGAACGTTCTCTTACGGAAAGTGACTCGGGGCTTAGGACAACCTCTGTTGGATGGGAGAGCTCTAGGCTGTATTTTTCAACCAATACTTACGGAGCATTACCCCATGCCAGGCCCTGGGTCAGGGGCTGGGGATAGACGAGTGAATGAGACCAGTTCTGGCCCTCGAGTAGCTCACGGGTTCTCTCCTTGTGCTTGCAGTACGGTGGGGATCGCAGCCGCCGCGCAGGGATTCTGGAAAGCCTCGCGCGCCTGAGCCCCCAGCATGGCGGGCCTGAAGCGGCGGGCGAGCCAGGTGTGGCCGGAAGAGCGCGGCGAGCAGGAGCACGGCCTGTACAGCCTGCACCGCATGTTCGACATTGTGGGCACCCACCTGACACACAGAGATGTGCGCGTCCTTTCTTTCCTCTTTGTTGATGTCATCGATGACCACGAGCGGGGCCTCATCCGCGACGGGCGTGACTTCTTACTGGCGTTGGAGCGCCAGGGCCGCTGTGACGAGAGTAACTTTCGCCAGGTGCTGCAGCTGCTGCGAATCATCACGCGCCACGACCTGCTGCCCTACGTCACCCTCAAGCGGAGGCGGGCCGGTGAGTGGAGCCCGGGGGCCAGGCGGGCTTGGGGGAGGCCAGGGCCGAGTGGTCTGGGAGTCCAGACGGGACGGGGTGTTGACCCTGGGGGCTCCCTGGGACAAGAGAGGAGACGAGTTAGGAAGGAGGGCTGGATCTTTTCCTGAATGACTCCCTCCCCTCCTGTAGTGTGCCCCGATCTTGTAGACAAGTATCTGGAGGAGACATCCATTCGCTATGTGACCCCCAGAGCCCTCAGCGATCCAGAACCGAGGCCTCCACAACCCCCCAAAACAGGTAAGAGGATAGTAACTCTCCTAATGTTCGTCTTCAAGAAAGAAGACACCAGGGGCGCCTGGGTGGCTCAGTGGGTTAAGCCTCTGCCTTCGGCTCAGGTCATGATCTCAGAGTCCTTGGATCCAGTCCCGCTTCGGGCTCTCTGCTTGGAAGGGAGCCTGCTTCCTCCTCTCTCTCTCTGCCTACTTGTGATCTCTCTCTCTGTCAAATAAATAAACAAAATCTTAAAAAAAAAAGAAGAGACCAGGGCGCCTGGCCCGCTCAGTAGAGCTCGCGACTCTCGATCTTGAGGTCACGAGTTGGAGCCCCGTGTTGGGTGTAGGGCTTACTTTAAAGAAAAGGGGGTGCGCCTGGGTGGCACGGTCGGTTGAGCGTCCGACTCTCGGTTTTGGCTCAGGTCATGCTCTCGGGGCTGTGGGATTGAGCCCCGCGTTGGGCTTCTTGCTCTCTGGGGAGGCTGCTGGAGAGTCTCTTCTCCTCGCTTTCCCTCTCGCCCCTCCTCCCTGCACGCACACACTCTTTTTCTCAAAAAAAAAAAAAAAAAAAGACACCAAACCCATCCTTTTCCCAGCTCTGCCAGCCTGAATGAAAAGATACTGTGTCTCACCGCTGCCCCCCCCGCCCCCCACTATCTAGCCCCATAAAAATCAGGTGCGGTGTTAACACTTCACTTGGGTCCCGCGACTGTCCCCACATTTTGTCCTCTTTTCAGGTCACTTTACTGATAGAGCTTTTACTGCTAAGTCTAAACGATTCCTTTCTCATTCCAAGGGAAGTGTTTACATTTCTGCTTTCACCATACTGTGTTTTTTCCCCTTTCTCCCCTCTGGTCAGTGCCTCCCCACTATCCTGTGGTGTGCTGCCCCACTTCGGGCCCTCAGATGTGTAGCAAGCGGCCAGCTCGAGGCAGAGCCGCCCTTGGGAGCCAGCGAAAACGCCGGAAGTCAGTAACGCCAGACCCCAAGGAAAAGCAGACCTGTGGTGAGGAAGTTGAAGGGCGCTAGAGGCGGCGTAGACTTGAAGGGAAACGCAGCTGCTGCGAGGGTTCTAGAGGCGGAGGGGACCTGAGCGGGAGACAGAACTGAGATACCGGGCGGTGTAAGGCTGGGGTGGAATGGTTGAATGACTTGCTGGGGTGGACTAGTTTATAGTCTCTGGGGAGAGGAGAACTCGGTCTCTGCGGCAGTACCTCTCGGCTCCCTCTCGGTAATGCTACAGCAGAGAGACGCCGTTACCACATCCTTACTGTCGGGTGAACCAGGCATGACCGAGTACTAGAAGGAACTCGGGTGCCTGTTAGTTAGGAGGGCATCTCCTAGAAGTAAGGTGCTGCTGGTGGGCAGTGGCCATAATCTGCCCTGAGCTTGGCCCGTTTGAGGGAAACTCTGGTGTCGAGGCAAGGATTTCGGGGGCACATAGAGAAGTCGTCCTGGGGAGAGGCAGAGAAGTGGGCAGGCGAGGCACCCAGCTTCCCCGCCCAGCTGTTCGGCTCCCCCTTTGGCGCGTGGGTTGTCCGCGCCCCCTCACTGCAACCCCGTGTGCGTGTCTTCTGTCCCCCCCCAGACATCAGACTGCGGGTCCGGGCCGAGTACTGCCAGCATGAGACCGCTCTGCAGGGCAACGTGTTCTCTAATAAGCAGGACCCACTGGAGCGCCAGTTTGAGCGCTTTAACCAGGCCAACACCATCCTCAAGTCTCGGGACCTGGGCTCCATCATCTGTGACATCAAGTTCTCCGAGCTCACCTACCTCGACGCATTCTGGCGCGACTACATCAACGGCTCGCTACTAGAGGCGCTTAAAGGCGTCTTTATCACAGACTCCCTCAAGCAGGCTGTGGGCCACGAAGCCATCAAGCTGCTGGTGAACGTGGACGAGGAGGACTACGAGCTGGGCCGGCAGAAGCTCCTGAGGAACTTGATGCTGCAGGCACTGCCCTGACCTCCCCTCTCTCCGCTCGGGGGACGAGTCCCACCGCCCGCCTCTGGGGCTTACATACTGTTCTGGGGTTTGTTCTCTGCCCTTCCGACCAATCACACCCCTGCCTTTTTTTTTTTTTTTTTTTTAAAGGAAGAGATGGAAATGGAAGTGGTGTTCCCCACCCCTCCCTGCACCCACATGCCTGGGCCTCCCCTTTGTTTCCCTTTTCCACGTACCCTCCTAATGTGTGTCTCTACAGCCACCTTGCCACTGAGCCGTAAGACAAACGTAGAGGGAGAAGCAAAGGCTACGGAACGTAGTCTCTGTAAGGGTTGGAAGTGAACACTGCTTTTGGGTGCGTTGCGGGGTTATCCGTACTTCTGGCTTTATGAGGGCTCTTCAATTTTGTCTGAAAAACCAAAGGGCTGTGAGTAAGGGAGCTGTGTGGAAGGTGGGACTCTGAAGTGTATTTTGGAAATGAATCACCACCCTCTCCCAAATTATAGAATTTTTAAAAAACAAAGAAGCTGTGGCCCTTTCCGCGCTCTCCTGGCCTCTGGTGCTGCTCCTCTCTGCCCCGTCCCCTCCGTTGCAGGGCTGCAGACCTCTGCCTGGTGCGGCTCTGTCCTTTGTCCCCTTTGCCAAACCCTCTTCAAGGGAGGACTGGGTAAGAGGACTGGGTCAGCCGAGTTGCCCCTCCCGACAGGGCGGACAGAGAAGGGGGTGCTGATTAAAATACACTCCCCCTGAGAAGGGGAAGGGGGAGTGTGAGACTTCCCTTCCATGTTCAAGTGAAAATAAATCATGTAGCCTGCAGCCCTTTCCCCTTGGCTTTCTTCTGGCTGGGGCAAAGGGCATCACAGGTGCAAGCGAAGTGGTTGAGAATCACCTCCTGTCTTCTCTTTCCTTCCCCATTCTCTAGCCCGCCCCCACCCCCAAGCTTCGGAGCACGGGGCTGGGACATGCACTGAGTATTGCACTTTTATTTGGGTGGGGAGGCATGGCGAGTGAGCCAGGAGGCCTAGTGCTGGAGCCTGGTCCCACTGGTGCACCACCACCTCCCCCTTGAGCTCCCAAAGGAGATGTCCGGACACAGACTTTATGATGATTCTATTTTTTTCAATGCCAGTGCTGCTCAGCCCTCAGCAGAACCTCAGTTTTCATGAAATAAACAGTGACTATATAAAATTCCACCTTTCTCAAACTGAAGTCTGAGCTCAGGTGAAAGTTTCTTCTTTCCCAAGAAGCCGAGCCTGCGTTCCGTGAAGCGAGGCAAGGTTCTCCAGGTGAGGGGAGCCACGCCTGGGTCCTGCCTTCAAGTCGCAGCCACACCAGCTCACGCGGGAGTCTCAACTCCCAGAAGTCAAAGTCTTAAGACTGCGGGTGGCCCAGACTGCCGTAGAGGTCAGGCCTGCGGTGCTGGAACACGGGCAGGTGTTGGCGCAACTGCCGCAGGTAACGGAGGTCGATCCGGGCAAGGCAGAGGCCTGGTCCTTCAGGGCAGCGGGCCACCACCGTTCCCCAGGGATCCACCACCATGCTGTGGCCATAGCTTGCTCTCTTCTCATGGTGGCGTCCACACTGTGCTGCCGCCACCACGTAGCACTGGGTTTCAATGGCACGGGCCCGCAGCAGTACCTGGGGGTGAGGAGATGTGTGTTCACTTAGGTAGGCAGCAGCTAGTGGGAAACTGATAGGTGATGAACATTACAGGCCAGTCTACTCATTGTGACCATTCTGATAATTGCCTGGGAGTGATTTACTACGTTAATTATTCTTCAACATAATGAGAGGCAACAATCTAGGGAATGAATTTTCCCATTAGGTGGAGGGGGAAGAAAACCCTTCAGCTGGTAGGGCCAAGGGAGGAGAATGAAGTTCAAAGAAGGCCTGTATGTTTGTGTGTCTGTGGTTTGTTTTTTTGTTTTGTTTTATTTTTAAAGATTGGGTTGTTTATTTGAGAGAGGGAAAGAGCACAAGTAGGAGGGGCAGAGGGAGAGAATCCCAAGCAGACTCTGCACTGTGTGCAGAGCCCGATGAAGGGCTCGATCCCACAACCCCCAGATCATGACCTGAGCTGAAACGGAGACTCGAATGCTCAACCAACTGCACCCTCCAGGCGCCCTGAAGGCCCTTATGTTTTGAAGAGGGGTCCTTTTACCTCCCAGTGGGCTGGGCCTGTAACAGATCCAAAAGCTGAAGGGTAGGTAAGTATTTCTGCTCCAGCCTGAGCCAGTGCCAGAGAGAGTTCTGGAAACCGCATATCATAGCAGACAGCTAGACCAATCTGGAATGAAAAACAGCCTAATGCCCCTGTCCCGTTTGTCATAGCATCTAGGCATACTTGCCGCCTACCCCACTCCTTAGGGCTTGCCATCCTGTATTACTTCAAAATACGTCTATTTTCCTCTTCCCCGCCTCATCCTTTCACAGCTCCCACCTTGCCTGCTGGTGTACTGACAGGAGACTCAAGACTGGGCCCAGGAATGGTAGAGTCGCTCTCATGCATAGGCCCCTGTCCCGGAATCTCCACATCACACAGATGGGTCTTCCTGTAAGTGGCCACCACTGACCCTGGAGGAAGAGGGAGAAGGAATACTCAGTGCTGGTGTTCTAGAAGCCCGGCTTAGTTCCTCTCCTCCCAGGGGGCTAGCTCATAAGCTAGAATCACAAGCACAAACACCCCTAAAACTCTCGACCAAGGAAAACAAACCGAGGTGAGAAACAATTCTGCAGAATGTTAGGTTAGCCAGAAGAGCCAGGAAAGAGATGGCTAAAGAGTTACAAAGTCTCACCCTTGTCATTCAAAAGCACATGACAATTGTAGATTTTCTGAGTCTGCTCCCAGTCCTGGCCTCGCTCATGGAAACCACCCAAGGACAGCCAGAGTCCACATTCCCTGGGGAGAAGGAAGGCAAGGGGGAGGAGGCAACACTGGCAACTCTTCCCAATGTTCTACCCTCCTGTCTGGCAATTTGGGGACACTGCCCAACAGAGAAACTATCTTTCCCTCTCCCTTTCCCCCGATACCTGGCAAGCTGGGTATATTCTCCCAAAAGGTTCCCACCCAGTGGTTCAGACAAGCGTAGTGTCTCTGCAGAGTCCCTTGCAATGAAGTCGAATGCCTCAGGCAGGAAGGCGAGGCAAGCACCCAGTCTCGCAGCCTCTCGAACAAGCTCAGCGCATGTTTTGAAGTTCTCCTGCTTGTCCGGTGTTGATGTTACCTGGCACACAGCCACCAGCGGCAATTCCCAGGAAGAGGAGGAGATAGCCATGGCTCTGGCCCTGTGAGTTGGCACAGGCAGGACTCAGATATCCCAGAATGGGGAAACGGAAGTTTAATAGTAAGGGTCCCAAAGGGGGTTGCAGGAGGGCTGCAGGGCCCTTTGATTTCTCCTCCTCAGGGCACCCACTGATGAAATGTTCTGTGAATGGCTGGTACCCCCGTGTTTCCCACCCTCTATTCATTTAACAAACATTTCTTGAGCATCTACTAAGTGACAGGCACTGAGGACAGAGCAAAACATGTTACCTGGGCTGTGCACAAAGTACTGAGAGTCGAGGTAACCGGAGTCCAGGACACAGAAGAAGGGACAGGAGCTGGTGAGGAGGCCTGACGATGAAGCCCAGCCTGAGGAAGGTGAGAAATCAGGACACCAACCGCTCCCTCAAGCAGTGTATTTCTAGGATTCTCTGACTTCTCTCTCCGTACTATGAGGCTGAGTCAGGGCCCTCCCAGTAAAACCCCGCAAGTCTTCAAAACACTCTTTAGTGTGAGTAATTATGGGCTACAGGAAGAGATCATAAAGTGGGAAGATGGAGGAAAGGGCTTAGCTCGGCGCCTGAGTACCTGGATCTCCAGGGATCTGTACTAAACTGAAGCCCTGTTCCCCAGCGGAACGGATCCGCGGTTCAAGTCGTCTCCAAGAGACTTCCTCGCTTTTTTCCCAGCCTCTCTCCTCGCCTGTGCACCTGCAGAGCTTTACTGCTCAAAGCATACTCCACCCCTCACCCCGCCATCCCGGAGCGGAAGTTCACCTTCCCTGGTTCCCCGCCACCCGTGGAGGGCAGAGGGCACTGGCACCCACGCAGATCCCAACCCGCGTCCCCACTCTCCAGTTAACCCGTCCTTTCCGCCTCTCCCAGGGGCAGTGTCTCTATGTCACAAGTTAAAGCACTGCAGGCGGAATTCACCGCGGCCGGCGGGATAGGCAGCAGGTCCTACATGAAGATTCGGCCAGAACCATCCGCAAGATCCGAACCGAACCGCAGCCTGGAAGCACAAGTACCCGGGCGAGTGGGCGGTAACCCCCAGGCCGGATGTGACGCACGGCGGGGCGGGGCCGCGCACGCCGGAAGCCCAGCAGGCGACGAAGATGGCGGAGAGCAGCGGTCGCACCGGCAAGAGCAGCGGTAGCAGCGCGGGGAAAGGGGCGGTGTCGGCAGAGCAGGTGAGGAGCGGAGAACGCGAAGGAGGGCAACCGAGCCGGGTCCGGAGTCGATGCGGGGAGTGGGGGGGGGGGGAGCCTGTGGCTGGTGCAGGCCTCACCCCGGTCCCACCTTTGCGAGGCCGCCTAGAGAGGGGAGGGTCCTTGGAGGAGCTGGCCGAGCCCCCCGAGAGAGAGCCGGAGGGTTGATAGGTGAAGGCCACGCCTCCCTCGGGGTGTTGGGTGAGCCGGCAGGAGGCCCAAAGCCCGGAGATGCGGGGTGTGGGAGGATGCACAGTTGTGAGGGGAGATAGGTCGTCGCTTTCCCCACTTCTCCGCACCCTCAAACCCGATAGGCTGGGCCAGGCAGCTCGTAACGAATCCCGGGGGACTAGTCATCGGGCTGGTTGTGTGGTCTGTTACGTGACCCTGAAACCACGTTGACAATCGCCCTCACTCTGCAGAGCCACGTGACTCACATACTTGAACAGTGTAGTGTTCCATACTATTTTGACTCGCAAGTCATTATTAGATTGAATTTCTTTAGCGACCAGAAACCCTTTTCTAACCCGAGTTTGCATTTCTCCTAGTGTCTACCTTCGGGAGACGTTTGATAAATAACTCAGAAAGCCTTTTGTGGCGTGGGAGCCATGGTTTGCCAGTGGTGGGGCTAGTGTTGAATAGAGGTGGGAAGAAATCTACATGATAGAAAGGAAAACATAACACCTCTTTTAATTACAGGCTCACTTATCAGTTATTTGTTGAGCAGTTACTACAGGCAAAGCCATCTGCATAAAGATTTTTCGAATTGCCACATGCAGTCAAGGAGCTCATAATAAAATAAGACGTACAAAATGCTAACATGGGGCAGAGGATGAGTGTCCTAACGGGTACAAAGTGCTGTGGGATTTTGTGGAGGAGTGAAAGGATAGTTTCTACCCTCCCGGGTGGGGAGTTGTGGTGGAAGGGAAGGGAGAAGGAACCTAATATTTACTGAGGCTCTACCATGTGCTAGGCCCTCTGCTTGGTACAGGGAAACAGATACATGAAGTAGACCTTGTTTTCAAGATCGCTCACAGAAACCGAACAGCAGAGATGTACAATATTCTGCACAGGCCCCTCTTTATGCCAGCTAGAAAAGGGACCGTCTAACTAAGCAGGAGGTTATGGGATTTGAGGAGTGGATGGGAAAGGGGAGCTGTGGTATAGTGGGGGTGGCTAAGAGCATAAGAAGTGCACTGAGGTTTGGCAGATCTGTGTTTGAATCAGCTGTCTACTATTTATTATGTGCAGATGACCTTCCATGAGTTACTTCTCTCACCTTGCCCTCCTGTAAAAATATAATGGTGCATACCTCATCACTGTTTGGATTATTAGACAAGAAATGCATGCAAAGTGTTTTTGCAGGGTGACTGGAATAAAGTATGTTTATTTTTCCGGAAGAGATAATCCTTCAATTTAGTTCTAAAGGATGAGAGAAGTTAGTCAAGCAAAGAAGGAAGTAGAGAATTTCCTGGGCAGAGGGACTCATATACTTAAAATCACTGAGGCATGAGCCTGCCTGGCGTGTTTAGGGTGCAGGTAGACAGACTTAAAATATAGGATGGAATGCAAACCTTCAGTGCGAAGAAAAAGGGATAGGAATCTAGGATGTTTCTCAGATTTCTGTCTTTGATGGATGCTGGTGTCATAGGGAATGTAGGAAGATAGGAAATGTCGGGGTGAGGAGTGGGAAGTAAGTTTATTTTGGGGTTTTGAGTTTGGGTTTGTGTTTTTTTTTTTTTTAAGATTTTATTTATTTATTTGACAGAGAGAGCACAAGTAGGCAGAGAGGCAGGCAGACAGAGTGGGGCGAAGCAGGCTCCCTGCTGAGAAGAGAGCCCCAGGTGCCCCTGACGTACAAACCTTGAGTTACAGAAATCTGAGTCTGAGATACAGATTAGAGAATTTTAAGCTTATGGATGGTAGCCAAAGTCATGGTTATGGGCAAAGTCATCTAGGCTTTATACAGAAAGTGAAAAAAGAAGCAGAAGAAGGGTGGAACCAATATTTAAGGGGTTATGGAGAAAGGGAAGCCCTCGGAAGAAACTGAGCAGTTGTGATGATTGAGTTCTGAGGCTGTTTTGCTTAACGTTCTGTGGCCTTTGTGTTCCGGAGAGAACACTCGTAAAAGATAAAAGATTTATTGGGGAGTCTGGCTGGCTCAGTAGGTAGTGCATGTGATTCTTGATCTTAGGGTAGTGAGTTCAAGCCCCATGTTGGGCCTAGAGATGACTTTTTAAAAAAAATTTAAAAAATACATATATATATATATATATATATGGGATTTATCACTCCTGCAAATGTGAGCTACATATGTCCCTTATAAACAAGATGGAAGGAAGTAACACGCTGTACTAGGTACTTTACTTGTTTTTTGATCTGTTATTCAATTACTGCTATTTGGAGTAGGTTATATTGTCCTCCCTTTATAGATAAGGACATTTGCATTTCAGACACTTTAACTTACCCAGAGTCAGTAACTGAAGAGCAGGGCTTTCAATTGAGTGAGTGATTTGAGAATCAGACAGACATACTTTCCCATTTATACATGATCCTTTTAGAGATGTTTGAGCTGAGCCTGAAGGATTGGATAGATTTGAACAGGTGGTAATGGAAATAGGATATTCGGGAATAGGATAAGAGGAGAGCTAGGGAAAGCACAGGCTGACACGAAGTGCAGGGACTGGTTAGTTTAGCTAAATCATGAGGTGTAAGAAAGATGTGGTGCTTAAAGCAAGCTGAATCTTTGCATGACGAAGAATTTGGAACTTTTTAACGTAAGTGGTGAGGGAGTCACGGAAGGATGTATGGTATACTGTTGTTATTTTTCTGTTACATAAAATAAGGCATGTTCTTTGTGGAGATGTAGAAAACACAGGAAAAAGTACAAAATAAGAAATAAATTGCCCATGATCCTCATATGCAAACATAACTACTATTACCACTTTGGAATATATCCTTTGATACACTCCAAAGGAGTTTCTCCCCCTCCTTTATGTTTTGTTTGTTTGAGATTTTTATTTATTTATTTATTTGAAAGAGAGAGAGATCACAAGTAGGCAGAGAGGCAGGCGGGCGGGGGCGGGTGGGAGCAGGCTCTCCTCTGAGCAGAGAGCTGGATGCGGGGCTTGACCCCAGGACCTGAGATCATGCCCTGAGCGGAAGGCAGAGGCTTAACCCACTGAGCCACCCAGGCGCCCCATGTTTTTGTATGTTGTGTAGATGGAAAGGGAGGATATGTCTTCTTTACATATTTGTATATTTTATAATATTAGTATTATGCAATGTATACCATTTTGTAATCCGTGTTTTTTAAATATTTTATTTATTAGAGAGAGTGTCAGCGAGCGAGCAAGAGAGCGCAAGCAAGCATGAGCAGGGGGGAAGGGGCAGAGGGAGAAGCAGATTCCCAGCCGAGCAGGGAGCCTAATGCAGGGCTTGATTCCAGGACCCAGGGATCATGACCTGAGTCATGGGGAGACGCTTAACCGACTGAGCCACCCAGGCGCCCCTGTAGCCTGTGTTTTAAGTCTAATATATCATGAACATTTTTCTGTGTCATCCAGGTATTAGGAAAATTAAATTACCAGCAGTGTATAGGATAAATTTGGAGAGCCCAAAAATAGGGAGATCATTCACAAGACTACGGGAGTAGTTCAGACTCCCTGGTAGTGAAGGCTTGGACTAGGGTGGGGTCAGTGAGCCCGAGAAAAATTGCCGAAGCAGGTGCAGTGCATTCAGCAGTTGTTGGGATAGGGCGTGTTCAGAGATGAAACCGGGCTTTCCCACCTGGAGGGCTGGCGTGTGTCATTAGCAGAAATAAGGGAGAGGGGCACCAGGGTGGCTCAGTTCGCTAAGCGTCTGCTTTCAGCTCAGGTCACGATCCTGGAGTCCCAGGATCGAGCCCCACACTGGGCTCCCTGCTCCGAGGGGAGTCTGTGTCTCCCACTGCTCCTCATCTGCTCAAGCTTTCACTCTCTCCCTCTTGCTCAAGTAAATAAATAAACTCTTTTTTTTTTTAAATGGTGGTTTGTTTATTTATTTATTTATTTATTTAAAGATTCTGTTTATTTATTTGACAGAGAGATCACAGGTAGGCAGAGAGGCAGGCAGAGAGAGAGATGGGGAAGCAGGCTCCCTGCCGAGCAGAGAGCCCGATGTGGGGCTCGATCCGAGGACCCTGGGATCATGACCCAGGCCGAAGGCAGAGGCCTCAACCCACTGAGCCATCCAGGCGCCGCAGTAAATAAACTCTTAAAAAAAAAAGAAGAAGAAGAAAGAAAAAAAGAGTCTGCCTTCGGCTCAGGCTGTGATCCCCGGGGTCCTGGGATTGAGTCCCACATTGGGCTCCCTGCTCCACAGGGAGCCTGCTTCTCCCTCTGCCTTTCTCTGTTTCTGTCTCTCTTGTATGAATAAATAAAATCTTTCCAAAAAATGAAAGAAAGAAAAAAGGGAGACTAGAAAAGGAACAGTTTAAAATGGGGTAAAAGATGATCAGTTCAGCTTTAAATGACCTGAATTTAAGGTATCCATAGGACATTTAAGTGGGAATGTTCTGTACTAAAAGCTATTTATTGACAATCTGTTATATACTGGATATTGTCCTAAGTCCTTGATGTAACTAACTAATCTTCACAATATCCTACGAGACAGATATTATCTTCATGTTATTTTTTTTTAAAGATTTTATTTATTTATTTGACAGAGATCACAAGTAGGCAGAGAGGCAGGCAGAGAGAAAAGGGAGGAAGCAGGCTTCCTGCCGAGCAGAGAGCCCAATTCGGGGCTCCATCCCAGGACCCTGAGATCACGACCGGAGCCGAAGGCAGAGGCTTAACCCACTGAGCCACCCAGGCGCCCCATGTTATTTTTTTTTTTAAAGATTTTATTTATTTATTTAACAGAGAGAGATATCACAAGTAGAGCAGCAGGCAGAGAGAGAGGGGGAAGCAGGCTCCCCTCTGAGCAGAGAGCCCCATGCAGGGCTCGATCCCAGGACCCTGAGACCATGACCTGAGCCGAAGGCGGAGGCTTAACCCACTGAGCCACCCAGGCACCCCTGTCTTCATGTTATTGGTGAAGAAACAGATTTGAAAAAGAGATAACTTGCTCATGGTTAGATTGTGAAGCCATTTCTGGCCAACTTCAGGGCTCCTTCTTCTAACATTTAAGTATGGGTCTAGAATTTCTGAGAAGGCCTGAGTTTGCAGGCAGTAGAATAAAGGCAATTGTTGAAGCCATAGAAGTAGCTAAGATACCAATTGAAATGGTCTAGGTCATAAAGAAAGTACTATGAAAAGAATCTTAGATCCTGTCTCCATGGTGGGGATGAGAAGAACAACTTCAGAAAGAGGAAGGGAGTGGTTTTTTTTGTTTTTGTTTTTTTTGAAGATTTTATTTATTTATCAGAGAGAGAGTGCGTGCACACAAGCAGGCAGAATGGCAGGCAGAGGCGGAGAGAGAAGCAGGCCACCCGCCGAGCTAGGAGCCGGATTCGGGACTCTATCCCAGAAGCCTGGGATCACGAACTGAGCGGAAGGCAGCGGCTCAACCGACTGAGCCACACAGGCATCCCAGGAAAGGAGTGTTAAGAGAGGTAGGAGAGCCAAAGAACAGAAGGGTCCCGGAAGCTAAAAGAGAGAAGAGAACCTTCCTTGTATTGGGCACTGGACATGTTCCCTCCGTTTAGTTCTCCTTGTTACCCTGAGGCAGTGGTTCTCAGCCTGCTCTGACTTCACCCCAGGAGAAGTGTGATAATGCTTGGAGACGTCTTTTGTTGTCACAAGTAGGAGCTGCTTCTGGCTTTCAGTGGGTAGAAGCAGAGAGCTTGCTAAATCTGCATTGCTCAGGAGAGCCCCCCATAAGAAAGTATTCTCCTGGGGCACCTGGGTGGCTCAGTGGGTTAAAGCCTCTGCCTTCGGCTCAGGTCATGGTCTCAGGGTCCTGGGATAGAGCCCCCACATCGGGCTCTCTGCTCAGCAGGGAGCCTGCTTCCTCCTCTCTGTCTGCCTCCCTCTCTGCCTACTTGTGATCTCTGTCAAATAAGTAAATAAAAATCTTTAAAAAAAAAATTAAAAAAAAAAAAGAAAGAAAGTATTCTCCTGCTCAGAATATCAATATTGCTGATGTTTAGAAACCCTTCCCGCATGGTATAGGAGATCTATTTTATAAGTGAGGAAACCAAGAGAAAAGTTAGTAACTGGCCAAACAACAAGGGGAACTAGGATATGAACCCATGTCGGACCCAAGTCTGGGCTGTTTCCACCTGCTGTGTTGCTCCTTAAAGGAAGAGAGTAGAGGGTGCCTGGGTGGCTCAGTGGGTTAAGCCTCTGCCTTTGACTCAGGTCATGATCTCAGGGTCCTGGGATCGAGCCCCGCATCGGGCTCTCTGCTTGGCAGGGAGCCTGCTTCCTCCTCTCTCTCTCTGCCTGCCTCTCTGCCTACTTGTGATCTCTGTCGAATAAATAAAATCTTTAAAAAAAAAAGAGTAGAGAAGCAGAGTGAAAATTGAGAAGAAAATTGTTGAATATGGTAAGAGGCCATTTGTGATTTTTGAGAGGATAGTTTAATAAGTAACAATAGTTTAGTAGCTAGTGATAGAGAGAAGGCATTTTGGGAGTTGGGTTGGGAGTGAATGGGAGGTGAGGAAAGGAGGCAGTGAGTACGGAATAGTCCTAAAAGAAGAAGATGAGGAGAAGGGCTGAGAACCATTATCTGTTGGGGTATTAAGGCCAAGGATGTTTCTTTTTTTAAAAAAGATTTTATTTTATTTATTTGATTAGAGAGAGAGAGCGTGTGTGAGTACACACAAGCACATACAGAGCGAGAGGGACAGGCAGACTCCCAGCTGATCAGGGAGCCTGATGACGTGGGGCTTGATCCCAGGACTCCAAGTTCATGACCTGAGCCAAAGGGAGACTCTGAACTGAGCCACCCAGGAGCCTCTGGTCAAAGACATTTTCTTCATAGTTGAGTATGTTTGTCAGGAAAGGGGGCACTGAACTGAAAAGAGGTTATTTAGTGAGTGACACCCCAGAAAATGCTTTAACAGATGAATCTAGTCATAATTCTTGACCTGTTGTTCTGTTCTTCACTGAACCCACTAAGAGTAAACATCATGTAGGTAAGCAGGCCAAAGGACATTTTGGAGGTAAAGCTAATGATTACAGATTTTTCCTGAAGTTACCAACACTATACGGTATTGATTAAATAAAACCAAAAAAAAAAAAAAAAGGAAAGAAAAAGGAAAATAAATGAAAATAAATGACTTTTTTTTTTTCTTTAAGATTTTATTTATTTATTTATGAGAGAGAGAGAGAGAGAGAGAGAGAGAGAAAGCATGAGCAGGGGTAGGGCAAAGGGAGTGGGAGAAACAGACTCCCCACTGAGCACAGCACCTGCTGGGTCCCGAGGTTCATGACCTGAGCTGAAGTCAACCACTTAACCGACTGAGCCATCCAGGCGCCCTCGATATATTTTTTAAAGATTTTCTTTTTTAAGTAATCTCTACATCCAGGACTGGAACTCACAACCCTGAGATCAAGAGTGTTAAGCTCTTCTGACTGAGCTGGCCAGTGCCCACCCCGCCCCCCCCACCCCCCACCCAGTTTGACCTTAATGAGAGGTGATAATATGACAAGCTGGTAAAAATACACCAGTAGAAAATGGATTCTTAGAGTTCAACAAACCTGGGTGGAAAGTACTGGTTCACTGTGTTGTTTTCTTACCCACACCCCACCAGCCTCGGTCTGCTGATCTATAAACTGAAGTATATGTCTTATAATGTGTTTTTATTTTAGAATTAAGTGAGATAAAGAGTAGCAGAGTGCTTGGCAGATAGTAGTGTTCTTTCACTTACAAACTGTGGGAGGAAGGTATATTACTGTAGGACCGTGGAAAAAATAGGTATTTAAAAAGAGGTTGTATTTGCATATTTAAAATTTCAAAAAAGGTTAACAGTAAAGATTAGAAGGCAGGCTGCATGGTTGAAAATTAGGAACACGGGGCGCCTGGGTGGCTCAGTGGGTTAAGCCTCTGCCTTCAGCTCAGGTCACGATCCCAGGGTCCTGGGATTGAGCCCCACATTGGGCTCTCTGCTTGGCGGGGAGCCTGCTTCCCCCTCTCTCTCTGCCTGCCTCTCTGCCTACTTGTGATCTCTGTCTGTCAAATAAATAAATAAAATCTTTAAAAAAAAAAAAAAGAAAAGAAAGAAAATTAGGAACACAAGAGAATTGGAAAAATTTTCTACCAAAAAAATTTAAGGGGGCACGTGGGTGGCTCAGTTGGTTAAGCATCTGCCTTTGGCTCAGGTTGTGATCCCGGGGTCCTGGGATAAAGTCCCGTGTTGGGCTCCCTGCTCAGCGGGGAGTCTGCTTCTCCCTCTGCCCTCCACCTCCTCTTGTGCTGTCTCTCACTCTCTCTCTCTCAAATAAGTAAATAAAATCTTTAAACAAAAATTTAAGGAATTGATATGCTTTATTTTATTTTTAGTTTTTTTTTCTTTTTTTTTTTTTAAGTATTGTATTTATTTGAGAGAGAGCATGAGAGGGGAAGGGTCAGAGGGAGAAGCAGGCTCCTTGATGAGCAGGGAGCCTGATATTTTTAATTTTTTAAAAGATTTTATTTATTTGACAGAGAATGAGAGAACACAAGTAGGGGTAGAGAGAGGAGCAGGCTCCCCGCTAAGCAGAGCGCCCTATGCGGGTCTCGAAGCAGGACTCGATCCCAAGACCCTGGGATCATAACCTGAGCTGAAGGCAGACACGTAACCTCCTGAGCCACCCCCGTGCCCTAATAAGCTTTTATTATTATTATTATTATTATTATATATTTTTTTAGAGAGTGGGTCCCACATACACTCGAGTGAGGAGGAGGGGCAGAGGGAGTGGGGGAGAGAACCCTAAGCAGGCTCCACACTCAGCACAGAACTGACATGGGGCTTCATCTTACGACCCTGAGATCATGACCTGGGCCCAGATCAGGAAGCAGACGCTTAACTGACTGAACATCCAGACATGATACGCATTTATATGTGAGCACATGGAAGGGGTTAACATATGGGATGTGTTAACTAATTTCATTTTGGTAATCATTTCACAGTATGTACACAAATCATAATCTTGTATACCTTAAACTTACACAATGTCATATGGCAATTATATCTCAATAAAGCTCTGGGGATAAAAAAGAAAACCATGTCCTGTATAAAATTGTTTGTACATTGTACATTCCAATGATGAGAATGTGAAAAGCTCTCTATAGTTACCAGGATTGAAGGTTTTTTTTTTTTTTTTTTTTGAATTGAATAAACAGCTGGTATTTTAATTTAAATGGATTCTTTCTCAGTAGGGAGGTTTACATGTGAGATGATGAGTTTAGTAGGGCAGAGAGAATCAGCAGTAACCTGGTCATCCCTGATTATTGCAGACAACTTTAGGAGAACAGGAATAAGGGAAAGAGAAGGAAATTTAATTCTAGCCCTAGGGGAGAAGACCATTAGAAAAGTTGTATTTGGGGGCGCTTGGGTGGCTCAGTGGGTTAAGCCTCTGCCTTCGGCTCAGGTCATGATCTCAGGGTCCTGGGATTGAGCCCCGCATCGGGCTCTCTGCTCAGCAGGGAGCCTGCTTCCCCCTTTCTCTCTGCCTGCTGCTCTGCCTACTTGTGATCTCTCTCTCTGTGTCAAATAAATAAATAAAGTCTTAAGAAAAGAAAAGTTGTATTTTAACAGGAAGAATGTGGGGCTGCATCACAGCCTCTGTCTTCATTATGTGGCAGAGCCCGGAGATGGCACGTTAATACCAGTTTATTTGGCTCTAATTTCCAGTTAGGTTACAGTCAGCTGCTAAGAGATTTCATTTTCTTTAAGGGCAGCAGTGGCTGAAATTTTCCATAGTAACTGTGGATAACTCATACATTTAAATAGATTTATTCTAGTTTGACATTTGAGTACAGGTTCATAAACTGGACCAGGAGGAAATAGGGGTTGTTAATTAGCAAGAATGTTTGAAGAAAAATTGGAATTAAAAAAAAAATCTCTCTTTTGCCTTTAGTTAGGTTAAATTGGTGGTTGAGAAGTAGATTCTTACTAATTTTTTTTTTTAAGATTTTGTTTATTTATTTGACAGACAGAAATCACAAGTAGACAGAGAGGCAAGCAGAGAGAGAGGGGGAAGCAGGCTCCCTGCGGAGAAGAGAGCCCGATGCGGGGCTCGGTCCCAGGACCCCGGGATCATGACCCGAGCCGAAGGCAGAGGCTCACCCCACTGAGCCGCCCAGGTGCCCCAATTCTTATTAATTATTAAGGAAAATAAGTTCAGGCCTCAGAAATCTTAGACTCTTCCCTGATTTCATTGGTGTATTTAACAACATTCATCCAGGAGAGTGGGTCATCAGGGTGCTAGGGGAGCATCTAGAATCTGGTTTAGTTATGGAATTTTCATAGGTGAAATTATTTTGATTTGTAACACTGACAGCGGGGAAAAAGCTAACTATAAATGGAATAGTTTGGTATAGGCAGTGGAGGCGAAGGGAGAGAGGCTTGTAGAGGATTTAGATTTTCAAGGCATCTGTTGGAACGAGTGGACGGAGTGGAGGGAGATGGACAGGTGGGGGCCGGGAGAAGGCAGCTCGCCACTCGAGTGGCAGGGTCCTCGTCAGACCCGTTCCTTGGCTTTTTGAGCAGTAGAAGGATGTCGGGGGGTGGCCATTAGGACCTTACTAGCTGTAGATGAGCCTTGCAGAGAAAGCTAGAGATAGAAGATCCTAGTGAGGTTCAGGTGGTTGGTCCTTAGTGGTGGTGAGACTGGACGTGATGTGTGGGAGAGCAAGCTCCGGCTGCCGTGCGGGTGGGTGGGCTCACTGCTCTTGGCAGAGCGGGAGGGGCTGGAGCGGGGGCCGTGATAGTAGCGAATGTACTTTACTGCGTACAGAGTCCTTTCATACTCGCTGGTTCACAGGCTATGACAGCTCAGTAGAGTAGGTCCCGTGTGCGTTTCACATGTGGGAACTAAGGCTCAGAGCGGGTAACCCCGCGGTTCTCAGTTCTGGCTGCACATTACAATTATGTGGGAGAGCTTTTTGTTTTTTGTTTTTTGTTTTTTACATCTTTTTTTTTTTTAAGATTTTATTTATTTATTTATTTGACAGAGAGAGATCACAAGTAGGCAGAGAGCAGAGAGCCCGATGCGGGGCTTGATCCCAGGACCCTGGGATCATGACCTGAGCCGAAGGCAGAGGCTTTAACCCACTGAGCTACCCAGGCGCCCCTGTGGGAGAGCTTTTAAAATACTGAGGTCTGGGGCATCTGGGTGGCTCAGGGTTAAGTGTCCCACTCCTTACACTCTTGGTTTCGGCTTAGGTCAGGATCTCAGGATCATGGGATGGAGCCCCAGCCTCCAGGCTCAGTGCAGTCAGCTTGGGATTCTCTCTTTCCCTCTGCCCCGCTCCTGCATGCATGTGGCAATCTCTCTCTCTTTCTCTAAAAATAGTAAATAAAATTAAAAAAAAAAAAAAGAAAAATCCTGAGGCCTGGGCCTCACCCAGTGATTGTGTAAATGTCCTGAGGCGCCACTCTTCCCACTTTTCACTCCCCTGGGGATTCTGACGTGTAGCCAGGGTTGAGAGCCATACGGTTGAATGTCTGAGGCCATAGGGCTGGTATGTGGCAGAGACAGAACCCGAAACCTGGTCTTCTGTCTCCCGGCCCCAGGTTTTCCTTTTCTTCTTTCCCCTCCCATTCCACCCACCCCCATAATTTTCTGCCCTCATTACATTTTCTGCCTTTCGTGTGATGTTCTCTCCAAACAGCCCTCAGCGCCCTGTACTGAAAGTCATGGGGATGGTGATAGTGGTGCCCCGGTCAGGTTTTCACGCCGTTTTAATTCCCTGCTCCGTTTCTGGGGAGCCAGGGGCTGGCAGGGATTATTCCTCTGGCTTTTACATATGCGACTTCCTGCGCCTCTCCTGCACCCCCTTTCTCCCCGTTTCTCCGTCCTGCAGGCTTCAGGGAAGGCAGTGCGTCTCCACGAACCCGCGTTAGTTAGGGTTTCTAGGCTACAGAAACAGATTCTGGCCAACTTTTTGGATTTCTTTTTAAGCAGTATTTCGGAAGGCTAGTGGGTCTTTCAGAGAATTGAACACAATGAAAAGAGAGGTTCAAGAACTGGGTCACACCGAGTTCAAGAACTAGGGCAGCTTTGGGGATTTCAGGAGGAGGGACGGAGGATCATCTGTGTGCGACTGTTGTCTTCGCTCCCGCTGTCTTCCGGACCTGTTTGTCTCTCCCCCATCAGTTCCTGTACAGAAGCTCTGGTATAGGACAGGTCGCCATCCCCCATGGCCAGGGAGCATGGGTCCTGTGACCAGTAGCCCCACAAGCAGCCCCCTGAGCTCAGGAAGGGCAGTTCCCCTGGGCAGACCCGAACGAGGGTTATGACAAGAGTTCCTCGCTACAGAGCCTTTGGTCACGGCCTTCTCTCCCTGCAAGTCCGAGCTCCTGGGGGAGCTCTCCTCCCCCTCGCCGCCCCCCCATCTGTAGCACCTGCGCCTGTCCCTCACCAGCCTGTCCCTCACCACCCGGAAGGAAGCTGCAGGAGGGGCGGGCAAGTTCCCAGTCGCAGTGGGCGCTCCGGAAGCGTTGAGTGAGTGGAATTCAGACAGACTAACGGCAGGAATCACAGACTTGGATTCTACCTCTTTTCCGAGGTGGTGTCCAGAGCCTCCCTTCTGTGTGATGCTGGAGCCTCTGCCATGTCCAGCGTCTCCCCTCTCACTTCACTTTCTCCTCTTCTAAGGTGATCGCTGGCTTCAACCGCCTTCGGCAGGAGCAGCGGGGGCTGGCGTCCAAAGCCGCCGAGCTGGAGATGGAGTTGAACGAGCACAGGTGAGGAGGTGGGGGAGCAGCCAGCGACCGGAGAGTGGGCCGGCGCTTGTGCGGGGTGGTCGCTGCGGGCTGGGCCCACTGCTCAGAGCCGCCCGCCCTCCCCTCCCCGCAGCCTGGTGATCGACACCCTGAAGGAGGTGGATGAGGCCCGCAAGTGCTACCGCATGGTGGGAGGCGTGCTGGTGGAGCGGACGGTCAAAGAGGTGCTGCCGGCCCTGGAGAACAACAAGGAGCAGGTGAGCGGGGCCGCCCGAGGGGCGCGGGAGGGGAGCCGGGTGCAGGCGAGCAGGTGGGAGCCCCTGTTGAGGATGGCGTAAGGAGCCTGTCAGCCTGTGCTTCTTAGGGTGCCTTAAGTCTAGACTCAGACGGGAGTAGATGCGGGCTGCCAGCCTCTCGCCCTGCGCCCTGGGACCTGGCTGAACTGGGGGAGAGGTCGAGGCGAGAGCCGTGTTTCTCCCAGTGTAGTCCGTGGATGCCTGCGTCCGGGTCATCTGGACGACAGTCTAAAATGCAGCTTCCGGGGGCGCCTGGCTCAGTGGGTTAAAGCCTCTGCCTTCAGCTCAGGTCATGATCCCAGGGTCCTGGGCTGGAGCTGCGAATCGGCCTCTCTGGGGATCAGGGAGCCTGCTTCCCCACCCCCTCTGCCCGACACTCTGCCTACTTGCGATCTGTCAAATAAATAAATAAATAAATAAAATCTTAAAAAAAATAAATGCAACTTCCTGGGGCACCTGGGTTGCTCAGTTGGTTAAGCAACTGCCTTCGGCTCAGGTCATGATTCTGGAGTCCTGGGATGGAGTTACG
Organism: Martes martes; assembly: GCF_963455335.1. NCBI lineage: Eukaryota > Metazoa > Chordata > Mammalia > Carnivora > Mustelidae > Martes > Martes martes. Next base: position 5,555,866 of record NC_137903.1, on the reverse strand, counting down.
CATCGGGCTCCAGCTCCGTGGGGCTTCTCATGGGGCTTCTGCCTCTGACTTTCTCACTTCTCGTGCTTTCTCTCTTTCTCTCTCTCAAATAAATAAATTAAAATCTTTTAAAAAAATAAATGATATTTTTATATCATTTCTGGACCCACTGATTCAGGACAGTTGGAGGTGGGGCCTGTGGAGTGGCTTTTTTTTTTTTTTTTTTTTTTTAAAGTAATCTCTGTGCCCAGTGTGGGGCTTGAACCCACAACCCTGAGATCAGGAGTCTTATGCTTTACCAACGAGCCAGCCAGGTGCCCCGTGGAGTGGCATTTTAAAAACAGACAGCCCAAGTGGTTCTTACATACATTAAAGTTTATAAATCACTTTTGATTTTTTGAGAGAGGCAGACTTTCAGGGTCTGGGCTCTCCTGTCAATATTGGTGAGGCCGGAGGTATTATCCTTCCGTCAGTCCCCAGCCACAGTCCATCCCAGCCAGGGGAAGGGAGTGCTGGAATCCTATTCATGTAATCCCTGTCGCTTGCCCTCTAGATACAGAAGATCATTGAGGCACTCACACAGCAGCTTCAGGCAAAGGGAAGAGAATTAAATGAATTCCGGGAAAAGCACAACATTCGTCTGGTGGGGGAAGATGAGAAGCCGGCAGCCAAGGAGAGCTCGGAAGGGGCCGGGGCTAAGTCCAGCTCAGCCGGAGTGTTGGTCTCCTAGGGACCAAGGCCTTTGCATTTTTTTCTACCCTGACTCCCACTTCTCCTAATTTCTCTTTATTGTTATTATTATTATTTTCTCTGCTATTGTAATATTTTTTTGTTAATTAAATGTTTTGGTCAGAATGCTCAGCTCTAGCCTGAAGCTTTCTCCCAGTATTAGGGGTGGGATTTGCATGAGGCATGGAAAGCCTAGGACTTGTGGAGTTTGAGTCCATCAGGCTCAAGGCTCACGATAGGAGAAGAGGTCCCATATTTTATCCTTTCCCTTGCAAATAAAGATGTGGCTGCTTGTTGACTGCCCTCCCCACACAAAGACTCACAGACAAATGTTGACTCTCAGATTGAAATTTAATAAGCATTTGAAGTGAGGCAGATAGCTTTGGGGATGATGCTTTATGAGTTTGCAACAAAACAGAGGCTTGTGTCTTGGCACTGCTCTTTAGATAAATAGGTCCAGGACGCAAACCTGTGGCCTCGGTGTCCTGCCGTCCTCACCGAAACCCCCAACCAGGTAAAGCTGATCATTCCAAAGGCAGGTCCGATGGCCCACACGTTTCAGCCCGGGGTCTGCACTGGGGAAGTGGAACCACAGAGAAGGGGACTTGCCTGTTGGGTAAGAAAGTGCTCATTGAAGTGGCAGCATTTTGGCACCCTAGGGCTTCTGCTCCTCACAAGACCCAAGGTTTGCCTGTTTTTTCCCTCCTCACTTGATTGTGGGCCTCCTCCCAGTTTAATATGCTGTGTATTCCTTTATCTTGCTGATTAATTTTTGCTCCTCCCTACCCCACCCATACTTTCTGCGCCTGCAGGTTCTCTCTCTCCCACCTCCCCACATTCTGCGCTCCCCCACCAGCGCCCCTCACGGGTATCGTAGACGTAGAGGTCATTGCAGATGGTGTCTCTGGCTCTAGTCAGAGTTTCTCCACCAAATAGCACAGCGAAGGGCCCCACCACAGAGCATGAGTGATGCCGCAGTCCCCGGGGCCCCTGCCGGGAGCCCCGCCCGGTGCTCACAAGCCTGGCAAGCTGTTCCATCAAACGGGGGGCTGCAGGTGGTTCCTCCTTCGGGGAGAAAGAAGGGGTTGGCTGGAGGGATTGGGGCCTCGCCATTTTAGCCCCATCCACCCTCAGCAAGATGGGAGCAGATACTACCTTAATTTTTCCCGGACCCCAGTGCCCAGCTACTTCTGGTTCCGCGGAGTTGCAGCCCCCAAAGAGCAGCAGCTGGTGAGCTGGGGGGTGCCCCGAGGTCGGGAGCAGGGCGGCGCAGTGACCCGAGCGGGAGGCCGTGTGGCAGCCCTCTTCCTTATAGCTGTGGGTGTGCAGAAGTTCGGGCCTGAGTTGGGTTGTCCGGAAGAGAGGAGGGCTGTCCTGCCTGTTCCCTGGCCTCTTTGGCGGCAAGCGCGGAAAGGAGGCCGGGACGCAGCTGTGGGCAGAGGAGAGGAAGGGACACCCGGAGGGAGCGCGCTCAGCTCTCCCCGTCAGGGTGGATGCGGGGGAGAGGAGGGTCAGGATGCGGAGAGGGTGCCCGCGCTTCCGCCGAGCCTTCGCTTTTCTAGAGCAGAGATGCAGGGCGGGTGACACGTTTGGGGCAGGGTGGGCCGTACCAGTAGGTGCGAGCGCCGGGGTCCAGCCTCAGCGTGTAGATGCTTCCGTAGCGGCGCTGAGTGCGGGTCCCGCCCTCCCGGCCCGCCACCCGCAGCTCTCGGTCCGAGACGCGGGTGCAGGTGTGGCTGCTGAGGCCGGCGGGGGGCCGGCTGCCGGGGGCCGCGCTCCACGCCTCCCACACTCCGCGCTCCGTGTCCAGGGCGGCCACCGTGGCCAGGCGGCGCGCCCCGTCCCAGCCGCCCACCACGCAGAGCCAGCGGCCGCCCACGGGCGCCGCGTCGTGGTGGCTGCGCCGCGGGCCGCCCCGGGCGCCCAGCTGCACGGCCTGTCCCGCGGCCGGGTCGAAGACCACCGTGTCGCCGCTCGGCTCTGTCGCCCCCCCGCCCGGGAGGCCCCCCACCACGTAGAAGCGGCCCTGCAGCTCAGTGCACGAGTGGAAGGCTCTCGCCAGCAGCGCGTCCCAAGCCACCGGCCGCCAGGTCCAGCCCGCGCTCCCCGGGGGCCCCGCCAGCGCCATGCCGCCCCCACCCCCCACCCCGGGAGCCGCCGGGGTCCCTGGCTCCCCGCCCCCCCGTGGTCGCCCAGCAACCGCCGCCGCACCGGCAGCGCGACCGCTGCAAAGTGAAGGTCGCAAAGCACGGGTTACCGTGGAGACCGGAGACCTGGGTAGCTGCGGGAGGGCGCCGGCCGCTCGGCGAGGTGCGGGACAATCCTGGAAAACTGTCAGCTGCCGGCGGTCGGAGCGCGGCCGGGTCCCCAGCGGGACTGCTGCGTCAGCAGAGCCGCGAGCTGATCTGAGGTGCAGGCGGGGCTCTGCAGGGGCAGGAGGGACACCGGCTTCTGACCGCACCTGCGCTCGCCAGGGAGCAGGGCGAGCGCGAGGCCGCGGACGGCCGGGCGCTGGCCTGGGAGTCAGGAGACTTGGGTTCTGGTCCCAGCCGTGCGCCCGACTCTCAGGGTGAGTCTCTCGAGGCCGCCTCCGCTTTCTCACTTGTAACTGGGCCGTGGGCTGCGTGTCGCGGGGTCTCTCGGAAGCCGGTCCCTGCCCGCGCCGCCGCGGGAGCAGCCGCTCTGGCCGCTAGGGGGCGCCGGAGCCCGCCTCTCGGGGCGCGGCGTCACGTGCGCGGGGCGGGCTCGCGGGTGAGGGAAGACGCTCCGGCCTCGGAGAACTCTGACTCCTGCGTCCTGGGGAGAATCTTTCCTGATCTCCGCTCGCCTCTTAGGCCCACGCAACGCAAGGAGACTGAGGTGCGGTGGCATCTGGAACTGGAGATGAAGGGCGGGGGGGGGGGCAGACAGACCCCGCCCCTCCCCGGTGTCTCCCTCTAATTCCAGCAAGTCCCTGAGCCTCTCCCCAGCTCTGTCCCTCCAGGACTCAGTGAAGAACGGAGAGGCCCAGAGCCAAGCTGACTAATTTTGGCTGCAGACAGATTTCTCCTCCGCCGACCAGTGTGGGGCAGAAACAGAACGCGTGTCGCCAGCGCCGGGCTGCGGATGGGAGGGGTGGCTGCTACTTCTACCTTTGGTTTCTGCGCATCAACTCATCCCCCATCATGCCCCAGGATGGAGGCATCGAGAGTTTCCCGGGCTGCAGTGGGGCGGACATGGAATTCGGGGTCAGATGGCACAGGCCTGGGACCCCAGCTTCTGGCCCTCAGAGAAAACGGCATGGACAGAGTGTGGGCAGGAAGGGACGGAGAGACCGGAAGGTCACAATACCTGTTTCCCACCTGTCCCTGAAGCCGAGACCCCATAAGAGCTTTGAAAGTCTCTGCCCGTTCATTTCCAGATTTCCCGGGGTCTGCGGGGTCTAACAGAGGGTCCTCAGTTTTCCCAGATGGTGGTAACAAAATCTCTAAAAAAATCACCAACTTTTTTTTTTTTAAGTTTTATTTATTATTTGAGAGAGAGAGAGCACGAGGAGGGCAAGGGTCAGAGGGCAGGGGAGAGAGGCGGTCTGAAGCCGACTCTGCACCGAGGGCAGAGGCAGAGCCTGACACAGGCCTCCCTCTCATGACCTTCCGATCCTGACCTGAGCCAAAACCAGGAGTCAGACGCACGAAGCCACCCAGGTGCCTCCCAGATCCCCAACTTACCATGTCCCTGACTGAAATCTGAGAGCCAGCCAGCCTCCTAACAGCCCGACTGAAATCTGTCCCGCTCCTAGGATTTAGGCAACGAGTTGCCTGGGGGGTGGCCCTTGGTGGCTTATATGCCCATTTTGCCCCCAAAGCTTTTATTTTTTAAAGTAACCTCTATACCCAACCTGGGGCTCCAACCCACAACCCCAAGATCAGGAGTCACTGCTCCACTGACCGAGCGAGCCAGACGCCCGGGCTCAGACTCATTTTCTGCCTCTGCTGGGTAGAACAGGGCACTCCCCACCCCAGGGGCCTTTCCAGCGTCTCCCTCACAGCTTGCTGTTCCTCCTCCGGGCTTCCACTCTGACTCTGCGACCTCAGCCGTTCGCACGTCGCTCGCACATAGAGCCTGAACCTCACACGCTCTTTGGCTGCCCCTTCCCCGACCCCCCAGTCCCATCTAGTGTCTTAGAGGCCTTTATCCATGACAGAGACCCAGGGGATGAGCTGCCCGTCACTCCTCCCCCGCCTCCTATGGGAGGCAGAAAAGAACCCCGGGGAAAGAGAGAGGGAAGAACGCGACAAAAAAAAAGAAGTCAGGCTGCCTTTGCGGGACATCCACTTTACACCCAGAGCGGCATCTGGAGCGCTCGGCGTTGGCTCTGTCAGTGCTCCAGGAAGGAAGCGGCATTCGGAGAAAGTGAAGGGGAGACCTGACAGGGGACTGTGTGAGAACAGAAGGGCCCCTCCTTTTCTGGCCCTGCTTCCCCTGCTAATAACATCCAGGGACAGCCTCCGTGCAGGAGTGGGGGCTGGCGGCAGATCGTCCTCACAGGCTCCCCGTCCCGACAGGGTCCTCTGAGTTTGGCCTCCGGTGGCTGTTTCTGGTGGGCGAGGGGGCCTCCAGCCCAGCTTCCCAGTCTCCGACGTTGTCCCAGCCCCAGATCACCACCTGCTCGCCTCAGTCCTTCACAGAACTCTGACTCCGTTTTCTCCTTCCCTGAACCTCGCTCTGACCCTGGAGCCATCCCTGGTTCAGGGAGATGCTCTCCAGACTCCAACCCTTCTCTGCCTGTGTCGTTCCCCCAACCTCCCCTTCCTCCCTTGTCCTCTGACTTTCTAAGTTTTTCCCCAGCTCATTCTGGCCAGTGGACTGCCTGGACCCGTGCCTTCCTGGCCCTAATTCTGGCTCTTTGCTCTTGGTTCAGCCAGAATAAGGACGTGGATGAACAGAAGGACAGAGGAACGGCTAGGAAAAGAGATGACAAGAGGCCAGATCTTGGCTCGTCCGAGCTGAGATGCGAGCAGGAAGGAATGCGAGAGAAAGGTGGGCTGGGGGGCAGATGGGGTGAAGCGAAGGGGCAGTCGGGGAGGTTAGAGGACGATGGAGGGGGCTGAGAATGGGGAAAACTTGAATTGCTAAGGGACTTGGCGAATCTGAGTAGGTAAGTCACCGGGTCCACGTTGAGTGGTTGAAATTGAGAGCGGAAGAGGGAAGCAGGAGGAAGGGGCAGCAGTGGGCAAGGAGGCATTCAGAAATTTCTCTTGGGGCGCCTGGGTGGCTCAGTGGGTTAAAGCCTCTGCCTTCGGCTCAGGTCATGGTCCCAGGATCCTGGGATCGAGCCCCACATCGGGCTCTCTGCTCAGCAGGGAACCTGCTTCCTCCTCTCTCTCTGCCTACTTGTGATCTCTGTCTGTCAAATAAATAAATAAATAAATCTTTAAAAAAAAAAAAAAAAGAAATTTCTCTTTAGGTCTTCCTGGCTCTGTTTCAGACTTTGTCTCAGCTTCTTTGTCTCTTTGAATTACGCTCATCGTTCCTCCACGTCTGTCTCCTTCTCCCCCACTCCTTTCTTTCTCTTGGTGTCTGCTTGTAGCCCTGTGCCCTGAGATCTGTCTCTTGCCAGTTCTACTTTTGTGTTTCTCTCTCTGAGTCTGCCCTTCTCTCTCTCTCTCTCTCTCTCTCTCTCTGTCCTGCTTAACAGAGCCAACTGCCTGACTTTGCTTTGGAACCTTCCAGGAGTGGCCAGGCTTCTCCCCTTTGGCTGTGTTGTAGACTGTGGACTGTCCCTGGGCACAGTCCTAGGGTATGGGTTCCTGATGAGGACTGAGTGAGCTACAGTGTACAGGCCCTTTCCAGGGCGTAGGACTGAACCACAAGAGACCTTAGGGCAGGGAGGCCTGGGCCCAGGAGGGAAGCAGGCTGGCAGGGGGAGTTAGACCCGTCTTTGCTCCTCTACCCTTTCCTTCTGGTTCATGGACCCGTGCCTCCGGACCTGGCGGACTGTCACCGGAAGGGACTCTCTGTTTCTTGCTCGCTAGCCCTCCCTCTTTTTTTTTTTTTTTAACGCCTCTTCTAGAATTGAAGGTGAAATAGGCTCAGAAAGGCTTCAGGGTGATGCTGGAGGGCAGGGACTAGGGCTGTCTGCAAGGTGAGGCCTGTGGTGCCTCTTGGGCGTGCGGGGTAGCTCGGGAGGGGAGTCAGAGGCCTGCCCCTGCTTCGGCCGCAGACCTGGACGTCTCCCAACCTCGCTGTCTGCGGGGCTGCAAACAGGCGGGTTTGGGGCCCAGTCTCCGAGGGCAGTGGGAGTGAGGCCTTGGGGGTGTCTCGGGACTAGGAGAACGGGTCCCTGCTTCCTGGAGCCCCTGGGCCCCGCCCCTCTGCAGCGGCACCACGTCCTGACCTCTGAGCAGGCTGCAGGGGCGAGGGGGCCTGGTTCTTGAAGGGGAGAGCAGGACAGAGCCCGGCTTCATGAGACCGGCAGGCGGGCGTTCCCGGGCCACACGGAAGGAAGATACGCCAACACACTTCAAAAGAAAATCTGCCCTCAAATTGCGGGAGTCCCCGGTTCCTCCCCCATTCCACGGGTGTCGCCCTCCCCCTCCTGTCCTCTCAGCCTCGGCCCCTCTCCTCTCAGGTCTCCCCTCCAGGAACGCTTGCCTTTGCCCTCAGGGCCTTCCCCACTCTTGGAGAAGCTCCCAGCCCTTCCAGGCTCCCCACAGCCCTGGGCCTCCTGGACTCTGCAGCCGCCGTGCCGCCCGCACTGCCTGGTCCCAGGTTGAGGCTGGATTGTAGCGCCTGGGCAGGCTTGCTCCCCCCACCCCCCCAACCTCCCGGGGGGGCGGCTGAATCCGGAGTGACAGGAGCGCAGGCGGGTGGCCAGGAAGTGGCTCAGGCCGTCTGATTGGCAGAGACAGCAGACCCGCTGCATCCGAGCTGAACGTTTGGATGAGGGTTTGGGTGAGCGGGAGAAGCGCCAAAGGCCTGGAGCTTCCCAAAGGCGCCCCTGGCGTTGTGGGCTCTGCGAGCCGGCCGGCCCTTGGGGGCTGCCTCCGTGCTTCCCAGCAGGTGGGCTTCCCGGGAGGAGCCTGGCACCTTCGTGGTTGGGGTGGAGACTGGGAGAGCGCAGGGGGGCCCGGCTGGGGGGTCCTCACTAGAAGCCATCCTCTCACCAGGCTCCCAGGACCCTGCCTGCCTTGGCGCTTACTCCTCGCTGCCGTATCTCCTGCTGCTGCTGTCACCGCTGGGAAGACTCTGATTTCCATGAGGGCCCCCTCTCTTGTCCTAGACCCGCCATGACCTATTTCTGGAGCCTTCTAAAAGTGCCAGGCCATCCAGAGACCCAGGGTGAAAGAATAAAGGCATCTCCCTCTTACTCCAGGCCCCCACCCCTGAGTTCATGGTCACGTACTTGCAGGTGCCTGGGGAGCCCGTGGAGTGAGAGCAGGGAGGAGGGGATTCTGCACCCCGTCTCAGAAGGAACGGGACCCACACGTGCCTTTTGCTGAGCCGTGTCCCCCGGCGGGTCACTCCAGCTGTAGACCCCTTTAGGAACAAGCGACTCCAGCCCCCTGAGCTCCAGGGGAATTGGGAGGCAACCAGGAAGTGTGGCTGCCGAGAAGGAGTGGGGCCGGGGACTAGGCGTCACGGAGCCTGCAGCCTGGGGAGATAGGAACCGCGCAGCACGTGTCGGACGGAAGGTTCAGATGAAATCTCTTGGAAAACAGGATGCCACCGTCCTAACATGGGCACCGTGATGCGCCAGCCCCAGGGGGCAAACATGTTTTCCAGGGGAGGAAAAGCTGTCGGAACCTGTTCTCTGTATGGGGATCTCTGCGTGTGGGGGGCATCCTTGGAAGGAGAAGCAAGCTTTAAGCCTGAAACAGCCTTGGTCCTGGGGGACAGCATCAATTCCCATGTCAGCAATCTTCCACCACAATGTCGATCAGTGCCCCCAAAGCCTTTCTCTACAAACTGTAGAGACCAAGGCAATGAGCAGATCAGAGACGGCTTCCTATGACAGGGAGAAACAAAGCTAGATAGACATGGGTCACAGAACTTTTGTCCCCACTGGGGGGACACTCTGATTTATAATCCACTCTCCTCTCTCCCAAAGCCTGAGGGTCTCCCCCTGTCCCGCCCCCAAGCCTCTGACTCTTCTCTGATCTCACTGGAATAGGGCTATTACTCATTAAGGAGCTCTCTGATTTACTCCTACCCCAACGCATCCACCTGACCGCCCCCCAGCCCAGCCCTGCCCCCCGCCTTGACCAGATCCTCCCCACCCTCACTTGGCCTGACCCTCACTCTCACTCTTCTCGCCACCCCACCCCACCCGTCCTTGTCCCTCCCTGACTCACCTCCAAGTCCCACTGACACAAACAAAAAATTTCAGCACAACCCACTCCGACCGGTTTGGCTTAGGTGTGCAGCCTGCCACGGGGACAGAGATGAGTTGTAACCAGACGCCTGGACACATGCAGACTGTGAACGTCGGCTGTCGTGCTCACGGGAACAGCCCCAAGTGTGGACGCGGCAGGTGCACAGAGACACGAAGGGAACACAAGCCGGCGGGGTACAGCGTCCTATAGTTTGTTTCCCAGCTCTCCTCCCTGAGGGCTCCTCGAGGACAGGGACTGCATGTGAGGTGTCCCTGTCTCCTCCCTGGAGCTTGCCGCAAAGGGGTGCCCACTGAGTGTCTGTGGGTAAACTAAGGCAGGCAGGCACGGTGTTGCCGCCCAGATGGGTACACACGCTCAAGAAGCCGCCTGGGCTTGACTCACTCCCACTGGTCGGGCCCAGAATTCGGGTGGTCGTCAAGCACGAGGGGAATGGGGTTTCAATAAGGAAGAAAGAACAGAACCCAGGAAATCAGGCACTGGTCTAGAAGGTTTTCCCCAGCCAGGATTTCCTTCCAGCCCCCGCCCTGGAATCTGCCTTCCCCGAGGCCTCGTCCCAGAGGAGGTGAGGGCAGGCCTAAGTGTGAGGACCTGTTCCCCCAAGAGCACGGCTCTCGTGAGATGCACCAGGGCACAGGGCGAAGAGCGACTTGGGGATCGCTGGGTGAGGGGGGGCCAGACTCCTACCTCAAGCCAAGGCCAGGAGCGGCTGCCTGGCCTGACTGCCCTGGGGACATCCTGGCCTTGGCAAGTCCCACCTACCCTCAGTGCTCCATATGGCCAGAGCAGGGGTGAGTGACAGAGGGGCTCGCAGACTTCCTGGCCAGTGGCACCGTGGAGGGGTGGGGGTATCCTGAGAATGGGAAGGCAGGGGTGGTGGTGGATACAGGAGCAGGATGCCCACCCTGTGACCTCACTGCTCTCCCACACCCATGCCTCAGTTTCTCCTCCGGTTTCCTGGACCAGGAGGGGTGAATCCGTGGGAAGGAAAGGAGCTCCTCTGAAACCATGCGATAGGATCCAAGGTGTGATAATTATAATTATAAGACAGGATGCTCCCCCCTCCCATCCCCCCTGGCCCTGCTCCACCCCTGCCGCAGCGGATCTCAAAGCGGCATCGGGGTGAGGCTCTTCCTCGGGCACAGGCAGGGACCTGCGTCCTAAGGAGGGGAGGGGGTTTGCCAAGGTGGAGGCGGAGAGAAACTAGGGAGTTCGGGCATCTGGCCTGGCCCTCGAGGCCACCCTGACCTGCTGGAAATAGCCCTCGAAGAAGAGGTCACCAGCATGGCCACTGCCGGGGGCTGGATCTGGACCGGACCGGGGGTCACGGTCCAGAGGCGGGGTGCGAGTCCGGGTGATGGCCCAGGCTCAGGAGAGTCGGGATCTCCCCCTCACTGACCCTCCTGGACCACCCTTTCCATGCCGACATCCCTTCACTCACGGATTCATGCCTCCGACAAAAATGTGTTCAGTGCCCACTAAGTGCTGCGGGCTGACCTAGCAGGGGTGACGGAGATGAGGTCATTAAACAAGCCTGATGTTCCAGCAGCTCACAGACCCCGGCTCTGGTCCCGTCCCTGAAGCTTCACATATTTGCCGAGACCCTGGCACGCAGCAGGCTCCAATCCATGCTTCGTGAACCAAAGCTTACATTTAGTAAAGGAGATAAGATGTGCACAAATTATGGGGACACAAGCTATAATAAAGGGACTAGCAGAGACTGGGGAAGAACAGAGGGAAAAAGATTCATTTTGGGTGGGAGGAGCTGAGAAAGCTTCGTGGATGACGTGGCACTTGAGGTCCGCTTGGAAAGATGAATTTGATTTTGGCAGAGTTGGGGGTGTGGGCTGTGGGCTGTGGGAGACCGCTTACACGAGATGACCTTCCCTTATTGCTCTGGAGTCCTCCTTCCCACCTCCGGCCACGCAAAAGGGTCCCGCTCCCAAGCTTAACCTGTATTTTCTTTTCTCGTGTTTCACTCCGTATTTACCCGGTTTTCTTAACCCCAGTCTGCCCGTGAGCTTGTCCCTCTCCTTCACCCGGTTTTCAGGGGGGCTCAGAGCTGGCTCCCTTCCCCTGGCTATCCCAGACTGGCCAGGAGGGTTTTGTGTGACTTGGTGGTGGCGTTTGATGCTCGAGGTCTTACGAGTGTGAGTACATATATTTACAAGGATACGAGGACAGAGTATTTGAAATGAAGATTACCCTCACAAAGTCCAGACGTGCTCTCACTACATGACCGTGGGGTAAAAGGGCAAAATGAACCATGGAGAGTTATGCTGATGCACTTTTGGGACTCCTGGCCGGGGGACGGGGAGGTGCTGAAGCTGAGAGAGGGTCCCGTTAGGGAGGCCAGGAGGCAGGGGCTAATTTCTCCGTCAGTCCTTTGGCTTCTGCTATAGAATGTGGGATCGAGGAGGGCATCACCTAACTAAGCTCCTTCTCCGGGATCTTTGAACTAGATCCCTGTCTCAGGGATAGAGATGTCCGAGAAAACCGTGTTACTGTCGAAGCTGTATGTCCTCCAGCAAGCCTGGTCCCCTCTCTGGGCCTCTTTTCTCATCTGGAGAATGAGGTCTATGGGCCGGTACTGTACTTCTCAGTTCCGGTCTCCGATTCTCAGCATCAAGGCTGAACCCCTCCAGGAGATTGGGGAACTTGGCAAGGCCCTGGGGAGGCAGCAAGGCTGGCCGGGGTGTGGGATGCTTGGGTTCCTTTCCACCCACAAGGGCCTTGCCCCTGTTCGTCCTGGCCTAGTGCCTCCCTCTCTGAGCCACCCCGGGCCTTCTTCTACCGCTCCCAGCCCCCCACCCCCCCGCCGGGCACCTTGCCTCTCCCTTCTCAGCCCCTTCCATGCTGCTGGGTAAAGCCTGGAGCTGACGATGGGATCCCCCCTCCCTCCCCGCCAGGTCCTTCCCTCCTTCCCTCCCTCACTGGCGCCCATTAGCTAGCCCAGGCCGTGGGGGCGGTGGCTGCTGAGTCTCCGTGCCAGGCCCAACCCCCGGAGACGCACCTGTTCTGACCTGCTGAGCAGGTTCCCAGGTTTCTGCCATCGTTGTTGGCCACGGCGTGGGAAGCAGCTCTAGGGGAGCTCCGAGCTCCCGACCACGGCCTTTGGGGGGTAGCTCTAGCTGGGTGGGCACAGCAGGGCTGGACCCCAGAGGGACAGGCGGGTGTGTCCAGGCCTGAAGACGCCGTGATCTCCTGTCTCCCGGGTCGGTGCCCTCTCCAGCTCTAGAGCCGGCTCCCAGGGAGAACTCGGTGCAACTTCGGAAACACTGGGCAGCTCCGCCTTCCGACCGATGCCCCTGTCCCTGGGAGCCGAGATGTGGGGGCCCGAGGCCCTGCTGCTGCTGCTGCTGCTGGCGTCATTTACAGGTAGGACTTGCCTGAGCCATCAGGACCCCGGCCTCGGAGGCCGAGCCAGTACACCCTTACACACGCACACACATACACGCGCGCACACGTAAACATTCTCTTTCCTTTGACTCTGGACTGCCGAGCCGATCTGCCTCTCCCACCCCCACTTGCCCGTAGGGCCCCCCGCAGAGCCGGGGTCACTCTTCCCCCTCGTGCCCTCTTTCAGCCCCAGGCCATGTCGCTGTGTCTGGAGTCCCCGACCCCCTCTGCCACAGCCTCACCTGAGAACGAGACAGGGTGGCCCCGGGCATGTGGGCGGGGTGGGGGGAGCAGGTAGGGACCCTCTCACCCTAGGGCTTCCTGGAGGCTCCTTCGCCTGCCCCCCCAGGCTCCAAAACTGCTGACTGGTGCTGGGCTGACTCAGGGCTGAGCCGGTTTAGAATCATCAGAGGTAGGAAGCCTGATGCCCAGAGAGTAGACAGGGCGTTCCTTCCTTCTCCCTCTCCCTGATGTCCGAGAGTCCCGAGACCGGAGCACCTGTTGGGAGACACCTGGGGAGCTGGAAGCTCCTTCTCTCCGGCCCCCCTCTCTCCCTGGGCACACTGTTAATCGTCTGGGTGGTCAGGTGGGCGTGATACTTGGATGAGGGGGGGTCTAGGGTAGGGAACCTTCTAGATGGGGTGTGGCCTCCTTTTGTTTATTCCCTGTCCCCTTATTTCCTTGACTAGATGCCTTCTGTGACTCTTGCGTGATGCGTACGAGTTACCGGAATTTATAATCTTCAGAGAGGCGGAGAGAGGGAGAGAGTGTGTGTGTCTATGTCCGCGTGTGCACAGTGAGACCACAGTGGGATTCCGTAGGCGGCTTCCAGGGTAATGAGTGAATGAGGAATCTTTGTCCTCGAAGACAGAGCCCTGTCCGGATGGCCCCAGGCCCAGCTACAAGGGAATCTCATTGTTGAGCAGTGCCCTGCAGTGGTTCCCGTCTCTGTCCCCCGCTGAAGCTGGGGGGAGAATGAGGCACAGATGTGCAGGTGTGTGGGTGCCGCGCTTGCTCTGATCTTATAATGGGAGCGACGGGTCGTTGGCCAGCCTCCAATCACAGGATACTGAGCTCCAACCCTTGCCTCCCACCCCGTCTCAATTCCCATTTTCCAGACGACCCTCCTCACCTGCTCAGGCCCAGAGGGTGGGGTCCGGTCCCTGGGGCCAGGGAAATCGGCAGCCACTTTCCTGTGGGATTTACCCACCCCTGAATGATGGCATCATGGGGTCTCGGGACATGGAAGGGGCTGGACAGGCCCCCGCTATAACTGCCTCATTTTACAGACGGAAAAACTACCTAAGAGAGAAAGGTAGGCAAATGACGTCTTAAGATTACTATATGTTAGGGGCACCCAGGTGGCTCAGTCGGTTCAGCATCAGAATCTTGATTTCAGCTTAAGTCATGATTTCAGGGCTGTGAGATCAAGGCCTGTGTTGGGCTCAGCGCTGGGCTCGCACTGGGCATGGAGTCTGCTTAAGATTCTCTCTCTCCCCCTCCCTCCCTCCCCACCCACTGCTCACACACTCTCTTGTTCACGTGCCCTCAAGAAAAAAAAAAAAAAAAAGATGACCAGTGTTAGAAGTACAACCAAGGTGAGTGTCTTGGTCTCCCAGCCCCTTGCCCATTAAAGGCTCGTATGTCTGGGTGCATGCTGGGTGCAGCTGGGGTGCTAGCTGCTGGAGATGGAGTGGGGACCAAATGTGGTCCCCGCTTTTTTTTCTCCAGGACACAAAGCTGTTCTTGCTGAGAAACCCAGGGAAGGGGAAAGGAGACCTCCTGTAGTCAGGGCATCACCCTGACCTTGCTCGCTGCCTGATGGGCAGGGGCTATGGCTATGGGGACACCCTGGCCCCAGGCTGATCCCAGGGACCCGGTGCCCAGCCAGCCACCACTCTGCTGGGGCTGCTAGGACATGCACGGGGCTGGAGGGTACTCTGAAGCCTGGAGCTCAGATCCCAGCCTGGTGACCCCCTCCACCACCACCCCTATTCTGGCTCCTCTCTGTGTAACCCCCCCGGGAAGCAGGACTGTTTTTGTTTCTGAAAAAGCCTTGGACAGGAAGTCAGGATTCTTGTATTCTGGCCCCATTTCTGCTATGAATTTGCTAGGTGACCTTGGGCAGCCGAGAGTGTGGACTTCAGCAGACCAGGAGGAAGGACCTGATGATCTCCATGGACCTTCCAGCTCCGCGGGCCTATGGCTCTGTTACTGTCCAGCCCCTGACTGGGGCGGGGGGGCGGGGGCGGTCAGTGCTGGGTGCTGGAGGAAGTGGTCAGTCCAGCCGTGTGACAGCAGGGGAAAGGTCCTGGCCCATCTCTGGGGGGGGGGGGGGACCAAGAGGGACTATACCCTGGATGCTGCCTTCTGCCCCTGCCTGGCTGCAAATCAGTGCCCACCCTCCCCAACTCCTGGGCCATTAGAGCTCTGAGCCTCAGGGCCCTGCCCCACCCCTGACAGGGAGGCGCCTGACACCACAGCTCTTTGTCTCTCCTTAATGGGATGAGTTTCCGGGTGAGGTCCCCTCCCTTCTCCCTTCCCCATCTCCTGCCCCAAGGCCCAGGGGCCCAAATCTACAGGCCCCCCTCCACTAGATGCCTGTTCCTAGCTCTTTGTCTGGGCCCAACTGGGTCCTGTAGGACCAGAGGGTGAGGGCTTCCCTGAATTCTGTGGTCTGCCCTCCAAGGATTAGGATCAGTTTTCTACCCGAGGTTAGTTTCCTAGAAAGGGAGGGGCCCTATCCTTGCTTTTCTACTCCTGTTTACAGAGGGGGGCAGGCTGTGTCGGGCAGGAGGTACCCAAACTTAGGGAAGCCAGCAGGGGAGGCCGGCTTCCCCACCCAAGGTGGCAGAGACTAGGAGAATCCCACGGCAGCCCTGTGGCCCCAGTGACTTTGGTCCCACCCGAGTGTTTCAGGGGGGCTGGGCTAAGGGGCCCCCAGCTCCAGAGAAGGCAGAGGAGTTTGCCCCCAGCCCATGGTCCCAGCTTCCAGACCACAGCGTCGGGGCCCTGGAGCGCTGCAGGCTGAGGACGGCCACCGCGGGGAGCGGGCCTCGGGAGGGGAGGAGGCCCGGACTTTCTGGCCCCCACAACTTCCTCTGGGACTGACCAAAGCCTAGCCGAGCGAAGGGCTGGGAGTGGGGTGTGGAGCTGAGTCAGGAGGGAATGGTGGAGAGGAGGTGGGTCTGACACTGAATCTCACGCGAAGGTTGAAGGTCAAGTTTAGAACTGGGGGCCTGTGAAGGAGGCAGACTGGATCCGTCTTCCACGGGACTGAGAGCCTCTGGTCTCAGGAGCTTTTCCCCAAGTTCGCTGGGCACCCCCTCCCTGCTTGCCTTTAAGACTGGTTGAGTCCTGAGAGCTGGGTTGAGGGATGATGTGGGGTGAGGCAGAGGTAGCCCCCACTTTGGGGGGGTGGCAGGATTTCGGGGTGGGGGACGGCTAGGATCTCAGGAGTTTGAGAGACGCTGAATTCTGGGTCTCCCACCCACAGTGTGGCTGTTGTGGTGACTCAGCTGGGCTCAGACTCTGGCTCCGGGGGGGTTTAGGGGACTTATCTGCGCTGGGAGCTGTGTCTGGGCCAGAGCCGGGCTGCCTCGAGGCCTGTCCTCCCGCATTGTTCTCGCCTCCCCCCTGGGATTGGTGTGGCCCCCCTCCCCAGACACTAATCTGTGGGTGGGCACTTTGCCCGGCTTGGGAAGCTCTCACTAAGCTGGGGGGCTTAGGACAATGGGGGCTAAGTGAGGGACTGGGATGGAGGCAGAGGGAGAATCTCCTAGTTTTCTGAGTTCCTTAGCGCTCTGCCAAGGCCAAGGTTGTGGGGGGCAGGGTGGGCTCCCAGGTTGTTGATGCCACCTGTCCCAAATGGGGGCTTCAGGGTTCCTCCCGGGTCCTCTGTCTCACCCCAGACTCTCCCACAGATTCCTACTCTGTCTGGTAGAGGCCGCTGCTGTGGGGTGAGGGGCGGCAAGTGTTAACAAAGGAGAATGAGCCCCCGGACAGCCTGGACCCCTCCCCTTAGCCCTAGGCACAATCCCCCCCTTCCCACCAAACCCACACCAGACAGCCCTTACCCCAGGCCTGGAGCTAGAGCTGGTTTTTCTGGTGGTGGCAGGAGCAGCGGCAGCAGAGGCCTGACAGATTCCCAGGGAGAGAGAGGCCTCCTGGGGGGGCCCCCCCAGGGGCTGGTGGGGGGGCACTCGGGGAGGGGGGGAGTGGTGAGAAAGGTGGGAGTCCTTCTAGTAGGAACCTGAGGAGCAAGGGTACGGTGAGCTTTTGTTTTGCTCTGCTGGGGAGTCCTGGATGGCAATTTCCCATCACCTGGAGGGACAGTGACCTCATCTCTGGGTACCTACCTCCGCCTGAGATGAATCTGCCCTCGAGTCTGGGGTGAGGTGGGGAGGGGTGCCTGGCAACACTCCAGCTGAGACGCAGAGGTGAAGGCACAGAGCCACACGCCCCTGACTGAGGGCAGCTAGGACAGACAGACATGTGGAGCCAGGAGAACCCGACATCAAAATATTTCCTCGGGGTTCGGAGCCCCGCGGGCCGGGGACGTGCCGTGCATGCGGACATGTGAGACGCTCGTGCACGGAGTCGTGTCTGCACATACGTTCACCCACACTCGCTACTCCACGGCTCTCCTCTCCCCACACGGACAAGCACCTCCACTTCCCTAACCATGAGCTGTGAGCACACACGAGTGTGAAACACTCCCCAGTTCGCGGAAGGAGCCGGCCTCACTGGTGAGCCCCGCGCTGAGACCCGCCAGGCCCTCTCCCAAAGATGTCATACACATGGGGGCTCCCACGGACTCCCTCCCCCCTCCTCGCACACCTTCCTCCGGGACCCCTGCATGTCCCCACCCCATCTGCACCAGCTGGGACACTGATGGATAAAGTCCCCTCCTAAAGGAGAGCCTCATTTCCCAAAGACGCTGCCATCTGTGGCTGCCTGCCTCAGTGTCCCCTCCGGAGATCGGAGGTGGGGCCTCACCCAGAGAAGGAGGTTGGGACCCAGGCCTGGTATAGGGGAGCCGGCAGCCAGCCCAGGCCAGGAATGGAGGGCTTGTCTGGGAGCGGGCGGGGTACACAGAGGGCAGGGCCACAAAGAGGCCCGTGGGGGCCCGGCCAGGGGTGGGGGAGGCTGAGGGCAGGGATCCCGTCTGGCCAGTTGGGCCTGTTCCTTCCCTTGCGCAAGGTGGTGGCTGGTGGCGGCTGCGGCTAGGCACCGTGCGGCGGCGTCTGAATCACCACGGCTCCTGACCAGCGTCCCGGGGCTCCCGGGAGGAGGGGTGGGGACGGTCAGAGTGGGGAGTGACCAGCCAGCACAGTCCACCGGCCTCAGCAAACGATCTGCAGCAGAAGGGTCCGTGGGCTTGGCCCGGCCTGGCAACCACATGCCCGCAGGGTGACCTCACCAGGCAGGCGGTGTGTCTCCTTTGCTCTGGTGACATCATCATGCTGACGCCGGGCGGGCACTGGGTGGGGGAGAGAAGGAGGAGGCAGTCCTGGCCTGCCCTGGCCTGGAAGTCTGGGCTTCTGGGTCCAGTTAGCCCAGGACAGGGATCCTAGAGCCCAAGTTCTCTCTTCTTTCTTTGTAGCCGGAGCACACGTGCGTGTACGTGTGTGCAAGTATGTGTGTGTGTGTGTGCACGCGAACGGGAGGAGAGTGTGCTCCTGCTGCACAGTGGATTAGGACAGTGGGGGGCTATGGGAGAGGTCCTGAAGGGACTCCCCTGTTTGCCTACTACCTCATCCCGCAGGTCTCTCACTTATTACTGGGGAGTGGGGATCCTGGGCTCACGGGGAGGGACGGGGAGGGACGGGGAGGGACGGGGAGGATTACGACTCAGGCATTTTTGCCTCTCACGCCCTAAAGAAGGTGTATGTTGGGGAAAACCTGGCTGATCAGTTGTGGAGAGGGGCAGATGGTTGGCAAGGGTAGGGATAGGGATGGAAAATATGCCATCTGACATCGTCCCAGAAATAGTCTTTAGGGAGGTTAGAGCGGCCCAGTGGACCAGGGCTTGGGATCCCTGCGCCCACAGATAGCAGCATCTGAAGCGGAGCTTGTGCTGGGTGGTGATCCCCTATCTCAAGCCCACCTCTCGCCCTTCCTTGGCAGCTTGGCTCACCCCAGCGCCAGGATGAGGTGTCTGGAAGGGGTGCGGGTAGTTAGCTGGACTCCCCAGGCTGGGCTGGGTGGGACCAAGACCAGCTTAGGCAGGTCAGGGCCCTGGTATCTGGCCCTGCAGGTCTGTCCCGTCCTGTTCGGGTCCTCCCAACGGCATCCTCCCTCCACCCCTGCTGGCGGGGCCATGGGACCCCCTTCCCCTGGCCCGGCGGGCTCTGAGTCCCTGGAACCCTCTGGTCCACTCTCGTGGGGCTTCACCTTCTCCCTCGAGAACTGCCCCCCCCCCCGCGCTTCCTTCTCCCTCTGTGCGGTCCAGAGCTGCTCCCTTTAGCAGCAGACCCAGCTAGCCAACCTAGCCAGCCCACACCCCTGGTTGCCGTGCCAACCCCCTCCCTGTCTGCCCAGCCCAGCCGAAGACTCATTCCTCTTCCCTCTACCTTTTCCTCCTTTTGCCTCTCTCTCCTTCTCTCTCATTCATTCAGTCAATAAAATGAATCGGGCACCCATGACGTGCCACCGAGCGCTAAATCAGAAACCAGGTTTCCCTCCGTGATGTCTCGGGGAGTTCTGTCCAGCGGGACTGGCAGACAAGAAAAGAGCGAATGCCATCCGGGGGATGAGGGGCTCTGGTGAGGCGAGAGCAGGTGCCAGGGCAGAAGAGGGGAGGGCACCTCACCCTGCCCGAGGTGGGGATGGGGGTGGGGGAGGGAGGACTCTCGGAGGAAGTGATGTCTAAGTGGAGTCCTAAAGGATGAGTAGAAGTTACCGGTGACGGCGCGGAGCTACCAGACAGAGGGAGGAGGGCCCTCCAGGAGGGGCCCAGTGTGACCGAGGCGTGTGCAGTGCTGGCCAGAGGCAGGGGCTGGGGTTGCTGGGTGTCCATTCCAAGGCAAGGAGCTCCCGCCATCCGAGGCAGAGCCCCTACTCTGCCCCTACGCTGTGCTTCCCACGTTTTATTCCACAGCTCCCTGTGGATTTCTCCCCGACCCCAAGCTGCCCCAGGCCCTGCCTCCCTCCTGAGTTACTCAGCCCAGAAACCGGGGACTTGTCTTTGTCTTTTGTCTTTCATCTCTCCTTCTGGTCAGTGATCAAACCCTGCCCAGTCTCCCAGGGACGCCCCCGCCGCCGCCCCGTCCCACAGCACGAACATTCCGAGTGGCTCGGGTCTTCAGGGTCCCTACTGTCCCGTCGGAGGGCACGTCGCCCCTGGCCCCTCACCGCGCTGATTCCCCAGGACCTCCTCTGCCTGGTGTGGAAGGCCTGACCCCGTGTCCCACTCCTGCTCAACACGCACCCTCTGCCTGAGGTGTGTCCTCCCCTCCCTGCCTCCTGAACCAGCCAGCCTCTCGGGCCCTCAGGTCTGCCCACCTCGGCCCTGCACCTGGAATCCTTTTCCAGGTCTCTCCCCATTCTGGTCCTCCCCGACTCCTGCATGAGGCCCTCCCACAGGACTCAGGTCCCCAGTGACTGTCCCATCCCACAGCTAGCCTGCAACACACCACTGGGCACGAGACCCGAGTCTGTCCCACCTTTCCGTATTTGTCCCCAAATCTATTTCTTCTTTCTGAACAGATCTCAGGTTACATGAGGACAAGGAAGGGATCCTTCTTTGAGAATGAGGGGACAGGATAGCGACGCCGGGGTGCCTCGTGGATGCACACTTCCTCACTGGTCCCCATCTCTGGTCCTCTGCTCCTGGCCCCGGGCCTGACCCCGTCGCCGTGTGTCTGCCCTGACCTCATCTCTCTGGGTCTCTGACCTGGGGCCTCTCTGTTCTTCTGTGACTTGCTCATTCCTCGGTTCGTGCCATTCCTCCCACAGAGAATACCTTCTTCTCTCTGGGAATCTCTCATCTTCAAGCCATGAAAAGAATGTTCTGAAGGGCTTCTTGGACTGGACCCTTCCCACACTACATGCCCTTCGTAGGCGCCAGATGTTTTTGACCCCTGCTGTTTCGGACCCCGGCCTTGGCTCCTGGCCACACCTCCCGAAAACATTCATTTCCCTGCCCCACCCGCCCTTGGTAGTTGGAACCTTCTGTGAAAGTTTGTCCCTGGCTTCCCCTGTCTTTTCCGCGTAAAATCCATTTCCGGGACAGGACTACGAGCTCCCTGAGGGCAGAAGCTGGGTAACTCTCTTCCAGCTAGAGCCTCCCACCTCCCACCTCACGATTCCCCGGGACACAATCCTGGGCTGGAAGAGGGTGTGACTCTTGCAGCCAGGGACCCAGTAGCCTTAGGCAAGCACTTCCTGTCTCTGGGTCTCAGTTTCCTCATCTGTTAAATGGTGATAATGACGCCCACCTCTTGGGCAGGTTTTGTGGATCTAATGAGGTAATGGACAGAAGGTGCTTGGCAAAGCATAAAGTGAGTTCTGGTGGCCTTTGCTGTCATCATACATAAGTGTGCCCCCACCCTCACCCCCCCACCCCCCACCCCCCACCCAAGTTCCTGCGACACACCTAATCTTGGCCGCTCCTGTCCGCCCCCCCGCAGGCCGGTGCCGGCCGGGCGAGCTGGAGACCTCGGACCTGGTGACCGTGGTGCTGGGCCAGGACGCCAAGCTGCCCTGCTTCTACCGAGGGGACCCCGGCGAGCAGGTGGGGCAGGTGGCCTGGGCTCGGGTGGACGCGGGCGAGGGCCCCCGGGAGCTAGCGCTGTTGCATATCCAATACGGGCTGCACGTGGGCGCGGCCTACGAGGGCCGCGTGGAGCAGCCGCCGCCCCCACGAAGCCCCCTGGACGGCTCCGTGCTCCTGCGCAACGCGGTGCAGGCCGACGAGGGCGAATACGAGTGCCGCGTCAGCACCTTCCCCGCGGGCAGCTTCCAGGCGCGGCTGCGGCTCCGCGTGCTGGGTAAGTGGGGGCGCGGGCGCGGTTGGGGGGTGCCGCGGGTGCCGTTGCCCCCGGTCCGCGCAGCGCGCGCCTTCGAAGGCAGGAGCCCGGGGACGCAGAGGTGGGGTCTGCAGAAGTGCATGGGGCGGAGGGAGAGCAAGACTCAGAGGGGGAGGGTCCTGCAGGGGTGAGGAGGCCTCATCCAGTCCGTCCTCCCGCCCAACCTAGAACGTCTCTCCAACTGACCTCAACAGCTTGCTACCTACAGCTCTGTCAGCCTTGGGGAAGAATCCATTCATTAGAACATTCTTCCTTCTGTTGACCCGCACCCCGCCACACACACCTTGGTCACTCTGGCCTTCGGAAGCAACGTGGCCCAGGCGCATTCTGCCTCTGCACCCCCAGCCTTTCGAAGGTCTTTCCTCTCCCCACCCCACCTCCCATCTCCTCTTCTAGAAGCTACACTTGCTAGCTTCTGCGACAGTTCTACCAAAACCACTCATTCACAGCCTCTCTTGCCATCCTGGGTTCCACAGTTTTAAAAAACATGGGGCTGATGGGAGCCTGGGTGGCTCAGCGGGTTAAGTGTCTGCTTAGGCTCAGGTCACCATTCCAGGGTCCTGGGATCAAGTCCTGCATTGGGCTCCCTGCTCCCTGGGGAGCCTGCTTCTCCCTCTGCTTGTGCTCTCTTTCTCCCAAATACATAAATAAAATGTAAAACACAAAACAAAAACAAAAACAAAAACAAAAAACATGGGGCTGAGATAGGGACACACAAACCGAGCTTTGGCCAGCATGGCTGATACTTTTCTCGGCCTGGACCTTCTGTGAATGTGGTTGGATCGGAGATCACAATCATGTTTAAACCACTACTCTACACTGTGGGCACTTGTGGTCCACAGATGCCCCAGACCTGTGGTCTAGTTAAGTCTTTTCCATTCTGAGCTTGAGCTGGACATGTTAGGAAGATAAAAAAATAAAGGCCTTTAGTTTCCCCTTATCCACGTGGAACTTAGTAACACTAGCCTTGGGGATAAAAATGCCGAGTGTGAATCTTGGCTTCCTCCCCTCACAGCTGATATCTGGGACAAATGATTTCACCTGCCCAAGCTTCGGTTTCCTCTCTTGTAACTCAGGGGTAATGATCCCTACTTTGCCCATCTGTTGACAGGATTAAATGAAATAACATTTATAAAGTGTTCAGCACAATATCCGGCACATAATGAGTGCTTTGGAGGTGGTGGCTGTGATTATTAGGGTACAGATGTTGTCTGATTGGCTTTTTTTTTTTTTTAAAGATTTTTGTTTAAAGATTTTATTTATTCAGGGACAGAGAGAGATCACAAGTAGGCAGAGAAAGAGAGAGAAGGTTGGGGAAGCAGGCTCCCCGCTGAGCAGAGAGCCCGATGCGGGACTCGATCCCAGGACCCTGAGATCATGACCCGAGCTGAAGGCAGAGGTTTAACCCACTGAGCCACCCAGGCGTCCCGTCTGATTGGCTTTTTATTTACTTCATTAGTTTATTAAAAATGATCCATGCTCATGATTTAAAAAAAATCAAATAATAGAGAAAGGTACGAAGTCAGCTGAAATTCTGCCACTCATCTGGTGTCTATGTTGGTGAAATAAGAGAAGAAAAAGGGCCAGAAAATGTTTGCCTGTGCAAGACACAGCTGGGACAGGGCAGGGCCTCCTGGTGGGTGTGCTGACCGTGATCTTGCCTCCCACCACCCGCAGTGCCTCCCCTGCCCTCTCTGAACCCTGGTCCCGCGCTAGAAGAGGGCCAGGGCCTGACGCTAGCAGCCTCCTGCACAGCAGAGGGCAGCCCAGCCCCCAGCGTGACCTGGGACACGGAGGTCAAGGGCACCGCATCCAGCCGCTCGTTCAAGCACTCCCGCTCAGCTGCCGTCACGTCAGAGTTCCACCTGGTGCCCAGCCGCAGCATGAACGGGCAGCCGCTCACCTGCGTGGTGTCCCACCCTGGCCTGCTCCAGGACCAGAGGATCACCCACATCCTCCATGTGGCCTGTGAGTACAGGGATCTTGGGAAGAGAGACCCTGAGCCACCGCAGCCTGGCCAGGCTGGATCCCGAAGGCCCCCTTGTGTGGCCGAGAGAGCATTAGTGCAAAGGGAGATGAGCCCGTCCCGGATGACCTTGAAGGATCACTCAAGACCGCTCGGACCTTCTGACCTTATTTACAAAGGAGATTGCGCTGCTCCGCAGGGTTGTGGGGAGAATTGGGTAGAAACACGGGATTTTGAAATACGTGCAGACAGACAGGCTTGCCGAGGGCTGCTGGCCACACCGCGTGGCCCTCGTGCTCGTTGGACAAGCCCTCCTTCCGCTACCTACCAGCTGTTACTCAGTCTTGTTTGTCTGCCTTGTCCCCAGCAGCAGCAGGAGTGTCATTATGCAAACTTGACAGGGGTCTGATGGGAATTAGAAGCCACAAAGGCCAAGCCCCTCACACACGGAGAGCTTTAGATGGTCCTCAGGGGGCAGCAGGAAGGGTTTTCCTGGCATTCGAGTCTCAGCCTCTTCGGGCAGAGGACTCCTTTCTATTCACACTGACTCCGCATCTGGCCCAAAGTAGGTCCTCAGCAAATGTTTGTTAAGGAGATGTGTGAATGAGCAGGATCGTTGAGCCTTTGGAAAATCAGGGAGCGTTTACCCAACACCTGTTCTGTGACTCGCCCACCGCGGGCGACCACAGGGATTCAGAAAAAGCGTGAATCTTTTCCGAGGGACTTGGAGGCTCGTTGCCCAGGTGAATCAGTATGGACATGGAGCTCGGAGAGGGGAGGGGGCCGTGCCGCAAGGACCCAGACAGGATGGGCAGGCCAGGTTCGGCCCCTTCGAGGAACAGCTTGATGGCCTGATCAGAAGCCTCATTCCCCTGCTTTCTCCTCCCACTGCCCATGCCAGTCCTCGCTGAGGCCTCTGTGAGGGGCCTTGAAGACCAGAAGCTGTGGCAGGTTGGCAAAGAAGGAGCCACCCTCAAGTGCCTGAGCGAAGGGCACCCCCCACCCTCGTACAACTGGACACGGTAAGGGCCTAGCCCCGGGGGACAGTCCTGCCTTCCTGGGCGGCCATGTGCTCCTTATGGGCTGGGACAATCTATCCTGAACCCCAAATTAATGGGGGCCCATGCCCAGACCTGTGCAAGATTACCTATGGTCACAAGGACATTATCACTGACTAGTACCAGGGAGTCTACCATACGTGGTCACTGGGAGGAAATAAGACAGTAAGTCCTTGGGGTTTTTTTCTCCCCTAACTTTAGAATTATGACATACAATACACTATCTTAAATATTAGCATTTTATGTATTTAGGTGAGTGCCTAAAGTGGGCAATACAAAAAGCCAGAGCTGGCCGTGACTGCTCTTAAAACGACACCATGACCCCACCCCCCCAGCAAGGCCGGTGCCTCCGCCGGATGGGATCGGAGCGGTCCAGGGGCTCAGGGAGGGGTCAGGAGCCCCCGTGGGAGCCCCCGACGGGCGCGCTCTTGTACGCCGAGACTTGCACGTGACCTCGTGCCTCGGGCTCCGCTCCAGTGTCCTGACGTTAGGGATGCCGGGTGCTGGGGCGTGCGGTCACATTTTCCGAGTACGGCTGAGCCCAGATAGGAAAGGGGTGTCCTGTCGTGTGGCCCTCAGACCACGTCGGCCTGGTGCCCGGCGCCGGATGGCTTGATGCCCGTGGGAGCCTGTGGGATGGCTCGCGTGTGGATCTTCCCCGGGTGTGTGTGGGGGGTGCCCGGGTCAGGCTGGGCGGCGGGGAGAAGGGGCCTCTGCCTGGACCTGCCCAGGGGAGGGAGGGGCACCGTGGGAACAGCCCGCGGCTCTGGGTGACGTCATGGGGGAGGGGGGTGGAGAGCTGCCCAGGCACGTCGGGTGGTGGCAGCCTCCGCCCGCCCCAGCTTCCCTGTCCTCCAGGTTGGACGGGCCCCTGCCCAGCGGGGTCCGAGCGGAAGGGGACACGCTGGGCTTTCCTCCGCTAACCACGGAGCACAGTGGCATCTACGTCTGCCACGTCAGCAATGAGCTCTCCTCCAGGGACTCTCAGGTCACTGTGGATGTTCTTGGTGAGCACCCAGGGCAGACACAGGGTGAGGGGGCGGGTGCTGGGCCAAGGACCCGGAGGGCCACTAGCAAGCGAGACAGAGAGGGTGAACTGTGGGAGTGCTGATGGGGGGGGGGGGCGCTGCGGGACTGCCTTGCAGAGGGTCAGGCTGAATCCCTGTGTTTGGTGAGGACCAGGCCGCAGGGTTTGTGAGGCTGCGGGTGGGTCAGGGATCTGAGCATCCTCCTTAGGCAGAGGCCTGTCCCTGGCAGACCCTCAGGACGCCCCCGGGAAGCAGGTGGACCTGGTGTCGGCCTCTGTGGTGGTGGTGGGTGTGATCGCCGCCCTCCTGTTCTGCCTTCTGGTCGTCGTGGTGGTGCTCATGTCTCGGTACCATCGGCGCAAGGCTCAGCAGATGACCCAGAAGTAGTGAGTACCGCCTGTCCCCGGCGGGTAGAGCTAGGCTGGGAGCAAAGAGACCAGGTGAGCGGGAGGGGGGGGGGCCAGGCCAGGGGAGAGAGGGGAGACTGGGAGCTTGTGGTCGGGAGGTGGGCCAAGGGCTTTGAGAAGTGGGAAGGGTTTGGACCACAGCTGGAGGGGGAGAACCGCACTGCTGAGTGAGGGTCCAGTCCAGATGCCCGGGTATCTCCAAGTACGTACACTCTAACGCACGCGTGCACACACACACACAGACACACACCCTATTACCTGCAGCCACTCACTCACACGTGGGGACAGCACAGCACCCGCCCTCTCCAGCGCCGTCTCACATAGGCTTGGCCACAGCTGGGCCCACGTTGGGAGCCCACGACCAGCCTCAGCAGCTAACGGGAGCCTGTCTTTCCCAGTGAGGAGGAGCTGACCCTGACCAGGGAGAACTCCATCCGGAGGCTGCATTCCCATCACGCGGACCCCAGGAGCCAGGTGCGTGCCGGGGTTGGGTGCATCCCCGGGGCTGGGGGTCCCTCTGTACACTAGGAGCACAGCCCTCCACCAGGTCCGGCCCCTGACTCGCAGCGGGGGCTGGCGTGGGGGAGCTGGGGGCGCGGCTGCCCCGGGCCTGGGGGCTGTGCTGAGAACCGCCATCCGCAGCGGTTCCCGGTGAGGCTGGGTGGTGGGGGGGCGGACGCCTGCATCAGAGAGAGTGGACAGGTCGGTTTGGGGGAAGAGGTGGTGAGGGAGGACGGGGAGCCCTGCTCTGACTCCTCCCCCGTGTCCGGGACCCACAGCCGGAGGAGAGTGTAGGGCTGAGAGCCGAGGGCCACCCCGATAGTCTCAAGGACAACAGTAGCTGCTCTGTGATGGTGAGGCCCCCGGCCCCACCGGCGTCCCCACTGCTCTCCTCAGGCCCCTCTCCTGCTCCCAGAGGTGGCGGGCCAGCGGCCCCGCCCCAGTCCCCGCGTCTCTGCCCCCGCACGTCTGCCGTGCCTGTGTTCTCCCGCCGTCCTTCCCCGTGCCGGACACTCGCTCCCGGCCCCCAGCTCCGAGCCCCGGAGCTTTCGCCTCACCTCTGACCCTTCAGCTCCCTCACCGCCCGCCCTGCCGTCCTGTCTGGTGGCCCTGCCTGGGCTCCTGACGCGCCCTCTGCCCTCGGTGTCCAGAGTGAAGAACCAGAGGGCCGCAGCTACTCCACACTGACCACCGTGAGGGAGATCGAGACACAGACAGAACTGCTGTCTCCCGGCTCTGGACGGGCTGAGGAGGAGGAAGACCGGGATGAAGGCATCAAACACGCCATGAACCATTTTGTTCAAGAGAATGGGACCCTGCGGGCCAAACCCACGGGCAATGGCATCTACATCAATGGGCGGGGGCATCTGGTCTGACCCAGGCCTGCCTCCCTCCCCTGAACCTGGCTCCTTCTGCTGACCTGGGGAATCTCTACTCATCCCGGGGGCCTCCCTACACGCCTTGTTTCTTGAGGAAGCTGCCCCGTCCCACTGACTGCTCGACATTTTCCTCCAACCCTTCTGTTCGTTCGGTGAGGGTGGGGCTCTGCTGGTTGAGCCCTCCCCGCCCCCGGGTGTGTGTGCGTGTGCGCACACATGATTGTGTGAGTGTTCACAGACCGTGTGCATGTGTGTGTGTGTGTGTGTGTAGTGTGTGTGTGTGTGTTACAGGCCAAGTGAACTAAGATGGGCTTGGCTTGTGTCTGGCGTGGCTGTGTGCCCTCTACCTGGAAGCCCAGGTTATCCCCTCAGACCCCAGAGCAGTATTAATGATGCAGAGGTTGGAGGCGAGAGGCGGAGACTGTGGGTCAGACCCAGGTGTGCAGGCAGAGCTGGAACTGGATTCTGGCCTCCTGAGTTGGGGAGCCGGGCTCCCACCACTTGGGAGCCCAGGGGCGAATGTTGAAGTGGCCCGTCCAGGGGACAGCCAGGGACTAGCACTCTTACTGGAGAAGCCCATGGCCCTCCGGTGTTCTCTGGTGGCCTCTGGTGGCGTGTGGGCCTGCTGCATGTGCATATTTTCTATACCTAAGCCTGCTGGGGGAGTTTCTTCAAGGAATACTGCTCCGAATACTTTAATAAGAGAAAACACATCTTTAAAAAAAAAAACAAACAAAAACAAAAACAAAAAAACTTTTGATTTATCTGGATGTTTGTTATTACTTGGTTGGCTTAGCTCGAGGCCAGCCTCCGTGGGAAGTCAGCAAAGCTGGACCTTGCTCAGATCCTGGCAAGGGGTCCATGCCCGGGCTTTGGAAAGGGGCTCCTTCGAAAGCGCTTGAATTGAGGCAGCCTCTTGGGCGGGAGCCTGGCGCTGTGCAGTCTGAGTCGGGGCGTGAGCCCCTGGGTCCGTGGCTGCAGGAGGACAGGGTGGGGTCCTGGGCCCTTCCCCCAGCCGCCTCTCTCCTCCTCACTGCATCCGCAGTGGTCTGTGGTCCCTCGGGGTGGGGTGGGGGGGTTGCGGAGACTGGGGGACAAGGGCTCCTGGTTTGGTTGTGGCGTCAGGGAGATAGGGTAGGGATTACAGCCCGAGGGAGGGGGGAGTTCGGGTGGTGTGAAGGAGTTGCTGGGGACAGGAATGTCTCCTTTCCCCCAGGAGCCTCGGGATCGCTCACCTGGGGCTCTTGCTACGGTTTCTGCCGGTCTGGACTGGGGTTGGAGACTGTGGGTTGTCACCTGGCCCACCTGAATACGCTCAGCCAGAACACCTAGGTTTTGCGCCCAAACCCTGCTTGGCCTGAAATCCTCTGGATTTCTGGACCAACAGAGAGATGCCAACCCCTGCTCCCCGGCCAGCCCAGGAATTTGAATGCGGAGCCCAAAGATCTGGGGTCTCAGTCTGTACATGTTGTGTAAATATGTGCATATTTGTACATAAAATGATATTCTGTTTTTAAATAAACAGATAAAAGCTGTTGTGCCTGGTTCGTCTCTCGCCCCTGGGCTATGTGAGCCCTGAACCACTCAGCACCCTTCAGCACCAGCCTTCCCGTGGCCCCACGTAGGGGAGGGGCTGGGACGGTAGTGGCTGGGAGGCGAAGGGGAAAGAGATGCCCTGGGCCACCTCTGAGAGTTCCCGGGTAGGCGGATAGAGTGAAAAGCCCCTTCCCGCAGAGCCAGAGCCCCCGTGGGCGGTGCTGTCACTCCTGGGTCGTGTTGGAGTCTCCCCAAAACAGGTCTGGGAGGCGGACAGCAGATTCCATTCTTTACAGACAAAGAGGCTGACACTTAAGTGAGTTCCACAGAAAGAGCTGGAAGGGTTAAAGGTTACCCAGTTCACCCTCTTCGTGGTCACACGTGTGGACACTGAGGCTCGGCAAGGTAACGTGTCTTGGCTGAGGTCACGGGCCCGTCTGGGGCTGAGCCTGGGCATCCTCCCTCCCCTTGCAGGGGACTGGGCCACCTGGCTCTCGGGCCAGCCTCTGGGCTTTGCCCTGACCCCCCAAATTCTGGTCTCTAAGGGTGTCAGTCACCTGCCTACGCCCCAGGGGCCACCACCCCACCCCGGGGCTCTGACGTCACGTGGCCTTGACCAATGAGTGAAGTCCCAGTGATGGGTTGAGGATGTGAATGTCAGCTGCCTCCCCCACCCCAGGCCCTGTGGTTGCAAAGATGCTCTAACAGGAAGCGGGTTGGAGGAGCTGCACGGCTTCCTGCTCCCCCAGGGCTGAGCAGGGCCAGAGGGGCGAGTGCCAGCCTGGGCCACGAGACCCAGCTTCTTCAGGGTCCTGGCAGCTTCCTCTTCCACAGCTACTTCCGTGTAGCCGGGGGCCCCAGAGGCCGAGGCAGGAGCCGCTGCCTGTTGCCCAGGCCACCCTCCACCCTCCCCAGTTTGGAGCCCTGCCCCCTGGGGCCGGGCCAAGCCCAGAGGCCGGCTTAGGATCCTATGGGGGACTGGTAGGGCAAAGGTCTTGGGGGGGCAGAGGGGGCTGGGCCAGGGCCCCGGGGGCTCCAGCCATGAAGTCTCGGCAAAAGGGAAAGAAGAAGGGCAGCTCGAAGGAGAGGGTGTTCGGGTGTGACTTGCAGGAGCAGCTGCAGCGTTCGGGCCAGGAGGGTAAGGAGGCGGCTCAGGGCAGCTGTGGGGTGGGGGGCACGGAGCGAGGGGCAGAGGCAGCACCCAGGTGCTCGGGGCAGTGGTGTGGGGTCAGCACCCAGGAGCCTGAGGAGCAGGTGCTGCAGGAAACGTGGCTGAGCGGAGAAGGCCCGGGAGCCCCCTTGTGTAACTACCTGGGGATGGGGAGGCTGGGGGGCGGGGAGAGGATGGAGAGATGAGAAACGGAGAGAAACAGGCAAAAGAGAGGTGACGGCGTCACTGCTGGGGACAGAGCAGGAGGCTGAGGGGACGACGAGGTCAGCAGAGGAGTGATGGAAAGGCCAATGGAGGATCCTTGGGACTGAATGGAAGGAGATGGGAGAAGGGCTCTTAGGAGAGTCTGAGGGTGGCGCTGGGGAGGACGGGGGTTTCCTGGTCGGAGGAGAGCGCCCAGGAACGCGATTGGGGGCTCCAGCGCTCGGACCCTCGTGCAGCCTTGCTGGGCTGCCGGTGAGGGTGTGGGCTGGGTCCTCCCACAGTCACCCTGACCCTCCCTGTGCACAGGAGGGACAGGTTCAAAGCAGAGGGCGAGGGGAGAAGCTGCCGAAATGGGGGGACGCTAGTAGGGTAAGAGAGATGCCCTGAGGCTGGTTGGAGGGTAGGGGTACAGGGTGCAAAGGAGTGGGTGTGGGGCTGTCTTTGGGGCCTGTCTACTGTCTCCCTGGGTTCCCTAGAGGGGCTCGGAAGCCAGCAGGAGCAGGGGCAGCCGTGGGCTCAATCTGGCATGGAGCAGCCCCTCCTTAACGTAGCTTCATTTGATTTGAAGTTGACCGCAGGGATCCTGGCTGCCCAGTCCAGCTTGTTTTTGGCACTTCGAGCTCCTCCCAGAGCAGGGCACGTTTCCCTCCCCCCCATCCCACCCCACCCCAATCTGTCATTTCCTCTTTGTCCTCTCTGCTGCTCTGGGCTGTGGCTCCTGTCGGGGAGGGAAGGTGATGGTGGTTCCTAGCTCATTTCCTGCCCTTAGCCCCGCCCCCTTGTCCCCAAACACCTCCTTCCCCTTTTCTCCTCCCCCAGAGGCCCCCATCCCCACCGGCCCCGGTTAAGGGAAACCCCAGGCCCCAGGTGGAATGTTAACATGGCTTCAGCTGCGGAGGCGCTGCCCTGCCCTTCTCTTCCCCTCCCGCAGGGCCCGGCTCATGGACTCCTCTTGAGAACCAGGACTCCTGGCCAAGGGCCACAGGATTCAATGGGGCTGACGTTCTTCCAGTTTTCTGCAAACTCTCCGTTCGGTCTCCTCCTCCCTGTGCTGCACTGCCCTGTGGCCCCTGGCAGCCCAGTGCTGAAACGCAGACCCCCACCCCCCCCACCCCCGATCGTGCATCCCCTCCGGCCTCCGTCTGCATTCCTGGCCGGTGAGGGGCCTGTTCTCTGGAAGGCTTAGACGTCTGGTTCTGGAGAGTTCCGGAGGAGAGAAGCCCGTCCTGCCCCTCCTCAGAACCTTACCTGAGCTCAGGGGTGGCAGGATGTCCAGCACCCTATGCAATAGGGACAGCCTCTCCCCACACCCGGTCCCCCGGCACAGACAGGTGGGAAGTGAGGGGACAGAGCGAGGCTGGCTGCGGCTGTTCCCTTTAACCCGAGACTCCGCACAGAATCCGGGCCACACTTGTGGGGATCTGTGTTCCTGCTCGATTTATCCTCCCTGATTCGCTTAATTTTCCCCACGCTCACCTGCTTGGTCTCCGCGCCCTCTCCCTGCTCCCGGCCCTAGGAAGGTGGGTCACTTCCTTCTCCAAGCCCTACCCGTTCTGAGTTCTTCCCTTTCCCAAACTTTCTCTCTTGGCTGCCTCGTTCAGGTTTTGGATGCTGCCGGTCTCTAAATTCCGGGCCTCTTCCCGGGCCGCACTCCCTGATGTCGCCGTTCCTTGACCGCCTCGCCTCAGCCCTGTCTCCTCCTTTCATCTCCCGTCTCTCCCCTCATCCTCGACCCTTTCCTCTGTGGCTCTGATTCCTTAGGCTCTTGAATACCTTCTTTTTCTTTTTCTTTCCTTTTCTTTTCTTTTTTTTTTTTTTTAGAGGGGTGGGGAGAGGGGCAGAAGGAGAGGGAGAGAGAGAGAGAGACCATTAAGAGGCTCCACGCCCAGCACGGCGCCAGACACCAGGCTCCATCTCAGGACTGGTGCCAAAGGCAGGAGATGCTTAGCCTACTGAGCCACACAGGTGCCCCTTTAAGGGTCTTTTCAGGAGATCCAAAATCCACAGAGAAGGGCACGAGGGGGGAAGATCTGGCTGGGTTGCTGTCCCGTGGAGAGAGCCCAGGCTTTAGGTGGTACTGGGCTATGCGTCAACAGAGCGACGTGGTGGCCGAAAGAGCTGGGATGCCATTAGGAACCTGAGTGTCAAGCAGCAGCCAAGGGAGAAGGGTCCACCCCGTTTCTGCATTCAGGGTTGGGGACCTGAGGGTAGGGCGAGGCTGGCAAATGGGCCCAGGTCCCGGAAGGAGGGATGGGGAGTGAACTATAGCGCTAGGACTGGGGACAAGAGAAAGGAACAGGGCACGAAATTTAACAAAGCCCTCACTCTTGGGGCTGCACCCGTGCCTGGGTGCCTTTTTTTTTTTTTCTTTTCTCTTTCTTTCTTTCTTTCTTTCTTCATTTCCTTCCTTTCTTTCCTCCTTTCCTTTACTTCCTTCCTTTTTTTTCTTCCTTTTCTTTCTTTCCTCTTCTTTTTTTCTTTCTTTTTCCTTCCTTTCCTTTCTTTCTTTCCTTTCTAAGTTTATTTATTTTAGTAATCTTTTTTTAAAAAGATTTTATTTATTTATTTGACAGACAGAGACACAGCGAGAGAGGGAGCACAAGCAGGGGGAGGGGAAGAGGGAGAAGCAGGCTTCCCGCGGAACAGGGAGTCCAATGCGGGGCTCCACCCCAGGATCCTGGGATCATGACCTGAGCTGAATGACCGAGCCACCCAGGTGCCACTGTTTTAGTAATCTTTACCCCCAGTATGGGGCTTGAACTCACAACCCTGAGATGAATGGGCCCGGAATTTAGAGACCGGCAGCTCTTTCTTAAGGATGCTCTCACTCCCAAGGTTGTATGTGTGCGCAGTTGCCACCCGCACAGCCCTAGGATTGGGTGCCTCCTTAAATTCTCCACCCTCGTGCCCATGCCTTCCTTGTCTCACCCAAGTTCCTGGCTCTGGGTGTGGACACCGGCTCATACACGGAGGGTTTACAGTCGTGGTTGATGGGCTCATGGATTACTTCCTTCATTCTCTCTTTCCATCTTACTTAATTACTCAGTTCCACCAAGAACTCGGGCTGGAAGTGTGGGGGTTAGCAAGTGCATGGGATTCAGCTATGTCACAGGGAGGTACACAAAACTGTGGCAAAGTTGTGACCCAAATCCCAAAATTTTATGAAAGGGTAGGATAAAATGACTGAAGGGATTGGGTTGAAGGAGAAACAAGAGGAGGAGGTGAGATCGGAATCCGGAAATGCATATCACGTGATGCTACATGGTTTCTGGATACGGCTCTGAGCTTCCTAGTGATTCAAGTAAAGAGATAAACATCGTCAGGAGTAAGACTCAGAAAACCCAGCAGAAAAAAAAAAAAAAATAGACGGCTGAGGAGAAACAGCTCTGACACTGACACATGAGAGGGTTTTCTCTGGTGAGTCTTAGTTAATTGAACTTAGTCTTTTTCTTAGGGCGATACTCCCTATTTCAATCTGCAAGAGGTGTCACCAAGCCTCGTAGCTGATAGATTACTTTGCTGTGTCGTAAGTAAACTGTTACGGAGCACCTGCCCTGTCCCAGCACTGTGCCCAGTGCTGGGGAGAATGGCACTGTGTGTCAGAGGTGTAGACACAAAAGAAACTGGTGAGAGCAAAGTGTGGTAGGTATTATCACAGAGACGGAAGCAAAGGGTTCAGAATCAGAGGTGATGTTGGAGGTGTGCTTTGAGGGGTCACGGGAGTGGGCCAGTCGAAGACAGAGGGAAGGGTATTTCCAGGCAGGGGAATGACACGAGTTAGGGTACCAAGTCTTGTTCCCGGAGCAGCAAAGAGCTGGATGGGTGGGTTTGTCGGAGGCGTGACGGCTCTCAGGCTGGGATAGCAGCGGGGTCTTGTTGGTGAAGGGTTTAAACATACTGTGCTGAGTTTATACTTCATTCTAGACCCGTGGGGTGAGCAATGAAGACTGGAGTGAAGCAAGGATTTAAGGCAGGGAAGGCTTCAGAAGGAGAAACGTGTGGCCTCGTGAAGATGGGATCTCACCCCGGGTTAGAGAGTCTCCGGCGTCTGAGACACCATGTCAGAAAACATGAGACATCAGATTGGTTACTCAGAGAGGGGACCAAAAAAAAAAAAACAGGTCACAATCAGATCTTGTCCTTAAGGAGCTTACAGTCTAGTAACAGCAGAGGGGGCCCAGGTCGGGAGAGAGAATACAACTTTTTGCACACTTGGATTTGGATGCTGGCCCTAGCTGGGTGGTACTGGGCACTTGTTACTTCTTTGACCCTCAGTTTTCTTATCTGGAAAATGGGGACTAGAATATCTAAGGCTCAGTGCTTGGCACACAGGTGTTTCTCTCCTGAACTGACCTGTCCCAGTTTTGTGTACCTTCCTGTGACAGACCTGATGCCCGCGCGCTTGCTTCTGAGACGGGGTGCTTCACGATAGTCCCTGTCAGCTCTGCCCCTTTGGGGTCAGGACAACGAATGTTCCTTCATCTTATACACAGAGTGTTTAATAAGTGTACTTTCGAGACCTGTCCTGTTACTGCAAGCGTCCTTCCAAACAGATGGCTGCCTCTTGGAAAATTCTGGAAACCAAGTAGTAATTCCAGAGCAAAAATTTCAGTTCCACGAAGGCAGAGCTTTCTAATGGGAATGGGCAGCCTGGAGAGCCAGGGGGCTTCCCCTCCCTTGGGGGGATTTAGGCAGAGGCTCTAGACTCCGTGGGCAGAGAGATCTCAGAGAGATGTGCAGGCGAGAGCTGATGTCCTCTAAGAATCCGTCTGACGAGTTTTTATTCGTGAGCTCTGCCTCCAGGCTCCTCGAACCCCTTCCCTATGTCTCCGTCTCTCAGGTCCCCTGTGGTGTCTGACCTCCCAGACCTGATTTCTCTCTCTCTGCTCCGTCTGTGTCCCCAGTGCCGCAGGTGCTGAAGAGCTGTGCGGAGTTTGTGGAGGAGTACGGAGTGGTGGACGGCATCTACCGCCTCTCGGGGGTGTCTTCCAACATCCAGAAGCTCCGGTGAGTCAGGCAATGAGGGGAGGGCTCTATGGGCCGGGAGGCCAGAGAGCCAGAGGGGCGAGGGGAGCCGGTAGAAAGAAACATGGGTGCTGGGTGCTGTCTAAGGGAGGAGCTCCGGACTCCTCAGGAAAGGCTGAAACCGTGCACCCCCTTTCCCCCCAGGCTGGCGTGCATGTGTCTACACAGACACATATGTCTCCGCTCCCCCGTACAACCACCCAGCTTAAGCATTTGGGGATATAATTCACATACCATAAAACTCACTCTTTAAAAATGTGCAATTCAGTGATTTTTTTTACTACATTGACAAGGTCGCACCGCCATCACCACTATCGAATTCCAGGACATTTCCTCAACCCCAAAAGAAACACCCCAAAGCAGTCACTCCATGTTTCTCCTTTCCCTCAGCCTCTCGAAACCACTAGTCTGCTTTCAATCTCTATGCATGTGTCTTTTCTGCACGTTTCAGATAAATGGAATTGTATAATTGGAAACTTTTGTGTCTGGCTTTTCCCCTTCGCTTGTTTTCGGGTCCGTGCAGATTGTCTCAGTGTTGGTCTTCATCTCTTCGTGTGACGGAGTCACATGTCGTTTGTCTGTCCGTCGGTTGATGAATATTTGGGTGATTCCCACCTCTTGGCTCTTCTGTGGTAGCGAGCGGATGACTTACTTCATATCTTCTTTGGAGAACTTTCTATTCTAATCCCTGGCTCGTTTTTATTTATTTATTTGCTCACTTACTTATTTTTTAAAAGATTTTATTTATTTACTTGGCAGGGAGAGACACAGCGAGAGAGGGAACACAAGCACGGGACGTGGGAGAGGGAGAAGCAGGCTCCCCGCTGAGCAAGGAGCCCCATGCGGGGCTCCATCCCAGGACCCTGGGATCATGACCTGAGCCGAAGGCAGATGCTTAATGACTGAGCCACCCCGGTGCCCCACCTGGCTCATTTTTAAATTGGGTTGTTTCCTTTGACTTGTAAGAATTCTTTATAAATTCTGGATTTTTTTTTAAAGATTTTATTCATTTATGAGAGAGAGAGAGAAAGAGTGAGCAAGAGAGAGAGAGAGCGGAAGCCGGGGGGTGGGGCAGAAGAGAAGGAGAAGCAGATCCCCGCTGAGCAGGGAGCCTGACAAGGGGCTCCGTCCCGGGACCCCTGGATCATGACCTGAGCCAAAGGCGTCTGCCTTTGGCTTAACGACTGAGCCACCCAGGTGCCCCTATATATTCCGCATATTAAACACTTACCAAATCTCCGATTTTCTTCCGTCCTGTGGGTTGTCTTCGCTTTCTTGGTCGTGTCCTCTGACACACAGGAGTTTGTCATTTGGTGTTCAATGTATCTGCTTTTTCTTCGGCTGCTGGTGCTTTTGGTGTCTTATCTAAGAAACTGTTGCCTCTTCCAAGGTTGTGAAGATTTACACTCAATGTTTCCTTCTGAGAGTTACACGCCTCCAACTTTACACGTACCCAGAAACACATGTACATTCATCTCCCCACTTTTCCTGAGTCCTACGTACCCCAACCTTGCTACACAACACCCACAGTTCCATCCCTGACACGTCTCCCTGTTCACACACAGCCCACGTCCCTAGTCCCCCCGCCCCCGTGTGCTATCCATCTACACCCGCTGCCTCATCTACACACGTGCCCCACAGCCTCCTTCCAGGGCCCGTGCACGTGGCCGCCGTGCCAGCGCCCCCCCCCCCCTTGTCCCAGCCCCCACCACTCCTGACCACGCTGCACCTCCCCAGGCAGGAGTTTGAGGCAGAGCGGAAGCCAGACCTGCGCAAAGATGTTTACCTGCAAGACATTCACTGTGTCTCGTCCCTGTGCAAGGCCTATTTCAGAGAGCTGCCGGACCCCCTGCTCACTTACCGCCTCTACGACAAGTTCGCGGTGAGTTGAGAGGCGAGGCAGGGTGGGACACAAGGCGGATGGGGCAACCGCTTGGGAGGCTTTGACCTCCCGAGTGTGTCCAGTGGCAGACGGGGTCCTGTGATGCTGGATGACCGGGACCGCATGAGAACGAAGAGGCCCCTCCCTGCAAATTCCCTCCACGGGTTGGGGGGGTGCAGGGAGGGCTGCTACCTGCGCCCTCCCGTCCCTCTTCCCTTGCCCCTCCCTCCATCAGCCTGCAGAGCACACCCAGAGCACTCCCAGCGCAGGGGTGGGACTCGGGGAAGGCAGAACCCAGGCAGAGAGCAGAGGGCCCTTGGAAATCACTTTAAGAGAACGAGAGCCCTTCTTAGTAGCCCGCCCTTTGTCAGGCCCGCCCCTCCAGGAGCAGATTGTATGTCGAGCCTCTTTTGAGTAAGAAGACACGTGACAGAAATGCTCTCTTGAATTCAGTAACATTTTAAAACTAAGTTGCTTTTTTACTGAACAGAATAGCATTTAGAAATCCAGAACAGCAGCCCACCCCATTCAGCCCGCACAGGCTAGCCTGGGTGGGCGCTTGCCTTCCCGGGCACCTTGGAATAACCCCATAGCCCGGGAGCACCCACAGGGAGGGGTCGCTAAGGGGATCCTGAACCAGAGCCTTCTGACGGGGGTGCTGAGGCAGACCGGCAGGAAGGTGCTCGAGGTCACCAAGCTATTGAGTGGCATAGCCAAGACCCAGCGGCAGGCCTTGTGGGCCCCAAATTCTGAGCTCCGCCTGGTATGTCAGTGTCCTCTGAAGGATCTGGGGTGGGGGATGGGGTGGGGCACAGCACAGCATTGTTTGCAGGAGTCGGGCTCAGCGCTCCCGGGAGTAGGCAGGGGCAGTGCTGGCTCCATGCCTCGTTTCTTGAACCCTTCCTCCCAAGCAGGATGCCGTGGGAGTGCAGCTGGAGCCTGAGCGCTTGGTCAAGATCCTAGAAGTGCTTCGAGAACTCCCTGTCCCCAACTATAGGTGCGTGTGCATCCCCCCACTCCCGGAGTCCCAACCATCCCTATACAGCCCTTGTCTCATCGGCCTCCCGACCTCCATCCCTCCATCCGACCCCTGGCCCTGATGCCTCCTTTCCGCAGGACCCTGGAGTTCCTCATGCGACATCTGGTGCACATGGCCTCATTCAGTGCTCAGACCAACATGCACGCCCGCAACCTGGCCATCGTGTGGGCCCCCAACCTGCTGAGGTGGGCCACGCGGGAGCAGCGGGTGGGATCCGGGCCGAGCCCCCAGAGGTGGCTCCAGGAATGGGCGTAGCTGCGCGGGTGCACTGGAGAGGTCTGCGGGGGTCTCGAGGAGCCCAGGGAGAAACAGGAGGGTTCCGAAGTCCATTGAGTGGGATGGGGTTCACCCACTGGACACAAGGCCTTTGTGTCTTCTTACACTGTATCACTGAGCTTGGGGACTGGAACAGGAAGAGTCCTTGTGGAATGTTTGTTGAGCAAACATCTTCTTACAGTCTCCTGGAGAACCGGCCTGCATATCTGTGTGTGCCAGGCCGACTCTGAGAAGTCCTGAGAGTCATTGTAACAGGGCGCTCCTGTGTGCAAAAGAAGTAGAGATTAATTCTGAGGGGGGTGTCCGAGAGGGCTTCCTGAAGGGAGTGGCACTGAGTCTTGAATCGTGCATGTAGTTGAAGAGGTGGGGAGGAGGTTTAGGGCACGCAGGGGAGAAGGTGTAGGCTATTTTTAGAGAGAATTCGGATGGAGAAGTGTGGCGGGACTGCAGGGGAGTAACTCCATATCGCCACAGGTCCAAGGACATAGAGGCCTCAGGCTTCAACGGGACAGCAGCCTTCATGGAGGTGCGTGTGCAGTCCATCGTGGTGGAGTTCATCCTCACGCACGTGGACCAGCTCTTCGGGGGCGCCTCCCTCTCTGGTCAGTGTACCACCCACCATGCCACCACACTCTGTCTGGGGAGTCATGTCAGGGTGACAGAGGGCCTTAGAGGTCACCTAGTTCGGTCTCCATGTTCTGCACATGAGAGAACTGAGTCACAGAGGGATGTTATTTATGGTCCCGTGGAGAAGATGCTGGGGAGATGATGGTGTGGTCGGTACCTGAGCAGCCCCCTCCTGCCGAGCCTGACCTTCTAAGCACCATCTGGGTTCTCGGGGCTACTGACTGATCGTTCCCACCCCTAACCCACAGAGCCAATGTCCTGGGATCTCCTGCCCCTTGTCCCTGAGGATTCCCCCCCCCCGCCTTTTTTTTTAATGTATTCACTTGAGAGAGAGACAGAGACAGAGACAGAGAGAGCACAAGCAGGGGGAGAGGCAGAAGCAGGCTCCCCGCTGAGCAGAGAGCCTGATGTGGGACTCAATCCCAGAACCTGGAGTTCATGACCCGAGCCGAAAGCAGATGCTGAGCCTACTGAGCCACCGAGGCTCCCCTCTCCCCACCCCACCCTCCCGCTGAGGATTCCCTCTTGAGGAGCTAGACGTGGAGCATCTGCCTCAAAGGCTTCTGAGTATATCCCCAGGCAGCTAGTTAGCTGGTGAGTGGGAGGGGGCCGTGAGGAGCTGGACACCTGAAGCCCTCTCTCATCTCTGTTCTTGGCCGGCCAATTCCTCTTCCTTTCCTAGGTGGAGAGATGGAGAGTGGACGGCGATCACTTCCAGGGGCCCGGGCATCGGGCAGCCCCGATGACCTTATGCCCAGGTCCCTGCCCTGCCATCTGCCTAGCATCCTGCAGGCTGGCGATGGACCCCCACAGATGCGGCCCTACCACACTATCATCGAGCTTGCAGAGCACAAGTAAGGCCTCCTTCCTGGGCCCCCCTCCCCTGCACTGACCACCGACCCCAACCCTAATGTTCTCTCCATTCCCTCCAGGAGAAAGGGATCTTTGAAGGTCAGGAAGTGGAGATCTATCTTCAATTTGGGTCGCTCTGGCCATGAGACCAAACGTAAACTCCTCCGGGGGGCTGAGGACAGAGGTGAGTCTGGAGAGAGGTAGGGGGAGCTCTGCTGAAGGCGTACGAGGCCCTGGCTCTACAAACATCTGTGTCTTGCAGAGGACAAATCCGATAAGGGGACTCTGCGGCCAGCCAAGAGCATGGATTCACTGAGTGCTGCAGCTGGGGCCAGCGATGGTGAGTCTAGGTGTGCCCTTGGGGTGTGTGTGTGTGTGTGTATACGTGCAGGCATAGGCAGGTGAACACCCATGTGCAAGCCCGTCTGAGAATGTGTCGGCCAAGGAATAATAGTATTATGGATGAGCCCATTGTGTGTGCATTCCTGTGTGCTTGTGTGTCTGTACACATGGCCATATGTGCTCACTATTTGCAAAAATACATAATGAGCTCCTGTTATGCACCAGCCAGAGTCCCAGATGCTAGGGTTAATAGTGAGTTTATCATCTGATCAGTGGGTGTGTGCCTCTGAGTGTACAGAGAGGTCCAGGGTGGTGTGTGTTTGTGGAGGTGGGGGGCACTGATGGCCAGTGAGTGTATCTTCGGGGAGGGAAGGGGGTTCCTGAGTAAGTGTAGGCGCCGAGCTGGCTGTGGAACATTCGCAGGAGTGGCCCAGGGAAGCTGGGCCGGGTGCCTTCCAACTGTCCTGGCTCTCAGGCCTGAGAAAGCAGGGGACATTCTCCAGAGCCTTCCCAAGGTGTCCGGGCCGCTCACGGCTGAGGTTACTGCTCTCTTCTCTCTCCTCCGCAGAGCCAGAGGTGCTGGTGGGACCTGGCAGTCCCCGGCCAAGCCCACTGCTGCCGGATAGCTTGGAGAATGATTCTGCAGAGGCAGCAGAAGGTGAACAGGAGCCCGAGGCAGAGGCCCTGGGCGGCACGAATTCTGAGCCTGGCACGCCACGAGCGGGGCGGTCAGCAATCCGTGCCGGGGGCTGTAGCCGTGCAGAGCGCTGTGTTGGGGTGCACATCTCAGACCCCTACAACGTCAACCTCCCACTACACATCACCTCCATCCTCAACGTGCCCCCAAATATCATCTCTAACGTCTCCTTGGCCAGACTCACCCGTGGCCTTGAGTGCCCCGCCCTACAACCCCGGCCAAGTCCTGCCTCTGGCCTTGGGCCTGGCCCTGGCCCTGGCCCCCCAGGTGAGGACTCAGGGATCTCCCAGGACTGGGAGAAGGGGCTAGAACCCTAAGCTGAAGCTCTGGTGCCAGGGATCTGTCCTGGGGATGGCAGAGGCCTCGGGCCCCGGGCTTTGGATGGTCACCTTCAGCTGCCTCCCTGGATGCTGGGTTGGAGGGATCTGGTAATATCATCAGGTTCTGTGGTTCACGGAGAGGGGATCTCTGGCATCCTTCA
Organism: Martes martes; assembly: GCF_963455335.1. Lineage (NCBI taxonomy): Eukaryota > Metazoa > Chordata > Mammalia > Carnivora > Mustelidae > Martes > Martes martes. The sequence continues at coordinate 5,514,385 of NC_137903.1, read as the reverse complement.
GGTCACTGATATACCCAAGAAGGGGAGTCTGTGTCAGATATATACAGTAGGGATCACGAAGTACAAGGTAGGGATATATAATAGGTGATGTTATAACAATAATGGTATTAATACTAATAGCTAACATTTACTGAAGGCTTACTATGTTCTGGGTGCTGTGATTAGGACTTTGCAAGCATCGGCTTGTTTCATTCTCTCCTAATCTTGTGACACAGTTATTGTTGCTTGCAGTGGGACAGGGGACCTAGGTGAAGCTACTTGTTGTTCATTTCAGTTGGAGGTGGCAGAGCTGGGATCTTGGACACATCTGAGTCTTATTTTCCTCATATTTAAAATAAGGATAAACACCCTACATTATAGAGCTGTTTTGTGGGGAAAAAACTAGATAAGGCATTGTGAAGGGTACAGTGCGGTGCCTGGCCCCTAGTAGGAGCTCAGCAAGGCAGCTATAAGCCAGGAGTCAGGGATATGGATCTGAGAGGGTCAGCCACATGGGGCATCTAGGCTGGGAGGCTTGGGCCTGTACGCAGTAATGTTAGGAAGATCTGCATTGGAAAGGGTCGAGACTGGTCTTGACCTTTGTGTTCCTGACACTTCCTTTCTTCCAACAGATGAGAAGCTGGAGGCAAGTTCAGGCACAGGTCCCCTGGCTGACAGTGGCCCAGAGGACATGGCCCCTGCCCTGGAGGACTGCCTGTCCCAGGAGGTGCAGGATTCCTTCTCCTTCCTAGAGGACTCAAGCAGCTCAGAGCCCGAGTGGGTGGGGGTGGAGGACGGGGAGGTGGCCCAGGCAGGAGCAGCAGGAGCAGCCTTCTCCCCTGGGGAGGACGACCCTGGGATGGGCTACCTGGAGGAGCTCCTGCGAGTTGGGCCTCAGGTAAGGAGGAGCTGTGCTGGGTTTGAGGGTGGTGAGGAAGCCAGAGGGTGGACAGGGCCACCTGGTCCTGAGCTCCAGTGCTATGTCTACAGGTGGAGGAGTTCTCCGTGGAGCCACCCCTAGATGACCTGTCTCTGGATGAGGCGCAGTTTGTCTTGGCCCCCAGCTGCTGTTCCCCGGACTCTGCTGCCCCCAGGCCTGAAGGAGAAGAGGAAAGTGGGGAGGAAGTCTTCCTGAGTGCCTATGATGACCTAAGTCCCCTTCTGACGCCCAAACACCCAACCTGGGAGGGTCCAGGAAGTCTGGAGGAAGAGACAGCAGGGTGTGGGCCACAGGGGGCTCCAGGGCAGGCTGAGGGAGAAAATGCATGCTGCAAAGTAGGGGAGGCCAAGGAGGCTGAGCCTGAGAACACATGGGCCATCAGGGAGGAGGCTGAGGGGAGTCGGGAGAGTGAGGTGGAGGATGGAGAGGCAGGTGAGGAAGGAGGGAAGGCTGGGGAAAGCCAAGAGATGATGGTCAGTTTGAGAGAAGGGAGTGGGAAAGAGACAGCGGCCAAGGGAGAGGAGTCTAAAAGTCAGCAGGAGGATGAGCGTATGAAGGAAGCTAAGGATGTGGAGGGAACGGAAGGAGAGCAGGGCAAAGACAAGGAGATGGAAAGAAAGACTGAGAGAGAGGAAGAGGCTGAGGAAGGACAGGAAGGCCAGGGACAAGCCAGAAGCGACCCAGAGTGTGGGGTCCAGGAAAACCAAGTTGCTGAGGAGAGCTGGGAAGTTGTACACAAACAAGAGGCAGAAGAAGCCAGAGAGGATGAGGTTAAAGGGCAGGAGGGGCAGAAGGACCAAGAGGCAAGAGAAGACCGAGGAGATGGTGAAAGTGGCAGAAGCCCAGAAGCAGCAGCTGGAGGAGGAGGAGGAGAGGTCAGCATGGACAGGGAGAGTGGGGATGGAGAGTCTGAGAGAGACCAGAGGGCTGGAGGTGACCATTTAGGAAAGGACTCCCCTCCTGAAGGGTCACACGTAGAGTCCCTGGAGGTTGACAGTGCCTCTGTCAGTGCCTCCTCTGAGGCAACCCCACAGCCACCCCAACTAGAGGAGATGGAGCCTGAGGGGCAGCCCAGTCCAGAGGGCTGCAATCTGTGCCCCTGTCCTCTTGGCTCATCTAGCGGTGTGGGCATGCGCCTGGCTTCCTCCCTGGTTCAGGTCCAACAGGTCCGCTCTGTGCCTGTGGTGCCCCCCAAACCACAATTTGCCAAGATGCCTAGTGCAATGTGTAGCAAGATCCATGTGGCACCTGCAAACCCATGCCCAAGGCCTGGTCGGCTCGATGGGACTCCTGGGGAAAGGGCTTGGGGGTCCAGAGCCTCCCGTTCCTCTTGGAGGAATGGAGGCAGTCTTTCTTTTGATGCTGCTGTGGCCCTGGCCCGGGACCGCCAGAGGACTGAGGCTCAGGGAGTTCGGCGGACCCAGACCTGTACTGGGGGTGGGGACTATAGCCTCACCCCCAGAACCTCCCCCTGTAGTATGATCCCTGCCTATTCTCCTCGGCCACTTAGCTGCCTGGAGCTCCCACCTGAAGACACAGAAGGGTCTGGACACCGGAGTCGGCATAGTCTGCCCCCCAGGGAACACCAGCCCCCCGACCCTCTTCTGTCCCCCCAGCGCCGATCATATGCATTTGAAACACAGGCTAACCCTGGGAGAGGTGAGGAACTGTGAGTAGGACCACAGCACTGGGCAAAGAGGGCAGTAGGTTGTCTCCATTCTCGAGGATCCCAGACTAGCTGTCTCTTCTGCAGCCTGAGCAGCTGTAGTGCCCAACACCATAGGCTTTGACCCTCCAGCTTCTCTTCTTGACGGCGGGAAGCACTGCCTCAGTTGGTTTACCTGAGTTTGTCTCAGACACAAAGCACTTATCCCTTAGAATATTCCCAAGAAAGTCACCAAAATCCTGTTACCAGGGAGTGGGGCCTTGGTCAAAGGAAACAAAGAGTAGGCGGAATACTTAAGAGGTTTCTCAAGGTGAAGAATGAAGAGGGAACTCAGCAAAGTGTCTGCCCTCCTCTGAGGCTGTGCACTTCCCTTCATGGAAGCCCAGAGTGGAGGAGGGGAGGAAAGGGCCACGTCAGAGCCTGTCACACATAAACACTTCTGAACTGCCCATCCTGACTCTGCTCTTGGATTCCTCCAGACCCTCCTAGCTCTAGATTAGGAGGACCACGTCAAGGAGCTCGTTGAAGGCCTCGGGCCTCAAAAGCCAGACTGGCCCCCTTTCCAGCATCCCTACTGTCTGCCTCCAGTCCCCTTTAGGCAGAGAGATCTTGTATAGATCTCTCTGGCTTCTCATTTTTCCTTCAGAACAACTTCCTCCTATTTCAGGGAAGGGGAATGGCGTAACTCAGGCCATGGGACTGCTTCTCCAGACAGGCTGGGGCTGTACATTCTGTTCTAGTTAGAAGCAATGTCTCAGAATAAAAGTTGTACTTTTATATGCAAACAGTGTGGAGTCTCATTATGCTCGGTAGAGTCTTAGGTGATAGGGATCGCATTTTCACGTTTGGCAAAACGTCCTTTCGCAGTTGTTTGGGTGCTCTTCCTCTGTCGTTGCCATGGAGACCTGTGGCTAGAAACTAGAGCTAGGTTCATGGTGGCCAGGAAATGAGGAAGAGAAACTTGTATTTACATAATGCTCGTTCTCTAGCAGTACAGGCTGGGTATTCTACAAGCAAAGAAGCTATGCCCTTGATTTTAGTTACTCCACGTAACAATTCCGCAAGGTTGGCACTGGGATCTCCACTTTCTGGATAGGAGACCTGTACAGTGAGGTCAGTTAGGGAGGCTGATTAAGTCCAAGGCTTGCCAGAGATCTCAGCCGTAAGAAGTCAGAGCGGCAGGTTTGAGATCCGAGTGCGTCTGGCTCCAGAGGCTAAACTCTTCTCATCACAGCACACTCCGGATCCATTATGGCTAAGTCTCAACCGAAAAGAATGGGAATCAAGGTCCTTCTCACAGCAACTGAAAGCCTCGCAAAAACTGGGAGCTCTGGGGCTCTTTGGGTAGTAACTGCTGACGCTAGTACAAAAGAGCGTAGGCAGAACCGTCCTCCTCTCCAGTGGCCGCCAAAACAGTGTCCTGATCCAAGATGGCCTCCCAAGTAGCCCTTGTTAAAGATGGCGCCTCCGTCCGACGTCCTTCCCTCGATCGGAGCCAGCCTCGCTCCCTTCTACCACTAAAAACGCCTTGTTCAGCAGGAAGAGGGTAGCACACATTAGTCGCCTTTCTTTCTTGCCGAAAGCGACGAAGTCTTCAATGTCACTCTCCGGGGATCCCAGGAAGTTCCTTCTTCTCCGTCCCGGCGACATCCCCACCCATCCGCATCTTTCCGCCTCATCGGGAGGCAAGGACCGGAAGTGGGGCGGCTCAGAGGCTGAGGCGGCTGGGCGGGTCCAGAGAGATACTTCCGCCCCTCACCAACATGGCCGCAGGCCGGGAGTGCGCATGAGCAGCTGTCCATGGAGAGCTCTCCGAGTCCGGGAGAGGCAGAGCACGGTCAGGGGAGATCCGCGGCGTCGGCGGCCTCGGCCGGTGAGTTCGGGCCCGGACGCGAGTCGGGGGTCCGGAGGCTGGGTGGGCCGGCAGGCCGCGCAGCCTTGATTCCGCTGCCGTTTTCAGGCGGCGGACCTCCCGGGGAGGAAGCCTTTGTTTTGAGGGAGGGGGCCGTGCCCGCTCCTCGCTCGCCCGCCCCGCTTTGTGGGCCGAGCGCCCTCCCCGCCCCCGAGCGCGCGCGTCCCCGCCCTCCTGCGCTGCCAGCCCCCGGCCGGAACCGCGGGCCCGCCGAGCCCCGCGCCCGGTCCTGGCCGCCGAGCGCAGCGCGGGGTCGCGGGGCGAGCGCGGCGGCCGCCCGGGCCCCCCGGGCTCGCGAGCTCGCGGGCTCGCGCCTGCCGGCCGCGGGGCCTGCGGGGAGACGCCGCCCGCGCGGGCACGGCCGGGGCGCCGGGCTTCTTCGGGACTTGGTGATTTTCCCCTTTGTGTCCAGACTTAGCAGGGGCTCTGGCTGGGCCCTCCCGGCCCGAGCGCGCACGCCACAACTTCCCGGCCGCGTTTCCGTGTCGCAGCCCCTAACGCTCAGGAAATGCTTCCGGATGTCCAGCTAAGACTTGAATAAGCGGCCTGACCCGGTTGCTGGGCGTCCTCCGAGGCCGCCCCTGGCTGACAGCTGCGGGCGACAGAGACGCCTCCGGTGCCCTGCGGTCTCTCCCCTCGCCGCCTCCCGCAGTCAGCGCAGAAGCCTGGGAGGGCCGCTTGCTCCGGCGGTTGGAGGATGGACAGGTAGGTGGTACCGCAACGCTGGTGCTACTTCCCCTTAGGGACTGGGATCTTCTGGCAGCGTTACTTCCTCCGGACAGTTTCACTTTCAGTTCTTTTTCTTTTTTCCTTTTTTGTTTTTGTTTTCTGGGTTTTGGTTTTTTGTTTGTTTGTTTGTTTGTTTTGGTCAGCGCTTTCCTTCGATGTGGACTTTCCAGGGCCCATCCGTTGAAGATTTTCCCTAGATAGGAAAGGTTTCGGAGACCTTCTGGGTGGAGACTACACCAAAATCTTAGCGTTCGTGCGGGGATGAATTTGTTCCTTTGTACAGGGTAGCTGTATCTTTCTGGAGGCATCTGTCTCAGCTCATTGTTTTTCCTGCCCTCTTGGCTGGGTGTCAGGGTCCTAAGGCGGGCACCGTGCAAATGAGTTCCTTTTCTATTGTCTCTCCTTCCGAACCTTGAACCTGGAGTTTTTTCCCTTCTTGCTGGGGTTCAGTTGACTTGGAGTTGTCATGGCAACATTTTAGCAGCTGTGTTGTTCTAGGGGAAGGCTTGGTGAAGAAAATAGAAGGGGCTTGCAAATGACACACTTGGACTTTAGGGTGTCTTAACAAATGACATAAATCCAGGCACTCCAAAGCAGGAGCCCAAGGGGCCAACTATGTTCTTTATGGTTCAGGGAGGTTTCCCCTTCCTAGGTGTGAGAACAGAAATTTTTGGGTCCTGTATGCGGCTCAGAAGCTGGAAGCAGCCCCAGCGTCCAGTGACCCTGGTTTTTGATAGTGTGGTGGTCTAAACACGGCGTATCGTGGTAACTTTAGTCATGGTCCATCCAAAAATATGTTGTTCCTCGATCTTTAAGTATAAAGACCATGACTTGAAGCGATAATGGAGGGCTGAGAAACACGGTAGGGTTGCTTTTTCAACCACCATAGCCCACTTCTCAGCATCAGAATGGAGGAAACCGACTGTGCTCTGTAGATTGATTGCATTATGTTCTTGGCTGAGTCTTCCTGGAGCCTAGCTTCTGGAAACAGAGAGACTATTCAGTTTCCTGGACTCAGCTGCAAACTCCCTGATTTCTGTCAGGACTTAGCACTCGGGCCTGTGAGGCAGGAGATTCGAAGACTCCAAAGCAGGACCGGCTCCTCGGATGTGCCGCCTTGCAGAGAGATGAAGGGGTGAGTGAAGCAGAGGTGGGCGCGAGACGGGAGGCCCGGGAGGAGGCAGAATGGCTAAGAGCGCTGGCTCTGGAGTCGGGCAGACCTAGATTCTGATCTCAGCCCCGTCGCTGACCAGCTGCGTGGTCTGGTGTCTCATCCACAGAATGCGGGTAGTGCTGCTTGCCCCGCTGTGCTCTTCTGAGTACTAAATAATAATGCGTGTTAAGGGCTTAGCTCAGTGCTGTGCCCGCAGTAAACACTCAGTAAATACCAGCTGTTGTTATTCTAACCTAACCCGGCGTCTGTTGGGAATGCCATTGAGTCTGGAAGCCGTATGTTACTGGGTCAGTGAACTTTTTCTTCCCTTCTTCCCTCCTTCTTTCGTTTGTCCCGTCACAAACAGGCAGCAGAAAACAGCTGAAGCGGAAGAGGGGACGGTGCAGATTCAGGAGGGTGAGTGGTCGAAACAGACCTGAGCCCAGGAGCCCAGCTTGGCCTCTCCCCATCCCCCATGGGCGCATCTGCCATGCACCCTGGTCCTTCCGAGTGCCGTGCACTCAGGCAGTAAGTCGCAGGCTGCTTCTTTGCTCGTCTAACGCAGGTGCAGTGGCAACTGGGGAGGACCCCACCAGCGTGGCTATTGCCAGCATCCAGTCAGCTGCCACCTTCCCTGACCCCAACGTCAAGTACGTCTTCCGAACTGAGAATGGGGGCCAGGTAAGGGAGGGGGCCAGCTGCCTGCAGGTGTTACTGGGGGTTGGGGTTGAGGGACGTAATGAGCCTGTCAGGGAGGAGACCTGGCTTGGAGGAGGCGGTGACCATGGGGACTCCTGCGGGGTAGGGGGGAGGGGCTGGGAGGAGGAGGTTTGGAGTAGAGGTCCGAGTGGGGTGGAGGCTTGGCCAAAGCCTCTGGGGACGGAAGGGGGAATGGCTGAAGCTTTGTCCCTGAAGCAATCTTATTTCGGGGCTCTGTCCGAGAGAAGCTTTAGGAGAGGCCTGGGGGTCCCCAGCATTGACTCCTGTATTCTCTCTCCCCACTTTCCCGTTTCTCCCTGCTTCTAGGTGATGTACAGGGTGATCCAGGTGTCTGAGGGGCAGCTGGATGGCCAGACTGAGGGGACTGGCGCCATCAGTGGCTATCCTGCCACTCAGTCCATGACCCAGGTACGGGGGGCCTGGGCTGGTGAGGGGACTGGAGCTCCGAGAGGTAAAGCGAAGCCAAACCGGTGAGATAGGGGTGGGGCTGGAGGTGGCGAGGCATCTGGGGCTGCCTTGTCCCAAGGCACCAGGTTTTCCCTTTCTGGATGTTTCTCCCTCCTTCCCCCCAGGGATAGAAGCTTCAGGGTAGCTCATGGGAAGTACCTGACCATCGCTGGACTCCGTTCTGTTGTTCCCCTCTCCAGGCGGTGATCCAGGGTGCATTCACCAGTGATGATGCTGTTGACACAGAGGGGACAGCCGCCGAGACGCACTATACTTATTTCCCCAGCACTGCAGTGGGGGATGGGGCAGGGGGTACCACATCGGGGAGTACAGCAGCTGTTGTTACTACCCAAGGCTCGGAGGCCCTGCTGGGGCAGGCGACCCCTCCCGGCACCGGTGAGCTATGTGAGGGTGCCGACCGGAGGGGCTAGAATCGGGGGTGGGCCTTTCCTGGGACCCCTTAATGCTCACCGAGACCTGGGCAGGCAGTGAGTCTGGGGCTGCCCTTCCAGCAGGAGGAAGGATCCCTCCAGAGGAGGATCCTAGGACCTTGGCCTCAGAGCTTGATGCGGTTCCTAAATCCCACGTCCTGACACAGCCTACCCTCCACCTTCACAGGCCAATTCTTTGTGATGATGTCACCCCAAGAAGTGTTGCAAGGAGGAAGCCAGCGCTCCATTGCCCCCAGGACTCACCCTTATTCCCCGTGAGTAGCCCCCACTCCTTCTCCGTTGCCGTGGTGGTCTCGATCCCTACCAACTCCTGTGTCATTCCTGACCCCGACCTCTAATCTTATTTTTTGTCCTTCCCTTACTCTGGCCACCCTGGGGTTTGTCATCAGGAAGTCAGAAGCTCCCAGGACAACTCGGGATGAGAAACGAAGGGCTCAGCACAATGAAGGTGGGACTAGTTGGTGGGGTTGGGGACAGCCGTGGTGTCTGAGCAGGAGAGCGCAGGTAGCTCGACGGGGCCTGTGGTGAGTTCTCACTGAGTCACCCTGTCCTCCCTTTTGCCCCCCAGTTGAACGCCGCCGCCGAGACAAGATTAACAACTGGATTGTGCAGCTGTCCAAGATCATCCCAGACTGCTCCATGGAGAGCACCAAGTCTGGCCAGGTCATGCAAGGACCCTGGTAGTGGGCGGGATGCCTGATTTCTGTCTCCCGGTGGTGTTTGCAGACATGGTAGCGAGGGCACACGGCAGGAATTCCTGCCGACCTTTCTACAAGGTTCCTGTATCCTTGTGAAACGTTCTGCCACTGTCCTTAGGGGAAAACGAGGTCCAGAGTGTGAGTGCGCCACGGGAAGGTGAACCAGGTAGCACCTGTTTTAATCCTCATTTCGCTTGCCTTTTCTTGCAGAGTAAAGGTGGAATTCTGTCCAAAGCCTGTGACTACATCCAGGAGCTCCGCCAGAGTAACCACCGGTTGTCGGAGGAACTGCAGGGGCTTGACCAGCTGCAGCTGGACAACGACGTGCTTCGCCAGCAGGTCAGACCCCTCCCCAAGTCCATGGCCGGCGAGCTGCTGTGGGACACCTGTCTCTGCTGTCCATAGAGAGGCCTTCATCTTTTTCCCGGTCACTGGCGGGGGTCTGAATCTGGTCGGGGATTTGGCTGGGCCAGGTTTTCTCCTCATTCTCTCCGTGGCCCCCTTTTCCATGTCAGGTGGAAGATCTGAAAAACAAGAACCTGCTGCTCCGAGCTCAGCTGCGGCACCACGGGGTCGAGGTCGTCATCAAGAATGACAGCAATTAACTATGGGGACTTGGGGGGTTTGGGTCCCGCCACCCCTTTCCGAGAACTGCACCTAGTCCAGGAGCAACAGGCTAACCCCGTGCCCCTTTCCTTCACTGCCCGCTTCTGGCGGGGGCTCCGGGGGAGTGGAGACGGCATGGCTTTGAACCCAGGCCCTGAGACAGAGCTGCCTGCGCAGGTGTCCAACACACACGTGGGGGCGCACTGGCAGCCCGGCCCCGCCCACCACACAGCCCCCCACCCCACCCCCGGGGCCCTTGTGCTCCTGCAGATGCATGTGCTGTCCCCGCGCTGGATACCGGACACACACGACGTGGGGGCTCGCCCTGTGCCTGCTGACAGTGCCGGCAGAGGGTCTCGGCCCACAGGCGATTCTCCCGCTTGCCCCAGGACTCGGGCGCTTCCACTTCCCCCAGAGCTCAGCTGTGCACTCGAGGACTCTGGGGATCAGGCTTTAGCCAGAAGCGGGGAACAGGCTGCTTAGCAGCGGCTGCTGCCCCCGGAAGAGAAGGTCGGCCGGCGAGCAGCCGAGGCCTGTGCAGAAGTCTCCGGAGCCAGGGAGAACAACAGACCGGGGCCCGCGTGGGGCCTTCCCCACGTGGGGATGGATTTTCCTTTTCTTTTTCTTTCTTTCCTTTCTTTCTTTTTCTTCTTCTTCTTCTTCTTCTTTTTTTTTTTTTTTTTTAAGATAAAACGTTCAGAGCCACTGTCATCCCTGGTTTTCGTCCTTTTGTGGGTCCCGGGGCGGGTGCGCGGGAGGCGCATTGCGTTTTGCCCTGTAAGGGTTGGGCCAAGGTTAGGGTGGGCTGCTGCTCCCGTGGTCGTTACCCTGATTGCCTGCGCCTGGGCCCGACCAGCGCATCGTTCGCCCCGCCCGCGCGGGGCAATCGCAAAAACGTCCCTGGCCGGCGGGTATCCGCGAACAGGTGCTGCGGGGGCGGGGCGGGGGCGGGGCCTCCGCTTCCGGTTCCGGTCCCGGCTCCGGGAGGGCGGGGGAGATGCTGCGGGCACCGAGGGGGCGGCCTGGGGCCGCATTCCTGTGGCTCGCCGTGGCGGCGCGTGCCATGGCCGGAGGTACCTGCGGGGACAAACCTGGGACCTCGTCCCGACCTACCTGCGGGCCCCCGGGAGGAGGTGCAGCGGCGGGGCGCGGCGCCGGCTGGGGCGCGGGCAGGTGGGGGGGCGCCGCGCCGCCGTGCCGGGCAGCCCGCTCCGCTCAGGGCTCTCGTGCCTCCTTCCTCAGCGCCCACGGTCTCGCTCCCTGAACTGCGTTCGCTCCTGGCCTCGGGCCAGGCCCGGCTCATCGATGTGAGATCCCGGGAGGAGGCGGCAGCGGGGACCATCCCGGGGGCGCTCAACATCCCGGGTATGGGACAGAGGGGGCGCCCGCGCGGGTGGCCTAGAGGCCGTCCAGGAGGGGGCTCCTAGGGCGGCGTGGGAGAATGCACGGTCCCGGGGGGCCCCTGAATTCCTCGTAAGCCCCCCTACCCCAGCTTCCTGGAGAAGGGCTGGTGGGAGGCGAATCCTGGCCGCGGAACTGGCTCCTCCAGTTTGAGCGGGTAAGAGGCGGCGAGGAAGGGGCGGACCCGCTTTTGTCCCTTGACCTCCCCAAGGCTGGGTACCCGCCCGCCGCGTCTCCTCGCTGCTGGGGAGGGGGCTCCCGTTCCGCTGTTTGGCTGCCTTCCCGCGCAGGTGGGCCTGTCTGGTCCTTGAGGTTGGAGGGGAGTGGGAGTGGACCTCCTAGGTCGTTTTGGGGCCTTCTGAAGACTTGCTGGGGCCGCAGGACCCGGTCCTTCCAGGCCGGGTCTGAACGGGATATCGCCCACTGCCGGCTCTCCTTTCTCTCCCCTCGACTCCTCCCAGTATCTGAGCTGGAAAGTGCCCTGCAGATGGAGCCCGCTGCTTTCCAGGCTTTGTACTCCGCCGAGAAGCCGAGGCTGGAAGAGGAGAACCTCATTTTCTTCTGTCAGATGGGCCGGCGGGGCTTGCAGGCCACGCAGCTGGCCCAAGGCCTTGGATACACAGGGTATGGGGAAGGCGTCGGGTGCTGGCTGGACAGGGACTGGGGACGGCCTCCTAGACCAGTCCTTCCTCACCCGCTTTGTCTCCACAGGGCTCGAAACTACGCAGGAGCCTATAGAGAATGGTCCCAGAAAGAAGGTTAGGTAGAAGATGGCTTACTGATGGCCCCCTCTCCCCCACCTCCATGGCCAAAAAGCCTAACCAAGGGTGGGGAAGGGGCAGACTTAGAATGGGCAGCTCCTTAAAGCACTGAGCACGCAAGCGTATCAAATAAAGATAATTTAATAAAAATACTGGAAGCACTGAATTTGTCAGGTGGACGCCAGAGAGTCCTGATCTTGATCTGGACTTCGGTTCAGCCCTGGGTCCTTCTCCATTCATCTGTCCCCCACCCTGCACCCTCCACTCTTTCTATAACAACTCAGTGTGTGTGTTTTAAAGATTTTATTTATTTGAGAGAGAGCGGGAGCCCAGAGAGAGAGGGAGAAGCAGACTCCCCACCGAGCAGGGGGCCTGATGCGGGGCTCGATCCCAGGACCCCGGGATCATGACCTGAGCTGAAGGCAGATGCTTCACTGGACTGGGCCACCCAGGCGCCCCTAGAACAATTGTTTTCAGCCCAGGATACACATCAGAATCACTTGGTACCTAAAAGCAAACAAATAAAAAATAAAAACTGTTTGGGTGCTGTCTGAGATTTGGAATCTTGAGGGTGGGACCTGGGCGGTAGTGGTTTTGTGAGCCTTTGCAGTGAATGTGATGTGCAGTCTGGAGCCCAGCCCACTGCTCTGGAGCTCAGCAGACAGGCCTCCCTCAGCCTTGCTTCCGTGACTGTCCCTTACAAATGGTCTCTGGCTCCTTCTGTGCAAAAATGGCAGAATAGAGTGACAGGGACTATATGTCCTTCAGATCCTAACATTTTTACTCTCTAGTCCTTTCTAGATGCGGTTTGCCTGCCCTTGCCCCAGACCTTCAGGTCTGCAGCCCCAAACTTACCTCCCTGAGAGTTTGTCACTGGCTTGAGGAAACCAAAGGGCGGTGCCCAGCAGTGAGTGACGGAGGTCACTCTTCATGCCCACAGGTTTGTCAAACATTGATTGCAGGTGTGAGGAGGAGGACTCTGGTGCCACCAAAGACAGGCCCCAGTTTCTATCAACGCTGTTCTTTGATCCAACACTAGATTGAACAAAACCGATAGAGTGAGAAAGCTTGCTGACAGACATTCAACACTACGAAGTCAGTGTATAACTTCCCTCGAGCGTGCAGCACAATTCCATGCATATCTTCCCAGACCTTTCATGTATTTTCACATCGGAGCTCTGACTTCCTCAGTTTGGTATTTGAAGCTTTTATTCCTTGAGGTGCTTGGCTGGGTGGGTCTGTAGAGCACGCTGCTCTTGATCTGGGGGTTGTAAGTTTGAGCCCCATGTTGGGTGTAGAGACTACTTGCAAATAAAAAATATAAATGAATAAAATTCTATTCCTTTATTTGTGGAAGAGAAAGTTGGGTTACAGATGTGCCCAATTTTCTGAATTTTCAAGTTTCTGGAGAAATCCCTTTGGACACAGCCTGCATTCCTTGCCTTTCTCTCCCCTTCTGCCTCTTGGGCTGGAGGACCCAGGCCCTCCTCTACGACTTTCACATCACAGCCCACCCTGCACTACCATAAAATCTGCCGTTCCGTCTGGGCTCTCCAGCTTCTCATGGCTCTCCCTTCCTCTCCCTGGGCAAACCACAGCACGTTACCTTCTGAACTTAGGGGGGTAATGTTGGGTCTGCAGAGAAATTGAAATAAGGGAGTCTAGGCCAAGGTTTGGCAAAAAGGTGTCTGTTCTTCCTTCCTTGAATACCCACATCCCTTTGGCTCTCAGACGGGTTGGAAGTTTTTCCAGGGGTCTAGTTTCCCTCTTTGTTTGCATCTTAACTATTCTGGCCTCTTCCCCACTCCCCCCTTCTCGATTATTATAATTGGATTATAGCATTTCTCTCTCTCTCTCTCTCTCTTTTGAAGTGTATTTTTCCTACAATAAAATGCAGTTAAGTGTTCATTGAGTTTTGACAATTGTATGCTCACTTGTAACAACTATCCTGATAAGATCAAGGACACAGAAAACCCCAGAATTTTTCTGGGGCCCCCTTCCACTTCCATTCTTAATCTTTTCTTCCTTTTTTTCTTTTTCAAGATTTTATTCATTTGAGAGAGAGAGAACAAGTTCTGGGGAGGAGCAGAGGCAGAGGGAGAAGCAGACTCCCCACTGAGCAGGGAGCATGACAGGGGGCTCCATCCTAGGAACCCAGGTTTATGACCTGAAACGAAGGCAGATGCTGAACCACTTGAGCCACCCAGGCGCCCCATCCTTAATCTTTTCTATCTTCTATCACCATAAACTAGATTTTTAGCTCCCATTCCAACCTGCCAACCTACATGATTTGAATTCTTCTGTTTAGCCAGTGAGGGTCAAAGAGGGTCCTGGAGGTAAACCGAACCAGCCTGCCGCAGGACCGATCGTGCCCTCTGGCTTGATCATGGATGTTAAGAGAACATTCCTTTCTCCCTCATTAACTGTTTCGTTCATAATCTTGATAGGCTGTTCCAACCCATTACTTTGCTCTGTAAATTTCTTCCCTTTCCTCATTAACTATTTCGGCCGGTGAGCCTGGGGGGCTAGGGTCTACCAGCTCTCCGTCCCCTTGCCTTTTCTGCCTTTCTTTCCAGACCACACCGAGCTCTTCCCTCTCACCAGACTTTGTCTGTCCCTACCCATGTCCTATCCACCAGGTGACATTTTTGTTGTTAACCCCTCCCAGTTGACTGGAGCTCCTTCAAGGCAGGAACCAGCTTGCAGTCCCTGACCTGTGGAGCCCCACAGCAACAACACAAATTCTCAGTAGGCTCTTGTCGAGCCTTACCACCCTGCCGACTTCCAGAATCTTCCAATTTCAGCCTTTTTGAAACATCACCGCCTGAACAATCTTAAAACAACATTTTTGGGTGCCTGGCTGGCTCAGTCGGCAGAGCATGAGACTCCTGATCTCAGGGTGGGGAGTTCGAGACCAGCAAGAGGCATAGAGCTTACTTAAATAGAGAATTGATTTCTTGGGGCCCCTGGCTGGCTCAGTCAGTGGGGCATGTGGCTCTCGATCTCAGGGTTGTAAGTTTGGGTGCCATGTTGGGTGTAGAGATAACTTAAAAATCTTAAAAAAATAAAACTTAAAAATAAAATTTTAATATTCTGGTCAGAGTTAGTAATTTATAATAAGTCCTTGTTGCCTAGTGGCTCAGGCACATGTCTTGGCCTGGTCTTTTCAGCAATTGGTAGCCGGAATCCGACATCACCCCACCTTTCCAAACTTCTCGTTCTGCACCTGCCACCACCACTTAGGGGCCTAAGTAGACTTGACTCCCTCCTGACCCTGGCATTAGCTCACCATTTCCCCTGTTTGGGAAGCTTCCAGTCTCTTTTGTTATTATTCTGAATTTCACAAGAATTAGAAGAATGTATTTGGCAGGACACTTGCTGTCCTTATCCAGAGGGCTTTAAAACTGAAGGAAAAGGGAGAAAAATAACCAGATAATATTATATAACTGGATTCCATGAAGGACACGAAAACCGGGAGAACGGGATATGGTACACACTTAGGATGCTGTCTTGTAACTTCAATGGCTCTCCGCCTTTGCTGATTTCCATTTTGTATGGCGGATAACTCCACCAGAACCTGGCTTATTGGAGTTACTTCTAAGGGTAGCATGTTATTATGTAACAAGCAAAGGCTACATAGTGGTCACCGCCAGTTACTTTTTAGCTATTCCAACTCTCACCTTCTTTATCTGCAAAATGGGGGTTAAAAGACATCTCTTTGGATAGTTGTGGAAGTTTATTAGGACAATATATGTAAAGTATGTGCCATGTAGAACGTGGGGATTTAGAGACATATATAGGCGAGTAATAAACACAAAGAGGTATATAAAATAGCTTAGGTATTTTGATACTTGGTGGAAGGGAACTTGTGACAGGCTGCAGGAATGTATGTCATAGTACAAAGAAAATAGATGTAATAGAAGAGCCAGACATAAGTGTGCAGCTGGATGGATTTTTACAATGTGGACATACTCATTTAGCCACCACTGTGGTCAGAAAACTTACACTGTACACATGGATTTAAACTCTGTTGCAGCTTGCTTTTTGGCCAATTGTACAGTCAGTTTTTTTTTTTTAAGATTTTATTTATTTATTTGACAGACAGAGATCACAAGTAGGCAGAGAGGCAGCAGAGAGAGGAGGAAGCAGGCTCCCTGCCGAGCAGAGAGCCCGATGCGAGGCTTGATCCCAGGACCCTGGGATCATGACCTGAGCCGAAGGCAGAGGCCTTAACCCACTGAGCCACCCAGGCGCCCCGTACAGTCAGTTTTTGTGTAGGTTCCGTGAACACTTGAAAAGAGGGTCTATTCTGCAGTTTTGGGCTACAGTCAGTAGCCCAAAATGTCAGTCAGGTCCAGTTAATTAATTATGTTGTTCACATCTATATCTCCCTCTAGAATTTTCTTGGCTGCTTGTTCTCTCCGCTTCTTACAGAGGTATGTTTAAATCTGTCACTATGATAGGGATTTGTCTATTTCTCCATTTAATTCTCTGATCTCTATTTGGAGACTGTGTTAATAGATTGTACACATTTAGAACTGTAACACTTCCTCCTTAATGGATCCTTTCCTCATTATGTCCTCTCCACCTCACCCCAAAGTCTGTTTCGTCTGATACTAGGACAAGTACACCAGCTTCATTCTGGTCAGTGCTTACGTGGGACTTATATATCATGTCTCCTGGGATTCCTATTAAGCAAAGAAGGGAAACTAAACACAGTTAGACACAAGAAGTGGACTATAGGAAAGCAGATTTTTAAGATTGAAAGGAAATGTAAGCAAACTCACGGCTAGAGCCTCTAAAGAGAACCTGAGTCAAGAAAGTTGGGTTGTTGGGATGCCTGGGTGGCTCAGTTGGTTAAGCAGCTGCCTTCAGCTCAGGTCATGATCCCAGCGTCCTGGGATCGAGTCCCGCATCGGGCTCCTTGCTTGGCGGGGAGCCTGCTTCTCCCTTTGCCTCTGCCTGTGCTCGCTCTCTCTCTCTCCCTCTCTCTCTGACAAATAAATAAATAAAGTCTTTTTTAAAAAAAAAAAAAGAAAGTTGGGTTGTTGGGGTGCCTGGCTGGCTCAGTTGGTGGAGCTGGTGACTCTCAATCTCAGGGTTATGGGTTTGAGCCCCACATTGGGTGTAGAGATATCTTAAAAATAAAATCTTAAAAAAAAAAAAAGTTGAGTTGTCAGATTTCCCAGTGGGACATCCTTCCCACTCATGCATTCTGCTTGCATTCCCATTCTTAATCATTCCTCAACCTGTCAAGTCATCCGATTCATTGACCTTACCAAAATTTTGCTATTTATTATTTTACTTATTCTTTTGTTTTCCTCCTAATCCAGTAGATTCTATGTGTGGTTCATCATTATCTCATTCCTTTGCATAAGTAGGAATAAACTTATCAAGAAAGTTCAAGGGGCACCTGGGTGACTCAGTCAATTAAGCCTCGGACTCTTGATTTCAGCTCAGGTCATGATCCTGGGATGGTAGGATCATGCTTGTGACTGGCTCTGTGCTCAGCACAGAGTCTACTTGAGATTCTCTCTCTCCCTCAGCTCCTCCCCGCCCCTGCCCCCCATGCACTCTCTCTGAATTAATAAATAAAATCTTTTAAAAAAGGTTCAAGACCACGGGGTGCCTGGCTGGCTCAGTTGGTGGAACGTGCAACTCTTCATCTTGGGATTGTGAGCTCGAGCCCCATGTTGCACATAGAGATTTCCTTAAAAAAAAAAAAATCTTAAAAAAAAAAAGTTCAAGGCCTATAAAAAGGAAATGTTAAAACACAATGAAAAAAAAAACTTTAAAACGGTCTTATACAAAAGAAAAGACTAAAGATTCTTGGATGAGAAGACCCAACTTCCTAAATATATCCATTTAGGTGAAATTAAGAATAGCTAGAAAAGCTAGAAAAAGAACATCAGTGAAGGGGAGCGACTGTTAGTAATTAAAACAACGGCCATGGATAGAGAGATGAATTCCATAACCCACACCATATACCAAACTAAATTTCAAATGGATAATATGGATTAAAAAATTTTTTTTTCTTCTTTAAAAAAAAAAAAGATTTTTATTTATTTATTTTACAGAGAGATAGAGCACAAGTAGACAGAGAGGCAGGCAGAGAGAGAGAGGAGGAAGCAGGCTCCCCACTGAGCAGGAAGTCCAATGCGGGGCTCGATCCCAGGACCCTGGGATCATGACCTGAGCGGAAGGCAGAGGCTTAACCCACTGAGCCACCCAGGCATCCCTGAATTAAAAATTTAAAGTAAAAATGGAAACTACCAAGAATTCTTTCATACTGTTTTGCATATTTGAAAGTTGTAAAGGGAGTAGATCTTAAAAATCCTCATCACAAGAAAAAGAAAATTCGTAACAATATAGGGTAACAGATATTAACTAGATTGGAAGTCATTTCATACTGTATACAAATATGGAATCATTGTTATACATCTGAAACTAACATTAAATGTCAATTTTATCTCAAAGAAATTAATACACAAAGAATTCTTTCATTATCTTAAAGTGGGGAGGATATTTTCAACTTTGAGTCAAAATTTAGAAGCCATTAAAGAAAAGACTGATCAAGGGGCACCTGGGTGGCTCAGTCATTAAGCATCTGCCTTCCGCTCAGGTCATGGTCCCAGGGTGCTTGGATTGAGCCCCACATTGGGCTCCCTGCTTGGCGAGAAGCCAACTTCTCCCTCTCCCACTCCCCCTGCTTGTGTTCCCTCTCTCACTGTCTCACTATCAAATAAATGAATAAAATCTTTAGAAAAAAAGAAAAAAGCAAGACAGAAAGAAAAAAGAAAACACAGATAAAGTACAAAACAAGCAACCAAAAGTCTTTTGCCTGCCTGGCAAAGATAGACAAACATCACACAAATCAAGTCAAAAGACAAACAGCCAACTGGGGGAAAAATCAACTCAGAGTGTATACAAAGGTCTAATTCCCGAATGTATGAAGAGCCCTTACAAGTGGATTAGAAAAAGACTACGCCAATAAAAAATGAGCAAAACATGTGAAGAGACAGTTCACAGAGTACACAGAACTCTTTTTTTTTTTTTTTAAAGATTTTATTTATTTATTTGACAGACAGAGATCACAAGTAGGCAGAGAGGCAGGAGAGAGGGAGGGAAGCAGGCTCCCTGCTGAGCAGAGCCCTATGCAGGGCTTAATCCCAGGACCCCAGGATCATGACCTGAGCTGAAGGCAGAGGCTTAACCCACTGAGCCACCTAGGCGCCCATACACAGACCTCTTAAAGTTAGGGGACACTCAGTTTGAGATACACAAATTAAAACTAAATGGAGGTTTTAATTCACATTAATCAGATTAACAAAAATGCAAATGTTTGATAAAGCAGTCTTTTGCAAGACTATGGCAGAAGAGATACACTAATAGATTACGTAACTATAAATGGGTACAAACTGTAGGGAGCACTTTTTGTCAATATCTTCACATACCTTTGACCAAGCCAGTGTTCCCATTTCTGGAGATTTATCCTACAAACAAGCTTCCACCCCCGTGGAATGATACCCGTGCACGTTTACTCATTTCATTACCCACGTTAGCAAAAGGCTGGAAGTAATCCAGATGCCTCTAAGTTAAAACTGGCTAAATAAACATCGTAAGCATACAACAGAGTATTATGTAACTGGAGAAAAGAATGAGGAAGCTCTCCGTGTACTCGGGAACAATCTTCAAGATGCGTTGTTACAGGGGCACCTGGGTGGCTCAGTGGGTTAAAGCCTCTGCCTGCGGCTCAGGTCATGATCCCAGGGGCCTGGGATGAGCCCCGCATTGGGGTCTCTGCTCCTGCTTTCTCCTCTCTCTCTCTGCCTGCCTCTCTGCCTACTTGTGATCTCTGTCTGTCAAATGAATAAGTAAAATCTTAAAAAAAAAAAAAAAGATGTGTTGTTACATGATAAAAAATGTACTATGCTATCTTTTGTGTAAAAAAAAGTAAGATAATATGGAGATGTGTACACCTATATCCACACATTTATTTATTTATTTATTTACATATTTACTTATTTATTTGCTTGCTTATTTATAATTGCTTCTGTTTAGCAAAAAGAAAGCCTGGAAGGACAGAGAACTAGTAGAACTAGTGAGCGATGCAAACCTCCTTGGCTTCCTTGCTGCTTTCCCCATCCACTCGCTTAGGAAAAACCCAACTATGGTCCAACCCAACTAACCACGTACTCTTTCCCTGCAGTCAAACGGTTAGAGTAAAATTCACATCAGTTTGGTCTTTCTTCAAGTTTATGTTCTAAATATTAGTGGGCGGTTAACATTGCTCCATTGCTCGCCAGTACTAAGACACCCTTTCCTAGTGTGGTCAGTTCCTGTCTCCAATTTTCTTCACCCTGTATTTATTTATTGATTTATTTAAAGATTTTGTTCATTTATTTGACAGACAGAGATCACAAGTAGGCAGAGAGGCAGGCGGGGGCAGGGGAGGTTGGGGGGAAGAAGGCTCCCCACTGAGCAGAGAGCCCTACTTGGGGCTGATCCCAGGACTCTGAGATCATGACCTGAGCCAAAGGCAGAGAATGGCTCCCTCAGGGCTGGTTCTCCTTCTTATCTCCTCCCAAATCAAAATGCTCCAGTCTCCTAACACCAGCGTGTTCTTAGATCTCCAGTTGGCCTTAGCACATGGAAGCCTCAATGCTATCTTCTTTGTACTTTGATACCTTTTACTGGAAAATGAGCTTCGTCTGCCCACCATGGCCACCTGCATCTGCTTCCTGTCATCATGTCACTTCCTACGAGCCTGCAGAGGATCTTCTGCCCTTCTCCTACTGCGTCACTTTGTGGGCTGGTGCTCGCCGCAGTTGTCACAGAAAGTCTGGCAGGTTCTAGGAAGGCTCACCATAATTGTGGGAGTGTGGTGGCCCAGAGCGCTCCCTGCCCTCCCCGCCTTAGATATCTTGAGTTTCCTTTTTCCTCTGCACTCTTTGCAAATGATTTGCCTTATACTCCATGGAGTACAGAAATCAATCATCTTCCCAAGAACGAAAGAACCAACTGTACCAAGCATTTCCCTCTTGTTACGAAGGGACTATGTATGTTACTAGCTCTGCTCCCTCTTAATACCCTTTTCTTTTTTAAGATTTTATTTTTTCATTTGACAGACAGAGATCACAAGTAGGCAGAGAGAGGAGGAAGCGGGCTCCCTGCTGAGCAGAAAGCCAGATGCTGTGATGATGCGGGGTTCGATCCCAGAGCCCCAGGGCCTGAGCTGAAGGCAGAGGCTTTAACCCACTGAGCCACCCAGGTGCCCCTCCCTCTTAATACTCAACTTGAGCATCTGACCTCCTTTCTCCTCAAGAACTTGGTACTGCAACTGTCTCCTCTTTCTCCTACAGCCTAGTTGGTTTTTTTTTTTTTTTTTTTTCTTTCTGCTGGATCACTGCTATTTGCATACAGTGTTTCCATGCAAACAAAATGCTTACTCTGACTTCCTCCACCCGCCCTGCAGGCGGCTGCTTCTTTTCTCTGTTGCCCTCCCGCCAGGATCTGGGTTCAACTGTTTGTAGTCACTGTCTTTATTTCCTTAATTTACATTCTCTCCTTAGCCTACTCCGTGCAGGTTTTATTGCCTACCCCACTACTTCATTGAAACTTCTTTCAAGATGACCCGTGAATGACACACAGGCATTAGTCATTAGATATCGGTGACCCCGGGAAGGGCTGTGCCTTTGGACTAGATGCCTCTTTTTACTTTTTTTTTTTTTTTAAAGATTTTATTTTATTTATTTGACAGACAGAGATCACAAGTGGGCGGAGATGCAGGCAGAGAGAGAGAGAGAGAGAGGAGGAAGCAGGCTCCCTGCTGAGCAGAGAGCCTGATGTGGGGCTCGATCCCAGGACCCTGAGATCATGACCTGAGCTGAAGGCAGAGGCTTAACCCACTGAGCCACCCAGGTGCCCCTAGATGCCTCTTTTTAGTGAAGACAACTCCCAAAGAAGACAACTGGGGCAGTCAGTCCTTATTCCTGAAGGGAAGGATGTCACTACCCATGTTTGTACATGCGCAAAACTTAACATTTCAAAAAAGGATAAAGGGTTTTTTTTTTTTAATATTTTATTTATTTATTTGACAGAGATCACAAGTAAGCAGAGAGGCAGGCAGAGAGAGAGGAGGAAGCAGGCTCCCTGCTGAGGGGGGAGCCAGATGTGGGGCTTGATCCCAGGACACTGAGATCATGACCTGAGCTGAAGGCAGAGGCTTTAACCCACTGAGCCACCCAGGCATCCCTTATTTATTTATTTGATAGAGGGAGAGAGATCACAAGTAGGCAGAGCAGCAGGCAGAGAGAGAGGGGGAAGCAGGCTCCCCGCTGAGCAGAGAGCCCGAAGTGGGGCTCGATCCCAGGACCCTGAGATCAGGACCTGAGCCGAAGGCAGAGGCTTAATCCACTGAGCCACCCAGGAGCCCCAAGATAAAGGGTTTTTAAAAAATATGTTAAGGCAAAGGGAAAATGGAAGAGCACAGTCAGGATAGCCAGATGAAGTCAGGATAAAGTCAGATGGAGTCAGGAATGCATATCAATTCTTGGACTCACAGATTTGGATGTGGTTTTCCTAGAGACCAAAGCAAAATGACTTAACAGGATTGCTTGTAAAACTCAAGGTGTCCCCAAGACATATATATGACAGAAATGTAGCATCTCTCAACAGGAACATCTGGGAGTATCGGTACCTGGAATGCTATTAGTGTACTGTGCCAGCCTGGAAGGAGGTCACTTCTGGATTCTGTTTCCAACTAGGACCTTGTTCAGTATTTTTTTTTTTAAGATTTTATTTATTTATTTGACACAGAGAGAGAGAGATCACAAGTAGGCAGAGAGGCAGGCAGAGAGAGTGAGAGAGGGAAGCAGGCTCCCTGCGGAGCAGAGAGCCTGATGCGGGACTCGATCCTAGGACCCTGAGATCATGACCCGAGCCGAAGGCAGCGGCTCAAACCACTGAGCCACTCAGGTGCCCCTTGTTCAGTATTTTTATTAACCTATTGGATTATGCCGCAGCAAGC
This sequence comes from Martes martes, assembly GCF_963455335.1. Classification (NCBI taxonomy): domain Eukaryota; kingdom Metazoa; phylum Chordata; class Mammalia; order Carnivora; family Mustelidae; genus Martes; species Martes martes. Next base: position 5,491,892 of record NC_137903.1, on the reverse strand, counting down.
ACGTTTATGAAGCTTGCATATAACAGAACTTCAGGTGCCACTACCAATGTATTGGGTCACAGAATCAAGATTTATATTTAATAATCTCTTCCAGAATTTCCTATTTTGCAGGCAAACTCACCAGTCTGAAAATTACAAAATCTGTTCCTTTTTAAAAAGTCTATGGGGGCACAGGGTGCCTCAGTCGGTTAAGTGTCTGCGTTCAGCTCATGTCATGATCCCAGGATCCTGGGATTGAGCCCCATTTCAGGCTCCCAGCTCAGTGGGGTGTCTGCTTCCCTCTCTCCCTCTGCCCTTCCTCCAGCTGGTGGTCTCTCTCAAATAAATAAATAAAAGCTTAAAAAAAAAAGACTATAAGACTTGTGTCTCATTTGGATTGCTCCCCGCCAAAAGGAATGAAAAAAAAACACTACAAGAAACAAATGTCTGGGGCACCTGGGTGGCTCATTGGGTTAAAGCCTCTGCCTTCGGCTTGGGTCATGATCCCGAGGTCCTGGGATTGAGCCCTGCATTGGGCTCTCTGCTCAGCGGGGAGCCTGCTTCCTCCTCTCTCTCTGCTTATGTCTTTGCCTACTTGTGATCTCTGTCAAATTAAAAAAAAAAAAAAGAAGAAGAAACAAATGTCAATGACAATGAGATTTATGAACTTATTATTTACGTAAGCAACTTTATGGGAAAAGGAACCTGGAGAATATAAAATCATTTGCACGCTCCAAAATTACTTTCATGCTTTATACTTATACACAAGTATTTGTATAGATATAACTAGGATACATACTATTTGTATTTACTTTTTTCATTTAATTTTAACCATTGACAGTACTTTATTTAATTTAATTTATTTATTTGACAGAGAAAGATCACAAGTATGCAGAGAGGCAGATAGAGAGAGAGAGAGAAGCAGGCTTCCTGCTGAGCAAAGAGCCCGATGCGGGGCTCGATCCCAGGACCCTGAGATTACAACCTGAGCCAAAGGCAGTGGCTTAACCCACTGAGCCACCCAGGCGCCCCCCATTGACAGTACTTTTATGTCTACTTTTCTTAATATTTCACTTTCAAAGCAAAAAAAAAAAAAAAAAAAAAAAGAAATTGAATAAGGTTCAAAGCAAATGTACTTTAGTTAAGGAACAACAGCTCTTGTTCTCCCTGTCCCACTCCCGCTGCTTGTGTTCACTCTCTCGCGATCTCTCTCTGTCCAAAAAATACATAAAATCTGGGGCGCCTGGGTGGGTCAGTGGGTTAAAGCCTCTGCCTTCGGCTTGGGTCATGATCTCAGGGTCCTGGGATCGAGCCCCACATCGGGCTCTCTGCTCAGCGGGGAGCCTGCTTCCCTTCCTCTCTCTCTCTGCCTGCCTCTCTACCTGCTAGTGATCTCTGTCAAATAAATAAAATCTTTAAAAAAAAATACATAAAATCTTAAAAAAAAAAAAAAAAAGAAAGAAAAAGAAACAACTGCCCAAGTATAGGGTGTGGAAGACCTGACTTAGTAGTAGTCCAAGAGAAAATAATTATTTTCACTTGTGGCTTTTAGTTTGCCACAAGTTGACTGTCACTAACTCAGTGGTGTGATAGGGTTATTATAATCGTGACCGCATTCTCGTGCTGTAAGTACAAGTGATGGAAACAGCCATCATGGTAGGGCTTAAAATGGACCATGTGCTGTGCTGAGCATATTATATATGTTATATTATTTAATCCTTGTTTTGCTGGAAGGTATTACTATCATAGCTACTTTCGGAATGCAGAAATTTTCAGAGATGTGAGCTGGCCGAAGACTAGCTAGAAACCGGGGACTGGATTTGAATTGAGATCTGTCCCTCTTAGGGTGAGGTGGTTTCTCCAGTGCCTGGCTCAGATCTTGGTACAGTAAAACACGAGAGATTATCTACAGACCCACTGGGGGTGGGGCTTGATGGGGGTAGGGGGGTAGGGGGGTAGGGGGATAGTGAGGGTGAGGGTGAGACTTCTGAAACCATACCAAATGAAAACTCTTTGAAGGATTTCAAGATGTTTAGCTTGGAGAAGGAAAGACTTAGAAGGCTCATGAAAGAATCTTAAAATATTTGAAGGAAGGGCTGTCTTTGGCAAAGAATAATGAGATGATTTCGTCTAACTCCAGAGAACAGAGGCTGGAAGTTACTAGGAAGCAGATTCCAGAAAGGATATTTTAAGAGTTAAGAGTTGTACTGGGGCGCCTGGGTGGCTCAGTGGGTTGAGCCTCTGCCTTAGGCTCAGGTCGTGATCTCAGGGTCCTAGGATTGAGTCCCCAATCAGGCTCTCTGCTCGGTGGGGAGCCTGTTTCCCCCTCTCTCTCTGCCTGCCTCTCTGCCTGCTTGTGATCGCTGTCTGTCAAATAAATAAATAAAATCTTAAAAAAAAAAAAAGAGTTGTACAAAAAGCAGAATGGTCCACCTTAAGAATTTTCAGAAGAGTTTAAGCAGAGGCTGTATAAACTCTCTGTGGTTGTATGGACCTTCCTATCTAGGGCAAGAAGATGACTCAACCTCTAAGATGGCCCTTCCTGCTAAAGACTCCAGATCAGTATTGGAGCTCCTCTAACCTCCTGCTCAAGTTCCCCATCTTTAAGTTTTCTCTGACACGCACAGCCCCCAGTGATTGGTTCCCTCCCCAGCTCTTCCCTCCCCTTGTATCTCAAGGCTACATTCCTTTGAGGGTAAAGAACAGAACTTTGCACATGGCAGGCACCCAAGGATTTGTTTCGACTTAGTAACATGAGGTTTCTTTTGGTAACATATTGTCTTGCTTCCTGTATTAAGTCTTGAAAGTAGAGAGTAAGCCATTTGAAGTCAAAGACTGTGATTTATATTTATCTGTATTTCCTTCCCTATAGCACCCACCGGGCGCTTGATAACCATTGTTTTATTTTTTTAAGATTTTACTTATTTGACAGAGAGAGACACAGCGAGAGAGGGAATACAAGCAGGGGGAGTGGGAGAGGGAGAGTCAGGCTTCCCATGAAGCAGGGAGCCCAATGCGGGGCTCCATCCCAGGACCCTGGGATCATGACCTGAGCCAAAGGCAGAGCTTAATGACTGAGCCCCCCAGGCACCCAGATAACCATTGTTTTAAACTGAGTGGAACTAGCACGGACCAAGGATTGAGAGGAAAAATGCGAGAAGCAAAAGGTCGAAAAATACTACCATTTTGCATAAAGGTGTGGGCTTCTTACTTGCAATGCAATAATGTTCAGGAATTTGTCCAACCGGCAAGATCAGTTAAAATTAAATCATTGTAGGGGCGCCTGGGTGGCTCAGTGGGTTAAAGCCTCTGCCTTCGGCTCAGGTCATGGTCCCAGGGTCCTGGGACTGAGCCCCGCATTGGGCTCTCTGTTCAGCGGGGGAGCCTGCTTCCCCCTCTCTGCCTGCCTCTCTGCTTACTTGTGATCTCTGTCAAATAAATAAATAAAATAAAATAAAATAAATCATTGTAAAATAAAAGCTAGAAATAGTAAAGACGTTGGGCATGAGTTTCTTTCTTTCTTTTTTTTTTTAAGATTTTATTTATTTATTTGACAGAGATCACAAGTAGGCAGAGAGGCAGGCAGAGAGAGAGAGGAGGAAGCAGGTTCCCTGCCCAGCAGAGAGTCCAATGTGGGGCTCGATTCCAGGACCCTGGGATCATGACCTGAGCGTAAGGCAGAGGCTTAACCCACTGAGCCACCCGGGCGCCCCGAGCATGAGTTTCAATTGAAAGCGGCACAGTAATATAAGAGGAAGCTCAAGTATTAACACTGTCTCTGGCAAGATGGGCGTAGCACCCAAGTATTAGTTACAGAGAGAACAACAATTTAAAAATGCAGGGCTCTGCTGATGGATGGAACATGTGTAAGGGACAACTGCCCTCACTCCCAGCGATGTTTACAGAACATCTGTCTGTAGGTGCGTTTGTATTACTTGGGTGTGTCTGGTGTACATATTGGGTGTCGGAAGTTCTTGAGAGAATATAATCCTGCTTTTCCCACTTTTGGGCTGAGGTCTCTCTCTTCCCCTTCCCCCTCCCTTCGTCTGTGTAGTCCCCTCCAAGCTTAATGCTGTGAACGGGGTCGACAGAGGACCGCGGTTGGAGAATCCTGTCAAGGTCTCATTCCACTTCCATCCCAGTCCTCTCCCCACCACCGCCTTTTAAAAGATTTTATTTATTTATTTTTAAGATTTTTTAAAAATTATTTTTATTCACATATAGCGTGTTATTTGCCCCAGGGGTACAGGTCTGTGAATCATGGGGCTTACACATTTCACAGCACTCACCATAGCACACACCCGCCCCAGGGTCCATCGCCCAGCCACCCTATCCCTACACCCCCCCCCCCAAATTCCTCGTATCAGAGAGATCATACGATAATTGTCTTTCTCTGGTTGACTGAGATTTTACTTATTTATTTGACAGAGAGAGACACAGCGAGAGAGGGAACTCAAGCAGGGGGGAGCGGGAGAGGGAGAAGCAGGCTCCCCGCTGAGCAGGGAGCCCCACGCGGGGCTGGATCCCCGGACCCCGGGATCAGGACCCAAGCCGAAGGCAGACGCTTAACGACTGAGCCACCCAGGCGCCCCCTCTCCCCCCACCCCTGCCTATGGATGTGTGTTTTTCACCGGCCGACGGTTCTGTACAGCCCCCGGCAGTCTGCACCCAAACAACCACAAACCGAGGAATACACAGCGAGGCGGGTCTCCCGGCCGCGCAGGTCGACGGCTTCCCCCCCTCCTGCTTCGAGGTATCCCCTCCACCCCCCGCTCTCCCTCAGGACCCAGCCAGTCGGAAAGTCCCTACTTCAGGATCGCCGCCCAATCAGGGTGTCCTCACCTGCGGAAGGTGAGCCCCGGCCTCCTGACGCGACAGTCCCCTGGGCCAATCAGAGGCGGCTGGGGCTTGGCAGGGCGCCCGGCGCTCCGAGTGCGAGAGGTCGCACCTGGCGGCGGTGAGTCACTCAACGGAGTGGCGGCTCCGTCCGCCAATCGGAACGCGCAGGGCCGGGGCGCCGGCCAATCGTCGCGGGGGGCGGGGCCGGGCGGAGCCCAACCTGGCGGCCGGAGTTCAGTCCCGGAGCGGCGGCGGCTGAAGCTGTGTCTGTGCGCGGGGCTCCTGCGGCCGCGGCGTGTCGGGACCCTGATCGTCATGGGGACAGAGGCGAGGGCCGGGAGGAAGCAGCTGCTTCTCTTCACATCGGTCATCCTGGGTAAGTTCCCGGAGTTTCGGGAGGCATCGGCGGCTCGGGTCAGAGGTTGGAGGGAGGCGCTCCCCACGCCTCTCGCCCGCGGGAGGGGAGGAGTTGAGAAACCTGCCAGCCTCACCCTCCTGGTCCCCCTTTCCATCCCTACCCTCCCCTGCTTCCCCTCCCCCTCACTCTGGCGCTGCCTGGCTCCCCTCCCCCACAGCCGTCCCCTTAGACCCCCCGGGAGGGGGCCGCGGCGCCCGCACGTAGCCCGAAACAACGGAGGGGGTAGCCCCGCCTTCCCCAGCCTCACTCACTGGGGGGAGCCCTGCGCACATCCACCCTGGCGTGCCCCTCCACACGCGCCTGGGAAGGGCCATCCTGCCCCCCAGCAGGCACCCGACCAAGGGCGCACAACCCCAGAGAAGCCTGAGCCTGGCGCCGCTGACTGTGCTCAGGGAAGGTCTAATGGAGGTCAGGTGCGGTGGGCATCTCTCTGCCTGGCTGTTGCTGAGGGGCTCTCTTTAGCTCCCCTGGATCTTTGGGGTGGCGGTGGTTGCTCTGGGAAAAGTGTCTGGGTGCCAACTCCGAAGAGGAAATAAACTTGAAATAGCGCCTTGCTCAGAGCAGGGCACTTCAAGTTCCTTCCTGGGGTAGCTACCTCGAGAGTCCTTCCTATTAGGTGGTGTTGACGGAGTGACTATTCCCAGGGGGAGGACCTGCCTGTGGGTTGGCTGGATCCTTCTCAGAGCCGGTGCTCTGCCCTCCCCCAGCCGCTCCTGGGAGTTTTTGTTTCCTTTGTAAACTCCCTTTCCTGTGGAACAATGGGGCTCACTGGCGGGGGCCGCCGCTGTCTATAGATAGGTTTGGGCGGGACTGAGTGTGTGGTTAGGGTCACCTCGTGAGGCAGCCTGTGTCCCCAGCTGGATCTGTCGGATTCTTGAGTGCCCGTGCCTCCGTGGATTCTTGTGTATGTGATCTGTAGGAATCTGTTTTTCCCTCGAGGTCCGTGCTTTAGGAAATGTAAAAGAAATGAACAGTCACAATCAGCATCGGTGGTTATAAGGCAGTTCATTTTGTTCAGTTTTGAAGGGTGGAAATGGATTCCCTGCCCTTAGGCAGATGGGTTGACAGCTCCTTTGTCCCTTTTCACAAAAACAGAAGCTCTTGGGGTAAACTGGACCAGAAGCAAGTCTGATCCTCTCCCTATTGTACAGATACGGAAATAGGTCCAAAGAGGGGAAATGACTTTTCCAGATTGACGGAAGGACCTGGGAATGGAACCAATTTTTCCTGAGCCCCTTCTCCTTTTTCCACTGCTGGATCCAGCGTCTCAAGCACCCTGTGGCATAGGAACCACGATCTCAAACACCAGCTTGGGTCCAGCTCTCTTACCTTCCCTCCCTCGCCCCTTTCGTTCTCAGCCCCCACTTTCCTCTTTGATTGAGTTTCCGTTCTTTTCCTATTCTTTGCCTTTCTTACTTCTGCCTGTATTTTAGAACTGCTCATGACACCCACGGTCCTTCTTTGGTTCTGGGTGGTCCTCCCATCCCCCCCGCCCCCCCCCCCCCGGCCTGAAGTTTCTCATCATTGGCACTGTCTGTGACCGTGTGTGTTGGGCTTATAAGCTTCCCGAAGCCAGCATCCTTCTTCCTTTTCCTCTTTCTTTTTTCTCTCATTTTCGGCATTGTGACTTACCCCATTAAGCACATACTGGCACAGAAAGAGTTGGGAGAGCCCCCATCCTGACCCTGGGGGTGTCCTCTAGTCTGTTCAGGGATTCAAATGGAGCCTGAAGCAATGTTGCATTAGCTTGACAGGACTGTGGGTCCTGGGAAGTGACATGCCTAGGGGATGGGGGAACTGACCATGTCACATTTCAATCCGGCTGGACCCGGCGGGGAGTGATTTGATTAGTACAGTGAGGATGGAAATAGAAATCAGGTGACCTCACGGGCTTCTCGTTTGGCTCTCTGCCTTATTTGTGATCTGAGGCTAGTGCCCCGTCTTTCCATCTGTGGAGCAGGAGTGATGATCCTTGTCCTTTGGGTCGACCAGGATAATAGCTACATTACATGTACAGGAAGGGATGACTATTATTGGGCAGCTGTTAACCCCTTTGGATTTTGTGAGGAGGAAATTATACTGCCCCAGGAGAGTTGGTCAAAGGAAGCAAAGTTTCCCCCTGCTAGATCCCAAATGGCAAAGGTTAAAAAGGTTAGGGTTCTTTCTTGGGTGTCTGGTCTGTCCTCTGGCCCTGGGATGTCTGGAGCATATGTGGGTGCTCTTGTGTTCCTTCTTCTCCCATCATGGCTGTTGCTCGTCGTGGGCTCTGCCATCATCAGGGAGGAAGAAACGGCAGGATATGATCACGTCAAGCAAAGGCCCAGCCCCAGCCTGGGAAGCCTTGTGGAGAGGAAAGCCTGAGCTGCTGGGACAGGAATTGGAGCCCGCATACTGAGGGAATGGGGTTTGGGAAAAGCACAACCAGTGACCAGAAGCATGGTCTCCCACTCCCTGGGGAGCCTGCACTTGGAAAAGTTTCCAGCGATCTCCCCGGCACAGGGTCATGTGTGACCAGCATGGCTTCTCGTGTAACCAAGGGGAAGAAGGAGAACCTGGGTTGGAACCCTTGTTCTCTCCCCCCATCCCACTTGAGTGGGAGACCCCACCTGACATTCCAGAAGGCAGGAGCTGCCGCCCCGTGTCTGAGTCAGTCCAGAATGCTGGTCTCCTCCGCTGATGCTTCTGACTCAGGCCCTTTCACCTTTGCTGTTCAGCTTTGCCTCCAACTACAACTGGTGAGTCACTTCTCCTCTTCCCTCCCTCTGCCAGCCAGCTGAATTTACTCCCAGGACAGAATGGGTCCCTCGAAACCTGAAACCTGAAACCTAGTGGCTGACCGAGCTTGGCCGAGCTTGGCCGGAACTAGGAACTGGGAAATGTGCAGATGCGCGGTGGTGGGATTCCAGTGCCTCCCTCTGTCTGTACCTCCCGGCTCCAGGATGCTTTCCCTTCTCGGTGTTTCTCGATAGTGTCTTTGTGACCTGGGCATGTCTGGGGTCTCCAGGCTAGTTTTGGTTTGGGGTAGAACTCCTGTAATTAAAAAAATAAAAAGCTTTATTTACTTAGAACAGGTTGATACATTGACACACACTACAGACATTGTGTTACATTATTTCACTTTGGATGCCCTGGACATTGGCATTAGGGGTGTTGTGGTCCCGGTCTTTAAGATCCCGCCGCTGCCCACCACGCCCCTCCAAGTCACCTGGTCAAGGGCCGCCCGTTCTGTGGACACCGAAAGGGTTGACACCTTTGCTCAAGATTGAAAATTGTAGATTGAAAAGCTATACCCATTTTGCATGATTGAGAGGGAAATAATGGAGCGTATTTTTCACACTGTTAGTACTGAGAGACTTTGGGGGCCTCTAAAGTCATTTGTTTCCTTTTCAGAGGTTCAGGAAAGATCTGGATGACCACTTGTCAGATGTAATTGTGAAAGAGGGTACAGCACTGTGTGTGTGTGTGGGGGGGGGCGGATTGTGGGAAGCCACGTGAGTTGACACATACTGGGCTTGTCCGGGCATTGAAAACCCAGAGTTCATCTGTCTGGGACTCCCCGATAAGCAGGGTTTCTGTCTAAAGTCCGGCTGTGGCATGAGTTTCACAATGTTGGGGTTAGGACAGGAGGAAGCAGCTGGCTGACAAGGAAGCTTGACGCCAGGCCCCTGGAGAGAGCCCTGTGTGGGTGCGGCACGACCTTCCCAGTACCGGGGAGATGGGTGGGGAAGGGGAGGAGCGGAGCAGGTAGAACTAGAAATGGAAATTCTGCAGAGAGAGGGCAGGAGGGAGCCGTGGAGTGAAAGCTTTCCTGTCCCACACTGCTGATCCCACCTTCTGCCATCCTGAGGGCCCTTCCGGCCCCTGACGTCACTGCGAGCGCAGCCAAGGAGGGCGGTTTAGGCTCAGCCCACCTGTTGTTGGGCTCGCAGAGCCTTCCTCTTGCCCACGCATTCCTTATCTGTCCTACCCTAACCTCCGGGAGCAGGTTCAGGCTTTACAGAGTGACTGGTGGGGAGGAAAGGGGAAACCGGGGGTGGAAGCCCCAGGTCCAGGTTCTTTTTTTTAAGATTTTATTTATTTATTTGACAGAGATCACAAGTAGGCAGAGAGGCAGGCAGAGAGAGGGAGAAGCAGGCTCCCTGCCTGGCAAAGAGCCTGATGTGGGGCTCGATCCCAGGACCCTGGGATCATGACCTGAGCTGAAGGCGGAGGCTTTAACCCACTGAGCCACCCAGGCGCCCCACCCAGGTCCAGGTTCTGATGGGACTGCTTAGCCAAATGCATTTGTTAGTCTAGGAAACATGGGTGTCTGCAGGGTTTTGAGCATTGTGCTAGAAAGTAGGAATAAAGCAGTGAGTAACATCTGCTATCAAGAAGTCCTGAGGGAAGTTGGGGGTCCTGGGAACCTCCGTTAGGTAAACTGAGTATCCTTCCAGAGCCAGACGCCCTGGCTCTTCCTCTTCATTCTGCCGCTCCAGCTTCCTTACAGTGGGAGGGTTCTCTGAAGCTTGGATGCCTAGAGGGGAAGTTTGGGTGAATTCATAGAGAAAACCAGAGAGGCTGGCTGGCTGGTTTCCCTCCTTTCCCTTCCCTTTTAAAAAACAAAAAAAAAAACCCCATGGAATTCAAACAAACTCATGGCACAGAAGCAGCTTAAGGAACATTCTAATAATTAACAGGATGTATAGAGGAAATAAGGTTTCTTGATAAAGCAGCAGAAGGGAGGAGCTTCCCTGTGGTGGGTTTGATTGCCTGTACAGGGGTGGTTGGTGCTGGGTTCTGTTAAGTGTGGACACCTTTGCCCTCTGTGACCACCTTCTCATCACGGCGTGCTTCAGTGGGGGGCATGGAACGCTTCTTGGGGCAAAGCACAGCGCTCGGAGCTGGAGAGGCCCAGACAGCTTGGATTCTCTTCCCAAGGAACTGCGGACAGGCACTGACTAAGCCGAAAACAGCAGAATGTGCCAGGCACAGTCCCCAAAGTACAGAATGTTTTGGGGGCATACAAGGAAAGAGATACATTTTTATTAAGAAATAATATGTGCTCAGTGCAGAAAAATGGGAAAACGGGAATATAGAGAAACTAAAAATTACATGTGATCCTGTTATCAAGAGATAAACAGTACTGGTGTTTAATTGTAGTCTTCTCTATGAATTATATGGTATACATGTATATATACCTTATATATTATGTATATGTGTTTTTAAGCAAAGTGGGCTTTAAACAAACTCCATTCTGTAGTATTCTACTGCATGGCTGTGTCAGAACTAACTGTTCACCTTTTGTTGGACTTTAGGTTTTCTTCTTTCGCTGCGCTAAATAATATGAAATAATATGAACATTGAATAATGAATATGAATAATGAGTAATAATATGAAATTGTCCCTGTATATACATCTTTTTAAAAAATTTTTTTCATCTTTTTTTTTAAACAGTTGCTGTTTTTTATTTTTTTTTAAGATTTTTATTTATTTATTTATTTCACAAGACAGAGATCACAAGTAGGCAGAGAGAGAGAAGGAAGCAGGCTCCCTGCTAAGCAGAGAGCCCAATGCGGGGCTCGATCCCAGGACCCCGGGATCATGACCTGAGCTGAAGGCAGAGGCTTTAACCCACTGAGCCACCCAGGCGCCACCCTGTACATACATCTTTAAGCATATTTTCTTAGACTACATTCCTGGAATTTGGGGAGAGATTAATGTTGACTGGGGAAAGTCATCATGGATCAAGGGGCATTTGAACAGGACCTTGGAGGTTGGGTGCGCTTTCCTTGGTCTGATGGAGATGATCTGTAGCATCATAGTTTTGGACCCTCAGAATTAGACAGACTTGGGTTAAGATTCCCTTTCCACCATGGGGCACCTGGCTGGCTCAGTTGGTAGAGTGTGAGACTCTTGATCTTCAGGTGATGAGTTTGAGCCCCACATTGAAAAAGGATTCCCTTTTTAATTTGCTGTCTGTAGCCGTGTGATTTTGGACAACGGTTCTAAGCTCAGTGTTCTCATCTGTGAAATGGGATGATAACAGTAGTACTTGTCTCACAGCGTTTTTGTGATTAGAATCTAAGGAGACAGGGTGGGCCCCTGGGTGGCTCGGTGGAGTGTCTGCCTTTGGCTTGGGACTTGATCTCGGGGTCCTGGGATTGAGCCCCGCATTGGGCTCCACTTTCAGGGAGTCTGCTGCTCCCTTTCCTTGCTCCTCCCCACCACGCATGCTCTCTCTCTCTCTCAAATAAATAAATAAAGTCTTAAAAAAAAAATGCGTAGGGCACCAACCTTCATAGGAGGGCTCACTGTGTCATTTCTGCCATGAACCTCCATTGGTCGAGGCAGTCCCAAGACCTTGCCAGGATTCAAGGGGAGGGAACCTAGACTCAAGTCACCGTGTAAGAAAAGCATGTGGGATGAAATAAACATAAAGATCCATATGTCTATTTTGGAAAATACAATTTGTCACAGTTTTATTATTCAGCTACATAGTGATTTTCAAAAACTATGTACTCAGTCTTACAGATTTCTACACCACCAGCTCTCTTCTGAATTGTATGAAAGCATACAGGGATTGATTTAAGTATTAATGGCGACATCACCGCCTCAGCTCCCCTTCTCTTCCGTTTCCACCCCCTTGTGCCACTCTGCCTACCTACTGTTGTCAGCTACAGTCATCTCCAGGTCACCTGTGCTGTCCTTTCCTCCTGCCCTTTTTCTCTCGAAATTTATCAGACTTGTCTATACTCTCCAGGATCTCTCTGTCAAATAAATAAATAAATACAGTCTTAAAAAAAAATAAATTTAGGGGTGCCTGGGTTGCTCGGTCGTTGGGTATCTGCCTTCAGCTCAGGTCATGATCCTGGGGTCCTGGGATCGAGCCCCTCATTGGACTCCCTGCTTCTCCCTCTCCCACTCCCCCTACTTGTGTTCCCTCTCTTGCTGTGTCTCTCTCTGTCAAATAAATAAAAATCTAAAAAAAAAAAATAGTAATAATAAATAAATAAATAAATGTAGATCCCACATATACATGAGATCATACGGTATTTGTCCTTCTCTGTCTGACTTATTTCCTTCAGCATAATGGCCTCAAGGTCTATCCATGTTAACCCAGATGGCAAGGTTTCATTCCTTTTTGTGGCTGAGTGATAAAACATTGTATACATGGACCACCTATTCTTTATCCATTCATTCATGAACGGACACCTCGGTGGTTTTCATATCTTGGCTATTGTAAGTAATACTGCAGCCAACATGGGGTGCATGTATCTTTTCGAAGGAGTGGTTTTATTTCCTTTGGAGACACCCAGGAGTGGAATTGCCGGACCCTAGGGTAGTTCGACTTTTACTTCCTTGAGGCAGCCCCGTACTGTATTCCGTGTTGGCTGCACCAGTTGGCATCCCTGCCAGTGGTGCATGAGGGTTCCCTCTCCTCTGCATCTTTACCAATACTTGTTACTTCTTGTCTTTTGATAATAATGTGAAATGACATTTCACTGTGGTTTTGATTTGCCTTTCCCTGATGATGGGTGATGTTGAGCATCTTCCCAGGTACCTGCTGGCTGTCTGTAGGTCTTTGGAAAAACATTAGTTCAGATCTGTGCCCATTTTTTAATTGGATTCTGTGGGGTTTTTTGCTATTGAGTTGTGAGTTCTTTATATGTTCTCAATTTTTGGGATAGTAATCCTTTATTAGATAGGCGACTTTCAAAATTTTTCTCCCATTCAGTAGGTTGCCTTTTCATTTGGTGATGGTTTCCTTTGCTCTGCAGAATGTTGATTCTTTCACTGTGGAAATGTCATCATAAACCTAAGTCAAGTTTGTCGTCACTGGGGATTCAGCCAGAATGCCCACTGCTGAAATTCAACGTAGACCTATGTATTCATGCGCCTGGTCCGCCATCAGAAAATATCACAGACTGGAGCTTAAACAACAGTTATTTATTTTCTTTTTAATTTTTGAAGATTTTTTTTAATTCAAAACTTTTTGAAGATTTATTGATTTGAGAAAGGGAGAGCATGAGGTGGGAGAGGGGCAGAAGAAGAGGGAGAAGCAGACTCCAGACTGAGCTCAGAGCTGGATGCAGGACTCAGTCCCAGGACTCTGGGATCAGGACCTGAGCTGAAGTCAGCTGCCTGACGGGCTGAGCCACCCAGGCGCCCCAACACTGATTTGTTTTCTCACAGTTCTGCAGTCTGGAAGTTCAAGACTACAGTGCTGACAGCCTCGTTTCCTCTGAAACCACACTCTTCGCTGGTGGTCTTCTCTGCGGGAGGCACCCTTGCTGTCTCTCTGTATAAAATACACTGGTTAGATTGGATTAAGACATGTCCCAAGGGCCTTATTTTTAACTTAATCATTTTGTTTTGAAAGGCCACATCTCCAAATACAGCCCTGTTTTGAGGTATGGAGGTTTAGGGGGAGCACAATTCAGTCCCTAACAAGCATAAACCATTTTGAAGATTCCCTCTGCAGAAGGGGCAGTGCTCTGATGAGCATCTCCTCTGGGGCGCCTGGGGGGCTCAGTCAGTGGAGCGTCTGCCTTCAGCTCGGGCCATGATCCCAGAGTCCTGGGATCGAGCCCCACATAGGGCTCTGTGCTCAGTTGGGACCTGCTTCTCCCTCTGCCTTCTGTACCCCCACTTGTCCTCTCTCTCTCAAATAAGTAAATAAAATCTTAAAAAAAAAAAAACAAACAAACCAGGATCTCCTCCCCTACTGACCTGGGCTTCTTTGGAGCCTCTTGGTTGTACCCGTCGTGAAGAGAGTGGAGGTGTTTTAAATGGATTCGCATCTTTCCCCCACTTTCTTCTGCTGTTTTATTTTTTATCATTTTTAAAAAGATTTGTTTATTTGAGAGAGAGAGGAGCAGGAGCAGGTGTGAGTGGGGGGAGGGGCAGAGGGAGAGCATCCCAGCCGGACTCCCCGCTGAGGGCGGAGCCTGCCTCCGGCTTGTTGATCTTGTGGGCTCTGAGGTCAGGACCTGAGTCCAGATCAGGAGTTGGATGCTTTTTTTTTTTTTTTTTTTTTTTTGGAAGGTTTTGTATATTTATTCAAAAGAGAGTGAGAGAGTATGAGCAGGGGTAGGGGCAGAGGGAGAGGGGGAGGGAGACTCAGACTCTGGGCTCAGCAGGGAGCCCGATGCAGGGCTCTATCCCAGGATCCTGAGATCATGACCCAATAGGAAGGCAACCCCTTCCCCGACTGAGCCCCTCAGGCGCCCCTCTGCTTGCATCAACAACCTCCTGGCACTTCCACTTCTGTCTTGCACACTTCCATGGGTGCAGAAAAGCAGCCTCTACCTTTGTGCGTGGGGGCACCTACAGACACGCTGCAACCCGAGGCAGAAATCAGGCCTTGTTGCAAAATGGCTGTTGGGAATTACGCATGTGCAGAGAAGTTTTGAGACTGTTTCAAAACTACACAATTTTAAAACACTTGGAGCGCCTGGGTGGCTCAGTGGGTTAAAGCCTCTGCCTTCGGCTCGGGTTGTGATCTCAGGGTCCTGGGATTGAGCCCCACATTGGGCTCTCTGCTTAGCGGGGAGCCTGCTTCCCTTCCTCTCTCTCTGCCTACTTGTGATCTCTGTCAAATAAATAAATAAAATCTTTAAAAAAAAAAAACCAAACACTTAATTTGGGAGTACCGGTGGGCTCAGTCAGTGGAGTATGTAACTCTTGATCACGGGGTTGTGAATTTGAGCCCCACATTGTGTGTAGAGATCACTTAAAAATGAAAGAAATCTTAGCAGAAAACCAGACCACTTAATTTTTAAGTTCTGAAGCTAAGTTTAAGAAAAAGATTAATGGAGGGGCACCTGGGTGGCTCAGTCTGGAGTCTGCCTTCCGCTCTGGTTGTGATCCTAGGGGTCCTGGAGTTAAGCTCCGAGGTGGGCTCCCTGCTCAGTGGGGAGTTTGCTTCTCCCTCTCCCTCTGCCCCACTCCCCTCGCTCATGCTATGTCTGTCTCTCAAATAAACAAAATCTTAAAAAGAAAAAAATAGAAAAGAAATAGATTAATGGAAAAGCATCATTTCCCCCCCCTGAAAGTAGAACAGTTTATTAAAATTAAAAAAAAAATTGAACTGTGGGTCAAGTTTGTTTTTCATTTGGGTGTACCCTGTCTGCCAGCTTGAAAAATGGGCTTATCTTTGTAGATAAACTTTAACAAGTAGATGTGGTAGTGAATGGTCTGCTATGACCTAATTTGTTAAGACTCTGAGTTGTTCAATGTCAGCTCGTACCAGGCATTATGCTGAAGTGCTGAGTATCCAGAATAATAAATAACACACGTTCCTGCTCCCTGGGGGTTTGCTGTCTGGTAGGGGAGACGTCCCCGGGCACAGATGATGTCATTATACTGGGAAGTGCTTTGCTCCTGTTTCGCCTGGGGTAGTTAAAGCCTCAACGAGGAATGAGGTCGGAAGCCAGGTCTGAAGCCAGCTCTGGTAGGATTGGGGGTGGGTGGGTCATTCCTTGGGAAATAATGTGGATGCGTAGCTGCTGACCAGATGAAGAAAGAGGGGAAAGGGTGTTCCGCAGAGCCGGAGCGGCAGGAGCAAAGCAGAGGTTGGGAAAGTGCCCTTTGCCGGGAGTTTGAAGGCGTCTCTGCCGCTGGAGGAGAAACTGAAACGGTAGAGACTTACCAGAGGGGCAGGTAGTGCTGGACCACTTGCCTGGGTGAAGTCTGGATTTTCTCTGAGAGGCAATAGGCGATCCTTGAAAACTTGAAGCAAGTGCTAGATGTGTGTTTTTAGGAAGGGTGTATGGTATCAAGCTGCCTCGATTTGAATATGCACCACCACGCAGCTGCCCCGGGGCCTCAGTTTCCCTGGGTTAGCAAATAGAGATGATAGGGGCTCCTGGGTGGCTCAGTCGCTTCATCGGCAGACTCTGGGTTTCAGCTCAGGTCATGATCTCAGGGTCTTAGGATCGAGCTCTGCCGTGGGCTCCACACTCAGCAGGGAGCCTGCTGGCAGCTCTTTCTCTTTCTCTCTCTCTCTCTCTCTCGAATACATAAGTAAATCTTTTTTTTTTTTTTTAAATATTTTATTTATTTATTTGACAGACAGAGATCACAAGTAGGCAGAGAGGCAAACAGAGAGAGAGGGGGAAGCAGGCTCCCTGCTGAGCAGAGAGCCCGATGCGGGGCTTGATCCCAGGACCCTGAGATCATGACCTGAGCCGAAAGCAGAGGCTTTAACCCACTGAGCCACCCAGGTGCCCCACATAAGTAAATCTTTAAAGAAAAACAGAGATGATGATAATAGTATCACCCAAGTCTCGAGGTTGTTGTACGGATAAACGAACGACCAGGTAATATGCTTGTAGCGGTGCCTCGCACACAGTAAGCGCTCAGGAAATACCAGCTCTTCCTCAGTGGAGTGGAGGCCGGATTTGAATGGGTCAAGACTAAAGAAGACAAAAAGCAAGTTTACCTGAGAGACCAGTCGCAGTCCTTCAGATGGTGGTGGTACTAAACAGCGGTGGTCAGAATTGATGATGCGGTGCTTGCTGTGTGATTGACAAGAGTGAGGGAGAGGTGGTGACTGCGGGAAGGCTTCCGGTTTGAGTGAGCGAGTAGTAGATGGTGATAGCACCAGCCTGGAGAGGGGAGCGGGAGGAGGGGTGGAGGCTGATGCGGGAGGAGGTGTGTGAAGTCCTGGGGGAGAGGGCCGGAGGAGGCTCGGCCCTGGACAGGTAGGCACCTGCAGCTGTGGTGGGAGGTGGGGACTGGAGCTGTCCCCAGGTGGGTGCAGAGGAATTTCGGGCTGTGTTTGAGATTTCCTAGAGAGAATGTGGGAGGGAAAAGAGGCCTGAGATGCAGTGCTGGGAATCACTCATATTAAGGGATTGACAGAAGAAGCAAGGTTCAAAAAGGAGAGTGAGCAAACTCAGAGGCGGTGGGACGACCAGAAGGGTGGCACACAGAAACTTAGGGGCTGAGTGACTTCTTTTTAAGATTTTATTTATCAGGGGGCCTGAGTGGCTCAGTGGGTTATAGCCTCTGCTTTCGGCTCAGGTCATGATCTCAGGGTCCTGGAATCGAGCCCCGCATAGGGCTCTTTGCTCAGCAGGGAGCCTGCTTCCCTTCCTCTCTCTCTGCCTGCCTCTCTGCCTGCTTGTGATCTCTGTGTGTCAAGTAAATAATAAATAGAATCTTTTAGAAAAAGATTTTATTTATCTATTTATTTTGAGAGAGAGTGAGCAAGCGGGGGTGGGGAGAGAGAGAATCTCAGGCAGGCTTAGAGCTGAGCTCGGAGCCCGATTCTGGCCTCCATCTCACAGCCCTGAGATCATGACCTGAGCCAAGGTCGAGAGTCGGGTGCTCAACCGACAGAGCTGCCCAGGTGCCGCCGGAGTCACTTCCGAGGAAGGGAGCCGTCTGCAGGGCCTGACGTCTTACAGAGGCCACTGAAGGGAACTGAAAAAGCAAACTCTGGGTATCCTGATTTCTGAGACCACATCAGTGTTTTGTAAATTGGGAGGCAATGTCAGCCTAGGTGTACGTTTAATACGATGTCCCCCCAAGAAGCCGTTATTAAATCGATGTAAATCATATAATCAGGGCTTCTTAGAATTGAGGAATGCCATAACTGGTGATCTTAGTAAAAGCAGTTTTACTTCCAAGGTGAGAGCCCAAGACTACTGCAGTAGGCTGAGCGCTGAACCAGTGTGTGGGGCTGAAAACCCTGGGGAGGCCTATGGGGGGAGGAGCATGAGGCTGACGGCAGGCTCAGTGCATAGGGAAGGGCCAAACATTGATTGAAGCCTTTGAGTTTTGCGGCTTTTCTTATTGTGAACTTAGAGTAGATCAAGCATCACCGTGAAAAGGATGAATTTTCCTTCTGTTTTGTTTACCACGTGCATGAGTGGGGCATCTGGGTGTGTGTAGTGAGCCAAGTACAGGTCCAAGCTTCAGGGCAGAGTAGTGGGGGGCATGACAGGGCAAGGGGAATACGAAATAGATGAGGACAGTGGGAGGGAGACTGCGGGTGTCCTGATGGAGGTCGGGTGCAGTGAGGGGACGCTCTCCGCTCTGCTGGTCTATCTGTGAAAGTTCTAGAAAAGAGTTAGCCTTTTCAAGGCAGGTACCACAAGAGAGGGCAGTGGTTTGGTGGGCTGGGATATAAGCATTTTGCAGGCAGAGTTTATATTTATTTATATGTCTTTTTAAAAAAGATTTTATTTATTTATTTGACAGAGAGAGAAAGAAGTCACAAGTAGGCAGAGAGGCAGACTGAGTGGGAGGGGGAAGCAGGCTCCCCGCTGAGCAGAGAGCCCGATGCGGGGCTCGATCCCAGGACCCTGAGATCATGACCTGAGCCGAAGGCAGAGGCTTTAACCCACTGAGCCACCCAGGTGCCCTATTTATATGTCTTACTGAAGAAACTGTGAGGTCAGAAAAATAAGTATGTACAGAGGATCTATGGGCAGATGAGGATAATAATAATAATAATAATAATAATAGAAGATAAAGTAGTTACTTGGTGCTTCCTGTTGTAGGCACTTTATTTGTATTAGCTTGTTTAACTCTCAACCACAGGCCTTTGATGTAGAAACTGTTATTATCCCCATTTTACAGATGGGTGAACCGAGGTTCAGAGTGACTAAGGTAGCCTGCCCAGGTCACTCAGCCTAGGAGGTCCCAGAGCTAGAATTTGAGTCAGGCAGCCTGGTTCCAGAGGCTTGTTCAGGAGGGACGAGCGGGGGCGGGGGTGAGGGGGTTGGGGAGTGGTCCACGATGGTGAGGTGTGGAGGAGGGCGGTGTGAGGCCGGGTGGAGGCAGGCAGGGACTCGCAAGCACAGTAGAGCTTGCGTATTGGAGGCCAGGCCACAGGAGGTCAGCTGCGATCCTGCCTCTGAGGGAGGTGGAGGGGGTGGGGGGGCAGGTACTGACCCTGAGATGTCAATTACTGTACCAAGACGTTTATTAGGGTGTGCTCTTGGGATCCACACCTAGGGAAGGGCAGGGAAGGGAAAGGAAGCAGGATTGGGCAGAGGGAGAAGTTCAGTTGTATCGAAGCCTCAGCCTGTTGCCCAGGAGAGCTTTGGGGTGGGAATAGCCTTTCTGTGTTTTCCCGAGTTGGGGAGGTTGGGGCATTGGGGCAGTAGAGCTGGGGCTCCCTGGAGCTGCCCTCCTTCTCTCATTCGTTGCTGGGGCACTGCCCCTGCCCTGGTGCCAGGCATGCCCCGAGGCCCGGCAGTGTGCTGTCTGTCCCCAGAAGGGCTGGTGGCTGAGGGCCCTTGTCTGGCGGAAGTCCCAGCAGCTGGAAAACTAGTCCTTCATCCCTGAAGAGAGAGCCTGCGTGAGCATCCCGCCGCACACCACAGGTAGCAAGCTGTAAAATTTGAGGATCTTAAAAAAAGAGTTCCCATCATCAAAGTCGAGGAAGCTGACTGGGGCGAAAATCAAAACATTTCATTATCAGCATTCCCAAGAACAGCTGAGTAAGAACGTCAGTGTGCCCGGTTTTCAATTAAGTGAGGGCTGTGTGATTTAATGTCTTGTCTCTCATTACGTTTGGTTGTAAATTTGACATTAAAATGTAATGCCCAATATTGTACAGATACAACGTAATAATACTATTAGAGAGAGTTCACGGGTGAAATGGACCTGACTTTTAAAAGAATAACATTTATTGTGTAGTCTGCCCCCCATTAAGCCACGGCTTTTCTGAGAAACAGCATGGCTTATAAAAGCGTGGTATAAAAAGGGGAAGGAGGGCATCTGGGTGGCTCCGGCAGTCAAGTGTCAGACTGTTGGTTTCGGCTCAGGTCATGATCTCAGGGTGGTGAGGCAGAGCCCCGTGTCAGGCTCCCTGCTCAGCATGGAGTCTGCTTGTCCCTTCCCGTCTGCTCCTTCCCCCAGCTATCTCTCTCTCTGATACATAAAAAATCTTTAAAAAATAAAATAAAAGTAAAAAGGGAGAAAAGAGAGTGTAGGAGGAAGCTGTGTGCTCATCTGAGCTCTGGTCTTTTATAGTTATGAAAACATGGGCTAGCCCCTTAACTTTTTAGATATATAATTTTCTCATATGTAAAATGGGAGAGAGAGAACACTTAATCTGGACTAATTCACAGTGTTGTGTCAAGTTGAGATAAATATATAAAAGTATTTCTAAAATTTAATTTAATTTAATTTATTTAAAGATTTTATTTTACTTTATTTGTCAGAGAGAGAGAGAGCACAATCAGAGGGAGCCATAGGCAGAGGCAGAGGGAGAAGCAGGCTCTGAGCTGAGCAGGGAGCCCGATGCAGGGCTCAGTCCCAGAACCCCAGGATCATGACCTGAGCTGAAGGCAGACGCTTAACCAACTGAGCTACTCGGCGCCTCTGTATAAAAGTACTCTTTATATATTAATTCGAAAACAAAACCAAAAACCAAAAACCCTCAAGGACTTGAGAGAACATCTAGTTCAAACCTTTCGTGTTTCAGGTGAGAAAAGGGAGCCTCAGAAGTCACAAGACCGTATTCAGTTATGTGAGTAATCTCATAGAGGAAGAATGTGCTTGCATTAATCCAAGGAAGACGGACTCTTAGAATTATAACGAACGCACACTTGGTGGTTGAGCGTGGAGAACACGAATGGGATGTTTGTGCAAGTGCAGGTCTGCGGCCAAGTCTGGCTCTCCCAGAGTCCGTCTCTGGTGCTGCTTGTTGAGTGCTGGACCCCCTGCCCGGCCGGTGGTGGCCGGTGGTGGTCGCACTTGGTTAGCCCCGCGCCCCCCGCTCCCCCCTCCCCAGCCCTTCACCCCCGGTACACACTGCTTCTTCTTTTCCTTCTCCACTGGGCGGGAGGAGATTCTTGGGAGAGGATCTCGCCCAGTCCTGGTCCTGGCTCCCTCTCAGGCCCGGCTGTGTGATCTTAGGCACGATTCTTTCCTTCTCATTGGCTTGGTTCCTCGTGTAAAACTGGATAATAACACTTGTCCTGCTGATCTGTCATGCTTCTTTCAAGGATCAAACGATGTAATGTATGTGAAAACACTTTAAAAAGCACAAAATGCCCTACAAATGTCAAGTGTTGTTATTATCCTCATTATTGTTCCTCCCCTCCCTCCCTCCCTGCTTCCCTCCCTCCCTCCCTCCTGTCTCCTTCCCCTCCCCTTCCCCCCCTCCCCGCCTCCTCTCCCCACCTTCCCGGTCTCCAGCTTTGCTGGCTTCCTGCCGGGAGTGTCTGACAAGTGGTTGCAATTAATTATTTGTTGAGAAGCTTTCTCTGAACCATGAAATGTCATTGCGGAAGCTGTTCTTGGACGAGTAGGAATCCAATTAGATTATTGGGAGTTGCTGGGGCTCCTGGGTGGCTCAGTTGGTGAAGCATCTGCCTTTGGCTCAGGTCATGATCCCGGGGCCTGGGGGTCGAGTCCCACATCGGGGTCCCTGCTTAACGGGAAGCCTGCTTTTCCCTCTCCCCCTGCAGCTCCCCCTGCTTGTGCTCTGTCTCTCTCTCAAATAATTAAAAACATTAAAAAGATTATTGGGAGTTGCAGAGGGAAACAGAAGGAGTAAAAGAAATTACATTCGAAAGAAATACTTCATTTCCGTTGATAATGGAAGGATTGGCCTGCAGTTATGCAGAAAGCATTTAAAGAAAATGTTTAGGATATTGGTGAGAGGGTGTGAGACCCAGGAGGAGCTGGGATCGCAGAATCCCCTCGCCTTGGAGAAGCCATGGGAGGTGCCCAGCCTCCGAAGCCCCGTCAGCGGGGATGCTCTTCTGTCCCCTCCTGATGGGGCTGCCCCTGTCCTCCTCAGGCTCCCTGGCGCTGAGCAGGGGTGCGGTGTACACGTCGGAACCTGAAGTCTCCGTGGCTGAGAACAAACGTGAGTGCGGGGCAGCTCGGGGGTGGGGGTCTGGGGCCGGCGGGAGCAGGTGCGGGCCCCCGGGGCCTTGGAGAGCATCCAGCACCGGCCACTGCTGGGGGCCGCTCCCCCTTTCCCATTTGCTGCTGCTCCTTCCTCCTTTTCACGTCTGTCCTGTCTGCAGCCGCCAAGCTGCCCTGCTCCTACTCCGGCTTCTCCTCTCCCCGCGTGGAGTGGAAGTTTGCCCAAGGTGACATCACCAGCCTCGTTTGCTATAACAACAAGATCACAGGTGAGTTGTTCTTCCTTTCTGATGGCCCAGGTTGTGGAGGGACCGATGGGCCTGGGTTCCAGGGGAGAGCTGCGGCCTGGGGCTCGGGTCCCGCAGACTTCCTGTGGCCTCTCCTGCCGCCATCGCCGGCTTCTCTCAGCTCTCCGGCTCATTCAGCCTTCCTTCCTCTCTCCTCGTAGCTTCATATGAGGACCGAGTTACCTTCTCACATAGTGGCATCACTTTCCATTCTGTGACCCGGAAAGACACGGGCTTGTATACATGTATGGTCTCCGACGAAGGCGGCAACACCTACGGGGAGGTCACCGTCAAGCTCGTCGTGCTTGGTATGTGCCACACCTTTCCTGTGTGGTCTTGGCATTCATTGCTTCCCTAAACCCTCACAGGCTCTGGTGAGCTTTGGAGCTCACTGATGGTGAGAACGCTCCTGGCTGGGGGGATTCAGAGTCCCGGTGCCGGCAGAGAGGGGCTGAGCCCCTGGGTGGGGGAGGCTGAGGGCATGGTGTGGGTTGGAGGCTAGAGCTGAGGGATGGGGTATCAGCAGTGTAGCCTCTAGGCAGTGCCCTCTGACCTGGGCTCAGCCCCTTCTGTCCCCTTACAGTGCCTCCATCCAAGCCTACTGTCAGCATCCCGTCCTCTGCCACCATTGGGAGTCGGGCAGTCCTGACCTGCTCGGAGAAAGATGGCTCTCCCCCTTCTGAGTTCTACTGGTACAAGGACGGGGTCCTGATGCCCACAGAGCCCAAGAGCAACCGAGCCTTCAGCAACTCTTCCTATAGCCTGGATCACAAGACCGGGGAGCTGGTAGGGATGGGGTAGCGAGGGAGGGGCGGGGGCAGTTACAGAACCCTTGAAGGTGGGGAGGAATAGCGGCCGGTGAATTTGGCATCGGGGTCAAGAGACAAAAGATGGGCACTTGGACATATAGTAGGATGAACGTTGTGTAACGTGTAGAACGGTTGAGTCGTTATGTCGTACACCTGAAAGTAACGTGATGTAATTTGTCACCTCTACTGCAGTTAAGAAGCAAAAATAGAGGTGCGCCTGGCTGACGCAGTCGCTGGACGCTTGCGAGTCTTGGTCTCGGGGTCATGAGTTCAAGCTCCGCGTTGGGCGTAGAACTTAAAACACACACAGAAAAAAAAAACACACTAAAAAGCAGAAGTAGGTCCTTGGTTTCTTCGGGCAGGAAGCCAACTGCTTTCTTCCCTCCAGGTCTTCAACCCCGTTTCGGCCTCTGACACTGGCGAGTACATGTGTCAGGCACAGAATGGCTATGGGCCCCCCATGAGGTCAGACGCTGTGCGCATGGAGGCTGGTGAGCCCGGGTGTGCGGAGCAGCGGCATGAGCTCAGACCTGGGGTGGGGGTCGGGGTCTGCTTTTCTTCCTGGCTTTGGTGGTGGTGTCAGCAGTGGGAGTGAGCCTTCAGGGCCCTGACCTCTCGTTTGTGTCTCATAGCGGAGTTGAATGTGGGGGGCATCGTGGCAGCTGTCCTTGTGACGCTCATTCTCCTTGGATTCTTGATTTTGGGCATCTGGTTCGCGTATAGACGAGGCTACTTTGACAGTGAGTATCTGCCCTCAGAGGCTGTCCTTTTTATCATCCCCCTTTCAGGGCATGGTTCTTGGGTGCCTCGTGAGCACAGAGCGGATAGTGAGCCCACACGTGCGGGGTTCTCTCCCGGGTGAGCGCCACTTACCGCCTGCGTGCTGTTTCCCCCTCCCTTCCGTGTCCGGCTCGCTTCTGCCCTGCTCATGCTCATGGTCCCGTTTCTTCTCTTTCAGGAACAAAGAAAGGGTGAGTGAGGTGCCGTCGTGGGGATCCCTGAGGTTGAGAACGTGGACGCCTGTGGTTTGAAGCTGAGATGGCCCCAGGGGAAGGGGTTGGAGGCGGAGGTGGGGGCAGCCCCGTTTGGGTGGACATCCGGGTCTCTACGTGTCCCTGTCCCCTGTAGCCTTGCGTTTGTCCTGTCTCCCCGCACCCACACGTCCCTGCTGAGAACTCTGTGCTTCTGTGAAGCTGAGTCCAGCCTCCCGCGCTGGCGAGCAGAGGCTACGGGGGGCACTAGGGACTGAGCATCTCCGTCCTCTGCAGGACCTCGAGTAAGAAGGCGATTTACAGCCAGCCCAGTGCCCGCAGCGAAGTGAGTGTGCTGCCCCGGGACGAGGAGGGGGCTTCTGGCCTGTGTCCCACGCACGGGACATGAGCAGCTAAAGGCCAGGATAGAGCTGATTGGATGTTTCTGTTTCCCCAGGGGGAGTTCAGGCAGACTTCGTCATTCTTGGTGTGACCCTGGTCCGACTCATCTCCTGTCCTCTGTGCTTGCCTTACGCTGGTGCTACCAGACTCTGGCCCATGATGTCTGTACTTTCACAGAATGCCTTATGTGTCTTCTAGCCCCACAAGGGTCCCCACTTTTATCTTAGTTAGGATGTGTTTTTTTTTTTTTTTTTTTTTTCAATAATGTCAGCTATGTCCCCCTTCCTCCTGCCCCCTCCCCTCTGTTCCCACCACTGTTGAGTGGCCTGGGACTTGTTTAAAGCTTTCATTCCCATCCCTATGAGGGATCAGGCAGGAGTCCTGATTGATGCTCGTTGACCTCCCTCCAAGTAGGCGACAACAGTGGCAGGCACTCTCTACCCACCCCCTCACCCCAGTGTCATGGCCCGAGAGTAGTGACCTTGAGCTTATCCCGCGGCCCCTTCCTCATGCTGAGGAGGTATCCGCCGTTCCAGGGTGGGGACTGGAGACCGAGCAGCGGACAGCTGACAAGGTTGTTTGGGGACCGCACCGAGTCCCTCCTGCCTCTGCAGCCCCCTTTGTTCTGTCTTCCCACGGGAAGTGCCCCTGGGATCCTCTTGCCACCGGGATCCTCGACACAAGCAGACGGTCCTCGACACAAGCAGACCGGCACCAGCTGTGTCTTTGGGATAAAAGCAGGAGCTTCGGTTCTGTGTGGAGAGCGCAGCGAGCTTTCAGGGGGTGCGGAGCAGAAGCCCTTTAAAACCACTGAGAGGAAAGGAATCTGGAGCAGCCGGAAGCTCAAACTCTCAGCCTTGGCTGGAGCAGCGGGCAGGTGGGCAGACGCTGTTGGATACGTCTGCAGGCGGCGGGCACGCGGGTAGTAGCTCTTAGCTCTTTGCTGAGCGCGCGTGTATGTCTGCGTATGTATGTCTCGGTTGCTGAAATCCAGCGTGTGCCGGAGGCTTCTTAGCTCTTCGGGGAGATTTTGCTGGTGTGTGTTTGGATGTTGCTGGAAATAAAACCTTGGTTTATCAAAGCTTCTTGCCGTGGGAGGCGGGGAAATGAGGTTCCTGGGCTCCATTGTACAAACAGGAAGCCGCCCGGAGCCCCATTTCCCTGCAGCCCGGCTGGGTCCCGGCTCCCTGTCCCACCCCTTCCTGGTGCCTGTCTCAAGGTGGAGCCTCTGAGCGTCGGACCCCCGGTCTAGAGCCCTCTTGCGGCAGCGGGAGAGCCTTCGGCGGGAGGCGTGCCCCGGGGAAGCCGAGCCTGTGCTCCGGGCTCCTGCTAGCTCTCCTCCAGCGGGTGGGAGGAGAGTGCCCACCCTCCCCTCTCCGCCAGCCCGATGCATTACTAGACTTCTCTACGGCTGTGGGAAAACTCCGGAGCCCGAGGCAGGAGGATTCCTCAAACCTTTTGAAGAAGTCCTTCTTTCGTAGTAGTTTAAAGTAGCAATTACTACTTTATTTAAGCTGGATGGGGGGGGGGGGAGGGGGAGATGCTGTTTGAGGAAAAGACAGTTTTGAGACCAGGGCAGAAGACGGGATGGATGGATGGGAGCGAGCAGCAGTGAGCACGGTGGGCCTGCCTGTCATTGCTTCCTTCTGTCCATCCGGAACCTTTTCCCCCCTTAGATTTCTGTTTCCCCATCTACCGCAGCCCCCCAGTCTATTAACCAGCAAGAGGGCAAGTACGGGGTTTTCCAGGGCTGATACTGCTTCTTTCTGTGGAGGATACTGTGCCCCACTTGGCCATGTTTTATTCCCTTATCTGGAAATCCCTAACAGAATCGAGCGTTCTATCAAGAATCCAAAAGGAAAAACAAAACCAACCAGACCATCAGTTAAGGGTCATGCACCAATAAAAAGCAAATATTCCAGATGGAAATAAATTTAATGAAACAATAAAAGTAGAGATTATGGAACGGTTCAGTAAGAATGAGATTTTTAAAGTATGTTTCAGCTTTGTGTCCTGCTTGAGAGATGGGGGCGGGGTGGGGGGTTGCCGAGAGAAAACACCACAGGAAAGCAGAGGTAGGTGATTCATTGTTCCTTTAAGTCTGAGGTGAAGGGTTCCTCACTCCCTCAGTCACTTGTGGTGAGTTGGAGTCATTTATTACCAGCCGTGGAATTTACCTCTGCAGCTTACCACAGCCTCTATGAGTTGGAAAACACCTTGTCTTGTTTTCATTTTGAAATGTCAAAACTCATTTTTGTAATAAATGTTTATTTTTCACATTGAGTTTGTTTAAAATCCTGAGGGTCTGTGTTAAAAGAAGAGGGACTTCAGAGTGACTTGGATATTCAGAATCTTCCTGACAGCCTTATACAGAGCCTGATAATGTGTCTTAAACTTAGAGTTGGCCTGTGCCTGAATGCAGTTGATGCAAATGGACATTCTCTTAAATTGAAGTAGCACCTGGGGGAAGCAGTTCTATGGAGACAGGTGTTTCTAGACACAAACCCAGTGTGATTGGGGATAAAATGATTGTCAAGGATGTCTGCTTTTTTTTTTTTTTTTTCTAAGATTTTGTTTATTTGACAGCACAAGCGGGGGTTGGGGGGAGTGGCAGGGAATAAGTGGGGGAGGGAGAAGCAGGCTTCCCACGAAGAAAGGAGCCTGACCCAGGGCTCATCCCAGGACCCTGGGATCATGTCCTGAGGTGATGGCAGGCGCTTAACTGAGCCACCCAGGTGCCCCAGAATGTGTTCTGTCTTAACAGATTCTACAGACGGGGGCACCTGGCTGGCTCAGTTGGTGGAGAATGCAACTCTTGATTTTGGGGTTGCAGGTTTCAGACCCATGTTGGATGTAAAGATTACTTAAAATCTTAAAAAGGGGTGCCAGGGTGGCTCAGCTAGTTAAGTGACCAACTTTTGATCTAAGCTCTGGTCTTGATCTCAGAGTCCTGAGTTCAGGCCCTGCATTGGGCTTCACACTGGGCATGGAGCCTACTTAAAAAACAACCTTAGAACAGAATCTATAGAGGAAGGACGGGAGGGAAATAGGTTTGGTCCATTTCGGAATGAAGGGACAAGTATGTTTTATGGAGGTATGGGGACAACTTAAGGAGAATAAGTGAAGAAAAATGCAACTTTAAGGAAAAGCTCTAGTTCTGTAGATCCTTTGATTTATTACCCCTTTGGTATTAGCTGTAAAAATTTAATGAAATGGGAATTTTTCTTTCTTGAGGGGTAACTTGTTGAATGATTATTATCACCCATTCATTTATTCACTGGGTATTACCAATTTCCCTATTGCACAGATGGGGAAAAGAGGCACAAACGCTAAGTAACTTGCCCAAATTCACAACCAGTATTCAGCAAGTGAAAGGTCTGGGATTCAAGAGAGCTGGGAGGGAAGGTTCCTGAATGGGAAAATTCGAAAAGAGGAGGAGGAGCTGGAAACAAGTTCACTTTCTTTTTAGAAGTGGGTGTGTGGGTGTTAGGAGAGAGGACATTGAAAGTAATGATGTCCACCTGGGCTCCTTACCCTCCCCCAACTGTGACTGTCACTTTGACATCCCAAAAGCACCTATAGGACAGAATAGCCTATGAGTGCCACCTTCTGGAATGAAGGATAAAGCCACTGCATGTTTGCCAGTGACACGGAGGCAAGGCAGGCGTGTATTTGTGGATGGCAAAGAGAAGAGCAACGTCAGCTTGCAGAATGAGGATTCAAAAACATCTCGATGGAACAAGCATGGTTACCAGAGGGGAGTGGGGTGGGGGCTGCTGGTGAAACAGGTGAAGGGGAGTGAGTCCATCTCTCTTGAATGCTGAAACACATGAAGTTGCTGAATCAGATTGTGCACCTGAAACTAATATGACACTGTATTAGCTACGCTGGAATTAAAAATAAAATCTCAATAGGCAGGAATGATACACTCCATCTTACAGACCAAAATTCAATAGTAAAGTGTAAGATTCTGCCTTTGGGTCCAAAAAGTCAACTGGTCACAAATAAAGATGGGAAGATGTAGAACATCTGGAACTAGGCAGTCAGTCTGCTGATGGCATTTACCCCCCATATCAGCTTCTTGAGGTGCCACACTTCAAGATCTTAGACTATAGACCAACTGGAACCTGTTCATAAATGTAATGTGGATGGTATAAAAGAGTCGACGGCAAGGTAAGAGTCAGACTCCAAGAAGACAAAATTATGGCCTATAAATATTTAAAGACTACTGTATGGATGGCTCAAGGAAGAAAATTTAGGACCCATGGCTGGATGGCCAAAGAAGACTATAATTCAGACTGTGCTCTTCAGAGCATGCTCTCAGGAGCATGGTGAGAGCCAGCTTTGGAGTCGCAGACCTTGCTTGACTCCCCCCTTTGATGTTGGCAGTTTTCTCTGTCAGTCTCTTGTCACCTAACAAATAGTGATAATACCCAGCCTACGACGTTTTTTAGATGCAAATGAGGCAAGATCTGGAAAGCACTTTGTGGTACATCACACAAGAGCTGAGCATGATTGCTTTCAAACTGGGTATTTTAAGCCAGAGGTTGGCAAACTTACAGCAAATGACCAGAGAATAAAATTGTTATTATTATTACAGAAGTTTATTTAGCAAAAACGTTCAATAAGAAATGTGCTTGACCTGATTTTTATATTGCATTAAAACGTGCCGTAGAAAGAAGACACGGAAGCATTTGATTTCTCTGGTTTATGTTCTGGTTTAGTTCATACTCTGTGGAAGGCTTCTACCAGGATGATAGTCTTTCCTCCAATTATCATCATTCCAGTGTTGCTCTGTCTCCCACCGGCTGCCACTTCTCAAGCTCATCCCTCACAGAATTCGTGAAGGGGTCCAATCACGATATGACTTAGACATAGCTGCTACCATTTAATTCCAACGATAACTTCTTGCCCATAAATTTTTCCAGCTCAGCGTGTCGGCATCCACCTGGCAAGCTCAAAGATACCTTCGAAGAAATTTTTTTAGACTTTTAGACATACAGTCTGTATACAACTTTACCTAGCAAGAAAACATGCATAGACTGTGAATGGACATGGCTGTGTTCCATTAAAACTTCATTTATGCACACAAAAATGTGAATTTCATAATTTCCATGTCATAAAATAATGACCTGTTGATTTTTTTCCCATTATGTAGAAATGTAAAAACCAATCTTAGACTCTAGGCTGCACAAGAACAGGTGATGGGCCAGTAATTAGTATTTTACTTGAGGTTAAAAGAAAGTGCCTGACCCCATCTTTTTCTAATTAAGTTATTTTATTATTTTTTTAAAAATGATTTTTGGTTACTTAGGCATTTATTTATTCACTTGAGAGAGAGAGGGAGAGCATGGGCACGCACTCCTGAGCAGAGGGGGAGAATCCCAAGCTCAGTCTCAGGACCCTTAGATCATGACCTGAGCTGAAGACAAGAGTTGGACACTTAATTGAGCCACTCAGGTGCCCCTCTAAGTTATTTTAATTTCAGTATAGTTAACATACAGTGTTGTATTAATTTTAAGTGTGCAATATAGTGATTCAACAATTCTATACATCACTCAGTTCTCATAAGTGGTAATTCCATTTGGTTTTGAATGCAGACTAAGATTCCTTTGGTCCAGGTCTGTAACCTCTCTGGGGAGAAAGGCACTCAAGACAGAGTGGGTGGTAGCAGCTGGACAAGTATAAAGTGAAATCATCAGAGGGTGCAGGAGAGAAAGGAGGGAAGGGAAAAATCGATATGCCAGAGAGAAGTGATGGGGGAGGAAGGTCTAACTGATGGAGAGATCCATACCCATTGAGTTTTTAATTTAATTTTATTTTTAAAAAGATTTATCCACTCATCTTAAAGAGAGTGCAAGCAGGGGAAGGGGGAGTGGGGACCCCGAGATCACAACCCAAACTGAAATCAAGATTATTTTTTTTAAGATTTTATTTACTTATTTGGCAGACAGAGATCACAAGTAGAGAGGCAAGCAGAGAGAGAGCGGGGGTGGGGTGGGGGGAGAAGCAGGCTCCCTGCTGAGCAGAAAGCCCAGTGTGGGGCTCGATCCTAGGACCTTAAGATCATGACCTGAGCTGAAGGCAGAGGCTTAACCCACTGAGCCAACCAGGCTCCTCTGAAGTCAAGATCCTGATGCTCAACTGACTGAGCCATTTTATTTTATTTTATTATTTCTAAAAAAGATTTTATTTATTTATTTATTTGAGGGAGAGAGAGCACGAACAGGGGGGAGGAGCAGAGGGAGAGGGAGAAGCAGATTCTCCACTTAGCAGGGAGCCCAACATGGAGCTTGATCCCAGGACCCTGAGATCATGACCTGAGCCAAAGGCAGATGCTTAACCAACTGAGCCACACAAGTAATCCAGCCACCTAAGTCATTTTAGAACAACACTTATATTCAGTTTCTGTTTCTGGGTGATTCCTAGTTAGTTATTAAACTATGTGGAAATAATGCAATAGTTTTCAGTAATAAATCTATTATCTATAGCTCCTTAGGTGATGTCACCAACTTCCTTAAGGGTGGGGAGCCTGTGTTATTGTATATGTCCAGTGTCTGGTACATTGTGCCAATCACTAAATGGTGAATGAGTAAGTATCTCATTCCAAAATTTGAATGAGGTAAGCTGAGATAACTAAGGAGCTGCTCTGTTGGCTGTCAGTGTTGTTACCTCTTGTTATTTGTATGTAAGCCAAATGAAAATAAGCAGAAGGGGAATGGTGGACAGAGGATCTCAGACCCTTAATTTTTTTTTTAAATCTTTTTTTTTTTTTAAGATTTTATTTATTCATTTGACGGAGAGAGAGAGATCACAAGTAGGCAGAGAGGCAGGCAGAGAGAGAGGGGAGAAGCAGGCTCCCTGCTGAGCAGAGAGCCCAATGTGGGGCTCGATCCCAGGACCCTGAGATCATGACCTGAGCCAAAGGCAGAGGCTTAACCCACTGAGCCACCCAGGCGCCCCTCAGACCCTGAATTTTTAAATGTTGGCACCACAGACATTTTGTTGTTGGTTGTGGGCAGTGGAGTCAGCAGAACAGGGTGCAGGGCCAAGAAAAGAATGAAGTGGACTCATTTACTTATCTCCGGCATACTGAGTCCTTTCTAGGTGGCTGAGCTCCTGGGTCAAGTGCTATTCCTACCTCTGCTGAGGTGGCCAATAAGGACCACATTGAAACTCCCTGGGAGACAACCTACACAAAAAAAGCTAAGTGCTGAGAATGAGATCTCTTTACCTGCCCTTGGAAGGTCCTTGGCAGGGAGAGTGTAGCCAAGGGGATAGATGAGGAGCAACAACAACTCCCAAGGTTCAGGCCTTCCTCACCCCTTTCCACCAATGTTTGGGCAACATTCCAAACAGGCTTGTGACTTTAATTATTTGCAAACAGAACACCTACAGTCAATGTCTATGGTAGGGGAAGAAAAAGTATTTTTCCACCTACCCTCCTAGGTTCTCAGGTTGGGGACCTGTGATTCAGAGTGCAAAAGGCAGACTAACAAGTAAATGTATGTACTTTAGAGAGAGCGTGAGCAGGGGTTGGGGGTGGGGAGCAGAGCAAGACTGAGAGAATCTCAAGCAGACTCCCTGCTGAGCGCAGAGCCTGATGTGGGGTTTGATTTCATGTCCCTGAGATCATGACCTGAGCTGAAATCAAGAGCCTGACCCTGAACTGACTGAGCCACCCAGGCGCCCCCAGACTAACAAGTATATCAACCAGCATATCACGAAATTACATGGGAGCCGTCTGAGATGAGTAACTCAAAGTAGTGGTTAGAACTCAAGCTTCTGTGGAGGGTCCAACTGGTTCAGATGGTAGAGCATGTGACTCCTGATCTCAGGGTTGTGACTTTGAGCCCCATGTTGGGTGAAAAGATTATTAAAAAAGAAGAAGAAGAAGAAGAAGAAGAAGAAGAAGAAGAAGAAGAAGAAGAGGAGGAGGAGGAAGAAGAAGGAGGACAGCAACAACAACAACAATGACTTGGGCTTCTGCAGCATCTTAACAAAAGAATAATACATTTTTAGACATGATGAGACAAAGGAAAAGGAATTTCTAGAGGAGAAAATTATGGGAAAATAAATATGTGCAGAAAATGAATGGAAGATAAGGGTTACATTTTTTTTTAAAGATTTTATTTATTTATTTGACAGACAGAGATCACAAGTAGGCAGAGAGGCAGGCAGAGAGAGAGAGAGAGAGAGAGAGAGGAGGAAGCAGGCTCCCTGCTGAGCAGAGAGCCCGATGCGGGGCTTGATCCCAGGACCCTGAGATCATGACCTGAGCCGAAGGCAGAGGCTTTAACCCACTGAGCCACCCAGGCGCCCCTACATTTTTTTAATATATAGTTTTTTCTTCCCACTTATTTATTTATTTTTAAAGTAACCTCTACACCTAACAACACCTAACATGGGGCTTGAACTCACAACCCCAAGATGGAGTTGCATGCGTTACTGATTAAGCAGCCAGGAGCCCCGATAATGGCTACTTTGTAAGGATTATTACGTAGGTTCTTCTGGTGCCATCTCTGGGCTAAGATTCTAGAGCTGTCACCAGTGATTAACTTCTGTCCTTCTCCTGGTGGGAGAGACAACTTTACAAATTGATGTCCTGCTTTTAAGTCGATAGGGGAAGGGCAGAGAGCTTTGCTTGTATCTACTTCTTAATTGCCTTCAGCTCAAAATTATCAATATGTCTAAGTGGCATCTTTTGGGGTGGCATATTCTGCCATGCTTCAGTGTCTTTTTTTTGGAGGGGAGTACTCCATAAAGCCCAGGTTGAAATCCTTAAGGATGTCCAGGCTGAGAAAGGTGGCATTAGCAGTAGATTGGGGCATTTGGAACTTTGATCCCCACGATGGGTACAGAGATTACTTTCAAAAAATAAAAATCTTAAGAAAAAACCATCATAGATTAAAAAAAGATGTGAGAAGGATGCATACTCTTTAGAGCTTGAGATAAGCGAATTTAGGTGAAAAGTGGTCGTCTTCTATTTTCCCTATATGGAGCTGCAAACTTAGGAATCACAGAAGTGATGTAGCTGAAGTTGTTCCACAGGGAGCAACAATCTGGTTGGAGGGCAGGAGCTTGGAGCTGTATTTGCTTAGTGCTTTTCAGCATAATAGTTAACCTAGAGTCCAAATAGTGCCAGGCACTGTCCTAAATGCTTTATTTATTTATTTAGACAGATTTTATTTATTTGGTTGTCAGAGAGAGAATGAGAGCACCAGCAGGGGGAGCCACAGGCAGAGGGAGAAGCAGGCTCCCCGCTGAGCAGGGAGCCTGATGCAGGACTCCCTCCCAGGAACCTGGGATCATGATCTGAGCCGAAGGCAGACACTTCACTGACTGAGCCACCCAGGCATCCCTGTTCTAAATGCTTTAAAGGCATGAACTCGTTTAATACTTCACCCAAAAGGAGACACTGTTATTATCTGTATTTTCAGGTGAGGAGTTGAGGCAGGCGGAGGTTCAATGTTCTGCCCAGGGTCCTGCAGTTCTACGTAAGTGGTGCCAGAATGTCAGCTGGACAGACAGGCTCCAGAGCCCGAATTGGAAAGAACAGTCTTTGCTGCCTGTACCAAGATTACAGAAGCTAGTTACCTGTATGGAAAGAACAATAGGAAGGCTTTCCTAACCTCCCAGTGCGTCACTCCACGAAACTCCAGAATGCTTTTTGGTCCATTCATGAATAAGAGAACCCAGGTTGGGAGGCACCATCTCCCAGGTTCACAAACTCACTTGGGACCTGAGGTACCACTTACCAGAATTCAAGTGTCGTGAATGTCGTGCCTGGGGGAGTACAGTCTGGGGCTCCAGCGTGTGCCTTCAAATCCCAGGCCGGATTGGAGATTTCAAGAAAGCATTTCTTATGGGTATTGGGAAATTTCCCTGTTCACTGAAAAATTTTTTAGTCCTGAAACATGGCCTGATGGTGTCACCTTTGGCCTTGGGCATGTGGAATTGAGCAGGGGAAAAAAAAAAAGAAGAAGAGTGGATCATGGGGGGAGCAGGTGCTGACAACCTCTAGCCCCCAACATTAGCATAGAGCTAAGTTCTAGGTGGTCTACAGGTTGCTCTCTGACATAGTCTGGCTGGTTGTGTTCTGTCCAGATTCCTCTGTGGAAGTTCTAGCCTCTAAAGGGGATGGTATGAAGAAGCAGGGCCTTTGGAAGGAGCTTGTGGCTTGAGTGTCTGGAGCCTCTAGGATTAGTGCTTTATCAGAGAGGTGCCAGAGAACTCCCTACCCCTTCTGCCATGTGAGGACCCAGCAAGAAACCTGTATTCTGGGGGTGCCTGGCTGGCTCGGTCAAAAGAGCCTGTGACTCTTGATCTCTGAGTTGTGAGTTCGAGCCCCACACTGGGTATAAGGATTACTTAAAAAAAAAAAAAAAAAAAAGTCCATGTTCTGGAAGAGGGCCTTTGCTAATTCTATCGGCGTCCTCATCCCAGACTTCCAGCCTCTAGAACGGTGAGCAGTAAATTTCTGTTGTTTACAAGCCACCGAATCTATGTTCTGTGGTTACAGCAACCCTAATAGATGAAGACATCCTCTAATATTTTAAAGAGTCTATAGGCAAAAGGACAGAACTGCAGGTAGATTTGTGAAATAAAGTTGGTAAAGAAGGTGAACCCAATTTCTGGCAAGACAAAGGAAAATTCCTGTACCTTTCCCAGTCTGGAACTTAGTGACAGAGGCCCTGCTTGCTTGCTGTTTTTTGTTTGTTTGTTTGTTTGTTTGTTTGTTTGTTTGTTGTTTTTTTGGTTAAACTAGGGAGCCCAGCATGGAGCCTAGTGGAGCTAGAACAATCCTGAGATCAAGACCTGAGCTGAGATCAAGGGTAGGATGCTTAACCAACTGAGCCACCCAGGCACTACAAATTTTATTTTATTATTTTATTTTGTTTTTTTTTACTGCTTGCTATCTTAAGTTGAATGCTGGCTCCCTGCCAAATCCCTGAAAATCACCATCCACAAAGCAAAGCTGGGTTGATTGTCTCCTGTAGTTGGGGGGAGAACAACATTGAGAAAGTAGAGTCTCGGTGGGGGCAGGTGAAGATAAGATGTTGAGAGTTTTGGAGCCTGTTTTTTGTTTTGTTTTGTTTTGTTTTTTTAAATATTTTATTTATTTGACACAGAGAGAGAGATAGTGAGAGAGAGAACAAAAGCAGAGGGGAGTGGGAGAGGGAGAAGCAGACTCCCCGCAGAGCAGAAAGCCCAACGTGGGACTGATCCCAGGACCTGATCATGACCCAAGCCCAAGGCAGATGCTTAACAACTGAGTTTCCCAGGCATCCCTGGAGTCTGGTTTAAACTAAGTCATTGTGGTGGGGCCTCTGCAGCAGGTAGGGGAGAGTTTCCTAACCACGGCTGTTTGATGAGCCATTTTACTCTAATGAGGTGTAGTTGGGATGTCTAATTACCTGAAACTTCATCTTCTGGGCAGAGTTTTGTAGAATACTAAGGTCTGATAATGCAGACCTTGTAGTCAAGTCACCTAACATAGACAGCAAATGGTGTGGGTGTGATATGGTTTTTGAATATAGCTGAGGTTTGGTGGGGTGAGGTCTGGAGCACAAGGCCAAGAAAGGATTCTTGAGATGTTTTTGGTGCAAAATGGTGGTTTATTAAAACAGGGGGACAGGACCCGTGGGCAGAAAGAGCTGCTGCCCCAGGATTGTGAGGGGTGACTGACTATATTCTTGGGAGTTGGGGGTGAGGAAAAAGGGAGGTTTTCAAAAGAATTTTTGTATGTTAAAGAGGACCTACAAGATATTGGAGGCCTTGAACTGTCAAGGTTGTTCTTCCCTCTAGGAGAGCATTAACTTGAAGACAGTTGGGAGTTTCCTTCTGGAAATTAAGTTATTGATAAGAATGCTTTTTTTCTTGTAAATCACGAAGACATTTTGTAAACCGAGGGAGACTCCTGCCTTGCTGGACTGTGATCTCTGTAAGCGAACCATTTGTTTTTCCTTCCCTTAGTTTTAGGGCAGCTGAGAGTGACTGCGGAAGGTCACCTGGGAGTTTGGGGATGGGAGTCTCCGGGTGTCAGCTTGGGCTCTGTCCTCAGCTTGCCTTCTGCTCCAACAGGTGCAGACTGGTTTAGTACTCAACTCAAAAAGTTTGGAGTGTGGCACGTGCTGCAGCCCAAAGGAAACGGATTGGGATGCAGGCTTATCAGGGAAGAAAGGACAGGAAATTTAATACATAAGGGTAAGTGCAAGGGCAGGTATCAGCGCAGAAAGGGTACTTTTCCTGCAACTAGATGCCGCCACCAGGGAGAGCTAGACCCTTCTGGCAAGGCCCTTCCTTTGCGATGCTAAGTTACAGGCAGGGTTTGCGGGAGATAAGCATGAGGGAATAAAAATAGTTCATCTCACCCATCAGACGGACAAAAGTTAAAATGTTTGTGTAGGGGAGGAAAACAATTTTCCTTTATCCTTCTAGGTTCTTGGCAGAGACCCTCTTTTTATAGAAGACAGTTTAACAGGAGAAGAACAAGTTTAATAACATGTACATACCCAGCAAAACCGAGTAACTTCCCCAAGTGAGCTGAGTCATCATCTTAAATACTCTCTGGCTAAAGACAAAGATGTTGGTGGGGTAGGGGAGCCAGTAAAGGAAGTTTTCCAGGTAAGCACGATAAACCACGGTAAGGAGGTTATGCAGATTTAAGTTTTGAACTTTTCCAAAGATAAAAGTTTCTAGCGATTAGGTCACTTCCCTCTTTGTGGTGCAGTGAGGGAGTCACCCTCACATATGGAGATTTCCCTTATAAATGCAAATATCTCTTACAAAGCGTCGCATCTACCTATTTTTCAGAGCTTTTTCTGCAGACTACGTTTCCTTAAAACATCCCACTTGAGATCATCCTTATGCCAAAGAGGCGTTTTTGGTGGTGACATTCTGCTTCCCTTCACATGATTGATGCTCGATTTGGCAAGGCCGTGGGGAAAGAAGTACTGGTATTGTTGGTGGGAATACAGAAAGGTGTAACTGTGACGAGGAGCAATGTGGCAACATCTTAATGAAACAATGTATACATTGAACGTTTAACCTGGCAACCCTATGTCTAGGAGTCGATCCTGAAGCTTGAGTTCTTAACAATACAAAAATACATGTACACAAAGTTATTTAATCGCAGCATTATTTGTAATTGCAATATATTGGAAACTACCCCCCAAAGTTCAAATAGGTAGGCATTTGGTTCAATTACCTATGATATATTCACACAATGAGATCCAATGCAACTGTAAAAAAAAAAAAATGAAGATTTTGAAGGGGAGCAAAATATCCCACCCCAAAGTATGCCTCTGGCATACTGTTTTTTAAAAAATGGTTATTTTTAAGGAATTACAGGCAGAGGAGGAACTGTGAAAACTGAGAAGTGACCCTTTTGTAAGAGATATTTGCATTTATAAGGGAAATCTCCATTTGTAAGGGTGTCTCTGGGGCTTGTATCCGGAAGGGGGAGTGACCTAATCTCTAGGAATTTCTGAATGGAGAAGGCCGGCAAGGTGAATCTGCGTGACAACCTTAGTTTTGTTTACTGTCCTTCTCTAGGTCTCTCTGGTAATGGACTCCTCACCCCCAACAGCTTCTTTATCCTTTAAAGTGATTTTCCTGGGTGTTCCTTGTGTACAGGAAGTATATATCATTAAACTTCTGTTTGATTTTTTCCCTGTTAATCTGTTTTATATCAGTTTAATTTTTAGAACAAAGAACCTAGAAGAGAATAAGGAAAAAAAAATTTCCTTCTCGACAATTTGTATTAACTGATTTGAAGTATTTTCCAGGATATATTTGCTAAATGAAAAAAAAAAAAAAAGCAAGGCTACCTTTGTGGTAAGAAAAAGAGATAAAGTAAGAATGCATACTGTATTATTTTTGCGGGAACACATAGGATGATAAAATTAATGAGATCAGTTATCTATAAGAGGTGATAATAAGATTGGGGTGAAAGAGGACAAGGAGTTTACTTCTCTGAGTGGACCGTTCGTCTAGTTTTGACTTTTGGAACTGTTAAATAGTAAAAATTCAACTGAGTAATTAAAAAAATTGTTTTTTATTTTTTAAAAAAATTAGGCTCCGTGCTCAGCAGGGAGCCCAGCACGGGGCTTGAACCACCGACCCTGAAATCAAGACCTGACCTGAAATCAGGAGTTGGATGCTCAACCGGGTCACCCAAGTGCCCCTCAATTGAGTAAATTTCATTTTTTAAAAAATTTATTTATTTGTTAGAGAGAGAGCACACAAGCAGGGGGAAGCAGCAGGCAGAGGGAGAAGCAGACCCCCTGCTTAGCAAGGAGCCCTCTGTGGGACTGTGGGACTGGATTCTCAGATCCTGACCTGAGCAGAGGCAGACACTTGATTGGCTGAGCCGCCCAGGCACCCCTCAACTGAGTAAATTTTAAAGACCTAATGGGCTTTATTAATCAAGTCATGAATAGGAAGCATCACTTCTCGCAAGTAGAGGGGCGCTCTACTTGCAAGGGCTACAGAAACGGAAAGGTTTTTAAAGGTAGAGAGGGCATGGGAAAAAGGAAATTATTAATAAAGAATCTATTGTTTCAGGCAAGGTAGTCTCCTAAGAGTGATAGGGGTCCATCAGTAAAATTCCTAGTGCTGACTGGGAAGTCCTTTGTTGACTGGTTAGAGGTTAGATTTCTGGGGGTGGTTGAAATGACTGTTAGCTTAGGCAGTAAGTTTTGGTCTACTGACTTGGGGCCTTAACCTAAGTGACACCATTTGGTTTTCTTTTTAACAGAACCATGTTAATGTTTTGCAGATAAAAAAAATAACTTATGAGGGCTCCTGGGTGACTTAATCAGTTAAGAGTCTGCCTTCAGTTCGGGTCCTAGTGCCAGGGTCCTGGGATCGAGTACCGCATTGGGCTCCCTGCTCAGCAGGGCAGCTGCTTCTCCCTCTGCCTTTCACCCTACTCATGGTCTTTTCCTCTCTTTTGCTCAAATAAATAAGTAAAATCTTAAAAAAAAAAATCACTGTGAAAGAATTGGAATTACATGGGAGTGCTTGCCAAGAGACTCCCGTAGTTGTGGGAAGGAGCTGAGCATTGGTCACGATTGGGCTAGGATAGTCTGGAAACTACACTCGAGACAAGCACAGCATGGCCAAGGTCTCAAGTCCGGGCTGCACATTTTGGGAGAAGGTACTTCTAGAGACGGTTGAATGCGCTGGGTGAGGGGTCAAACCTAACAACCACTAAGTGACTGATTAAAGGGAGAAGTCTCTGGAAGCAGGAAACTAGAAAGTAAGGTGCGTCGGGTGGCAAAAATGAACACAATTTTGTAATGAACTTCAAGTCCCTTATTTCACTAGGAAGCAATCCATGGGTTGGGGAGTATCTCACAGTAGGGTGATCAAAGAGGGAGTCTTCATCACCTGGCTCTTGTGGGCCGTGCGGTGGCAAAGCCCTAGAGCATGCGTGTGGTGGGTGGATGGTGACGGGATTCATGGCCCCATTGGTGTCAGCAACTGTTATGCCCAAGTTTTCGTGTCTGAGAGACCACCAAGGAGCCAACACCGATGCAATCACACGAGGGTTTATTTGACAAGCTTAAGCTTGGGCCCAAGTATACCCAACACAGCAGAGTAGGGACTTGGACCCCGAACCAGATTACAGTCAGAGTTTTTAAAGGCAGAGTAGGGGTGGACTCCGAGGTGGGTGAGGACAAAGGAGATTAGGGATGGCGTAAGTCTCTAAGGAATTTTGGAATCGAGGTCTCCAGGACCTTGAGGGGCTAGCTATTGTTACCAGTATAGAAATCTTCTCGTGAGACCCTTTAGATGTATATCAGTGGGTCATATGCTTGGGAAAGATTGCTGACACTATCTTAGAGGTTTAGAGATGAAGTTTCCTAAAGCAGACTTACAGGATCCTGGTTGGACCTGTTGGAGTAGCGGGCCGGTCAGGCTAGGATTGTCCTTAGCAAAACCTCAAGGTGAGGGCAGTTGAGTCCCCAGGGGAGAGCCACTCTGTCTGTTTCAAGGGCTTGTCAGTAGGTAAGGAATTTTAATGATTTTCTTCTGCCTCTGTTTCCCACATCACAACCAGCCAAAAGCAAGCACTGCTCCGGAGGCCTTGGTTGCCACCCACCAGGATACAGAGGAACAGGGCTTGGAGGGAGGCTCAGGGTAAAGCAATACACTCAGGAAATAAGAAACAGCTTGGGACTTTTGCTCTCCAAATTCTTGCAGGTAGGTAAGGATTCTGAAATGGCGAATACTGAGCATCCCTCCCAGTGGAATATCAGGATTGTCTAGACCAGAGAACCCTCTTTGGGGTTTCCGGATTCTGAGAAGTGTGTATTCCTCATTATCTTTGACTGTTTCGCAACTCTGTGGGGAAAGGAGTTAACTCGGAAGTCTGATGTTGATGTGATGGTCCAAGAAATGCGAATGATTTTTATCTGGTACTGATCTGATTGGGTTTGCCTCTGTAGATAGAAGGTGATTTCCATAAATTACATTCTTGTCCTGTATGACTAAT
This sequence comes from Martes martes, assembly GCF_963455335.1. Classification (NCBI taxonomy): domain Eukaryota; kingdom Metazoa; phylum Chordata; class Mammalia; order Carnivora; family Mustelidae; genus Martes; species Martes martes. The sequence goes on along the minus strand of NC_137903.1, from coordinate 5,450,862 downwards.
TAATGAGTTAACACCTTCCCTCCTCCCTTTATATTCTATGGGACCCATGATTTTATCTTAAAAACAAAACAAAACAAAACAAAACAAAAACCTTTTCAGGGTGCCTGGGTGGCTTTGTGGGTTAAGCCACCAAACCTGACTTAGCTCAGGTCCTGATCTCAGAGGCCTGGGATAAGCTCCACCACCAATTACACGCTCAGCCTGGAGTCGGCTTGGGATTCTCTCTCTGCCCCTCCTCTCTCTTTCTCTGAAATAAATAAATACATCTTAAAAAAATAAAAGTCATTTAGTGCCTCTGGCTGGCTTTGGTACAGCACGGGACTCTTGACCCTGGGGTTGTGAGTTTGAGCCCCATGTTGGGTGTAGAGATTACTTAAAAAAATAATAATTACAAAAGGTAAGAATCTTTCAGCTGCCTCATGTGGCGTGAGGGAGCGCAGAGACTCGGTGGGCGGAGCTTTATACGAGTGGGGGAGGGGAGCTCTCTAAGAAACAGAGCACGTCAGCCAGAGGGCCTTGGAAGAGGTCCCGAAGCTTAACCTTCTTAAACATTACAGTGAATCTGCCTCTTAACATTGTTGAAAGATCATTTTTGAGAAAAAGTTAAAATCATGAATCTCATACAGGTATAAAAATGATCCCAGGTTGTAAGATTTTACTTTACTCATCGGGAGATTCAAGCAGGCATCATAACCGGTTCAAATGAGGCTAGAAAAAACAACTTTATTTATTTATAAAGATTTTTAAAGTTGTTGTTTTGTTTTGTTTTAAATTTAAGTAGTCTCTACACCGGAGGTCTCTCGCTGGACCCCACACCCCCAAACTTGCTTCCACTGGAGCGGGGTGGGCAACGGGGAACCGCGGTGACCGGTGACCGGGAGGCCTGTCCCCGACCGCAGCTGAGGACGAACGCAAGGTGGGGGGGGGGGGGCGGCCGCGCCCTGCACTGCTGCGATGAGACAAAGGGGACATCTAGTGGCCGTTTGTCTTGTTCCCTTTCCTCGCGGAGCCAACAGTCTCGGAGGGGATCTGTCCACGGAGGAGGTGCGGGCCCCGCGCTGCGTGGGAGGAGGGCCCCGCCCGGGATGCTACCGCAGGAGGGGCCCCGGGAAGGCGGCGGGAGCGCCCGGGATGCTCGGCCTCCTGGGGGCAGGGGCAGCCCCTGCCGATCTGGTTTCTTGTTAGCCTCCTCGCGCCCGCTGGCCTCCGGCGCTGGCGACACCAGCCGTGCGCCACGGTCACCGTCCGCGCCCCAGGCGGTGCTTCCTCGCCCGGGGCTCTGCGCTGGGCGGTGCGGACCTACGGAAGGGGCCCATCCGGAGAGGCGGCTCTGGGAGCGTAGGTGTTGCCTAAGTCCACGTTACAGAGCGCGGCGGCGGTGCGGGGCGGTGCGGGGCGTGGCAGAGGAAGGAGCCTGGGAACTGAGGTGCACCGGTGCTCTCGCAGGTGGGCAGAGAGTGGTGGGAGAAAGGGGATTATAAAAAGAATTACTGAGGTTAATCCCCGTTACTGTTCTTTGCAGGGCAATGTATAGCGGGATTTTGCCCCCTAATTATTTTGTGCCTACTTTAATTGTGATTTTCTGAATACGACCCCTCCAGGGGCCTTAACCTCACCAACTTTTAAGCTTTTACGTCTACAAAGTTGCAGCAAATACTATTGCTGAAAATACTGTCATGGGCTAAATTGTGCGTGTCCCCGACCCGTCCTCCAATTCATGAATTGAAGTTGTAACCCCTAAGAGCCTTGGAAGATGACTATGTTTGGAGATAGGCCCTATAAAGAGGTAATCAAGGTAAATGACGTCATTAGGGTAGACCCTAACGCAGTGTGACTCTGGTTCTTATAAGAGGAAATGAGGACATAAATGCAGACCCAGGGATGACCTTGTTGTTATGCCCCAATAACGGTTCCGTGATTAAAGGAGCGAGACTGATACAAAGCGAAGGTCAAGCAAAGCTTTATTTCACGCCAAGCATCAAGAATCTAACCGAACGTTCGGGGCCGCACCTCTTACAAGAGAGGGCGACCCTTCTCTGTTTCACAGTCTAGCTTTTAAGGGCAAAGGCCATGCGGTTGGGCCTGGCCACGCACAGGTGGCCAATGAGATTGTAACACACACAGGAAACTCCACAGTGATGCTAGGTGACCAATTGAATTATAATTTACCCTAGTAGACATTTGAATCAGCCTATTACACCTTGATTAGGATTGGTGCCAAAAGGGTTCCCAAAGGGCGGGGGCCCATGCTCCTTGGTAGCTAGGGAGACAGTATGCAACCCCCTACTGATCGGATGTCTCCACCTGGCCTGACCCATCTTTGTATCTGGGCATTGTTACCTGGAGCTGGTTTCTGGGACCCGCCTTTAAGTGAATCCCCTGGGGGAAGGGGAGCGAGGACAGTTCAAGGGCTAAACAACAAGGTTTTGTTTAACCTCAATGAAAGCCTCTTGACAAAATATAAACATAAAATAGGTCCTTACACTTGTGAGGACACTGCTAGATGGGGCCCTTTGCAGGTCAAGGAGAGAAGCTGCAGTAGAAATCAAACATGCCCACACCTTGTGATCTCGGACTTGCCGGCTCCCTCCGGAATTGGGAGAAAGTAAGTTTCTGCGCAAGCTCCGGTGTCTGCGGTGTTGGGTTACGGCAGCCCTAGCAAACAGGTGCGGCTCTGTTTAAGGATGGTGCCCCTGAGCACAGTCTTAGCTTCTGCAGGAGAAGTTCGCTAGCTGTATTCCACGTTTCCATTCATTCTTGACTCATAACACAGTCTGATTCTCCCCACACATGGGTATCTCGCTCCAGTCCTGCGTTTTGGAGGCACACCCTGCTGGGGCTCCTCTGCAGGTTACATTTCCACTGGGTGGGTCCCTCTGTTCCGATGTGGGAGCTCCATGCGAGGAGTTACAACTTGTGTTAGGTGCTCCAGAGTGTCCATTTTTCTTCATATAGAAAACAGGAAATTATAAGCAGCGTTTAAATTGAGAGTCTTAATTTGCATGGCTTAGTTTATAGCAACACACAAACACAAACAAAATTACACTCTTTCATCAGGGTAGGGACACTTTGGGAAAGGGGCACATCAGTGGACGGGTGGAGGTCCTGTGCATGGTCACAACCTTTTCCTGGATGCATTACAGCCTCACCTTTCAATGGCCATAAAACTGTTCACGTTCTGAAGTTCAGGAATCCCTCTCCCAGGAATCTGCCCTAAGGATATAATTAAACAGAAGCAAAAGATCCTATAAGTACAAATGTGGAAGATATTTGTTGTAGCGTGCTTTGTAAAAGGAAAAAGTTGGAAAGCAACCAGATCCTCAACAATCAGCAAGTTAAGTTAGAGCACAAAAGCCAATGAAATATATGCAGCTATTAAAAATGACAGTTATGGGGGCGCCTGGGTGGCTCAGTGGGTTAAAGCCTCTGCCTTCGGCTCAGGTCATGATCTCAGGATCTTGGGATGAGCCCCGCATCGGGCTCTCTGCTCAGCAGGGAGCCTGCTTCCTCCTCTCTCTCTGCCTTCCTCTCTGCCTACGTGTGATCTCCGTCTGTCAAATAAATAAATAAAATCTTTAAAAAAAATAAAAAAAATAAAAAAAATTAAAATGACAGTTATGAAGAACGTGTAATAGCATGAATAACGTTTATGATTTTATGCATGGATCTAATAAAGATGCAAAATAACATCCATTTTATAATTACATCGGTGTGAGAAAAGTTATAGTCAAAAATTGAGATATGGTAAGAATGAATACAAAATTTTCTTAGGGTAGCAAAGCTGTGAATTGCTTTTTCTTCTAGACATTTTTAAAAATATTTTATTTATTTATTTGACAGAGAGAGACACAGCGAGAGAAGGACTCAAGCAGGGGGAGTGGGAGAGGGAGAAGCAGGCTTCCCACCTAACAGGGAGCCCGACGCGGGGCTCATCCTAGGACTCGGGAATCATGACCTGAGCCGAAGGCAGACACTTAATGACTGAGCCACCCAGGCGCCCCCAATTTAATGGCTTTTAGCGTATCCATAGCGTCGTGTAACCATGGCCGTACTCAGTTTTGGAACATTTTCATCGCCCCCCAAAACACCCATACCCACCGCAGCCTCACCTGGTGTCCCCTCCCAGCTCCCTCAAGGCCTAGGAAACCACTGATCCACTTTCTGTCTGTCTGGATCTGTCTCTTGTGGACATTTCATATAAATGGTTCATCCTTTTTGTAGCATGTGTCAGAAATTAACCCTTTTTAATCACCAAATAATATTCCACTTCGTGGATTTGCCGTATTTTATTTATCCGTCATCAGTTGCTGTGAGACGGAGAGACTGGACTTGGGTCCCCGCAGCCCTGACTGTGGAATCCAGCGTTCTTTGGCTGCCTCCATAAGGAAGAGAAAAAGCTGAAACTCAGGGCACTGGAGTAGCATCTTGGGGGAGTGCAGAGGGAGGATGGTTACTGAGAGGAGCACATGGGCTATAGAGACTGGCAAGGATGGGACCAGGCCAGTCTGCACCCAGATGGACCCTCCTGCTGACCTTTCACTGACTTTCCCCCTCATTATAACAGTAAAAGTCATGCTCAGGGGTGGAGATTTAACATGCTAGTTAGACATGACGATGCATGAAGAGGCAGGACCCTTAAACGCACTGGGGCTGACGAATCCCTACATCCACGTGCTTCCTCGTCACCCTTCCCCACCTCTTCTCTCCTCCTTTCCTCCTTCCCTTCCCCTTCCTTCCTTCCTTCCTTCTTTGCTGCCCACAGTATTTGTTAGTTGTTCATTTATCAAGAGAAACTATTCCATAACCCAGTACCCACGTTTCATATTTCAGGAACACAGGCCAGTGACAAACTTCAATGGAACTCAACCCAAAGAAGTTCTTCACATTCCAACATCACTTTGCACTCTGAAACTTACCAGCCTCTTCGTCTCTCAAAATCTTTCATGGACTCATCAGTTCTATAGAAATCTGCGTATGCCCTTTCCTGGTTTGTGGCCGCCTCACACTTACAGAAGGTTGCAACCTCCAGGGATACAATGAATGCTCCAAAAATGTGAAGTCACAGACCCTGGGGCTGTTGGCCTCTCGTCTGAGGTTTCATCGAAACGCCGGAAGCTGTGGTCATTATTTTCTTCAACGCTGAAGAGATGCTCAAACCCAACGTCCTTCCCTGTTGTTGTTGTTGTTGTTGTTTTTAAGATTTTTACTTTTATTTGACAGAGAGGGAGACACAGCGAGAGAAGGAACACAGCAGGGGGAGAGGATGAGGGAGAAGCAGGCTTCCGGCGGAGCAGGGAGCCGGATGTGGGGCTCGATCCCAGGACCCTGGGATCATGACCTGAGCCGAACGCAGATGCCTAACGACTGAGTCCCCCAGGAGCCCCCCAACGTCCTTCCTGACACAGAAATGGACGGCATTCCCGGCACCTAAGTGTCTTTAACAGCTCTCCCTGACCACCTCAGGGAGTCTGCCTGAGGATTCTTTGTGCTGCCTCCCTCGTGCTCCAGCAAAAGCCCCAATAAAGCCTTGCCTGGGACTCCCATTTGCTCTTTTCTCAGTTTCTTTTTTCTGTTTTTTGAAAGAGTTGATTTATTTATTGAAAGAGCGGGGGCGGCGGGGGTGGCGGGGGGTGGGGTGGGGGTGGGGTGGGGGTGGGGGTGGGACCTCAAGCAGCTCCACGTTGCAGAGGCCAACCTCGGGCTCCATCTCAAGCACAGCGCTGAGACCATGACCTGAGCCGAAATCAGCAGTTCACCAGCCCAGCCATCCAGGCGCCCCCGCCTCTTGTCCATTTCTGTTGCTTAGCGAGCCCAAGGGCCAGTTCAGCTAGAGGGACATTTGGGTTATGTCTCTGGATTCTGTGTGTTGACTGAGCAACGCATCTCATTCCCTGTCAGACAGGTGGCTTCTGCCGCTGCATTCAGCTGGGAACTCTGAGGGGCTCCTTCATTCTCCTCCACGTGCCTCTCTGCAGGTTGTAGGCTGGGTTCCAAGAGAGCAAAAACAGAAGGGCTTAAGGGCTGCACCTTTGTCCTTCCTGCTACATTCTCTTGGTCAAAGGAGGTCACCACGCCAGCCCAGATTTAGGGAGAGGAGAAGCAGGCTGTACTGTTGACGGGAGGGGTGACCTCTGTGTAGAGGGAGGGGAGGGATTGTGGGTGACATTGTTTTGTTTTGTTTTTTTTTTTTCAAATTTTTATTTAAATTCTAGTTAGTGAGCATATAGTGTAATATTGGTTTCGGGAGTAGAGTTCAGTGATTCATCACTTACATGGAGCTCCCAGTGCTCATCCTAACAAGTGCCTGCCCTTAGTACCCATCCCCCACTGAGGCCCTCCCCCAGTGGGTGACATTTTTGGATTCTACCCACCTTAGCCACATGGACCAGTCCTCTTGAAATAAGGTGGGGTGGTTTGACTAATTGTGGACAGTGAGGTATGAGCAAAAGGGACAGGTTTCTCTTCCAGGCTGAAGCAAAGCAAGTCTGCACCATCCCCCAAATGTTACCATCCCTTCTGCAATCAAGTCTGCCTCATGGAAGACAGTCACCATGAGTCACCCCACACTAGGCCCGCTGCTGACTTTGCATTAACAAATAACAAGTCTCTGTTGTGTTAAGCCACTGGGGTTTGGAGGTTGTTTGTTAAGACAGTGTAACTGAGCCCATCCTTATTAAAATACATGGCTTATGTCCTTCCCCTGCCCCTAAATCCCATTCCTTTTTCTTTTTTTAAAAGATTTTATTTATTTACTTGTCAGAGAGAGAGAGCACAAGCAGGTAAAGCAGCAGTCAGAGGCAGAGAGAGAGAAGCAGGCTCCCCCTGAGTTAGGAGCCTGACGCGGAACTTGATCTCAGGACCCTGGGATCATGACCTGAGCCGAAGGCAGTGGCTTAACTGACTGAGCCACCCAGGCACCCTTTTTTTTTTTTTTTTTTTTTTAAGTAGGTTCCATGCTGGGTGTGGAGCTCAGTGCAGGGCTTGAACTCATGTCCAAGACCTGGGCTGAGATGTCAGCCGTGTAACTGACTGAGCCACCCCGGTTCCCCACCTAAATCCAATTCTGAGGCTGTTTCTGCTGCTCTGACTTTAGCCTCCCTGCTTCATCTACTGAACTTGCCCCTCTGTGCTGTTGCTTCCGGCTTCTCTGGGTAAACTTCTGCCTAATATAGGCTGACCCCGGGACCTTATAGCCCCTAGTGGCCCATGTCCCTGACAGATTGGACTTGGAGCCCTCCCTAACTCCCCTGCCCCCCCACATTGGATTCATGGAAAACAGAGGGAGTGACAGCTAGGTGACCAAGATGCTTGTGGCAGGAGTTTAGACTTGACCTAGTAGGCAAAGGGGAGCTGCCCATGATGTTTTTAATGTGGAGAGATTTTGGAGGGGAAAGGCGTGTGCAGAATCGTTTGTGGATGAAAGCAGGGTATATGGCGGGGAAGTGAAGGTGAAGAGAGTGGTCAGTTAGGGAAACGGTGGCGTAACTGTGAATGTCAAAGGTAATAATTAAATTTGCATAATGTTTTATAGCGTTTACTTACGCCAGGCAGCCGTTCCTTGTTAATCCTCATAACCCTGCAAATTCTTTCTCTCGAAGTCAGAAAAATCAAGGCTTGGAGAGGCTGGTGGTTTGCAGTTATTAAGAGGCAAAGCTGGTGGGGCACCTGGGTGGCTCAGTGGGTTAAATCCTCTGCCTTCGGCTCAGGTCATGATCCCGGGGTCCTGGGATTGAGCCCCACATCGGGCTCTCTGCTCAGCAGGGAGCCTGCTTCCTCCTCTCTCTCTGCCTGCCTCTCGGCCTGCTTCTCTGCCTACTTGTGATCTCTGTCTGTCCAGTAAATAAATAAATTTTTTAAAAGATTTTATTTACTTATTTAACACAGAAAGAGATCACAGGTAGGCAGAGATGCAGGCAGAGAGAGAGGGAGGAAGCAGGCTTCTTGCTGAGCAGAGAGCCCGACACGGGGCTCGATCCCAGGACCCCGAGATCATGACCTGAGCCGAAGGCAGAGGCTTAACCCACTGAGCCACCCAGGCGCCCCTAAATAAATAAAGTCTTAAAAAAAAAAGAGAGAGAAAGCTGGTACTTTGATTTCATTCATTAATTCATTCATGGAATCTTATTTGATGTAATTCAAAACCCTTTTTCTGAATCTTGCTGGGTCAGTGCTTCCAAACTTTTGCACCCTGGCCCACAGAGAAAAGGATGTTATTAGTGGGGCATTCCTGGGGGAGGGGCTCCTTGGTGTAGCCTATAGACAGCACTCTCTGGTGCTGGGCGTTACGACTAAAGTCTTCTGCCAAGATAATAATAACTAAATTCAGGGAGTGTACAGCAAGAGCCATACAATTTTGACTGCAGTCAACATTTAAATGGTTGTAGAAACATGGCTTGGTTTTTGCATCACTATGAAAAGTCTACAACCATCCACAAAAAGATGGGAGTAAGAGAGAAGACTGTCCAGTCCAGCCAGTGACCTTGGGCATCTCGGTTCCCCTTTGAGGACAATGGCCAGATTCAGCTTCTTGCTGTTCCTCCCTGTGGCCACTAGAGGGTAGAGCACAGGCGTGACACTCACCCGGCACCGCTCTCCAGCTCAGGGTGCAGGGGAGTGGAGGGAGCAGAGCCGGTCTGGATGCTGAAGTCCTGGGCCAGAGGGGCAGTCCCGGAGATGCCCAGAAGCTGCACTTGAGATTGGTCTAGATATTGACCACTGGCCTCTCCTGGGGTCTGGTCTGAAGCCATCAGGGTGTTAGGTAGCTAAGGCATGTCCTGGAGCCTCACTCTGTGTGTGGCTGGGAAGCGGGTGACATGGTAAGGGCTGTGCACCCACCCAGCTCTTCCTGCTCCTAAGGCTTTAGCCTTGGGATTTCCAGAGGGAGCAGTGCGGTCAGTGCTGTATCCAGGAAGCATCCTCGGGTCCTCTGGTCCCCATCTTCCCAATTCCACTTCTCACAATCAGCCCACTGATGGTTTTCATTTTTAATTAGCCGAGCAGGAAAGTCCTGCGGTTGAGCCTGTGCTCGAGAGGGGGTCAGAAGGCCTCAGCAGAGAGAGCACTGACCTCGGGGGCCTCACGGCCTCGCGGTGGCCTGCTGAGGGGACAGCAGCTGGGAGCTGGTGGCCAGGAGGGAAGATATCTGTGGCACCAGACTGTTACAGAAACATATTCTCACATCCTCTAGCAGTGGCCCGTTCTCATGAGATGTCCCAGGGGAACGAAGCCTATGCCTCTTCCCTTTCTTCCCGTAGAAGCTGCAAAGAAGCCCAAGAAAGTTGCCGAAGAGCCCGTGGTGAGTCTTAAACCAAGCCAGCATCCTCTCCCTGAAGCCACCATCATGGGCGCGGGTCCTGGGGATCGGGGGGACATCCACTTGCTGCTACGGTCTGTTCCTGCTCCAGCTTCTACCTGAGGAGGTTTCCAGCATGATTCTTGAGGCTTTTATGACCCACCGAGCCAAAGCAGATGTTGCCCAAGCACGGGGAGAAGGCTGTGTTCCTGGGGACACTTAACGGTGGTGGCAGGAGCTCTGGTGAGTCTGAGATTTCCCCGCACTTGTGAATTAATGGGTTAGCCTGCCGCGGTTTCCTGGATGCTGCAGAACACAGACGCCAAGACTGGGGCCAAGGCTTTGCGTTTCACGGCAGCCAGAGCATCACATGGCCTCGTTCTGGCTCTGAGTCCCAGTTCCCGCTGAGGGACGTGAAGAGGGACCCGGAGACACCCACGTGTACAGTGGGTCTGCCCCACAGCAGGCACACTGGGCAGGTCAAGAAACAACAGTTGTTGTTTTTTTTTTTTTTAAAGATTTTTATTTATTTGTTTGACAGAGAGAGATCACAAGTAGACAGAGAGGCAGGCAGAGAGAGGGAGGGAAGCAGGCTCCCCGCTGAGCAGAGAGCCCGATGTGGGACTCAATCCCAGGACCCTGAGATCATGACCTGAGCCGAAGGCAGTGGCTTAACCCACTGAGCCACCCAGGTGCCCCAAGAAACAACAGTTTTTAATTTAATTTTTTAAAATTATTTTTGTAAAATAGAAAATCTGTTTTTTATTTTTAAAAATTTATTTATTTATTTTACAGAGAGTGGGTGAGAGCAGAGGGGAGGGCAGAGGGAGACACAGAGAGAAGAAGACTCCCTACTGAGCAGGGAGCCCAGTGCGGGCCTTGTGATCCAGAAAGGTGGGAGGTGGCAGCCCCCACAAGATTCCCAGGACTCCTCCCTACAGACACTGACCCCAGATCCCTAACCCCCTGCCCAGAGATAATCATTGCTGTGCTTTTTGTTATCATAACATTTTTGACCTACAAGAGCTCTTTGGTACAGGAAGAGACGTACATTAAGTAGCAAAGATCCTCTGAGAGAAGGTGCTGAGTGACAAGCTGGACAACATGTCACTTTCTGACCTGTCTCCCTGTCCTCATTCAAGGCACATGCTGTTATTTGTAAATCAAGAAAATTATCTCCATTTGCCTTATGAAATTAAGTTCATATCCAGAAGTTTCTGTCTCCCTAAGACATCTTGGGATTTTGTCATTATTCGAAACATCACACGACACTGGTTCAACTCGTTTATTTTTGTCTTTAATTCAATTTTAGTATTTCTTACAGTTTTTGATCTTAAGCAAGGAAAGACTTGGAGCTCTTTTGAATTATCTGTTAGCATTTCAAATGTTGAAGTCAAGGTGTCTTTTGATGAATACCAGCCCCAGAGGAGCTAGACTGTTTATAGAACTACAGAGCTAAAGGGTCTCTCTCCCAGAATCCCCGCTGTGGCTACAGCTCGCGGACAGGGACCCGTCCAGCTTTCCAGGGTCCAGAGAAGGCCTGGATTAGGCAGCAGGTCTTTGCTTGTCTCTATGACCTACAATTATCCCACCCAAGGCGATTCTATCTTCTCCTGACAAAAGAAGGAGAGTTCTTATCCTCATCAGGAAGACCTGGACAAGCCCTGTTGGAGGGGGGAACATGTTTCTTCCACTCCCAGCAGCCACGCTCCAGTCACTTGGAATAAAGAGTCAGCAGTTGAAGAATACCTGGTATTTTTGTTAATAATAGGCAGCCATGCCTGAAAGAGGCATCGTGGTGAAATGGCACATGTCCTCAGGTCCTCGAGCGTGGCTTCTGCTGGGAAGTATCGAGGTGTTGTGTGAAAAGACATGGCACAGGTAATAGACTCAGGTCAAACAAAATTGTAATTTTTCCTTAGAAACCTTATGGTCCTTTTAAAGATTTTTATTTATTTATTTGACAGAGAGATAAGGAGAGAGCCAGAGAGCACAGGCAGGGGAATGGCAGAGGGAGAGGAAGCTGAGCAGGGAGCTTGATGTGGGGCTCTATCCCAGGACCCCCCGGGATCATGACTGGGGCAAAGGCAGATGCCCGACTGACTGAGCCACCTGGGTGCCCCACCTTGTGGCCCTTTTAAATGAGAGAGGAGAGTAAAATTGTTGAGTCCCACTGGTAGGCATGTGTTGAGTTAGAGGCTGAGGTCATCTCCATAGAACACCAGCATAGAGACCCAGGAAACATAATACTATCCAAGTCTTTTTGAAGGATTTGCAAGGGTAAACATAGACTATCAGTATCCAAGGATATCGGAGACCTTGATGTTTAGTGGCAAATAGACACAGATCATCGGGGGGGAATAAGGATATAAAGGAAGGAGGAAAAAGTCCTCATACCCCCGGGGAATGGCAGAGCATGAAATGACGACTACACAGTGGCTAGATTGAAGAAAAATAGGAAAAAAGTCAGCACTGTGGCGCTGACGGCTAGGAGATCTGGAGCATAATGGCAAGCACATTTGTTTTGCTGTTTAACTAGAAGAACTGGAAACTGTCAAGAGATTTTACATGGAATTCTAATGTCTTACAACAGTTGTAGCAATGATGCCGCAGCATGGATACACTTATTTCCCATTCTGGATGCAAGGGAAATTGAGACATCTTTTTTTAAAATTTATTTTAATAATCATATAATGTATTTTTATTCCCAGGGGTACAGGTCTGTGAATCGCCAGGTTTACACATTTCACAGCACTCATCATAGCACATAGGAAATTGAGACATCTTATTTATTTACTAATTTGGTTTAATTTATTTATTTTAAAGTAATCTCTATGCCCAACATGGGACTCAAACTCATGACCCCAGGATCAAGAGTCAAACGTTCCACTGACTGAGCCAGCTGGGAACCCCTGAGATATTTTATTTTTTTTAAATTTATTTTAAATCTTATTTTAATTTGGGGCATCTGGGTGGCTCAGCTGATTAAACGTCTGCCTTCAGCTCAGGTCGTGATCCCAGGGTCGTGGGATGGAACCTTGTTGGGCTCCCCTGTGTTGGGGGGAGCCTGCTTCTCCCTCTCCCTCTGCCTCTACCCCCCTCTAGTTCTCTCTTTCTTTCACATAAATAAATAAATAACATCTTTAAAAAAATCATTTTATTTTTATTTATTTATTTATTGAATGGTAATTGACATACAACATAATATTACTTTCAGGTGTACAACGCAGTGACTCAATATTTTTATTATGAAGTGATTGCCTTGAGAGGTTCAGTTACCACTTGTTTTATGTATTTGTATTAGCTTCTTTTTCATATGTGTGTTAGTTTTGTACAGTAAAGTTTTCCTTTTTCTTTTTCTTTTTCTTTTTTTTAAAAGATTTATTTGAGAGGGAGGGCAGGAGGGAGTGTGAGCAGAGGTGAGGGGCAGAGGGGGAGATGCAGGCTTCCTGCTGAGCAGGGAGCCCGATGCGGGGCTCGATTCCAAGACCCTGGGATCATGACCTGAGCTGAAGGCAGAGGCTTAACTGAGACACCCAGGCACCTTAGGGTTTTCTTTTTAACAATAAAGCATAAAGCAATCACTTGGAGAGGCTGGGCTGGTTGTGAGTTTGTGGGGAGACCTTCCTTCCACGCTTTTCCCTCTCAGTGCGTACACGTCCCATCATGTCTTTTGCCTCAAGTACATTCTGAGTTATTTTGACATGGGCTGGCCACTGGCGATAAATCTGAGCCCACAAACAGCAATCCTCTATCAAAAGCAATTATTTATTCCTCCTTTTACACTCTTACCAACCCTCCCCGTCATCCCAACAATTTCCAGCTTGTCAACAACCCCACCTCAGACTCAGCCCTGCCATGGCGTTTACCACTCCCTCAGCCCCTCTACACCGCCAGCACTGGTCCCCGTCTTCCAGAGCACAACGAAGGTCAGTGATCAGAGGAGTTGATTTAAAATGCGTGAAAGGGGGGCGCCTGGCTGGCTCAGTCTGTTAAGCATCTGTCTTCGGCTTGGGTCATGATCCTGGGGTCCTGGGAGCCAGCCCTGCATCAGGGTCCCGGCTCAGCAGGAAGCCTGCTTCCCCCTCTGCCAGCTTTGCTTGTGCTCGCACTCTCTCTGACAAATAAATAAATAAAATCTTTTAAAAAAGGGTAAAAGGGCCCAAAGTGAAGAAGAGAAAGGTGGGGAGGACCAGCACTGGGTGTTAAAGGAAGCCCACTGACCAGCAGCAGTGGGGCCACTACTCCTTCTGGATAAGTGAGCGGTTCAGCTCCAAATCCCACCTGACAGCCTGTTTCCAGAGCCATCTCTGGTGCTATGCACCTTAGCCCGGGGCCTCCACAAAGGAAAGCCTGTGGCAAAGATTAACGTGCAGACGCGACTGAGAGGAGCAGATTCTGGGAGGTGGGGATGAGGAAAGGAGGGAAGAGAGGTGAGAAATGATTAGAATCTGTGTCATTTGTGGTCACTCTGCCTACCTCTTTACCCCAGTTCTCTAAGAGGTGTGGAGGCAGAGACTGGGAAGTCTCTGCCCCATGTCCCGTGGTGCATCTCCAGCCTGGGAGAGAGTGGCCGAGTGTGGTTGAAGTATGAGGAAGAGGGACAGCTATGGGTGGAGAGGAAGGGGTGTGACAGAGGGAAGATAAAGAAAGTGAAAAGCAGAAGAGGAAGGGAAGAGAGGAAGGGAAGGGAGGGAGGGAGGGGCAAAGCTGTGCAGAGGGGAAGGAACGTGGAGGAAGGAGAGAAAGATGGAGAAGTGGCTGAAGAAAAGGGAGGGGATTCATGTGTCCCAGAAACAAGCCATCCCGCTGAGCTCTGTCCACATTGCAGAATCATGAGCAAAAAGAAATGACTGCTGTTTTGGGGTGCTGGGTGGCTCAGTTGTGATCTCGGGGTTCTGGGATCAAGTCCTCTGTCATGGAGCTCCGCACTCAGCAGAGTCTGCTGGTCCCTCTCCCTCTGCCCCTCCCACACGCGTCCATGTCGCGCTCTCTCAAATAGATAAAAATCTTCAAAAAAGAAAAAAAAAAAAAGAAGGAAATGATCGCTATTTTAAGCCACTAAGTCTTGGAGTGGTTTGTTATGTGGCAATAGGTGACTGATCTGCCCTCTATGGTGCGGCGTTCCGGCTTGGTGCTCTTGCAGACCATGTGGATGTTTTAGTGGGATTGCGGAGGTGGTTCCTGTCTTGTGAGGATCTTTGTTGACAGCTGTATGGATAAGGGGTGGAGGGGGGCCGGTACTGGACACAGAAGAGGTTTAGAAATGGTCAGGAGACGATTTCAGAAGCGGAGGCCACCAGGGGCCTTGTTATAGGGCTTGCCAACACCAGTCCCATGTCCAGATGATTAATTTGAAGCAATCAGGGTGGTTCCACCATCCTGGCCAGAGGTTGGTTCAAGAGTGAGCATTTTTTTTTTTTTTACAGTAAGCTTTATGCCCAATGTGGGGCTTATAACTCACAACCCTGAGATCGAGAGTCACATGCTTCATGGAGTGAGCCAGCCAGGTGCCCCATGAGTGGGCATCTGGCCCATTTCTGGTCAATGAGGCATGAGGAAAAGTGTGCTGGGCCTCTGGAAGAAGCTTCCCTACCTCTATAAAGGAGCCACGGGAGGAGAGGGTCCCTCTGCCCTCTGGATATTTATTTGATGTATAGATTGTTATGGGTTGAACTGCGTTCTCCCAAATTCATATGCCAGAGTCCTAACCCTCGTACGTCTGAATGTGACTATTTGGGGGCAGGGTCTGCAGAGAGGTGACTGAGTTAACATGAGGCCATTTGAGTGGGTGCTAATCCAATCTGACTGGGGTGCTTGAGAGAAGAGGAAATGTGGACACACAGGGTCATTAGGGATGTGCACAGGCCACACGAGGCCATGGTGAGGAGGACGCCATCTGCAAGCCAAGGAGAGAGGACTCAGGAGAAACCTGAGTCCTGCCGACACCTAGATCATGGACTTCCAGCCCGCAGAGCCATGAGAAAACGCATTTCTGTTGTTTCAGGGCCCCACGCTGGGCATTTTATTAGGGCAGTGATAGGTGGGTGATGATTGGAACTCCAGCAGACGTCTCACTCAGCCAGATAGTGCAGCCATTTGAGAGAAGAATAGGACCCTTGGAGACATCATAATGCTGTTGAGTAGATGAAGCCCGAGCTGCCATGCTCTGGATTTCCCATCTTGTGAGGCGATTTGTTTGCTTTGTGTTTAAGCCACTTTGAGGTGGGATTTCTATTAGTCACAGATGACAGCATCCTAACTGATCCAGACCTGAGCCAAATTTGTGTCAGAGTGGTGGGATTTGGGGAAGGTGGTGTGGGGAACGGATTTAAGAGGAAATAGGAGGTAAGCTCAATGGGACCCAGTCATGGTTGTATCTGGATGATAGTGATCAGAACGGGCGATGTCCCTAAGATTAGAGCTACCATTCTCCCAGACTCTTAGGTGTCATCAACTGTCCACGTCGATTGTTCCGTGACTATACCACAAAGGAGGGAATGCACAATGTTCTTAAAGATGTCAAAACATGAAAAAATGTGTCTTAGAATCAATAAAAGAAAGGACCAAAGAAGCATAAATTTTCTTTGAAGATTTTCTTCTTGGGGACTGTCCTATATTCTTTTTTCAATGTATCTGAGTATTGTGTGTGAATCTGGGAGGTGGGCATGAGAGAAGAAGGGAAGAAGTACTTTGAGCCTACAAAGTGCACAGTACCTTAGCAAAAAAAGAGGCAACCTTTTTTTAAGAATTGCAGTATTATCAGTGCTTTAATAACATTATGTGTTACAGATGGGGTGTCGCTGTGGAGGGACTGCTCGGTCCTCTTGAAGCTGAAGAGGAGTGGTGGGGAGGAGGCTAGAGGCATTGGGGGCAGTTTGTGCTGAATTATTCTCAAATGCAGTTTCTTCCCTGGTGCTCATCTCACCAGCTTGTGGCAAAATGAGGACATTAAGGACAAAGTACAGTCTTCCTATGAAGTTAAATTTTTTTTTTTTTTTTTTTTTTTTTAAGATTTTATTTATTTATTTGACAGACAGATCACAAGTAGGCAGAGAGGCAGGCAGAGAGAGAAGGGAGGAAGCAGGCTCCCCGCTGAGCAGAGAGCCCGATGTGGGGCTCGATCCCAGGACACTGGGATCATGACCTGAGCCGAAGGCAGCGGCTTTAACCCACTGAGCCACCCAGGTGCCCTATGAAGTTAAATTTAATTCAGCTAAAGGTTTATATTTATTGTGAGATGATTACATTCTTATTTTGTTGTTAAAATTTCCTTTTTTAAAAAATATTTTTTTGTTTATTTGTTTGAGAGAGAGAGAGAGCAAGCATGAGCAGGGGGGAGGGTCAGAGGGAGAGGGAGAAGCAGACTCCCCACTAAGCAAGGAGCCTGACACGAGGCTTGATCCTAGGACCCCAGGATCATGACCTGGGCTGAAGGCAGTCACTTAACCAACTGACCCACCTAGGTACCCCCAAATTTCCTTTCTTAAATAAAATGATAATGATGGTTGCTATTTAATTTAACAAGATGTTTTTACTTTGTTGTTTTTTTTAAAATATTTCTTTTTTAAAAAAGATTTTATTTATTTATTTGACAGACAGAGATCACAAGTAGGCAGAGAGGCAGGCAGAGAGAGAGAGGAAGGGAAGCAGGCTCCCCACTGAGCAGAGAGCCCGATGCGGGGCTCAATCCCAGGACCCTGAGATCATGACCTGAGCTGAAATCAAGGGTCGGATGCCTAACTGACTGAGCCACCCAGATACCTCAGAATGTTTTTATTTTGTAAGACACAAAAGGGGCACCTGGCTGGCTCATTCAGTGGAGCGTGGGACTCTTGATCTCGAGGTTTGAGCCCCATCTTGGGTGTAGCAATGTCTTCAAAATAAAATCTTTAAGAAAAAAAAAAAAAAAAGACACACACAAAAATCCCCCCAAACAATATCAACTCTTACGGGTCTTCTTCTTATCTGTTTTCTTTGAGGGAAATCCTTAGGTCCAGGAATCCCCTAGTCGAGGCTCCCCATGGTCCTGGTCTCTTTGGGGCCAGAGAGGATGTCTTTGAGACGCACAGAGGCCTCGTCCTGCTGTAGGCTTGAGCTGTAGGCTTAGTGCTGATTCATGGCCTCTGGTGTTATCTGGCCTGTAGCCGTTAGGGGGTTGGTTGAACCTGTAATGGGTCTAGGCTCTGCCTCTCTGTGGCCCGGAGGGGGCTCTGGAAAGAACTGTGTCCCCTCTCAGCCACTCCTCACTTCGGTGACTTTAGCCTTGGGGTTTCCAGAGGGAGCTGTGTGGTCTGTTTTGTGCCCGGAAATGTTCTCTCCACAATGAGAATAACAATGGTGTTTTAAAAAAAAATATTTTATTTATTTATTTGACAGAGAGAGACACAGCAAGAGAGGGAACACAAGCAGGGGTAGCAGGAGAGGGAGAAGCAGGCTCCCCACTGACGTGGGGCTTGATCCCAGGACTCTGGGATCATGACCTGAGCTGAAGGCAGATGTTTAACGACTGAGCCACCCAGATGCCCCTAATAATGGCATTTTCGACTTGTATTTCTCTTCATTGTTCTTTTAGAGAACTAAAACATGTTTCTCAATGTTGCCTCCCCTGGTCTTCACAACATCGTGTTTATTAGCTTCATTTTAGGTGTGAGGAACTGAGGCTCAGATGTGGTTAGCCACTTGCCCCCCATGCGGCCTCTCTGTTCTCCTGTCCCGCCTCAGAGTCTCTCTTTTGTCCTCCTGGGCTCATCTTTTATCACTTGTTCTTCTCAATGTCATTTTCTGTTAACTTCTCAGCAACTCGTCTGCATGTGAGTTCCTTATTTCCTTGAATGCCCAGTACCCAGGGCAGGGCCTCGCGGAAGCGTCATGGTGTATGGCCGGGGCAGGTAGTAAGTTAGTGCTGGACATGGCATCGGAGAAGCTGGGTGGTGACGATGCTGGGAGTCTCAGGGCCTTACCTCACAGGTTCTGCTACAGAGGTGGGATGGTTTGAGCCCAGGACCAAGGAGAGGCTGGATGTTGTGTCAAATACGCGGTAAGACTGAAACTCTGCATCTTCTCTAGCTGTGGTCACTACTCCACCGGAAACATGGGTCTGTTCTTCTCTGTCTCTATCTCTGCCCAGAGGCTGCAAGGAAATCAAAGAGGGGAGCCGTAGTGCACACAGTGAGTGATGAAGAATTTAAATAGGCAGGGCAGGGGCCCCTGAATGGCTTAGCTGAGGAAGCATCGGGCTTTTGATCTCAGGTCTTGATCTCAGGGTTGTTAGTTCAAGCCCTCCACACCCAGTGTGGAGCCTACTTTGGAAAAAAAAAAAAAAGGGCAAGGCAATCAGGTTTTTGTCCTCTGGGAGGCTGTTGTTTAAAATTGTGGTAAACTATACATACTACAAAATTTGCCATTTTAATCATCTTTGCGCGTATACTTCAGTGGTATCAATCACCTTCACAATATTGTGCAACGATGACCACTGTTTATTTCTCAAACCTTTCATCACCCCAAACAGAAACTCTGTGCTTGTTAAGCAATAATTCCACGTTCCTTCCATCCGCCAGCCCATGGTGTTCTTTGTTCTACTCTTTGTCTCCAGGAATTTGCCTACGCTACGTCCTTCACATAAATGGAATCATACAATATTTACCCTTTTGCGTCTGACTTACTTCACTTAGCATGATGTTTTCAAGACTTATCCACGTTGTGGTGTCTGTCAGAATTTCATTCCTGGGCACTGGGGTGGCTCAGTCATTAAGCGTCTGCCTTCAGCTCAGGTCATGATCGCGGGGTCCTGGGATGGAGCCCCGTGTAGGGCTCCCTGCTTGGCAGGAGGCCTGCTTCTCCCTCTGCTGTGCCCCCTGCTTGTGCTCTCTCACTCTCTTTGTCAAATAAGTAAATAAAATCTTAAAGGAAAAAAAGAACTTCGTCCTTGCTTATCCATTGTATGCTATAAAGTACATTTATTCAGTCATCGGATATGGTCATCTCTGTGGGACACTTGGGGTGTTTCCACATTTTGGTCACTGTGAAAAATGCTGCAGTGAATACTGGAATAGACTATCTGAGTCTGTTTTCAATTCTTTTTTTTTTTTTTTTGAAAAATAGAAACTGGGGCATTTCTCCTTCCTTGTGTCCTTCCCTCCCTCTCTCTCTGTCTTCTGTGAACCACTACACAACCCAAGAACTGGAATGTTATTATTAACCTACACCTACCCATCTGTTTCTCTAGATCACTCTACCCCCTCCTTGCTTCTCCCTCAATAGTAGCTGTTGTCTGATTTTGTGTTGATTATTCTATTGTTTAAATTACTTTTTAACAATCACACACAGGCATCCACATCACACATATGCTCAAGTGATACATTGTTTAATTTCTTTGTTTTCAAACTACTATATGAAAATACTATATATTGTCTTTGGAACATCCTTTTTTCCTTTGATACATAGCTATGATTACCCTATGCTGTTACACATTCCTATGTTCATTTCCTTTCTTTTTTTTTTTTTTTTAAGATTTTATTTATTTATTTCACAGACAGAGATCACAAGTAGGCAGAGAGGCAGGCAGAGAGAGAGGGGGAAGCAGGCTTCCCGCCGAGCAGAGAGTCCGATGTGGAGCTCAATCCCAGGACCCCGGGATCATAACCTGAGCCGAAGACAGAAGCTTTAACCCACTGAGCCACCCAGGAACCCTATTTATTGGAGACAGAGAGAGAGAGAGAGAAAGTGAGAGCTCATAGGAGCAGGGAGGAGGGGCAGAGGGAGAGGGAGAGAAGCACATTCTCCGGTGAGGGGGGAGCCTGAGGTGGGACTCGATTCCAGGACCCTGGGATCATGACCTAAGCCGAAGGCAGATGCTTAATCCACTGAGCCACCCAGGTGCCCTCTTCCTTTTTTAAAAGATTTGTTTTCCTTATTTTAGAACGCGAGAGAGACAGAGAGAGAAAGAGAGAGAGCGTGAGAGTGGGGGAAGGGGCAGAGGTACAGGAAGAGGGAGAGAAGCAGACTCCCCGCTGAGCACGGAGCTCGCACAGCGTCCTATCTCACCACCCTGAGTTCGTGACCTGAGCTAAAAATCAAGAGTCAGACGCCCAACCAACTCAGCCACCCAGGCACCCCTCATACATTCATTTTCAATACTACGTATATATATCATTGTATGAATACAGCACATTTTTTCTGCTACCCTGTTTTTGAGCATTTGTTTTGTTTCCAGATTTTTTTTCCCCAATGAAGAACAATGCTGCTAGGAGCATTGTTGGGTGTGTCTCCAGGTACATATGTGCTCACATTTCTTTTGAGTATGTGACTAGAAGTCAAATTCCTGGGTCATTAGAATTTATGAATATTCAACTTTACAAGATAATATCAATTTTTAAAAAGATTTTATTTATTTATTTGACAGAGAGAAGGAGATCACAAGTAGGCAGAGAGGCAGGTGGGGGGTGGGGGGATGCAGGCTCCCTGCTGAGCAGAGAGCCCGATGCAGGGCTCCATCCCAGGACCCTGCGATCATGACCTGAGCCGGAGGCAGAGGCTTAACCCACTGAGCCACCCAGGTGCTCAATTTTTTTTCCAAAAAAATTGTACCAATTTATACTTTCATCAGTGTATACAACTGTTCAGTTGATCCACATACTCTTGAATACTTGGTGTCATCAGCCTTCTTTATTTTTGTCAATTAAACTTTGAATTTGCATTTCTCCATTCCTAGGGAGGTTGAATATCTTTTCATATGTTTATTGGCCATATGTGTCTCTTTCTCTATGGAGTGCTCGTTTGTATATTTTGCAGAATTTTCTACTGGGTTATCTTTTCTTCTTATTGATTAATAAAAATATTTTATATATTAGTATTAATTGCACTAATCCTTTGTTAGTTATATGTGTTGCAAATATATTCTCTCAATGTATTATCTTTTACTTTTACTTATTTAAAAAAAAATTTTAAAAAAGATTTTATTTATTTATTTGTCAGAGAGAGAGAGAGAGCACGCACAAGCAGGTAGAGTGGCAGGCAGAGGCAGAGAGAGAAGCAGGCTTCCCGCCAAGCAAGGAGCCTGATGCGGGACTCGATCCCAGGACCTAGGATCATGACCTGAGCCGAAGGCAGCGGCTTAACCCACTGAGCCACTCAGGTGTCCCTACTTCTACTTATTGATGGTATTTGTTGAGGAACAAGAATTCTCAATGGTAAAGATTTTTCTGGTCTTTTCTTTTCTGAGTAGCATAGGATTAGGAAATAAGAAAAGTATGTGGTCCATATTAGTTGTGGGTGTTTCCTATATTCAGGCCCTTTTGCTGAAAATAGCTGAGCTTTACCTTGAAAAATTGTTATTGTCAGAGCACTTCAGTCGGGATTTTGATTATTCGAAGAAATGAGGTTGGGTAAAACTGTTGTAATGGCTGTCAAATACATTTATTTATTTATTTATTCATTATTGTTACTATTACTATTATTATTATTCTTTTTGGATATGCCAAAGATTTTTTTTTTAGAAAGATCTGTGTTTATTTGACAGAAAGAGACA
The DNA here is from genome assembly GCF_963455335.1 of Martes martes. NCBI lineage: Eukaryota > Metazoa > Chordata > Mammalia > Carnivora > Mustelidae > Martes > Martes martes. The sequence goes on along the minus strand of NC_137903.1, from coordinate 5,429,041 downwards.
CAGCGAGAGAGGGAATACAAGCAGGGGGAGTGGGAGAAGGGGAAGCAGGCTTCCCGCTAAGCAGGGAGCCCGATGCAGGGCTCGATCCCAGGACCCTGGGATCATGACCTGAGCCAAAGGCAGACGCTTAACGACGGAGCCACCCAGGTGTCCCGCCAAACACATTTTAAAGGAAGTTCGAAATCTTGGGAACATAGAGAAGTGGAGAAGGAGAGTGAAAGGTTTACTATTTCTCTTGTTCCATCATCTTGAAATTTCAAAGAAGTGAAGAACTGTAGATCCCACAGCAAATTCCCTAAAGGATGGGAAGCACAACTCCGCTGTGCAGACTACGCTTCCGTCTGTTGCACGGTTTCTCTGCACGATCACTTCTGAGGAGAACTCAGTGGCTTTCACTGTAGATACAACTAAGACCTGGGAAGTCAGGGATTGGCTGAAATGGTAAAAAAACAAGAATTCCATCGGTCCTTCATGAAGCACTGCGTATTGATCCTGATATTTCATCAGTAGTATCTAGAAGTTTAGGCTGGTGGGATTCCAAGTGGGGTGGATACGGTTTAAGTAGTTACTGTTATTTTTAAAGATTGTATTTATTTATTTGAGGGAGAGAGAGCAGGAGGGGGAACAGAGGGAGAGGGACAAGCAGTGTGGGGGTCAATCCCGCGACCTGAGCCGCCAGAATCCAGTGTCAGCCCCTTAACCGACTGAGCCTCCCAGGTGCCCCAGTTTTAAGTAATTAAGGTAAAAGTAAGTAACTAAAACAAGCGTTACTGTTGTGTATGCAGATACACACACACACACACACACACACACACACACGCACACTATATATGTACAAAAAGTACCTAAGATACACGAGAAGCATGACTGTGCTAAAAAATGTGCATGCAGAATTGGCAGCTGAGCTGCAGCCAGGAGAACAAGCAAAACTTTAAAGATTCAACAAATCAAGAGCAAAAAGAACAGGGCAGGAGGAACCTCAGCACTTAGAAAAGAAAAGGATCTAGAAGTCAGAGATAAACTGTTATTTTTACGACTTGAAAAAAGGATTAGGAGTCACATTTCTAGGGTCCAAGACCCAAAAGTTGGCCTTTGATGTCATTTGAAAAGAATTACTAAGTGCAAAACACAAGGCAACAAAAGTGTCTGCTAGGGACTTATAAACCTGAAATGATGCTTTAAAAGCCTCCACTGGAAGGAAGTTAATCTATTTTCAACAACTAGTGGTGTTTCTAACTGCCTGGGCTCGCGCTGGGTTGTACAGCTGGGAGGGAAGACAGGAGAGAATCATCAGGGGAGAGAGTGCGGTGAGGGCGGGTCAAAGCGTGCGATTCCCAAGGCTCCGTCCTAGCGAGAAGAAAGCACACAGGTGCACTAAGGAGCAGCATCAGAGACACCTAGAAGGGCAGGTCTACCAGAAAGACTCAGAACTTTGTGAGAATAGTTGTGTAGGGAAGTGGGAGAGGCTCGGGGTTGGGGAAGGAAAAGGGAAACTCTGAGGCGAGCAGGAAGTCCAGTCTAGGCTCTTTGTCCCCCGTGGTGTATTGCGTGGGTCTGTGGGCATGTGCAGCCCGCATGGGAGGAGTAACTGCACAGAAGCAGGGACATTGCCGACACTGGTGCGGATTATACAAGACAGACGACGCCGTGAAACAGAATACAATGCCCCAGGATGAAGGTTTGCCACGTTGTCAGTTGTAAGTTTCAGGTTAGGATACTGACCTGTGATCACCTGCACTTGTTTTTGAGGCACCAATGTGACACGACTTAAAGAGTTAGAGGGAACATGGGCTTGAATAAACTACCTTATTGTTAAAGCCTTGATTTTGGGGGCGCATGGGTGGCTCAGTTGTTGGGCGTCTGCTTTTAGCTCAGGTCATGATCCCGGGGTCCTGGGATCGAGCCCCGCATCGGGCTCCCTGCTCGGCAGGAAGCCTGCTTCCCCCTCTCCCATTCCCCCTGCTTGTGTTCCCTCTCTCGCTGTGTCTCTCTCTGTCAAATAAATAAAATCTTTAAAAAAAGGCTTGATTTTGATCTTCTGTATTATAATTCACAAAATCGGTATAGTTCGCAAACCAGGTGGCAGGGCACCTTGGAGTCATTCTGTTTTCGTTTTCTTTTTTGTAAAGCACTCTGATATAGTAATGCATCAAAAATATCTCAGCATATAATTTGGTATAATCTGATTCTGATTTACACTACATATGAAAAGATACTAGCGAATAAGACAAGTTTATGTTTAATTATCTTTCCATCGTATAAAGCAACTCAGTGATACATTTCTCCTGCGATTTGTGAAAACTTCATTCATTTTTTACGTAGAAACACCTTTTTGAAATTAAAAAAAAATTTTAAAAGATATTATTTATTCATTGGACAGACAGAGATCACAAGTAGGCAGAGAGGCAGGCAGAGAGAGAGGGGGAAGCAGGCTCCCCGCTGAGCAGAGAGCCTGATGTGGGGCTCGATCCCAGGACCCTGAGACCAGGACCTGAGCTGAAGGCAGCGGCTTAGCCCTCCGAGCCACCCAGGTGCCCCTCCAATTTTAAAATTTTTTTAAAAAATTTTTATTTATTTGAGAGAGAGCACAAGTGGGATGAGGGGCAGAGGAGGAAGCAGACTTCCCGACGAGCAGGGAGCCTGACGCGAGGCATGATCCTGGGGCCTCCAGGATTGTGACCTGAGCTGAGGGCAGACACTTAAGGGACTGAGCCATCCAGGTGTCCCAGAAACACCTTAAAAAAAAAAAGATTTTATTTTTAAGTGATCTCCATACCCAGTGCAGGACACGAAATCACGACCCCAAGGTCAACAGTCACGTGCTCCCTGGACTGAGACAGCCAGGTGCCCTTGTAGAAACACCTTGTTCTAGCGCAGAGTGGCAGAGACAGAGCCCCGTTTCCTACACCACATCGCAGTGTCAGGGAGCCGGCCTCCAGTTCTCTGACGGAGCTATTTCTCCACGCTGAAGCCAGAGCAGCAGGTCCCTTGTTCCCGAGATGAGCCCTGATATGGATTGTTCTCTTTGGCTCCTGGGTCCTTGACTCAGATGGGGCTCCAGTAGGTCATTTGCTGTCCTGTGTATTGCTTTTAAAAGGCTTGATCTTCTCAGTGGGAATATCGCCTTCCTCCAATTTAGCCTGAACCTGAACATCATCACACCCAACAAATAAACATTAACTGGCTGGTTTTCTTCTGGCAAAGTGGAGACCCAAAGAAAGTAAACGTACATAGAAGGAGAAGCAGTGCTCTAGCCTTTGTGAGAAAGACGGAGAGAGAAAGGCCCAGAATAACGGCTGTACTTGTTCAAAACTCAGCCATGGCTTCAGAAGCACAGACAGTGCTCAGGTGGTTGGGAAATAAAGATCATGAGTTCTCATGTAGTGACTACTGCTTGCTTTCTTCTTCTGCGGTTTCAGATAAGAATGTTTCCTGTTTTCCTGGGTCCTAGAATAGAACTTCCCCTTTCACTAGCTGCTCACTGGTGGTCTTTGAACACCCTTTCCAATCCCTCCTTTATAGCCAGTCTCCCCGACACGCTCCTGATGGCTGTGTAGCCTGGAAAGGAAGTCCCCAGATGGCCCAGACATCTGCTGATCAAAGATAAAGGAGTTTCTTCATTAGTCATAGGTTAGGGAGCCTGAGGCGTTGATTCGTGGTCTGTTGGTCACACCCTAGACCTGGAGCACCCAAGTGTCGACTGGGAGTGTTTACTGCTCTGTCTCCCCTCCCCCCTTTTTTTAAGAGGGTGGTGGGGGCAGCAGGAGGGGGAGAGAGAGAATTTCAAGCAGACTCCACACCCAACATGGGCTTGATTTCACAACCATGAGCCAAAACCAAGAGTCAACTGAGCCACCCAGGTGCCCACCTGCTGTCTCCTTGTTGTCCCTAGGACAGTTTCGTTTTGTATCTCAGCTTGGCATCCCTTCTAATTCATGGATCTGGGTCCTCACAAAGCAAGCCTAGAGTCCATCCAGCTCAGCTGCCATCACTGGCTCTGGGACTCACTCTTACGTTTCCCCAACAGGTTCCAAAGAGTTTTCTCTAGTTCTGGTGGAGAATCTCGGCAAGCCTGGAAGACGTGACTTCTAGCAGGGGGAGTCATTACTCCTGATCTTGAAGACCACAGGCCCATTGCATTTAGGAAGACTTGCCAGAAACCTGCAAGATAACGACTGACTCGCTTCAGGCCTCCTGCTCCCATTGTCTCCTTCCTTTCCCCTGCTTCTCCCGTCAAAAGTATATAAAAGTTGCTCTTATTTTCAAGCACTTCCTTTGATGTGGTCAGTTGTGCTCAGGCTTTCAGTTCCGTCTGGGGCTCAAATCCCAGTTCTACCTGTGACTTGGTTTTCTTTTTCCTTTTTTTTTTTTTTTAAATAAAGATTTTATTTATTTATTTGACAGATAGAGAGCACAGGAGAGCACAGGCAGGCAGAGGGGCAGAGGAAGAGGGAGAAGCTGACTCCTTGCTCATCAGGGATCCTGATGCAGGGCTCAATCCCCGGACCCCAAGATCATGACCTGAGCCGAAGGGAGATGCTTAACTGACTGAGCCACCCAGGTGCCCTTATCTAATTATTTTTTAAAGTAGACTCCATGCCCAAGGTGGGGCTTGAACTCATTACACTGAGACCAAGAGTCGCATGGTCTACTGACTGAACCAGCCAGGTGCCCCAGGCTCAAATTTTTTTCTCTTACACTGCAGCCCTTAAGCTTTTATACTCTTCCTTGGCCTCATCATCACCTACCACTGCACCCCACAAGTAGTGACTGTAATACTTTTTGTGACTGAGGCCATACCATTACGTACATCCTTCAGACTTCTAAGGATAATAGCTGTGAGGACAACCTTCTCAGGAGTAAGGGAAATGTGGGACTCCAAAACTCTGACAGTTGAAAGCAAAGATCAATGTCCAGAGCTGGATTAGCATATTTTAGTTTTTCTAAAGAATAAGAAAAAGCAGACTGTGTAGTGAGATGAGCCCTGGACTAGGAACACTGGTTAATACTGTGTCAATGGGTAGGGATATTTTAAAATTTAATGGAATTCTAAAATGAAAAATTATTATTAAAAAATAAAAATGGATTATTATTTCTAAAAATGGTTACAGTAATTCATTTGGATAATATATTTAGATCATAAAGTTTTGCTTTCTTAAAACCAGCCAATAGACAGATTAATCACAATGAATGTTTGGTCATTGATTGTGATGGTTAATTTTTTATGTCCGTCTGATTGGACCACAGATATTTAATTAAATACACAGATATTTAAACATTATTCTGGATGTTTCTAGGAAAGAATTTTAGATGAGATTAACATTTAAAGATTTATTTATTTATTTTAGAGAGGGGAGGGGCATAGGGAGAGGGAGAGAAGCAGATTCCTCACTGAGCATGGAGCCTGATGAAGGGCTTGATTCCATATCCTTGATATCATGACCTAAGCTGAAATCAAGAATCAGATGCTTGGGGTCCCTGGGTGGTCTGCTTTTGGCTCAGGCCATGATCCCGGAGTCCTGGGATTAAGCCCTGCATCGGGCTTTCTGCTCAGCAGCCCTCTCCCTCTGCCTGCCACTTCACCGGCTTGTGCTCTCATTCTCTCTCTGTCAAGTAAATAAATAAAATCTTTAAAAAAAGTCAGATGCTTAACCAACTGAGCTACCTGGACATCGCAAGAATTTAACATTTAAATTGGTCGGCTGAGTAAAGCAGATTGCCCTCCCCAATGTAGGTGGGCCCTATCTGATCGGTTGAAGGCCTGAATAGAACAAGTCTTCCCCTCCTACAAGAAAGAGAGAATTCTCCTGCTTGATGGCCTTTGAACTGGGACATTGGCTCTGCAGATTTCGGACGTGCCAGCCTCCATAATTGTATGAACCAGTTCTTTATAATAAATCTCTACCTCCATCTTTATCTCTATCTCTGCATTTGTGTCTACATGTCTCCTAGTTAATCTGTGTCTCTGGAAAACTCTAAAGCACTGGTCTTATGTTGTGTAGTTGAAAATCTGGAAACTTGGAGAACTGATATTTTCAGTCATCATACACATAATATAGCCATTGTAAAATATATAAGAATAAAAAGTCAGTCACACTCTCACTCAACACTCCTTAAAATTCTGTTTCTTTATTGAAAGGTTACTGTCATGATTGTTTTCCCTTGGGCATGTTTCTTTGCATTTACAACCATTTAGAGAACATAAATTCACACACCTAGTTCTGTCCACTTAAACAGAATTATATTATGCACATTGCTTTGTGAATGTCTTAGAGTTTTTTTTTTAAGATTTAATTTATTTATTTGACAGAGAGAGACACAGGGAGAGAGGGAACACAAGCAGGGGCAGAGAGAAAGGGAGAAGCAGGCTTCCCGCTGAGCAGAGAGCCCGATGTGGGGCTTGATCCCAGGACCCTGGGATCATGACCTGGGCCGAAGGCAGCAGCTTAACCGACAGCCACCCAGGTGCTCTTGTCTTAGAGCTTAATGGGTATATGTATACATTTGTCTTATTCTTTTTATTTTATTTTTAAAAAGAGAAATCTTTATTTATTTGAGAGAGAGCGGGCACAAATAGGGTGGGGGTGAGGGAGAGAATCTCTAGCAGACTCCCTGCTGAACATGGAGGCCGATGTGGGACTGGATCTCATGACCCTGAGGTCATGACTTGAGCCAAAATGAAGAGTTGGATGCTTAACTGACTGAGCCACCCAGGCACTCCACCTTACTCTTTTTAAAGGTTTCTCAAGATACTGTAGTATAGAATCAATACACCATTTTCCCCCAACTCTTTGCTACTAATCAACATTTTGGCTATTTCTAGTTTTTTACTGAACATTGCTGTAAGGAAGAATCTTACCTATCTTTGGGCATTTGTGAAAGTGTTTTTGGTGCATTAGAGTATTTCTGTTGGATGAATTCAAAGAGGGGGACTTGCTAGGTCAAAGGACATGAGTACTTCATGTGTTAATGGTGGCTGGGTGGCTCAGTTGGTTAAGCGTCTGCCTTCAGCTTGGGTCATGATCCCAGGGTCCTAGGATTGAGTTCCGCGGGAGCCTGCTTCTCCCTCTGCCTATCCCATTCCCCTCCTCATGCTCTCTCCCTCCCTCTCTCTCTCTTTCTCAAACAACTAAATTAAATAATAATAAAAAAAGAATCATTTAAAAAATTGTTGTTTAAGTGCCTTCTAATGAATTATCAGAACTAAAGGTGGTCCTAGGGACTCCAAACTTATAACTGGTCGACAAGTGGGTGGTCTGGGGGACTCATGAACTTTGCAGTTGGGCTATACTAGAATAACTTTGACTCAGTGAAAGATGATGGAAGTATGATTCGAGAAAAGGAAGGATGAGAGGGGGTTGGTGAACATTTAATTCCTGGATGGCCACTGACTTTTCAATGTCCCCGACTTACAGAGACCTGGAGAATATGCATGGAATGTGGAGCTATGGGAGTCTCTGAATTTATGTGGCCTTTGTAGGGTCTTGGGTGTTCATGCTAAAGTGGCTGAATTGCCCAGAAGGACCCTCTGTACAAGGACCCTGCAGGGCAGGATATAAATCCCACGAAGGCAGGATCATCACGCCTTAGCTCACCAGAGTATCTCATGATATGCTTTCTTTAGGGAAGTCATTCATTCTTTCAGCACTCAACACTCTGTAACCAACTACTAAGCACCAAGACACCAGGCCAGGTTCTGGAAACCCTAATGAGAGCACAGACTCCAGGATAAAGCGGTCAGGGGCGGGCAGGGCAATGTGTAGAGTATAGCTGAGCTCAAGAGGTTCACTGCTGGGGGTGCATGAAATGGAATACAACCCAAGGAAATGTTGAAAGCAAAGAACTTTTCATTACTTATTGTAAGTAAGGAGACAGGGAAATAGCTCTCAACGTGCTGTCTCCCATGGGGTTCGTACAGGAAGCTTTCATTCAGTGCATTAGGAGACAGGAGCTCATTCAATGTGTTAGGAGACAGGAATGGGGAGCTTACAAAAGCAGTCTGTTCCACTGTACAAGCCTAGCATGTCAGCATTCTGGTGCATACATCATATGTTCAAAAAGTGGCAGAAAACCGCCTGTAGGAGGAGATGTTAGTATTCCAATGAGCTACAGTTAACTTCAGGACAACTCAGGGGGGCTTCTGCAAAGGTCCTCAGCTCCAATCCAAGTCAATGACTCACATAAGGGGCTATCAGGGGAGACACATCTAGCAAGGGGCTACCAGATGAAACATCTAGTTGGGCATCTCTTTGGCTAGAACTGTTGGTTCTGCAAAACAAAACACATTCCTTCCTTACTTTTGTCCCTTCCCCTCCTCCCTTTTGCTGATAGCTTTCAGCTCTCTTATTTGAGTAACTTCCCGTTGCATTCTAGCTAACAAGACCACAAGACGTAATGATATGTCCGCTCCCAGTTCAGTGTCCAGGGGATGGTAGGTATCCATGCGACGTGTGGAGAAAGGACAGAGCCGGTGTCGGGGTCGGGATCCGTGAAGCAGATTAACAAATGTTTATTAGTTGCTTTGAGCTGTTGGAGTTCGTCCTCTATCTTTCGTAGCAGGATATGTACCCTTACATGGTGCATTATGTCATGACCAGTACTTCTCAAAGTCAAGGGCATGGCCAGAGAGGCTCTGAGGATGCTCCGCAGGGGTGAGGGACTGCCCCTTGGCAGAGCGGATAACCATTGAACCAGTGGGAATAAGTTACACAGGACTAAGTTAAGAAAAATAAAACGAAAAGAAGGAAAAGAGGGGCGCCTGGGTTGCTCCGTTGGTCAAACACCAAAGTCTTGATTTTGGCTCAGGTCACGTTTTCTGGGTCATGAGAGGTAGGCTCCCTGCTCAGCAGGGAGTCTGTTGGAGATTTTCTCTCTCCTCCCTCTGCCCCTATCCCCACTTGCTCTCTCTCTCTCAATCAATCAATCTAAAAAGAAAAGAAAAGACGAGAAAATGGCACTTACCTTTGTCCAGAATTCTTTTTCGTGTGCACTCTCAGCTACAGTTATTGATTTGACCCTAAAAACGACCTTGTTAGGAACACAAGCCAAGGACTGACCCCGCAGGCTCAGGAAGCAACTTGGCCAGGTTGTTAATCACGCATGTTGTTAAGTCGCTGAACTGTCCCTCTAGTCTCCGAGTCTGTGCTCTGTCCAGAGCATCCTGCTTTCTTCACTGGTAGCGGAGGCTGCAGTCTGCCTCCCCTGAGCCCAGCGTCCATGGGATTATTGGAAATGGATCAAAGGATGGAAAAAAAGAAGAAGGGCTGACCGGAAGGGAACTGAAAGTATTTGCTGCTGAGGGGAAAGCAGAAGAAAGAAAAAAAATCAAGGAGCCCTGGGGTATGGCCTCAAAGCAAATGCTTTCTGGGAAGGTGGGGAGCCCCTTCCTCTCCCTCTCTGTGGGGGCTTAAGAAGGATCAAAGCTTCCTGGCCTTCGTGGAGTGCGGAACTGAAGTGTGCGCAGGGGAGGACGGCCAAGATGGGTTTGGTTGCTGTCTGGGTGAGAGAAGGCAAGAGAAGGAAGAGAGAACTACCGTGGGAAAGTAGGAGAAGAGGAAAGGAGGGAATATAGAAGCACAGACAGGAGATGAGCGAGAGCAAATCTACGTAAAGACATTTCAGTTTGCGTGTGCATAAACCTGGCTACCAACTCACACAGCCTCCCCGGGGTCTCAGATCTTCCTAGGGTCCTGTTCCTTTCCTTCAACATTGCACCCACTTACCCAGGGCTCCACTTCTCAGCCACACGCCCCCAGCCCCCTCCTCCCACATTCACTGTGCCTGTTGGAATGGGACTGTCTGAGATAATGGCTCTTTGGTCCCCCTGCCTACTGGCGGTTTCTCCATATTGCCAGTAGGATGGAGAGAACCGGAACATTTCTTCACCTCTGTCCCTGAAGGAGGCAGCCTGACTGGGGCAGAGCGATGGACAGGATTTTGAAGCTGGTTTTGTGAGTCACCGAGAACTCAGCACCCGCCCACTTGAGGCCAAATTTGAAAGTTCAGCTTGTGAAGTGTAGGACCACGTCCAGGTACTGGGGCTTTCTCCGTGGCCTTGTTCGCTCTCAGCTGCTGAGAACAGCCTTGAGTTGAGGAAATTGTGGCCGGACAAACAGCGAGGCAGTTCTGCTCCGAGTCAGCCTCCAGCTGGCGGGTTGCCGCTGAGCCTGGGCGCGAGCAGAGCATCTGGTGGGCGAGGAGCCAGCCGACCACTCCGTCCTCTGGGGATGTTGGGACAAGCTCTCGTGCTCACATTCCTCCTGCTCCTCAACGGGCATCAGGCCCAAGGTAAGGAGGCCCAGTCTGGCATGCAGTGGGGGATAGCATGGACTTGGGGCCATAGCCCCCAGGGAGATCAGAACCCATAGCCCCTGGATTATGCCATTTCCAAGGTCACCTGGAAGGGCGATGTTGAGCCGCTCCTGACAGCTCTGGCTAGGGCGCACCAAACAGGCTGGCAGCGGGTTGGGAGGTCCTCGAGAAGAGGGTCTGGCCATGCCTTCAGCAATCCAGGTGGCCTGGGGCAAGGAGACTCCTTTCCCCCAGCATCAGTTTACCTTTCTGTGTAATGGGGAGAAAGTGTCCTCTCTGCTGATGGTAAGATGGACAAAGGAAATATTCTCTAAAGTGGCGTGATTACCAGCAGAGAGAAGTGGCCCCTGGGCTTGGGTTTCTGTAAGGAAGTTGGGTGGTTCTGGAAAGCAGAGACTGGCAGATTGCTCCCTGAGGCAGGGAAGCTGAGCAAGAAGGAGGGACTTGAACGACCAACAGCCACGCTACCTGAATGGCCTGGCCCCCCCACCCCCCAGCAGTTTCCAGCAGCCCAGAGGCTCCGAGAACATGAGAATTAGTAGGGAAATGTTGGCTTGGAGCAGAAGGTGGAGAAGGGGGAGGAAGGAGACGGTATCGGGAAGAGCACATGGAAAACTCAGCTTGGGGAGATCTCGGCTGAAGGCTGCTCCCCCCCTCCTCCAGCCCTGGAGTCAAGGGTGCTCTGAGATGGGAGTCTGCATTCTAGGTCAGTGGCTCTTCCCGGGGCATCAAGGGGGAGGGAGAGAGCGGAGGACACATTCTGGGTGAACAGGGAAGGAAGTGGGGCACAGGGTAGTGTTGGTCCAAGGCCTGTTGGAAGCCGGATGTAGACACACTGAGGATACTCTTGTGTCCCCCAAGGCACAATCTAGGCTCCAGAGGACTGGGGGAGACGGATGGTTATGACACATGCATTTGTATTTACAAATCTGAACAAATACAGGCAGAGAAGGGCAGAGAGTGCTGGGACAGGGAGCAGTCAGGAAGGTCTGGATGCCAGAAGTTGAGGGGGTCTGAGATGATGAGCCGGTGGGACAGGAGACGGGGGCTGCCCCAGGTCCATGCTTTGGGGCGCGGCGGAGCACACCCACTGCAGGGAACGTCGGGGTGGGGTGGAGGACGGAACTGGCCCCGCCAGGGTGTGGGCACGGGCTGATGGGCTTTGGCCTTGGGGAACTTCTCTCTCTTCTTGCTACTCCCTGTGTTTGTGGGGTTGGCCTGCTATAAGCTGACGAAACTGCTGCTCCGTTTGTTTTAATTAAACTTTTATTTTAAACGTTTTTAAACCTTTATTATTCTTATTTATTTATTTATTTATTTATTTTAAGGAAGATTTTATTTTTTTATTTGAGAGAGAGAGAGTGATTGAGAGGGGAGAGAGAAGGAGCAGGGGGAGGGGCAGAGGGGGAGGGAGGAGCAGGCTTCCTGCTGAGCAGGGGGACTCGATCCCAGGACCCTGAGGTCATGACCAGAGCCGAAGGCAGACACTTCACCGACTGAGCCACCCAGGTGTCCCATATTTTTTAAAACATTTAAGATAAAAAGTTTAAAATAATAATTTCAGAGTTCCAGAGAAGTTGCAAGTGTAGTACAAAGAATTCTTATATTTCCTTCACCCAGACTCAACAGTTGTTAACATTTTATCACATTTGCTTTATTCCTCTCTGTCTCCTTATAGGTATGTGCATATAAATGGATAGTAAGTATGTTAACTAACAAAATTTAAATTAAAAAAATATTTTAAAAAAGTATAATAATAATAATTTTTGCTGACCCATTTGAGAGTGAATTTTGTAGCATGATTCTTCTAAGAACATGGGCATTCTCATGTCATATTGTATCATAACAGCACAGTTGTCAAATTTAGTAAATCTAACATTGATACAATCAAATACACAGTCCATATTTAAATATTACCAATTGTTCCAGTCGTGCTTTATGGCATTCTCCCCTCCCGAGTGCAGAATCCAATCAGGATCATGTATTACATTCAGTTGTTAGGTCTTTTTCTCTTATGTCTTTTATTTTTGTATTAAAAAAATTTTTTTAAAGTAAGCTTCCGCACCCAGCGTGGGGCTTGAACTCACAACTCTGAGATCAAGAGTTGCATGCTCTGTTGACTGAACCAGCCAGGCACCCTGGTTTTTTTTTTTGTTTTTTTTTTTTTTTTAAGATTTTATTTATTTATTTGACAGAGATCACAAGTAGGCAGAGAGGCAAGCAGAGAGATAGGGGGACAAAGACTTCTTGCTGAGCAGAGAGCCCGATGCAGGGCTTGATCCCAGGACCCTGGGGGATCATGACCGGAGCTGAAGGCAGAGGTTTTAACTATCTTTTGATCTATAACAATTTCCCAGCCTTTCTTCGTCTTTCATGACTTTGACATTTTTGCGAAGTACAAGTCAGTTGTTTTGTGGAAGGCTCCTGAATGTGGGTTTGTGTGAGGTTTGCTCATGTGAGCAGGGCTATGTTTTTTGGGCGGGGCTACAACACAAGCGATGCTGTGTCTGTTTCAGAGCCTCCCATCGGGACCCATGATGGCCGTGAAACCTTTTTTTTTTTTTTTTAACTTGGCTTGCTGAAGAATTTAATGAGCATAATATATAAGTAAGAAGTTCCTATCACTCTCGAGGGCTGCAGAACATTTTCAGAAGGCTTCTGAATGCAGAGGAAAAGCCACACGTTTTGCAATGGCCTGATCTATCTTCCCTGACACCACCCCCCCCCCTTTCTTGCATGCCCTGTGTTCCTCTCTCCTTTCTTGCCTGCCCTGCATTCAGCATCCCTGACCCGCTGCTCCTGGAGCACACTGCACTCCATGGCTTTGCACCATCCTGTAATGCCTTATTTTCCTCTCCATGGTCCTCATCTCCACTGGACACGCTCTACTGTTAACTCCTTTGTTTTCTTTTCTGTCTCCCAGGCTCCTCTTTACCTCACCGGAATGTAAGAGTCTTGAGGCCAGGACATTGTTCTATCTTGTTCACGGCTGTATCTTCAGCCTCTAGAACAGTATCTGGTACAATTAGCGTCTCAGTAAATACTTGCTGAATGAATGGATGGGTGGATCCTTTAATCCACAGAATAAAGTGAGAGTTTATCTGTCTATTGGCGAGTTTCATTGGGAGAAGCTGTTCTAGATTTTAAACATACTTCCTCTGTGGTCTTGAAGAAGCTAATTAACCTCTTGTTTCTCAGTTTTCCATTCATAAGTTGAAGTCAAGAGTGGTGCATGCTCCACAGGGATATGTGGGCATTAGGTGAGCTATGGTATTAAAATACTCTTAGAAAGTTCTTATATCAAGTCCTCCCAAATGTCCCTCATGTTACTCAGTTCTTTGGAGGTAGAGTCTATGTTTCACTTTGTTTTGTGATCAGAGTCAAGAAGAGAGCCTAATTTCTTGGCTAATTATTTGAGTCAGAGCGAGTTAGAAAATCCTGAGGGGTGCCCCAGGTGGCTCAGTCGGTTAGGCATCTGCCTTTGGCTCTGGTCATGATCCCGGGGTCCTGGGATCAAACCCCGAATTGGGCTTCCTGCTCCGTGGGGAGCCTGCTTCTTCCTCTTCCTGCCCTTTCGTTCTCATGCTTTTTCTCTCTCATGAATGAATAAAATCTTAAAAAAAAAAAAAAAAAAGGAAAGAAATCCTGGATGAGGGGCACCTGGGTGACTCAGTTGGTTAAGTGTCTGCCTTCAGTCCAGGTCATGATCTCCGGCTCTTGGGATCGAGCCCTGCATCAGGCTCTCTGCTCATCGGGGAGTCTGCTTCTCTCTCTACCTCTCTCCCTGCACTCAGCTTGTGCACTCTCTCTTGCTCACTCTTTCTCAAATAAGTAAATAAATAAATATCTTTAAAAAAAAAGAACATCTTGGATGAGATGATGTTTTATTTATTTTTAAAGATTTAAAGATTTTATTTTTTTATTCAAGAGAGAGAGAGCACAAACAGGGGACAGGGAGAGAGAGAAGTAGGCTCCCCACTGAGCAGGGAGCCCCATCCCAGGACCCTGGGATTATGACCTGAGCTGAAAGCGGACACTTAACTGACTGAGCCACCTGGGCACCCAAGACGATGTTTTAATGGGTGACTCTTTTCTGAAGGTTTTCTCATGTCATAACTGGGATCTTTGGGAGAATGCAACATTTTTTTTTTTAAGATTATTTATTTATTTGGCAGACAGAGATCACAAGTAGGCAGAGAGGCAGGCAGAGAGAGAGGGGGAAGCAGGCTCCCTGCTGAGCAGAGACCCTGATGCGGGGCTTGATCCTAGGACCCTGAGATCATGACCTGAGCTGAAGGCAGAGGCTTTAACACACTGAGCCACCCAGATGCCCTGAGAATGCAACATTTTTTAACTTAAAAGAACAGGTATTCAAGACACTTAATCCTATTATTACATTGTACAACGTGAAATATTCTAAGGTTTTCACAGGGACATCTCCCTCTCAATTCCTAGTCCTTCCCTGATGTGCTTGGGCCAGGCCCGGGGCTAGGTGTTGAGAATTCGATGGTGAATCGGTACCTGAGCCCCTCGTTCACAGAGCTAACATCTAGCACAGGACTCAACATATAATTACAGCTGTCATGAGTGCACCACAAAGTGCCCACACAATAGATACTCAAAATGTTAACCGAGTAAATAAATTAATCGTTTTTAGGCATCTTAAAGATTTTATTTATTTATTTGACAGACAGATCACAAGCAGACAGAGAGGCAGGCAGAGAGAGAAGGGAGGAAGCAGGCTCCCCGCTGAGCAGAGAGCCCGATGCGGGGCTCGATCCCAGGACGCCGGGATCACGACCTGAGCCGAAGGCAGCGGCCTTAACCCACTGAGCCACCCAGGCGCCCCCGTTTTTAGGCATCTTAGAAGCAGATTTGGATGATTTCGGAATCAGATACGTTGGGGATCAAGGACCTTCAAAATGCTGCTCACAGGAGTGGGTCTGGGCCCTAAATTCAGGTTTGGCTGTGGATTCTGAGGGAACCCACACTGGGGACTGTGAACGCACAGGGGCTGCAGACAGAAGGGCAGGGCAGCATCTCAGGATTAGCTGTAAGGCGCGCTTGCCAGTTGTTCTTATAGACTGTGTTGAAATATTCACTTCTCGGGAAAGAGCCTCTGATTCTGACTGTTCTGGCTGGGATCTGGGCACATTCCAAGAAGACTGTAGCTGTTTATCTCTTCCTCACTGCATCTCCCCTGAAACCAAGTGAATGGTGAAGCCGTTGGGTCCAGGGGACAGATGGGGACTCGGAGGACTCAGGGCTGCAGCATCATCCCGGAGGGAACCAGTTCTGTAGAAATCGCCCCAAGGATTGCTGGGCCATTGTCTTCATAAACGGACATTTAAAATTTTAATTTTATTTACTTTTTATTATTTTGAGAGAGAGAGAGAGAGAGCACGAGCAGGGTGGGGCAGAGGGAGAAAGAGAGGGAGAATCTTAAGCAGGGTACATACTCAGCACAGAGCCCAACATGGGGCTTGACCTTACCCCCCTGAGATCATGACCTGACTCAAAATCAAGAGTTGGACACCACCCGCTGAGCCACCCAGGGGCCCCAACAGACATTTTTATTACAGTGTGACACATGTACAGAAAAGCATACAAAATTAGAAACATACATCTCGGAGGTGCCTTGGTGGTTCAGTTGGTTGAGCATCTGCCTTTGGCTTGGGTCGTGGTCCCGGGGTCCAGGGATCGAGTCCCGCGTTGGGGTCCCTGCTCCGTGTGGAGACTGCTTCTTCCTCTGCCTCTGCCTCCCTGTCTCTCTCATGAATAAATAAAGAAAATATATAAAAAAGAGAAACGTACATCTCCATATGTTACTGTTAAATGGACATGCTTGTGTATCTACCCCACGTTCTCTCCATTCGTTAGCTCTTCCCCCTTTCACAAATACGACCACTCTTCTGACTTTTGACATCATAGGTTAGTTTGGCCTGTATATAAAGGGTATTATATGGTGTGTGCCCTATGTTTGTCTTCTTCTGTTCAGCATCTGATGAAATTACCTGTTATTACTTGCACCTGGTCATTTCATGGCTTTTCAGTGTATGACCATGCAGAAGTTTATTCATCCCTTCTGCTACTGATGAATCTTTCAGCTGTATCCTCCCCCCATTATAATAATGGTGCTAGCAGCCTGTTGTACACACTTTTATATATGCATGTCTGTTGAGCATGTCTCTAGGTGTAGAATCATAGGGTATGTGTACAGACTTGCAGCAGATGTTGGCCAACCGTTCGCCAAGGTGGTTGAACCAAGCAGTATATGAGAATCCCAGGATGTCTCAGGGCTGCTGGCTTCTTTTTTGAGGTCCTGCAAATGGGAAGTGAGGGTGCAGGTGTGTGGAGCCTGGAAGGCAAAGGCTGAAACCAAGGGAGCCACCTCTCTGCAGCCTTCCCGGTTTTCTGCACGGAAGTCCTACAGTGCACTTGTTTCTGGGCCTCAGCTGAGATGCATTATTGAATTTAATTAATTAATTAATTAATTAACTTCTTTAAGCCTTTACTATGTTCCAAGAACTATACAAGATTCTGTTGACGAAACAAAGATGAAACATGTTGATTGTATCCTTAAGAATCTTCCAGACAGGGGCACCTGGGTGGCTCAGTCAGTGAGGCGTCTGCCCATGGCTCAGGTCATGGTCCCAGGATCCTGGGATTGAGCCCCACATGGGATCCCTGCTCATTGGAACATCTGCTTCTCCCCCTCCCACTGCTGCTCCCCCTGCTTGTGCTCTGTCTCTCCAAATAAATTAAAAAAAAAAAAAAGAATTTTTCAGACAGAGGAAAACAAGCATGTGCAGCAATGATTATAAGGGAAGTGTCACCGACAGACAAGATCCAGTTAGAGCACAAAGGGACTTGAGAAAATGGAGATTCCTTCTGGCGGGGAGTGGTGTGGCCCGTGGCCATGATGCATGCAGAATTGCTCAGGAGGTAGGGAGAAGGAGGAAAGATAATGTGAGTAGAGGGAACAGCTGAATGGAAGTAGGGAAAACACAGGGTTTGGACAGGAAATGAAAAGCAAATGCACCTGTTAGTTTGGAGAAAGATTGCATAAATGAGCTGATTCAGTTAACGGATACAAGGAGTTGAGGGGGCATGGATTGAGTAAGGTCAGTAGAGGTCAGGGGGTTGCACTGTCTGAGGAGAGGAGTCAGTATGGCCAAAGAAGTCCCAAGTGTGGGGTTAAGAGAAGAAAGAGGGGAGATAAAGTGGGATGTGGGCCCTCGAGGGTGCTTAATCTACTTTATGGTTTTGCCTTGACTGGGGCTGTCCCTGTCCCGGCACTTCTGGGATCTCACTGGGCTCTATTCACTCAGTCCTCAGCAGGTGGCCCCTCTTTTGCCTTCACCCCAAGCCTGGTGGCACAACCCCGAGCTGAGAAAAACCTCAACATCCTTTGGTTGGCTGGTGAAGTATGCTGCTCTGAGACTTCCCCCCACCCCCTCCCGGCACTCAGCCCTCACCCCTCACCCCTCCTCCACCAGCAGTCCAGGTCAGAGTTGGCTGAGCTGACTGTGGACAGTGCATGGCCTTGGAGGCTGCCGGCCAGATTGTCTCCTCGGCCGCCCTCCCTGCAGGCTGCCCGTCGCTTCCTAGGAAGGCAGTGGAGCCATCACCTGACCGCTGCTCTCCCTCTGCAGAGCTGCTGTCTGACCCCACTTGTTCTCAACCACCGGAAGAGGGGCCCCGAAGCTGCTGAACAGTAACAGCAGCAGTGGCGGCGGCCCCAGGGCCTCCCCTGACCACCGGAATCTGCTGTGGCCTCTCCCCTCTGAACAAGCCAGTCCTCTTTGTCAGAGTCTCCTCCATCTCTCACTCAGCATGGGCTAACTTGTGAGGAACTTATGTTTTCTTTTTTTAAGATTATTTGTTTCAGGGGTATAGGTCCGTGATCCATCCGTCTTGTATACTACCCAATGCTCGTTACAACCCATACTCCTCCCCCCACAATGTCCATCCCCCAGTTACCCCAACCCCCCCCTCCCCTACCCTCCACCAGCCCTCAGTTTGTTTCCTGTGATTAAGAGTCTCTTATGGTTTGTCTCCCTCTCTGGTTCCCTCTTGTTTCATTTTTTCCTCTCTCCCCTATGATCCTCTGCCTTGTTTCTTAAATTCCACATATCACTGAGATCATGTGATAATTGTCTTTGACTGACTTCTTTCGCTTAGCGTAATACACTCTTGTTCCATCCACATCATTGCAAATGGCAAGATTTCATTCTTTTTGGTGGCTGCATAACATTCCATCATATATATATATAATATGTAATTAATATATATAATGGAATGTTATATATATATATCATATGTGAGATATATATATCTCTCACATCTTCTTTATCTGTTCATCAGTCGATGGACATCTGGGCTCTTTCCATAGTTTGACTATTGTGGACATTGCTGCTATATTGGGGTAAATATCCAGTAGTGTGATTGCTGGGTCATAGGGTAGCTCTACTTTCTTTTCTTTCTTTCTTTCTTTCTTTCTTTCTTTCTTTCTTTCTTTCTTTCTTTCTTTTTTTAAAAGATTTTTATTTATTTATTTGAGAGAGAGACAGTGAGAGAGAGTATGAGAGGGGAGAAGCAGACTCCCCGTAGATCTGGGAGCCTGATGCAGGACTTGATCCTGGGACTCTGGGATCATGACCTGAGCTGAGGGCAGTTGTCCAACCAACTGAGCCACCCAGGCACCCGGGTAGCTCTATTTTCAACTTTTTGGGGAACCTCCATACTGTTTGAGTGGTTGCACTAGCTTGCATTCCCACCAACAGTGTAGGAGGGTTCCCCTTTCTCCGTATCCTTACCAACATCTGTTGTTTTCTGACTTGTTAATTTTAGCCATTCTGTTAATTTTAGCCATTCTGACCCATGTGAGGTGGTATCTCATTATGGATTTGATTTGTATTTCCCTGATGCCAAATGATGTTGAGCACTTTTTCATGTGTCTGTTGGCCATCTGGATGTCTTCTTTGCAGAAATGTATGTTCATGTCTTCTGCCCATTTCTTGATTGGATTATTTGTTCTTTGGGTGTTGAGTTTGAGAAGTTCTTTATAGATTTTGGATACTAGCTCTTTTTTTTTTTTTTAAGAGTTTATTTGACAGACAGAGATCATAAGTAGGCAGAAAGGCAGGAAGAGGCAGAGAGAAAAGCAGGCTCCCCACTGAGCAGAGAGTCCGATGCAGGGTTCGATCCCAGGACCCTGAGATCATGACCTGAGCTGAAGGCAGAGGCTTAACCCACGGAGCCATCCAGGCGCCCCTGATTCTAGCTCTTTATCTGATGTCATTTGCACATAACTTCTCCCATTCTGTCAGTTGTCTTTTGGTTTTGTTGACAGTTTCCCTTGGTGTGCAAAAGCTTCTTATCTTAAAGAAGTTCCAATAGTTCATTTTTGTCTTTGTTTCCCTTGCCTTTGGAGATTTTTCTAAGAAGAATTTGTTGTGGCCAAGGTCACAGAGGTTGCTACCTGTGTTGTTCTCAAGGATTTTGATGGATTCCTGTCTCACATTGAGGTCTTTCATCCATTTTGAGTCTATTTTTGTGTGTGGTATAAGGAAATGGTCCAGTTTCATTCTTCGGCATGTGGCTGTCCAATTTTCCCAAGACCATTTGTTGAAGACACTGTCTTTTTTTTTTTTTTAAGATTTTATTTATCAGATAGAGATCACAAGTAGGCAGAGAGGCAGGCAGAGAGAGAGAGGAAGGGAAGCAGGTTCCCTGCTGAGCAGAGAGCCCGATGCGGGGCTCCATCCCAGGACCCTGAGATCATGACCTGAGCAGAAGGCAGAGGCTTTAACCCACTGAGCCACCCAGGTGCCCCAAGACTGTCTTTTTTCTAATGGATATTCTTTCCTGCTTTGTCAAAGATTAGTTGACCATAGAGCTGAGGGTCCATTTCTGGGTTCTCTATTCTGTTCCATTGATCTCTGTGTCTGTCTTTGTGCCAGTACCATACTGTCCTGATGATTACAGCTTTGTAATAGAGCTTGAAGTCCAGAATTGGGATACCACCGGCTTTGGTTTTCTTTTTCAATATTCCTTTGGCTATTCAGGGTCTTTCCTGGTTCCATACAAATTTTAGGATTATTTGTTCCAGCTCTGTGAAGAAAGTTGATGGTATTTTTTTTTTAAGATTTTATTTATTTATTTGACAGACGGAGATCACAAGTAGGCAGAGAAGCAGGCAGAGAGAGAGGAGGAAGCAGGCTCCCCGCTGAGCAGAGAGCCCGATGTGGGACTCGATCCCGGGATCCTGAGATCATGACCTGAGCCAAAGGCAGAGGCTTTAACCCACTGAGCCACCCAGGCACCCCGAAAGTTGATGGTATTTTGATAGGGATTATATCGAATGTGTAGGTTGCTTTAGGTAGTGTAGACATTTTAACAACATTTGTTCTTCCAATCCATGAGCATGGAACATTTTTCCATTTCTTTGTGTCTTCCTCAATTTCTTTCATGAGTGTTCTATAATTTTCTGAGTACGGATCCTTTACCTCTTTGGTTAGGTTTATTCCCAGGTATCTTATGATTTTGGGTGCAATTGTAAATAGGATCAACTCCTTAATTTCCTTCTCTTCTGTCTCATTGTTAGTGTATAGAAATACAACTGATTTCTGTGCATTGATTTTTGTATTCTACTACTTTACTGAATTTCTGTATGAGTTCTAGCAGTTTTTTACTGGAGTCTTTTTGGCTTTCCACATAGAGTATCAGAAGTTATGTTTTCATACTGGTGTTTCTTGTCTCTCCTTTTGGCATCTAAGCCCTCCAGAACAGTGAACGAGTTGCAGCCCCCAGCATATAGTACCTTGTCCGTTCGCTTTTCCATCATTCCTTCTCCACAACATCCTGCCCCACTCCCTTCCAGCCCTGCCCCACTCTGACCGTCTGCCTTCTCCCCACATCAGGCTGGTGAGGGCTGCAGAAGAAAGTCCACACCACAGATCAACTCCTGATTCAGAGCCTCCAATCTCAGCCAGGCCCCGGGTGTTCTGGGAATCCTTGTTTCTGGCCTTCAGCTGCTCCCATTCCCCAGAGAGAGGATTCTAGACCTTCATCGTCTTTTTGAGGGCCAGTTCTATGGTCACTGGCTCCATCAACCTACACTCTCCTTCTGCAAGAAAGCACATGTCAGTGAGGGATTCCAGCCATCTGCCAACCATTCCTCAATGTCAGAGACACTAGTGAGGGGTTCCCCAATGTCAACCACCTTGTTTACTCCCATAAGGAAACCCATCCACCTCTTGCTTGGCTTGTCCTTTCCCGTGTGCTCTGGACATCACCACTTCATCCACGAGGCCAGCCAGGACCTGCTTCTCCCTGATGACATCTCTGACCTTTCTTTAAACCTCTCTTTTTCTGCTGGCTTTCCACTCCTAGTTCATTTCCTTTGCATTTTATTTTATTTTTTAAAGATTTTAATTATTTATTTGAGAGAGAGACACACACAGCAAGAGAGAGGAACACAAACAGTGGGAGTGGAAGAGGGAGAAGCAGGCTTCCTGCTGAGCAGGGAGCCTGATGTGGGGCTCTATCTGAGGACCCTGGGATCATGACCTGAAGCGAAGGCAGACGCTTAACAACTCAGCCACCCAGGTGTCCCTTCCTTTGCATTTTAAAAACTATATTGCAATGCCACCCAGTTTTGTCTTCTTGTCTTTTGTCCTCTGTCTTCCTTTCCTCTGTGACTCCTTTACTACTCACACTTCGTTACTTCACTTCTAACACTTCCACCACCAACTGTGTGGGGGTTTTCACAAGCAGTTCTCTGTAACACTAGCTAGGTGACCTATAATTCAACTCAGTTCTGACACTGTTTGCCCAGAGATAGCATCAGATCCCACAAGTTCAGGGCTCAGTCCCACAAAACTGTGCCTTCCTGCTTCAGATGCCAGTCTGGTTGTCAAGCCCTGGTTGTGCTTCTGACCAACTGGTTATAGATTGAACGACCTACAACCAAGATTGAATGGTTTGATTAATATGCTGGAGCAGCTCACAGAACTCAGGGAAACACCTATGTTTACCAATTTTTTAAGGGATATGATAAAGGGTACAGATGAAGAGATACATAGGGCAAGGTCTGGTGGCAGGGGGGTCCCAAGTGCAGGAGCTTCTGTCCCCATGGAGTTGGGGTGTGTCATCCTCCCAGTGGGATGTTACTTAGAAATTCCCAAAACCTGTGCTATTGGGATTTTATGGAGGCTTCCTCATATAGGCATGATTGATTGTTACCTCTGTCCCCAGCCCCTGTCTCCTCTCTGGAGGATAGGGAGTGGGGCTAGTTTGGATGACTACCAACTCTTCCCCACATTATGTTGTCACAAATGACATCTTTATGCATTGTGTGCCTATTAACATAGATTTATAATTGTTGTTTTAAGCACTTGGTTTTTTTTCGTATCGTAAAAAACAGTCACAAACCAAAAATGCAATAATACTGGCTGTGATAGTTACCTATGTAATTCCCTTTAGCACTGTTCTGTATGTCTTCACGTGGCTTTGAGTAACTGCCTGGTGTCTTATCTCTTTAGGCATGCTTAAAGATCTGTTAGGAACAACTCCCAGTGTTTCTTTGTCTGGGAATGCTGTCATTGGTCCTTCATTTTTTGGCAAGATAATTTTGTTGGAAATAGAATTCTTAGTTGATAGTCTTAACAAGCTTTCAGAACTTTACATGTGTCATCTCACTGCTTTCTACCCTCATGGTTTCCAAAGAGAAACTGGTTATTAATCTTACTGGGGATATCTTGTGCACGACAAATAGCTTCTTTCTTCTTGTTTTCAAGATTCTCTGTTTTTGGCTTTTGACATTTTAGAATGTATCTTGGTATGAATCTCTTGTGTTTAAGTTCGTGGGAGTTCACTGAGTTCATATACACATTCTTGGATGTGTATATTCGTGTCTTTTACTGAATTTGGGACATTCTGGGCCATTATTTCTTCAGGTATTCTTTCCGCTCCTTTGTCTCTTTACTCTCTTTTTGGGACTCCCGTTATGCACATGTGGGTATATTTGCTGGCATCCCTCACATCTCTTAGGCTCGATTTATTTTTCTTCATTCTTTTCTCTTTCCGTTCCTCAACTTGAATAATTTCAGTTGACCTAGTTGTGCTGTTGAAGCTCTCCAGTGAACCTTTCATTTCAGTTATTATACTTTTCAGCTCCAGAATTTCTATTTGATTCCCTCTTATAATTTCTATTTATTGATATTTTCTTTGTTGAAACATCAGTCATCTGGATTCCTTTAATTCTTTGTCTATAGTTTCTTTTGGCTCTTTGAGCATATTTCAGACAGTTGATATAAAGTTTTTGACTAGGGGTGCCATGGTGGCTCAGATCTTGTTATCAGTTCAGGTCTTGATCTCAGGATCATGAGTTCAAGCCTCATGTTGGCTCCATGCTGGGTATGGAGCCTACTTTAAAAAAAATTGCTTTTTTCTATTAAGTCCAATGTCTGTGTTCTTCATGGTTACTTTCTTTTTCTCCCTTGTAAATAGGCCACACTTTCTTGTTTATGTGTTTTGCTATTTTGTTTGTTAGTCTTTTGCTTAGGATTTTTGCACCCATGTTTCTGAGTGAAAGAGCTTTTGATTTTCTTCTCTTGTGATATCCTTGCAGATTTTGGTGTCAAACTAATAAATATGTTAACCTCATAAAACAAGTTTGGAAGTATTATCTACTTCTATCTCTGAAAGCATTTGGGTAAGATTGGAGTTAAATCTTTTTAAATATTTTGTAGAGTTAACCAGTGATGCTAACTAGGTCTGGAGTTTACTTTGTGACAAGGTTTTTCAGTATAGATTCAATTTACTTCATAGAAATTTTCTATTTAATCTCAATTTTAAAATTTACTGATGGAAAGCAGTTTATAACTCTTAAGATCTTAATATCTGTGGGATCTGTGGTGATATCTTTAAAAAAATCCTGATGTTGCTTATTTGTATCTTTTCACATTTCTTTTGATCAATCTACCTATGCATTTACCATACTTTGATTTTTTATGAAATAAAAAAATGGCTTATTGATCCTCTGTTGTATAATTCTTTCTTTCTTCCTTCCTTTCTTCTGGAGAGGGAGAAGCAGGCTCCCCACTGAGCAGGGAGCCTGACTTGGGGCTTAATCCTAGGACCCTAGATCATGACCTGAGCTGAAGGCAGACGCATAGCCAAATGAGCCACCCAGGCATCCTGTATAATTACTTTCCATCTCCTTTTTCTCTGTGTCCTTTCTGTCTGTCTGTCTCTCTCTCTCTGTATCTTTTTTAAACAGACTTTATTTATTTATTAGAGAGAGAGGAAGACAGAGAGAGAGAGAGAGAGAGAGAGAGTGAGCATGGGTGGGGGGGTAGTGGGAGAGGGAGAGGGAGCAGCAGACTCTGGGCTGAGCATGAAGCCCAATGCCGGGCTCAATTCCAGGACCCTGAGATCATGTCCTGAGCTGAAGTCAGATGTTAAACTGACTGAGCCACCCAGGTGACCCTGGCACAATGTCATTTTTGCTGAATTGTATTAGAAAGGCCAGCCCAGTTACTGGAGATAGGAAAGTGAGCCTTATCTCTTTGATGATGGGTGGAGCTACAAAGTCACTTTGCAAGAGGCATGGCCATTTTTGTATTCTATCACACTGATTTTCTGCTGGAATTCTCAAACTTTAAATTTTAATTCCTTGAAACATTAAACATAATTACAGAGTTATCTAAATGCTCCTTGAGCCTAATTCTATTGGTTATTTTTTCTTTTAGGTTTTGGACATGTTTCCTTTCCTTATTCTTGTTTGTTTTTTATTTCATTTTGGACATTTGCATGCAAATTTGCAAATTTTAGAAATAATTTAATGCTCATGTTGATGTTATTTTCCTCCAGGAATAATTTATATTTTTATTTTTTAAAGATTTTATTTATTATTTGTTTGACAGAGAGAGAACACAAACAGGAGGAAGGACAGAGGGAGAGGGAGAAGCAGACTCTCCACAGAACAGGTAGCCTGACTTGGGGACCCTGGGTTCATGACCTGAGCACCAGGCAGATGCTTAATCAGTTGAGCCACCCAGGTGCCCCTAAAGCTTTTTTTTTTTAAGATTTTATTTGTTTATTTGACAGACAGAGATCACAATTAGGCAGAGCGGCAGGCAGAGAGAGGAAGGGAAGCAGGCTCCCCACTGAGCAGAGAGCCTGATGAGGGGCTCAATCCCAGGACCCTGGGATCATGACCTGAGCTGAAGGCAGAGGCTTTAACCCACTGAGCCACCCAGGCACCCCGCCCCTAAAGATTTTATTTACTTATTAGAGAGAGGGAGGAGAGAGAAAGTGTTGGAGGGGAAGGGGCAGAGGGAGAGGGAGAGAGAGAATCCTCAAGTAGACTTCATGCTGAGCCCAGAGCCTGATGCGGGGCTCCATCTCAGAACACTCAGATCATGACCTGAGCCAAAATCAAAAGTTGGAAGCTTAACCAACTAAGCCACCAGGTGACCTAGTACACCCACTTCTTCTTAACATGAAATCCCTGAACTCTGTGTTCTTTTAGTTCCTTGAGTTTATTGCAAGCCTTCTGGGAACAGGAGTCAAAAATGCTAGTATCACTTCTCTGAGTTTCCTCCTTCCAGATCTTGGCCCTGTTATATTTCACTGCTTTATTAGCTCCCTAATGCCTTTAGCAATATGCTTTTATACTTTGCCTTTTTTCCCTAGTTATTTCAGTGGGAGGGTTGGTTAGCATGTCTTAATGTGGTCTTCATGATCAGAATTAGATTTCTTTAGATGATTATTTATCTCAACTGTTAAGAATAATACATTTATGCTGTGGAATAAAAGTATGTTCTGCTTTCAGATCACAAATTCTTTGGATTCAGGAACCATGTCTGATACACAAAGGGGCCCCAACTCTTCAGGGCCCTGGTCACACTCTGGATTGTAACCAGTGGGGATTGATCTCAGGCTCTCTGTACAATGCGTCATTGTGCCTCTTGCATTTGTAGGACCATGGGAGACAAATGCACAGTTGGTTTCTGGTTTGGCAATGGACAGAGCCAGTTCAATCATGGAAATATGAATGGGAACTCTATGTGTGTGTGTGTGTGTGTTTAAAGATTTTATTTATTTATTTGACAGACAGACATCACAAGTAGGCAGAGAGGCAGGCAGTGAGAGAGAGGGAAGCAGGCTCCCTGCTGAGCAGAGAGCCTGATGTGGAGCTTGGTCCCAGGATCCTGAGATCATGACCCGAGCGGAAGGCAGAGGTGTAACCCACTGAGCCACCCAGGTGCCCCTCTTTGTTTTGTTTTTTAAAGATTTTTTTTCCCTACGTAATCTCTACACCCAACGTGGAGCTCAAATTTACAACCCCGAGATTGAGAGTCTGGTGCTCTCTTGGCTGAGCCAGCCCAGTGCCCAGAACCCTTTGTATTTTATTCTTAGGAGTGTCAAGAGCAAAGAAATACAATCTATCAGCCAAGTAACTTCTTTCTTTCTTTATTTTTTCAAGTTTCTTTTTAATTATTTACTCTGACTCCTGAGGAAATGCCAGGGTAAAGATGTGGTTGAGAGTGAACATGTTTATAACGCAAATGGATATCTAAAAATCCCCCTCTCCACTGCTCTCCTCCCAATGTCCTCCATTTTAACAGATCTGTTCATATAACAACCCCCGTATCCTATTCTCTCCTCCAAATACTTTCTGACCCTCCCTGGCGGACCTTTTCATTTCCCGCATTTACTATGTGACCGACCACACAGCTTCCCTGCCAAAAATGGCCACTGGAACTTCCATTTTTCTTTCCTGACTGCACTGATCTTTCCTTGGGAGGCAAAAACTAGCAGCTCTATGTCACAGTCTCATTTTAATTAGCACACATCTTGATCTCTAGAGAGGACAACCGCGGGCGTATATCAAGGCCGGGTAGTTTTATTTTTCTCTAATTATTCTTAAGGGAGCAATTGCTGTGGAGACTTCCTAGTGACTACAAAATTGGCAAATGTTAATGAGAAATGACCCCAGTTTGCTGTGTTAAGTGTTACAAGAGAGGATTATGAATCTAGCTCTATAGGAGGACAAGGGAGGGAACTATGAGCTCAGTTTGGAGGGTTCATCTTCCTGGGTTTGGCCATTCAGAATTTCCAGCAGTCACCGGTGGTTGCCTCAGCTCTGTGGGGAGGGAGTAACGTCAGGTACAGTGTTTATAACATTGTGGTTAAAAACGCCTCCTCTACAGCCTCTAAATTGACTGGATTTCAAGCTCATCTTTCTTGCTGTGTAACTTGGGCTAATTACTTTTCAGTAATTTCTACTCAGTTTTTTTTCCCACCTGTAAAATAGGGATAAAACTCTTACAAGGTCATTGTTAAAACACATAGTTAAGGGGCGCCTGGGTGTCTGCCTTTCGGCTCAGGTCATGATCCCAGAGTCCTGGGATCGAGCCCCGCATCAGCCTCTCTGCTCACCAGGAAGCCTCTCCCACTCCTCCTGCTTGTGATCCCTCTCTCACTGTGTCTTTCTCTCTGAAGAAAATAAATAAAATTTAAAAACAAAAACAAAACCAAGAAAACCACATAGTTAAACATGGTTAAAATGTTTTTATATAACTTTACATAAAAGTGTTTTATAAACTTTATATGAAGTATTTTATAAATTTTACATGAAGTGTTTAAAACCTGCTGCCCCACAGAAAGAAGTCAGGGGCTTTTAGCTATCATTACTGGTTGGTGGGCTCCTTCAGAGGAGGGGCACGGAGCCCGGGGAGCGTGGAGGCAGGAAAGGGAAGTACACTTCCAGGTTCTCTCAGGCTCTGGTCTCCTCACACATGCCCCCTTCCTCTTGGCTCAAGGGAAGTCATATCCAACTGCCTGCTATGCTCAGGGTGGTACTCTTCCTGCCACCTCCAGCCTGGGTTCTCTTTTCTGGAATCCCTAGATTCTGCTGAGCCTGTGTTTGGACTCTCAGGAATGCAACTCTCCCTACAACCCCCCACAACACAGTCAAAGCACATAAACTCTGTTAAATGGAAGATACAGAGGAACCCAACTTCGGAACCTTCCGTGATACTGACTTGGAAGAATGAGGCTGAACAGTGGACTAATGATTCAAAAGAGATCTTCGATTTTAGGGAAAAGAATTTAACTCTTCTCATCAAAGCAGCTCGGCCAAGGGACAGTGGCCTGTACCTCCTGGAGGTGACTGATGACAGTGGGCAAGTTAAGCATCACCGGTTCCGGGTTTCTGTATTTGGTGAGTCCCTAGGACTGCTCAGCCTGCCCCTCTGACCCCCTGCAAAGTTTTTATTTCCAGGGCCTCTCTGATCAGAATCTCTGCTTCCAGATCCCGTAGGGCGCCTTAAAGCAGTGGGGGAGACGAAGGTCCTGGGTGGAGGGAAATGCCAAGTGTCGATGTCCTGCTCAGTCTCCGGAGGTGGCAATGTGAGCTATGTTTGGTATAAAGGGAAGACGCTGATCAAGACCCCAAACAATCTCAGCAAATTGGAGGAACAGATTGATGTCAATGGCTTGGAAAACTACACCTGCAATGTCAGCAACCTGGTCAGCTGGGTAAACCACACCTTCTCCCAGAGCTGTGTCAACGAGCGTGAGTGGAGCACTTTGCACTAATAGGGGCTGAAAATGTTGGACCGCATAATCAGACTCATGCCAGAGATGCTTGGGTATAATACCCCTTGGTTGCCTTCTCAAGTGCCTTGCAGCCCCTCCCTGGGGTGGTCCTGGTCTCTGGGCACAGAGTTCCCATAAGCCAGGTGTAGATTAGTCTGAGAAGATTGTTATCCCCATCAAGAATTCTAGGAGATGTGAGTTGTCCTTTAAGTGAGGAAAGCTTAGTTGTTTGGTGGGTCACCGCCCTGCCCGGGCTGCTGGTCATCATTGCCTTCCTCTGACAGACTGATGGAGACCTGTTTCCTCCTCCCAGGGAAGGGTACTTCCCTGAGCCATGTAGTTCCCCAGGAGGTGACTATGGGGCACAACAGTGCCCTGGGTCATGGGAAAGTCAGTTTGATCACAGGGTTCCTGGGAGAGTTCTTGGTTTATTGCCTATGGTCATCCTAAGACTTATCTTGGGTTAAGTTTGCACCAATTTTTGTCAGAGAAATAAAAGACTTAATGTGTCATCAGCGTGGGCATTACAGGGAAAAACCTACTTGCTGTCCCTGTCCTTGAGGAACTTACAGCCCAATAAGGGCAACAAAACTAGGCATTCCTAGGCAAAAAAAGCAACCAACAAGCTGAAGCGATTTGGAGTGACAAGGACCCTGGCTTTTGGGTCATGTCAGCTAGGGTTTCATTATTCACTGGCTCTGTGATCTCAGGATGATTCCTTACCCTCTCTGAGCTTCAGTTTTTCTCTTGGGTAAAGTGGGGATGATAAGACATGTTTCCCAGGATTGCTGGTAAGAGTAGGTGAGGTTATGCTTGTGAAGAGCCTCACCAGCTAGCACCTGGAACGCGGAACCCCTTTCCCTTCTTCCCCTGTGGATGGGCTCACACGTCATGCTACGCCTATGACACAGATGTGGAATGTGGAAGTTCGAACGAGGAAGAGGAGTGGCAGGAAGGGGAAGGGAGGGCCGCTGGGCCCAGAGTGGGGTGCAATGTGTTTTGTTGAGTTAGCAAAAGAATGGATATATGTCCCTTTTGCTGTGCCCAATGCTTTACATATATTAGACCATACGATCTACACCCTTATGCAGATAACATCATCTCCTTTTATAAGTGAGAAGGTGGAGGCTCAGAGAGGTTGAGGAAGTTGCCCAAGGGCACAGAGCCAGGCCTGTCAGACATTGGTACCCAGGCCCTTAGCATCAGTCAGGGGAAGTCACCCAACTGCGGGGAGACAGGGTTGATGGTGCAATCCATGGGGTGTGAGGGGGGTGTGCAGGTCTGAAACAAGTCCTCTGGCCGACAGGTGGGAAGGGGGAGAGAGAGGCTCAAAGCTCAGGGCTCATGCTTTCCACGTCCTAGAACACACCTTTGTGGACTACTTGGTGTTCGTCGTGATTTCTCTAATCATCCTGCTCCTGGTCACCCTCACCTGCTTCTGTGTGTGGAGGAGGAAGAGGAAGCAGTGCCGTAAGTGAAGGTCCCCAGGAGGTGCTGTTGCCTGACCTGACGTCCCCAGTGGCACGCGCCTGGGAGCACAGCACCTGCTTTTCCTCTGGAGCGTTGGGACGTGTGTGTGCAGGTTTGGGGGAGGGAAAGCTGCTGGGCCCTTTTTCCCAGGTCATACCTTCTGAGGGACCTCGGGGATGTTTGCAGGCCAATGTGCAGATTTACCCGCAGGGGGCTGGTTTGTTGGGGGGCTGCCCGGCCCAATGGAGTGCTCTGTTGCCTGATTGCTGCTCCTGTGGGCATCCTGGGGAGAGCACTAATCTGCCTCCTTTCTAGAATCTTTCTCAAGGTCTTGGCCATCTGGGATGGAGGTGGGACTGTGAGAAGCAGAAGCCTGGACAGGATGCCCTCTGGGGGTCTCTGCAGCTCTGTCTTTGCTGCTTTTCTCCCACAGACATCATCCCAGGGGAACCTCTGACAGTTTATGAAGACGTCAACAACTTGCAAAACAGGTGTAATCAAGTACGGTACACGAGGGGCTGGGGGTCTCTCTCCATTAGCTTCCGGGAGGATGCTTCCGGGAGGATGGTCATTAGGAGAAGGGAGACAAAGGGTCCCACGCAAGTGTCTTCTCAAAGTGGTCCTCAGCCCTCCCTTCTGTCTTCCCATCACCCTCCTGGCTCTGGCTGTGGAGGACAAGCAGAAAACAAGGGAGGACCTGCTGAGAAGGATGGAACCCAACAAATCCACAGAAGAGGGCAGAACGCCGCTCTTGCCTCCCAGGGTGATGGCCGCCCGGTGTCCTTGTTTCTGCCGAGGCTCCCCGGCTGCGCTAAGGCCCAAGAAGAATCCAGCTTCCTTGCATTTTGTGTCTGGCCACAAATTCTCATGCCCATGCATGTCCAAGTTTACTTTTGTGGGTCCCTCTATCGTTGCCTGGGTAGGACGGAAGCCAGCCTGACCAGCCGGTGCATAACAGTGTCGTAGCTAGCTCAGTGGTCTGCGTCCACAACATTCTGGGGAGAGGCCTGAGTCTGGCTGAGATGCGCGAGCGAGAAACCAGGTTAGCACAAAACTGAGGAGCCAACGTGGCTTCCTCTGAGAATCCATGAAGAACTTCTCCAAGGCGCCTCAGCAGGGCGAGGCCAGTTCTGCCGGCATGCAGGGCGGAGCCGGGGAGGGCGCTGTGGGGCAGGGCAGGAAGTGGTGACAGGCCTAGGGGAAAGGCAGGGCCTAACTGCCCAGCGGGGAGGGTGGGAGGGATGGGAAGGGGTGGGAAGGGCCCTCTTCCCACCTGCGTTCCTGGTGTTCCACCTGAGGCGGTGGGACAGAAGGTTGGAGTGATGGGATCTCTGGCTTTATCACCTTCGGGAGGCCTTGTGGAACAGGCAAGCCTCTTCCCTCAGGTCTGAGCCCCATGGGAATCAGGAATCGGGGCAGCTTCCCCGGCCCCCTTTCCTTTCCCCATTCATGGAATATTGGGGTGTGAGACACAAAGGAGACTTTGTCTCTCCCATCACCACCAGCCACTGGGACGAACGCCTGAGAGCAAATGTGTCTACCTCCAGCTAGAAGCCCAGATGCTCGCGACAAATTGCCTTTCCCCCCACAAAATGAGGATGACTTTAGGTCATCTTCTAGGTCATCAGCATGTAGGTAAATTCAGGGGAAGAGTGGAAAATAGCTAATCAGAGGATAAGAAATCTCTTGGGCTCAGTGAGTGCTGTGAAGTGTGTAAACCTGGCGATTCAAAGACCTGTACCCCTGGGGCTAATAATACATAATATGTTTATTAAAAAAATTATAAAAAAAAAGAAGAAAAAAAGAAATCTCTTGGGGGTTTAGGCCTCTCTGCCTCTGACCCGGGAGCTCCTCCCTCCGTGGCCTCATCCCCTCCTGGCTTCTCCCCACGGGCTTCGGGGTTCGGTCTGGAAGGCCTAAAGCTCAAGTTCATGTGCTCTTACTCTGGGGCCCTGTTCTGACCTTTCTGGAGACACTCCACTCTCGTTTCTTGCCGGACGCCCGTGACTCTCGAGCTCCCAGGACGGCAGGCTTTTTCCTGCTCCTCTGAGCTCCTTCCTCCTGCCGGCCCCCCTCTGGCTCCCCGTTGGAGCCCAACCCGGCAATAGGCGCTCAGGGGTAAAACACCTCCAACCCTGACCCCTGTGGGCAGGAGGGGAACCGGAAAGGCACGGTCTCCCTGCCTCTGGCCTCGGTCCGAGGCTTCACTCAGCTCTGCAGCTGCCCGGGGGCGGACTTCAGGCCTCGGGCAAAGTCTGCACCAAGGCTGGACCTAGAGAAGGGGCTTTAAAACGGTGAAAGCCTCTGAGGGAGGCTCAGGGCCTGAGGTGAGGCTCAGATCACAGCCCTGCTCAGGGCTCAGCGCATTATCCGTGGTTACGTGGCAAATCTGGCTGAGGAGTCAGCAAAGGCGAGTTTCTAAGTTACCGAAGCAAAGCCGGTGATCGGAGCCCCCGTGGTCACCCGGTCACCCGGTGCAATCCCGTCACCCCTGGGGGGGTTCCTCGCATGGGACAGTAACGATTCCAGTGTGAGTCGCTCTCTCTACTGTCGCTCCCTATCCTGGGGTGACTGGTGACCGCCTCCCTCACCAGCTTGCGGGCGCCCCTCTTGTTTGCTCTGTCTCTCCTCACCCACCCCCAACGCGGACAGACGCGGCCATCCGACCGCGCGCCCCTTTACTCTTCTTGTGCAGACGCAGAGGCAGAATCCCCCCGGAGAAGGAAGCACCATCTACTCCATGATCCAGTCCCAGGTACCACTGTGGTTTCTCGAATGCATTCCAGGCCCGTCTACGGGGCTTCCCTCAGGCCTTCCAGAAGCTCACACTCCTGAATGGCAGAATAAGAGCTTGGTGCTCCTAGGGTCTGAAGGACAGCGTGGCCTCAGCTGCGTTAAGATGTCGGAAAAGATCTCTGTGGTTCTGGAGTGTCTTGGCAGAGCTGAGCAGAGCTTGAGAGTCTGATGTAGGCCTTAATTTCCCTTCCAGGCCTGGCGGCAGGCGTGGCCCAGACAGCCGGTAGCGGGAGGAAGCTTGTCAGGGGACTCGGCCTCTGTTTTCTCTTCCCTGCTACTTCCAATACTTGGGGACCTTCTAGTGTGTTTGTTTTGTTTTGTATTGTTTTGTTTTAATTTGTGCTCCTTATTATATTTGTTATCAGGGAAGAATGTGTCTGGGTTGTCCTCTTTTATCTTATTATGCCTTAACAATAACAATTTTTTTTAGAAGATTTTATTTACTTATTTGACAGAGAGAGATCACGAGGAGGCAGAGAGGCAGGCAGAGAGAGAGGGGGAAGCAGGTTCCCCACCAAGCAGAGAGCCCGATGCGGGGCTCGATCCCACGACCCTGAGATCATGACCTGAGCCGAAGGCAGAGGCTTAACCCACTGAGCCACCCAGGTGCCCCCAAAATAACAATTTTTAAAAATTTATTTATTTGATAGGGATACAGAGAGAGAAAGCACAAGCAGGAGAGAGAGGCAGAGGGACAGAGAGAAGCAGGCTCCCTGCTGGGCAGGGAGCCTGCCATGGGGCTCTATCCCAGGACCCTGGGATCATGACCTGCACTGAAGGCAGATGCTTAACTGACTAAGCCACCCAGGCACCCAACAATAACATTTATCATGTACTTACTATGTCTATTTTCTTAACGAATCTCACAAAACAGCCTCATGAAGTGGGTCTAATACAACCTCCATTTTGCAGAAGAGGAGACAGACACAGGTTAACTGGTGTGTTCCAGGCCACAGAGCTGAGCTAAAGGCTTCTGAGCCTCCCATTCCCCCTGCCCTCTCCCTGTCCCCAACATTCTGGGGTTATAGAAATTCACCATAAACTGGAGAAGCATCCTCTAATTTTGACAGCTAAAATGACATTTTCGATAACCCAGGCTGGGGCATCTCTCTCAAGGGAAACACTGCCTCTTGGTGGCTAGTGATGAAAAATTTCTGATAAATATGACATTTATTTTTTATTTTTTAAATAATTAAGTCCTGAAGCAGTAACCTCTTTGGTTTGGTGGCTAAGCTGCTGGGCAGAGAAAATCCTTGGGGGATAGTGATAGGCTTCAGAGAAAGATCAAGAGAAGGAGGAAGAGGAGAAAGTGGAGACAGAGGGAAGGGGAAGTTGGGGGGTGCCCCCTCCTGCTCCCCATAAGACCATGTGATTCACCGACAATGGGTCAAAGTCCAGGAGCATTAAAGAGAGATGTAAGAGTGACAGATACCTGCTAGTTTTCTGGCTTTAGTTACATTGGATTCCCACAAGAGGAATCTCAGTAAATGCAAGGCAGAGCTCATCACAGACTGAGATGTTGAGTGAGAAGGAGCCTCTTCCTCTGGGGCTCCTTAGAAGGAGGATGGCTACCTTTCTCTGAGGATACCTGGTTCAGGTGCAGAGAAGGAAGGCATGTTGCCAACGGGAGGCATTGAGGTGTTGAGGAAAGACCTCCGGCGCGTCTGGGGTTTAAATTCTGCTTCTACTGTGAATATACTGTCTGACTTGGGCCAGTTAACTTTTTGGAGCCTCATCTGTAGAATGGGGCAGATGATGATCATTCCTCTCGTGTAGGTGTATCGTAAGGGTTAGGGGAGAACACTTGTACAGCGTAAGTGCCATCAGGTTGTCTGACCTCCTGGGTCCAGGGTTCCTTTCACTAACGCTTAGAGATTCTGTCTGCGCAGGGTTGGGGGGAGGGATGGAAGAGATGACCTCCCTCCCCAGGATTCTGCTGGATCTATGCTTCTGAAAGGCTTTTATTTCTCTTCTTCTTAGTCCTCTGCTCCCACATCACAAGAAACAAATACGTTGTATGCGCTGGTACAGCCTTCTCGGAAGGTGAGTCTCCTCCTCCAGTGTTTGGGAGGCAGGTGGGGATCTGCACGTGCACGTGAGCTTGTCGAGTATGTGTGCACTGCCCCGTGAGTTGTCTTGCCTTGTGTGTATCTGAGCAGATCGGTTTAAATGGCTGGATTTAGATGTTAATGGACCAACTAGAAATGCTTTTCCGATTCTGTTTGGAGAAAAAGAACAGCTCTGAGACCAAGAGAACAGCGGATTAAAGGAGTCTCTAGGAGTTTCTACGGGACAAGGACAATCAGACAGAAAGGTGGTACTTTGTCCTGAGAGACCGCGCCATCCTTAGTAGGCCAGCTGAGGCTATGGAGGGATACTAGAGGGGTTTCTTTTTCTTTTTCTTTTTTTTTAAAAATATATTTATTTATTTATTTATTTGACAGAGAGAGAGAGATCACAAGTAGGCAGAGAGAGAGGAGGAAGCAGGCTCCCTGCTGAGCAGAGAGCCCGATGCGGGGCGCGATCCCAGGACCCTGGGATCATGACCCGAGCCGAAGGCAGAGGCTTTAACCCACTGAGCCACCCAGGTGCCCCTAGAGGGGTTTCTGAGGTGGGGGAATATAGCCCAGAGCCAAAGGAGTAGCCCAGACCTAGAGAGACACAATGTTGACTTTCAGGAAACCGGGTAAGGTTCTAGCCAGTCATCTGCTGGTTGGTGGGCTGAGGCAACCCATCACAGGCCCCTCAAATCCTGCTCCAAGCTGAGCTCACAGCTCTTTGGTGAACCTGGTGCCCATGGTGATCTTTTCACCTTGAGTGGGAGGGGAGTTGGAAGAATGGTATTTCCAAGGCTGGAGTCACAGCAGGACGACATAAACTTAAGATGGTAGTATGGGAAGTTGGGAATATGCTGAACTGTGGGAGTGCTGAGTACTTCGGGTCGGGGTCAAATGGGGGAGAGGTTTAAAACAGATTTTCAGACTTTTTATTCACCCGCCTTCCAATATGTCATTCAATCCCTCAAGATTCCACCATGAGAGATAGTTACATTTCAGTTCTATGCTGCAGGGCATGGCCCTGGGGATGGTCACAGGCACCGCCGTCAGGTGCTTGCTACTGTTAAGGAGACTCTACTTAGTGCTGCGAGTGCCTCTGAATTCCAATGTTTTTAGGGTTTCACCACGGTCAGGGATGTGTGTGCCAGAAGTGCTTACACTAGGGGTGTGTGTGTGTGTGTGTGTGATGTGTTGATGAGATGCATGGTCTGCAGACATGTGCGTATGTGTATGTGTGTGCGCACTGGGAATGTGTGTGAGTGTGGATCTGAGAGGTATGTGGGTGTGGGATACCAACCTCTGACTCAGGTTCAGAAATGTCAGGTCATACGTAAGTGTGTATTGTGCCTTCTCTGGAAACCATAAACCCCATTACTTACTCTTGGGGTAGAACGTTCTATTCACCCCTGGCCGTGGGTTCAGGGATTTTTCTTGAGGAGGCCCCTTGGTCTCTTTGGGGACCTCTCACATTAGTGAGGAGTGGGACGTTTCCTGACTTGAAGTTAAGCACTCTTTACCCTCTGAATTTCCAGTCTGAATCTAAGAAGAAGGACCAGAGCTCTTCCTTCGGTCATACCATCTATGAAGAGGTAAGATTCTAGAGCTCCTTCTGAATGGGTTCAGGGCCCATAGAAAAGCCTTGAAATTGAATACTCGTGAAAAAGCCATGCATAGAGTCTCATAGTTGTAGAGATTTTAGGGATCTTCTTTCCTTTTTTTAAAGATTTTATTTATTTGAGAGAGAGAGACAGCACACAATCGGGGGGAGAGGCAGAGAGAGAAGCAGGGAGCCCGACCCTGAGATCATGACTTGAGCCACAGACGCTTACCGACTGAGTCTCCCAGGTGCCCCCGAGGGATCTTCTTACCCACATTTTCATTTTAGAGATGAAGAAACTGAGGTCCAAGGAAAGCAAGGGTCTAATTCAAGGTCAGAGCATGTGTTAGGGTTGGACTCTTATTGGGGACCTTGACTTTTAAATTAGGGCTGTCTTCCAACTATCTCCCCAGCTGGGGGCTGTACATTGGACATGTCTCCTTTCCACAGGTGTGTGGGACAAGGGTGCAGAGAAGGGAGGATAAATAAATCTAAATGATTTTCCAAAGTTAGCCAGTAATTGGGAACCATTCTGGGTTCCCCAGAACCATTCTGGGGGGTAGATAATCTTAAGCTGATTCTGGAATGGACACTATAAAGTGACCATTGAGCCTGGTTGGCTGCATTGAGTCCCGTCAGGCCATTTAGGGAATGAAAAATAGGGACTCAATGGTTATTGAGGGTGTGTTATGTGTTTGGTAGCCTGCTAGTGGCTTCATGTGAATTATCTCATTTAATCCTCATAGAATGCCATGAGGTAGATATAATTATACTTCCCATTATACCCAGAAGAATTTGAGGCATGGAGGGCATTCCCACCCACTAGCCTCATGGTGCATCGGAGCTTCCGCCTGCGGCCCAATAAAGATGCTGCCGGTGGTCACAAGGGACAAGGCAGGTGGGTGTCTGCTCAAATTCCTGGCATTTCAGCTGTAGCCCCACATCAAAGCCAGCTGGACAGCCCAGGGCTGTAGAGGACACCGTGTGGGCCAGTGCAACCTAGGGCTGGGTCATTGTTAAGAAAACACTAGAATTGGAGCCAGAAGAACTGGTTTCAAGCTCCTCCTTTACGTTATTTGTTCTAGGACTCCAAGCTTCATTTTCTTAATCTGTAAAATGGGGGTAATAATTCATGCCTGTCAAGGTTGCTATGAGGATCGCCTCGTGGGAGAGGGTCTAAAGTTCTTCTTTTCTTCCGCAGGTTGGAAAGACACAACTCAAAGCCCAGAACCCTGCCCGACTGAGCCGCAGGGAGCTGGAGAACTTCTGCGTGTATTCCTAGTTGCTGTAGCTGTTCTCCCCTCCCTTAACATCCCAGCGTTGCTTTGGGAATCAGCGCAATGGATGATACCATATGAGTCTACAGAATGGTGCACAGTCTAGAGAGGACATGGGAGTTTTTTATAGTCTATGTCTTGTTTCGAAAATGATTTCTAGTAAGAGCGAGTCTGTTAAATAATATTTCTCAACTTACAGACTGGACAAGAATGGGTAGACCGTTGGGTAGTTCATCGAAGACTGCAAAGCAAGTCGACAGCCACACAGCGAGTTTGTCAAGTGCTATACCTTTGCAGGCTGCTATTATTACTAGCATTACGATCCCTTCCTCTGGTTTTCTAATGTGTGACTCATCTTTCCTCCTCTCTAATCGGGAAAGACCACATTTCTAGACTCTCCCCTTGCCCAGGTCTATCTTCCAAAGAGGGAGGAAAGATAGGGTGACTCGGAGAAGGAGAAACAGCCCCCCTGCCCCGCCGTGAGCGTGGACTAATTAGCTGTGAGCCGCTGGCAGCTTCTCCAGGAGGCCCGGGCCTAGGCTTTACTCTGATACAGAGGAAACCCCGCCTCCCCCCCCCCCCCCACATTAAACCCTTACCTCTGGCCACTTGATCATGAGGGAGAGAGGGCAGGAGTGAGAGTGGACGGTGCAGAGCAAGCTGACCTCTGAGTGGAAAGGTCACCCTGAGCCCAGGCCATCCTGATAACTGGACAGTGAGACCAGCTTTGCCTATGGTATGATGTATGATTTACAAAAACACATTTTTAGAAATCTCTTCTTCACAAGTAGAAACCATATTATCTTTAAGTTCTGAGTCCTGATGAGTGCTCCCCACGGCGTATCCTGGAGCAAGGGGTTAGCCGGCTGAGCAGCTGGGAACTAGACCCTCTGCTGGGCTCCCCTGAGTCTCAGGCCACTTCTCTTCCATGAGGCTGTGGGGACAAGAGCCAAGACTCTGGCTGAGCCCAGCAAGGGGATGCGTGTGAGCTGGAAGAGGTCCTACTCAGAGACCCCAGCTGTGGCTATCGCATGGAGCCTGGTTTCTCAGTTGTCCACTCTGTATTTAACATGGGAATTTAATATAAAACCATGCTGTCATTCAGAGGCATTCTAAATTTCTTTTCTGAGTTAAATTTTTGTGTCCCTTCCATATTCTGTACTTTTCCTCTCTATAGCAGCCTAAGGGCACCTGTGTCCATCAATAAACACATGTCTGTTTAATTCGTACTGGAGAAGGGTCTGGATTCCTTGCAAGTCATCGGTGTCTTCCAGCCTTGTTCACACTGGAGCAGATGATCCCAGAGTCCCCAGATCCCAGGCCATTCAGTCTCATGGGAGGATATCCA
Source organism: Martes martes (assembly GCF_963455335.1). Classification (NCBI taxonomy): domain Eukaryota; kingdom Metazoa; phylum Chordata; class Mammalia; order Carnivora; family Mustelidae; genus Martes; species Martes martes. The sequence continues at coordinate 5,389,570 of NC_137903.1, read as the reverse complement.
CAGCTTATCCTTGTTCATCTCATACCCTCCTGATCCCTCTCCCCTGGGGGCTCTTTGGCTGGCCAGCTAGCTTCCTCCTGGAGACAAGTGTGGGCGGACCGCATTTTGGAGCAGGTATCAAGGGTAAAAACCAGGAAAACATACGCAAAAGAAGCCTGGGGGCTCCAAGGCACATACTGGCAACTCAGCGCTAGAGTCAGGAGTTTGGTGAGCAGAGGGAGCTGGAAATGATGGGGGCTGGAACAGGTGAGATGAACACCTGAGACACTGACCACTGACCCGGCCTTTCATGCAACCTGAGTTGCAGCTTATTAAAGGAGCAAAAGAGACCCCGTGGTCTCTCCCAGGGCTTTTGGGGATGCTGTATTCTAGAGTGTAATAATGCACAACATGATCATATTGTATGTCTTTACTGAGCTTCTGTAATAATGCCTTACGAGGATAATTATCCATGCAATGACCAGCCAGTGAAGAAGCAGTAATTAAGCTCCTGCTGTGTATGAAGCACTGCTTAGTCCCCGGGAGGACCCACTGCAGGACACAGAAAGCATACAGACTCCACAGGACACATGCAGGAGAGCACGATGGCAGAAGCACAACATTAAGGACATATGTGGGCTTCCAGGTGCACGTGACACAAACGTACACTACAGTGTCATGAATGTAAGTCAAAGGTAGTGCCACTTACAGGCAGGGGGATAGGGCTGAGCCATAGCTGGGGGGAAAGGAGAGATGCTATGGCTGTTCTGCATCCAGACCTGACAACGAGAGGAGAAGTTCTTTGAGGTAAATATGGGAAGCTTATACGGAAGAGGCATTTTAAGCACTTAAAAATATATCAAAAGAGTGATACACATATGTGGTTAAAAACAGAAATCCACAGTACAAAAAAGTATGCAGTAAAAACAACAACCCAGTTCACTCCCTGGAGGCAGCCACTGATAAGTATTTCATATTTCCTTTTGGAACTTTTGTATAACTATTCAAGCATATAGATACATGCTTCTTCTTTATCTAACCGGTAGCATGTGATACACACTGTCCTGGGCGGCTTCCTTCCGTCCTTGGACTGTATTCCATATTAGCACATACTGGTCTTTCCCCCCTCCCTCCCTCCCTTCCTTCCTCCCTCCCTTCCTTCCTTTCTTCCTTCCTCTCTCTCTCTTTCTTCCTTTCTAAGATTTAATTTGTTTATTTGACAGAGAGAGTGAGAGAGAGCGCAAACAGGGGGAACGGCAGAGGAAGAGGGAGAAGCAGGCTCCCAGGTCAACACCCTAGCTTGAAGGCAGACGCTTAACCCCTGGGCCCCCCAGGCCCCCCTGGTCTTTCCTTTCTTTACAGAAGTGGCAGGGCTTGCTGTCACATGGGTTCACTATCACGCATTTAACCACATTCCTACTGAATGGACATTTAGGTTATTTCTGTCCTTTTATTAAAAAAGATACTACAGTGGACATGATTTTACATGCATCTTTGTGTCCATGAGTGAGAATATCCATTGGATTCATTTTAGCAGCTGTTTAGAAGATGGTGTGAAGGTCCAGGGTCCTTTCAACAACACTGGACCAGTTGTGGCAGAGTCCTGAGTTGGTGCCTCCAAACTGTAGAAGCACACGAGGAGACGGACGGAGCAGGGACTTCTTGAAGGCTGGAGACTCCAAGACGGAGCCTGTGTCTGATCTATTCATAGATTTGGGAAGTCACAGGGGTGGAGGGAAGGGGGTGGGTCAAATTCAGGTATCCTGGAGACACTGAAGGCAGTTCTGAAGTGCTTCTGTCTATAAGAGCTCCAGGCCTTACACCTTCCAGGAGATTTTCCAACTACAGGGAGAGAAGCAGCAGCTGCTTTTCTTTTCAGGTGAAATTTTCATAGGTAGGGATTTCAGAAGACTCGGGATCATTCTGTTGTGGTGGTGACACCACCTGTGAGCCAAAAGACACAAAGCATATTGTTAACAAAGCCCGGGACGCCCTGGTTTCCTTGACCCTGTGCTGCTGAGAGGGGAAGGTCAGGCCAGGCTAAGACTGGTCTGTGCTCTAAGAGTGGGGTCATATGGACTGGCCTTGGGATGGAAGAGTACATCAAGCTGACTGCAGGCATTTCTGGAGAACCTCCCACTGGGAAGTTGGCAAGGCTTTCTGTAAGGCAGATAGAGGGCAGTTTAGTGCAGCATGTTGAGGGGTACAAAAATGGCAATAAAAGGCCTTGCTCTCAAGAAGCTACTGTCTAATGAGCTCAGTCTCTGCCCTGGCTGGAGAAGCAAGACAAACATCTAGAGAAAGACATTCCAGATGGTAGAGGTTATGCCGTAAAGTAATGGTTCAGATCAGATTCTCAGACTTCCTGTTCCCAGGGTTCTGAGGACTCTTTGTTCAGGGAAGGCCCCAAGGAGCAGGTGAGGCATGAGCTGATGCAGAGAGGAGGGGCGGCGGGCTGTCAGGAACAGCTCGGGAACGGCATAAACCTTTGAGATATCGTGCAGAGACATGTGTCAGAAAGTAATGGCTCAGGCAGGTTTGAGAAGTTCCTGACCAAGTGGGCAATGACAGCCTCAGGGGACCGAGAGTCAGGACTCATGGTCCTGAAAATTCTGAAGGCAAGGGGTAAATTCTGTCAAGACCCCAGCTGAGGAAACACACTTATGTCCACTTAGGTTGTGAGTGAGGGAGTCCCTGGGGTGGTGTGTGAACCATGCAGGACCCACCAGACCAGTGGTGACTCAAGGCCATTCTGAAACTCAGAGTAGGGACTGATGTCCATGACTTTAAGATAGACCAGTAGTGGCCCAAACACAAAGGACCAGGTCAGAGTGGAAAGCAGCTTTGGGAGTATAGTGTAACGTACAGAAGAGGTCTCAAGGCCACAGGTGAAGTACCTTGTTGGCTAAGCATAGGCGACCTTCCACAAGGCAGGACATGAGGTAGACGATGGCTGAATGGAGCTGCTTATCTGCACAGATACTTACTGACCAAGTTCTATCCACCTTTTAAGGTCCAACACAAGTTATTTTTTCATGAAGGCTTTCCTGTCTACCTCAGTGCAGTGATATCTCCCACTTCCAATGTCTGGAAAACCCTTGGGAATGGCACACCTCACAAGTAGTATGTAGAGCATTTTCATTTCCCTTCTAGGTGATTGACTCTTCTCCATACCTCCTCCACTGACAGCCAGATAAGATAACAAGTCTTCAAGTTTAAGGATAGTGCCTTCACCGTATCTAAATCCCATAGCATCTAGCCTAGTTCTAGACAAACACAAGATGTTCAATAAATATCTATGGATTGATGCATCAATCACAGAGAAGTAGCATAACTGAGTTTTTGGGTGTGCCTGGGTGGCTCAGTCCGTTGAGCATCTGACTTGATTTTGGCTCAGGTCATGATCTCAGGGTCGTGAGAAAGAGCTCTGTGTCTGGCTCTGTGCTTAGCGGGGAGTCTGCTTAAGATTCTCTCTCTCCTTCTGCCCCCTCCTCCCACAAAATAAGCAAATAAATCTTTAAAAAATTTTTGTTTGAGCATGTTAAAACAAGGAGGAAAAACAGGGAGGGAATTCTGGGGGAGATTTGAAAACAAAAAGTGTATATGAACCCAATCTTTTCGGGGAACTGAAAGCAAAGCAGGCAGCTGGATTCAGGTCAAGGTTAATTGGTTAAGGTTATTCAGGATTATTTTAAAACTCTTTGTGGTTTTTATTTTTTACATATATATGTATATACATATATTTTTTAAAGATTTTATTTATTTGAGAGAGAGAGAAAGCATGAGCTGGGTCGGGGGGCAGAGGGAGAGAGGGAGGGAGAAGCAGACTCCCCAGCTGAGCAGGGACCCCAATGCATGGCTCAGTCCCAGGACTCTGAGATCATGACCTGAGTTGAAGGGAGATGCTTAACAGACTGAGCCACCCAGGCACCCTGTATTTTTATATTTTTAAAAGATTTTATTTATTTATTTGACAGAGAGAGAGAGAGCACAAGTAGAGGGAGCAGCAGAGGGGGTGGCAGAAGCAGATTCCCCACTGAGAAGGGATCCCGACATGGGGCTCAATCCCAGGACCCCGGGATCATGACCTGAGCTGGAGGCAGACACTTAATTGACCGAGGCACCCAGGCGCCCTTCTTTCTGGTTTTTAATACTGAAAGTCCAACTACTGTCTGTGTGACCTTAGGCAAACTTAGCTTCTGCAAATCTCAGCTTCTTTTGCTAGAAAATGTGGATGATAACACATTTGTAGAGGTGTCCTAGGGATCACATGAGAATATGTTTGTCCATGTTTTATAAACTTGATGTGAAAGTTAGTTATTATTATTATTTAATGGTAAATTCTACCATTAAGGGACCTTTCAACATCACGATAAAAGCAATGTGTTATAGTTAATAGCACATTTTCCAAAAAATCTTGACATTGGACGATTGGCTAATTTCCAATTGTTTTGGGAAATTGCCATATTGGTGGATTAAGATAGGGTTGGAGGTAAATTTGGAAATATACATAGATCATACAGTATTTGTGTTTACAGCTTCTCATTCTGGTCAGTGTTAAGAATAATCAATAGAAAACATTATTAAATCAATTAGAAACATTCAGCCTTTGGCCAAACAGATGTGAATCAGAAATATTTGTTTAAGCTTTTCTGTTGACCACGGAGTGTGTCAGGGGGATGCGTAGTGGAGAGAACTTAAGCTCCTTTGCCATGGGGACCTAGGGCTTTCAGTTAAAATGGTCTGCGCAATAGTTCCTTCCTTTAGGAACCTTGGGATACAGAGAAAATTTTTCTCACCTTCTGAGGGATCTGTACACAGCTGTAGATTGTGGCTGAAGTCTCTTCCTGCTCAGGAACTGGGGTATTTCCCTGTAATAGATCAACATCAGAGTATCCATAATCACCAGATAAGAGCTTTCCAGCGTTTCACGTTCAGCCCTTAAGGAGAGGGGATAACCCACCAGGTTTAGGTTTCATACAGAGGGTGGTGGCTGCCCCTGTGCAGTGGGGAAGTGCTTCTGGTTGCTCACACCTCCCTTATCAATGGCCCAAGATTGGGAGCGGAGGATGAGCATCTTCATTCCAGGGGATCCCAAGGCTTGGTAGACGTGGATAGAGCCACAGCTGTCTGCCCATGTGCTGCTGGTTCTGGCTCCCATTTGGAGGGACTAGTCATCCCAGTTATTGGATGGTTCTAGAAGTGGAGGAGGAGGGAAGGTATACTGATCCAAAGAGCTCACCTGCAAGTTGACGGATACTTGCATATACACTGTGTTGTCCTCAGGTGCAGGCACCATGCTTTCTGGGGTGACAAGATCATACTCTGCTTGCCCCTCAGATGGTGAGTCAGATCCAGTGTCCTCCTGAGTGAGCAAGTCATACTCATGGTGCCTTCCAGCCTTGGGTATGCCAGTCCTCTCCTGGTCCTTCTCCGTTGTTTCACTGCTGTCAGAGCTGCTGTCGGAGCTGGGCCTGTGCTGTTGCTTGGCAGTCTCAGAGAAAGTGTCCAGCTTCTGACACCCTTGGGAGAGCATATCACACAGTAGTGAGTTTTGAACACATTGTGTGGCTTGGTTAGAAAGTGTGCCAGCCCCTACCTCTTTCTTATTTTGTGCAAGGATCCAACCTGCTCTGATCTCTACTCCAGGTGAGGCCCAAAGAACTGGAAGAGAGGTTGTCCTGTGGCCCCACAGGGGACTCTGTTCTACTTTCCTTTCCTTCCTCCTTTCAGGTATTCACTCATTTCTATTGGGCAAATATTCATGGAGGGTGACACGGGATGGACTTAGCAATGCTCCGTGAGCCGAACTGGCTCTGCTGGCTAACACTCTGAGTGCCATGATGTGTGGTCTGGGAAAACACAAAGAGGCCATTAGACCTACTCTTGAAGGAGGACACTGTCCGGCAGTGGGCCAGATCCATACAGAGATCAATGAACGCAAGCCCAGCTCTGGCAAGGGGGACGTGACAAGTGTCAGGAAAACGTGAGGACCTGGTCTCGGGTTAGGAAGCAGAGAAGAACTCAGGAAGTTGGTGGGATTGAGGTGGGCCTTGATGGAGGGCTGGGACTTTGATGAGTGGCCGGCTGTCATTGGTTGAAGAAGCCGTATGATTACGGGCAAGCATGAAACTCTCTCTTTTGGTAGAAGATGGTATTCAAAATATTTAACAGGTGCAATGGACTGGGTGTAAGACAATCACAGTGGGCCACTGTATTGAACAATTCGTTGGTACATCAGGTCCACGTTTAGCTGCCTTTGGGGACACATCAAGTGGACCATTTGGTCTGAGTGTAGAATAATAATGGTTCACACGTACCAAATGCCTCATATGTATCAGACACCATCCTAAATACTTCTCCATCCTACATGTATTCAGTCTGCATGAAACCCCATAAAACAAAAATTACATTTATTTTTTGCAGATGAGGAAACTGTAGCACATAAGGGTTAAATATTTGCCTGAGTAAGTGGTAGGGTCAGGATCTGAATGCTGGAAACCTTGTCCCTGATGGTCTTAACTAATACTCAAAACTAATACTCAAAATTTGCATAGGAAAAAAGTAGGTAAAGGGTGGTCTAGCTAAAGAGTGAATGAGAATATAAGAGTAATTACCACCTCTTGGGTGCACAGTGTTGGCACTGACCCACTCAGTACTCACAGCACCTCTAAGAACTGGGCGCACCTATTTTGCAAGGTAAGGAAACCGATGCATAGATTGAATTGCCCAACATCACTAAAGAGCAGAATCAAGATTCAAACACAGGACTGCCTGACCTCAGAACACACACACTTGGCCCCTAGGTTTTATTGACTTTTGAATAACAAACAAAGGCCATGAGGAGCCATTGATGACTTTAGAACAGTCAAAGTTGAGCTTTGCAAGGCAATGAGCAGAAGGGATAGAAAAGAGAAACCCTGGGGAAGGAATGGCCAGTTAGGAAACTGTTAGACTTTTAGGGAACAATTAATAAGGAATGGGAATGTCTGTTAATGAGGACTAGTTAAATAAATTAAGGTACATCTGCAGGATGGAATAAATAGGAATCAGTCTTACATATGTCAATATTACTAGGATATTCTGTTAAGTTAAAAAAAGCCAGGTTCAGGAAAATATAGATTTCTCCCCTATGTGTAATTAAATATAGATTTCTCCCCTATGTGTAATTAAAAGAAAAGCACCTACACACACACATATACAAAAACACACACGAACAAATATATGTAATGCCCATAAATGCATTAAAGATCCCAAAAGGATTTACAAATGCATCTTAATGATGAAAGTCTCTGGGGGGAGAGACCAGGAGATTGGGTTTGGGAAGGAGATTTAATTGTATACCATGCGAATATACAATTTTTCAGTTTAAAAAAACCCTATTCAGTAAACAGAAATATTGTGACACAATGAACCTTGGTAGTGACAAAAGATCTAGAGAAGAGGAGACTTTGATTCCTTCCTTCCTTCCTCCCTTTTTAAAAATAGATTTTATTTATTTGACAGCCAGAGAGGGAACATAAGCGGGGGGGGCGGCGGGAATGGGAGAGAGAGAAGCAGGCTCCTCACAGAGCAGGAGTCCAACATGGGGCTTGATCCCAGGACCCGGAATCAGGGCCCGGGCTGAAGGCAGACACCTAACAACTGAGCCACCCAGGCGCCCCAAGAAGAGGAGACTTTGAAGAGATGCTAGGGAGGTTAGAGAAGCAGACCTTGGGAGCTGAGGGAAGGTGCTGGGGAGGGAGGAAGATCAGGGATGGCAGTGGTGTCTCCAACACTTCCTTACGCCTTCTCCTGTGCCCAGAGCACCAAGGTACAATGGCACAGGCTGGGGGAGACCAGGGTCTTCCCCCTAGTTGTGAGGAAGGAGCTGGTGAGAACCTCCACCCTTACCCTCATTCCCACTTCTTGGTCCCTTTCTCTTGGTAACGTTTTCCCATCCTAAAGGCCCACGCTGTTGGATTCCTTGAGCTGCCGGCATCCCACCCAACCCCTCTTTCTGTACCATCTCTTCGGGGGATCTCCTCCATGAGACGTTACATGGTTTCTTTTGTTTTTGTTTTTGTTTTTGTTTTTATAGCAGGGTTTGTCCCAGTGGGGGGAGTTTGGGAATTCCTTAGAGTTCCAGAGCTTAGAGTTCAGGGTGGTAATGGAGGATACTGAGTCATGGGAAGTGGGGTGGTAAGATGCAGGCATCTCAGCGCACCACTCCAACACCCATCAGGACAATCCCACTTTCGCACACTGTGCTATTGGGGTGTTGCACAGTATTTTGTTCGAAGAAAGCATTCCTTAGCTTTTTTAAAAATTGGAAAACCACTGCCTCAGGGATGTTCTTGGGTAATAGGTGTCCTATGCAATCTCATGGGTTTTAATTTTAAATAGGTTTTAGTTTTGCTCCTACCACAAATTTTACCATTCTATCTGGCCTTTGTTCCTCCATTCTTGGAGTGACGAAAATAACTCCATCCTCACCGGAGCCCACATTTAAATGATGATAATGCCAGAGGAACCTTACAGATCCCAGAGGCCAGGCTGCCTCCCCTGTCTCTGGTTATCGTCTTTCCGGAGTCCGTCCTGGCTGTGACTTCTGTTCCCCAAACTTTCCTTCTCCAAGCCACATAACTTCTCAAACTTTAACAAGCGTATGATTCACCTTGAGATGCAGACTAGAGTTCGGTATCTGGGGTAGTGCCCCAAATTCGAATTACTAACAAGGTCCTGGGTGATACCCCATGTTGCAGATTGGCAGGTCACACTGAATAAATGGTCAGGCTTTGGAGATTCCATCTGGCCCAGGGACCCCACAGCCCGTGTCATTGGTGATATTACCTGGTGCGCCTGCTGGGGTTTCAGTGGAGCTGGAGCTGGAGGCTGGGTCTGAGCCTGACAAACCAAGGCAGAGAAGACTTATCAGTAGGTCTGTTTGGAGAGAGGCATGTGATTCTAAGTGACAAAGGAGACGGGGAGAGATTTCCAGGGACAAAGACAAGAAAAACGCTCTAGGGAGGAGGTGAACCCTGACATGAGTAGGAACCCACAGGACAGGATGACCAGAGTCCTAAGGTCATTTTCAAATGAAGAGAGGGCCCTGGAGCCTCCTGCCATCCCTCTGTCCCCTCTGTGGCGGCCACTTCTCAGGTTGGTTTGCCGTCTTGCAGGAATTGTAGCAGGGATCTTATGTGTTCTACCCAATATGCTCTTTCGGGGAACTGTTCTGTTTCCCCTGCAATATGAAATTCCAAGGGAGCTGCCAATCCTAACCCCTAATCCCGCTGACCACAGTGGTTGGTCCAATCAATGGTCACATGAACCAAGGCTGCACCAGAGATCTTTCAAGTTGGAGTTGGAAGGAAACATCTTTTTTCTCTCCCTGGTGGCATATCTCTTAGTAGATACGAGTCTGGAGCTGCCCATTGCTGTGTTGTGGCACAGCCCACCCCCATCCCTGCCCCTCAGCTCAAAGAGAAAAGTAAGGGTGGGAGATGGAGGGCTCTGATGTTTAAGTCTCTGGTAACATTTGTCCCTAAGGCCAGCTCCTTCCCTTTCTCCCCCAAAGATTGATTATGTGAGTCCCAAAATAATAAATCACACCTCCTGCACCCTCCCTCCCTTTAAAGGTAGTTTGAGTCGGGCTTCAGTGATTTGTAACTAAATTTAGAGTCCCAACTAATAGCCCTCTCCCACATCAGGAGGAGAAGAAATGAAGTTTTGGGAGAGTGGGGGTAGGAGGGGACCAGGAGAGTGCAGACAAGCTTCCCAAGGTCCCAGGGATATGGTCTGGTGCTGGCATGTGCCAATGATCTCAGAAACCCACATGGTATTTTTCGCTTCCAAATGTACCAGATGAAGATCCCAAAGAACAGAATGCTGGCTATCAAGAGTCCAGTGTAAAGCTCTCTGTTCCTCTCAGGCCCTTTGAAGAGAAAATGAATGACATTAATACAAATATTGACAAGGAGATTGGAACAAGCAATGGATAAAGCATAATGGTCATCTTAAAATAAAAAAATTAAAAAAAAAAGCAAAATGGCCTCTTAAAATCTCATGCTATTGCAGGAAATATTCCTTTTCATTCATTCGTTCTACAACTATTTATTGAGTAGGCATTGTTCTGGGCTAGAAATTATAGCAGTGCTTAAGGTAGACACGGTCCCTAGGTAGAGAGATATATGCCTTGCCCAGTGTCACAGAGTTTTAAATACTTAGACAGGATTTGAATGTAGGCTGCCTGATTCTACCTAAGACACCCTTATCCATCACACTACACTGCTCCTCTCGATAAATGGTGTAAGGGCAGTTCTAGGCTTGAGACAGAGTCAAGATTTCCACTTCACAGGGTTCTAAATCCATCTGCCAGCCTGACTTAGCATCATCACATCCCAAGTAAACCTTTCTTTTTTCTACTTCCTTCTAGAACAGAACAGAGCACAGAACTCAGGGTTCCACTCATGCTTTTGTTGTGTGACATTGAGCAAGTCTCTAATCCTTTCTGAGTCTCAGTGTCTTCATGTAATGGAGGATAGTAAGAGTATTTGCTGTGTAGGATTATTGTGAAGTTAATTGTGTTAAAATGTGCATGGTCCTAGAATAGTGCCTGGCATCTAGGGAGAGACCCTAGGGCTTCCTTTCTAGCTTCCACTCAGTCCGTGTTCCTTCGTGGTCTGCCTTCCTTCACCCATCCATTTTCAATCAACTCATCTCCACTAACTTCTGACACTGTGCTGTCCATGTATGGTAGCCACAACCCATGCTATAAGCCCTTGGAATGTGGCCAGTGTGACTGAAGAACTAAGTTGCTTATTTTATTTAATTTCTAAAAAGTTGAAATTGAAATAGAAACATGGTGATTTAATTTCTTATTGAAAAACGGTAAGTAGGTTTGGAGCAACTTGGATATGTAAAGCTATTTTTTTCAACTGTCACTTTTATGAAATCTGAATACAGATCGAGTACTTCCCATGGAAATTTGGCATCTGAACTGAGATGTGCTGTTAGTGCAAAATCCATACTGGATTTCAGAAGCTTAGTACAACATGAAATGTAAGTTATCTCAATGGTAATTGTATTGAATATAATCCAAAACGGTGATATTTTGGATTTAGTGGGTTAAACAAAACACATTATTAAGGTTAGTTTTACTTGCTTCTTTTGACTTTATCTAATGTGGCTATCAGAAAGTGTGAATGACATGAGGGACTCCCATTATATTTCTGCTGGAATGTCCTACTCTTGTCCACTCTCATCCATACTCTCTCACTGCATTTCATAAAGAACCACTCAGGCTGCGAACCCTTGGATACCAACGTCCCAGTCCCTGCAGTCTGGCTGAGCAGAGATAAACGGTAACCTGGACAGATGTCGCCGGGAAGAAACTGCTGGGAGCTGCTGCTGACAGGGTTGCTGGCGATGCATGTGATGTTGGGGTGATTTTCACCACGTGTCCAAGAGACATTGAGGTGAGGTCCCTCTTGGGACTCGAAGGTTCCTTTCTGTAGGGGGGCCCATCTGTATGTCACGTTGTGTCCACTGTCCTCCACTGAGCATGTCAGGCTGACCCTGCAGATACCATCCTTAGCAAGCCCAGGATGCCAGGTAATTTTTGGCTTCTTCAATCTCCCTGTGTGAGGAGAAAGACAGACCTAATGTGGAGTCAGGCCTGCCTGCTGGGCAGTCACCACGTCTTCACTCATTCAGAACACGCTCCTGAAGTTGGGTGTTGGCACCACGTTAGGGCTGAGAAAGTGCCTCCAGGAGTCACAGGCATTTTGGAATGCACCTGGCCTTTCTCTTGGTAGCCAAGAAATCTCAGACATACCCCTTCACCACTATGGGCCTTTGATGCTCAGATGTTAAACCAAGGAGTTAAAATGAAAACTGGAAAAAGAAAGACATCACATCACTCCACAGCATACCCTGTGAAGAACCAGTAAACCCGTCAACACAGGTAGGTACAACGTCTCATGCACTTTGAAGACTTGAAGGCTTACCTGTCGAGGTTCCGTCATCGACGTTCTTTACTCAGGAGATAAAGTGTAAAGAGCTGAGCGCCGCTCTGACATAGAGTTAGTGCTCAATAAATGTTAGCTTATTCCTAATTTATTATTAGTTATTAGTTATTATTAGTTATTGTTAGTTATTCCTAATTTATTATTATTTTCACTCAATCTTCTTGCTTTTTTTTTTTTTTTACTACTTGAGTCATGGCATGCTACAGATGCGGACTAGCTGATTCCAGCATATTCTAACAGGACCATGCCCCGTGAGTCTTCACAGATACTTAGACACCAACAAACCCAGGCAGGGGATGCGATGACCGTGTCTGGGTGGTGCAGCTGAAGCAGCTGGCAGGTGTAAACCCAGCTGTCAAGCCAAGCTCCTGCAAGGCCCAAGCCTGAGAAGGAAGACTGCAAGTTCGGTCCCTCACACTCGGGAGAGCCGAGCAGCCATCCCTCTTGGAGGTCAGAGGGTCTTTGGATACTAAAGCCTTTCTCCCCAGTCTTCTCTGAGTCCACTCCGGCCTGCTGTGCCCTTATCCAAAAGGATACTCTTCTATAAAAATGCAGGTCGAAGAGCTCTGAGAGTCACCTGACAAGCACTGCAGGAGGACAGGGACAACAAGCACTGCAGGTTGGGTGGCGGAGGCCAGCTGGAAGCTTAGCAGAAGGGGGACTTGGCAGGTAGTTCTTGCCTGGCTGCTGGCTGGAAGTTTTCCCTCCTGTGAGTTGACTGGTCTGGACTCAAAAGCTGTGCTAGTGATCGGAGGTATTTGGGGAGGCAGGGAAAGGAGCAAAGAGGAGAAACATCCCAGGGGAGGAATGTAGTGATGAGTACCCTGCTCAGAAACTCACCGTAGACGCGCAGCGTGATGTGTTTTGTGCTGATGACTGCGGAGGCCCGGGAGCACACGTAGGCATGGTAGTGGCCAGCGTTCTCCATCTTCAGCCGGCCAATCATCAGGGAGTAGTCTCGGCTAGAGTTCATACTGGCGTCCTTGAACTTCATGAACGGATCAGCTGCCGCTGCTGCTTTCCGCTCTTTGCTGATAATAGACGTGTTAAACATCCAGATGACGTTCTCTCCGGAGTGACTGGCCGAGAGTGTTAGGGGCAGGGTGACTGACTCCCCCAGGATCCCCACCACTGTCTCCCCCATTGACTCTCCTCCGGAGGCTCCTGGAGCTGCAGTCAGAGATGAGACATTGTGGCTTCAGACACTGGCTGTCTTCCCTCAACCCTCAGCCTGCCTGAAGGAGATTGAAGCCCCATAAGCTCTCCTGCCCACACCCCCTTTCCCTTCCTCTGACAAGGCATCCCTGCCGGACACTTGTCATGGACAGATATGCACCTGGCTCTGCCTTTTGCATACTCAGGCCTCCCTTGACCTCCCTGTCCTTCTGAGGAGACCGCAGGGGATACCGCCCACCACATAAAGAATAAATTAGATCTCTTCATCCATATTCCCTTCCCTTCCCTTGCTCTATCTTTAGAGTTTCAGAGTTCCCTGGGAGTTCCCAAGTGCCCTGCCAGTCTCTCTCAGACCCCGGAGGATGGAGAACAAGAGTTCTTCAAGCCTTTGTCCCCACTGCACCTGTGTCCTGCCAGAACCCTGGCGGTTTAGACTCCGTGGCTGCTCAGACCGTCTCTGAAATCCCCTGGAGGGCCCAAGTGGAGCCTGTACCTATACAGAACTGGCGGGCATGGACGGGGCTGGAGGTGCTCTGGCTGACCGGGTTCCTGGCTGTGCAGGTGTATGGCAGGTCTGCGTCACACAGCGTCCGGTGGATGATGACAGTGGAGCCCTCATGCGATTCAGAAGCCTGGGTGTCCTGCAGGGTCCAGCTGTACAGAACACCTGTCCACGCCCTCTCCACAGAGCAAATCAACGTAATGTTACAGGAGCCACTGTCGGACATGTTCACAGACTTCACGACGACTTGAGGTTCCGGCACCTGCTCTGTAGGGACAACAGCAACAAGGAGATTACTCAGATCCCATCAGCAGCAGGACACAGCTGAGAGAAGAGGCTGGTGGTGATAGAAGACCCAGGGAGAGAAGGAAGAAGCCAGAGTACCTGTTCCAGGGGAAGTTTCTCTTAGTTTCCCCCGCAGCCTGGACTGAGTGCTCCTCTCCTACACTCCCGTAAATCCCAAAAGAGTGATATCTCCATGGCTCAGCGTGACAACAGTCTGATTACTCCTCTCTCTCCCCATCAGTACATGAACTACTTCAGGACAGGGCCAGTGCCTGTGCCCGAATATGAACACCGGACTAGCCTGTGAAAGTCTCTCTTGAATGTTTGGCGAATAAATGCATAAATGAATCAGCCCCAAACGCTGTGCAGCAGGGAGCTCTGCCTCTAGAATTTGAGTTGCTTTTGCCTTTTGGTCGGAATTTATGACCATTGTGCTTTCAGACCTTCTTCCTGGCCCTTTCTTTCCCTTTTGTTCCATTTCCTCTGTCCACAGTGCGTGTGTTTAAGTGTGCTTTTTTGGGGGGAATTGATAATACATAAAATTGAAAGGATACAAAAAAGTTGTACCTAATATAAAAAGCAAGCTTTCTTGTTCCCAGCTACTTGTTTCCTCTCCCCAGGAATTATGTTATGAATTTCCTGTTGATTTTTCTAGAAATATTCTAGATATAGATACATACATAGTATACGTATACTATATATTATTATTATATGTACTATATATTACTATCATATACACACACACACACACTCTGTCCTGAAGCCTTTGAAAATTTAATTACATGTTGGCTTTCTGGGGAAGATGGCAGAGTAGAAGGACCCTAAGCTCACTTGTCCCCTGGATACAACTAGATAACACCCACATCAATATAAATAACCCAGAAAATGTCCGGGAGACTGGCAGAGCTAGCGCTCCACAGCTAAATGTATGGAAGAGCTCATCGCAAACAGGGTAAGAAAGGCAGAGATGCAGTTGGGAACTAGATGGACCCACGGGACCGTCCACAGGACGTAGGGACAGTGTGAGTGCAGAGGAGGGACAGAAACACTCTCACACAAGGAAGAGGAATCCTCATAACATTTGGTTTGGAAAACCAGAGGGGCCTGATTTTGTGAGTTCTTACAATCAGCGGGGGCTTAACACCTGGAACTTTACAAACCGGCTGGCTGGGCTCTGGGGGCGGGGGGAGAGGAAACTGCAGCCCTGGCTGTAAAGAGGCAGCACAACAAATAGCACCCTCCCCTGCGCCCTAGCACAGCAGCAGCAGTTTGAAAAACCCCTGGAATATGTGGGAAGGAGACTTGTTTACTAATCTCAGAGCATGTTCTAGAGGGGCAGAGATCGCGGGCAGACTTCTCCAGGAACAAAGGAGCTAGAGGACATCATTTCCTTCCCCTGCCCCCACCCCCGCCTCGCCTAGACACATGGACACCTGTGGGAACCAGTACAGTGCCAACGTGCAATACCCAACTTGCTAACGGCTCACCCGACCCCTGCATGCTCCTGTAGACATGTCCCCCCTGTCATGCCTCCATTGCAGGCCCGCACCCACCGCAGACTTGCACACACCTTGCTAACACCAGATACCCTGCCCTCCACCCAACCCCCGCTTCTGCAGATTTGCCCCCTGCAACCCAGCTTGCCTGGGTCCCATGTGCTACAGGTCGCCTCCTGCAGTCTGCTTGGAGGGGGAGAAGCAAAGCTTGATAACACTGCCCAGCTTGCCCCCGAGTTCTCCTGTGGTCCTGACCTGTCCAGTGTGCTCCTGGCCAGAACCCATCCAAAGTAGTGCCTCAAACCTGGCAGTGTGCAAGCAGTGCCAGCAGGGGTCAGCACCACTCCAAAGTGACTCCTGTCCCAGGGGGACGGGAGGATGACCCCCCCCCCACTCCAACAGTGGCCCCAGCAATGGGTTTGGGGCAGACATCTGGTCTGAGGGTGGGCCCTGCCCACCAATGAAAGCGTCTCAGGGAACAAAACAAGGAAATCACCCTATAATTCAGTGCTATCGCATCAAAGGCAAATGCCAGCTCTGATTCAGCTCAAGCCCTGGCAGCCCTAGACTGGCCCACTAACAGCACAAGCACAAACAGCCCTTAACCAACGGAGCCACCCAGGCACCCCGCTAATCTTTTCAAAGAACCAGATCCTGGTTCCATTGATCTGTTCTGTTGGTTTTTAAGCTTCTATTTCATTTATTTCAGCTCTAATTTCTACGATTCCTTCCTTCCACTGGTTTTGTGTTTTGTTTGTTCTTCTTTTTCTAGCTCCTTTAGATGTGAAGTTAGGTTCTTTATTTGAGTTTTCTTGCTTCTTGAGGTAGGCCTATATTGCTATAAACTTCCTTCTTAGAACAGCTTTAGCTGCATCCCAAAGATTTTGGACTGTTCTGTTTTCATTTGTCTCCATGTATATTTGATTTCCTCTTTGACTTCTTGGTTGACCCATTCATTGTTTAGTAGCGTGTTGCGTAACCTCCACGTATCTGTGTTCTTCGCAAATGTTTTCTTGTGATTGATTTCTAGTTTCATAGTGTTGTTGTCAGAAAAGATGCATGGTATGACTTTGATCTTTTTGAACTTGCTGAGACTTGTTTAGTGGCCTAGTAGGTGACCTACTCTGAAGAATGTTCCACGTGCACTTGAAAAGAGTGTGTATTCTGCTGTTGTAGGATGAAATGTTCTGAATATATCTGTTAGATTCATCTGGTCCAATGCTCAGCCAGTTAAGGGTCTGCCTTGGGCCCAGGGTCTTGGGATTGAGGCCCACATCAGGCTCCCTGCTAAGCAGGGGGCCTGCTTCTCCCTCTCCTTCTGCTGTTCCCCCTGCTTGTGCTGTCTCTCTCCCTCTCTCCAATAAATAAATAAATAAATAAATAAATAAATATTTTTTTAAAGAAAGAAAATATCAACAATATGGATAAACCTTTAGTGAGTCCATGGGGGGAGAAAGGAGGAGGAGAGAAAGAGACAGAGAGAGAAGACTCAAATAAACAAAATCAGAAATGAAAGAGAAGAAACAATAACTCACACTACAGAAATACAAAGGATTATAAAGAATATTATGAAAAATTATATGCCCACAAATTGGAGGATCTAGAGGAAATGGATAAATTCCTAGAAACATACACCCTCCACAAACTGAAGCATAAAGAAACAGAAAATTCCAGTACTGGGTATTTACGCAAAGAATATGAAAACACTAATTTTAAAAGACATAGCACCCTTGTGTTTATAACAGCATTATTTGCAATAGCCACATCATAGAAGCAGCCCAAGTGTCTATAGAAGATGAAAGAATAAAGAAGATATATATATGCACACACACACATACATACATACATATACTATATATATATATATATATGAATATTAGTCAGCCATAAGAAGGAATGAAATCATTTTTTAAAAGATTTTGTTTATTTATTTGACACAGAGAGAGAGACAGCGAGAGAGGGAACACAAGCAGGGGGAGTGGGAAAGGGTGAAGCAGGCTTCCCGCTGAGCAGGGAGCCCGATGTGGGGCTCGATCCCAGGACCCTGGGATCATGACCTGAGCCGAAGGCAGATGCTAAACAACGGAGCCACCCAGGCACCCCATGAAAGGAATGGGGTCTTGTCATTTGTAACAACATGGATGGTTCTAGAGAGTATTTTGCTAAGTGAAATCAGTCAGTCAGAGAAAGACAAAAACCATATGATTTCACTCATATGTGGGATTTAAGAAATAAAATGAACAAAGGAAAAAAAGACAAACCAAAAAACAGATTCTTAACAATAGAGAACACACCGATGGTTGCCAGAGGGCGGGTGGGGGATGGGTGAACTAAGGGAGGGGATTAAGAGCACACCTATCACTACTAGCAGCCGGTGACGTGTGGAAGTGCGGAATCACCGTATGGCACATGTGAAACTAACATAGCACTGTGCGTTCACGGTGCTGGAATTAAAACAAGTTAACAATATGACTTAGAAATTGCTGCAGGTTGGTACATATGGAGTTCACTCATTCTATTTCTATTCCTTGCAAATTATTCCATTTCTTTAACATATGCAGAGCACTCAACAAATCAATAAAAAAGGTCAAACTACCTGATAGAAAAATAGTGTCATAGGCTGAACTGTGTCTTCCCAGAGTTCATATCTTGAAGCCCTAATTCCCGGTACCTCAGAACACGATTTTATTTGGATATAGAACTGTATTTGGAGATAGAGGTCATTAAGTTAAAATGAGGTCATGAGAATGGTCCCTAATCCAAAATGACTGGTGTCCTTATAAGAAGAGGAGATTAGGATACAGAGGACACAAACAGAGGGATGACCATAAAAGGACATATCAAAACAGGCTCTATCTGCAGGCCTAGTAGCAAGGTCTCAGAAGAAACCCAGCCTGCCGACACCCTGATCTTGGGCTTCCACTCTCCAAAACTGTGAAAATAAGCTTCCGTGGTTTAAGCCACCCCGTCAGTGGTATATTGTTATGGCAAACCCAGCAAGTTAGCTAGTACAGACGGGTAAAGGGTATTAACAGAGTTGCAGAAAAGAGAACACAAACGGTCTTAAACATATTTTGGCTGTGTTTTCACTCTGACATCTGTATTTATGGAACTGCATGAAAAGGACCAACATGGTGGTCCTATTTGTCCTAGAGAGATAAACACCGAGGAAGAAAAAAATCTGCTTTTAAAAATAAAAGATTAGGGGCACCTGGGTGGCTCAGTGGGTTAAGCCACTGCCTTTGCCTCAGGTCATGATCTCAGGGTCCTGGGATTGAGCCCATGTCCAGCTCTGTGCTCAGCGGGGAGCCTGCTTGTTCCTCTCCCTCTGCCCCTCCTGCCATGTGTGAGCTCTCTCTCTCTCTCACTTTCTCAAACAAATAAACAAACAAACAAATACATCTTTAAAAAAAAAATGAAAGATCGGGGTGCTGGGTGGTTTAGCCGGTTGAGCATCTGGCTCTTGAGTCCAGCTCAGGTCATGATTTGGGTTCACAAGAGTGAGCACCGCGTGGAGTCTGCTCAGAGTCTCTCTCTCCCTCTGCCTGCCTCCTTCTCAAAATAAATACATAAAATCTTAAATAAATAAATAAATAAACAAACAAACAAAAATTACTAAAACCCATGGAAACTCTCTGGAACTCACCGTAGACGTGCAGTATAAACTCCTTGTCAGTGGTGACTGCAGAAGTCTTCCGGTTTATCTGGGCTTTGTAGCGTCCAGCATCTTCCAAAGTCAGGCTGCTGAGACGCAAGGAGTAACTGTCCCAGCTGATGTTTAGTCGGTCCTGGTAGCTTTTGGCTGTGATAAAAATCTGTTTTTCTGCAGTTGCGAAAGCAAGAGTGCCTTGGGGACCACTCCAGGTGACATGCTCAAACTCTGTGTCTATTGAAATGTTCAGGGGGAAAATCACCAAACCCCCTAGAATCCCGGGCACCACTGCTGGGGTTGAGTCCTTTTCAGAGGCTCCCAGCCCTGCAGAGACAGAAGAGGGACTTGGAGAAGCAGCTGGACTCCTCAAGTCAGTCTTCATTCATTCATTCTATAAAAACATACTGGGAATAAATGACAGATGTTGAGAAATGAAATGAAATTCCTGCCCTCCTTCCTCTAGACTCATTGCCCAGCAGAATCATTCCTTCATTCCCTCACTTAAAAAATACTCTGTCTTATAAACGCATCTATGAAATCAGTAAAACAGACTTTCTAGGTTTCTATCCCAATGTGGAAATTAGCCTGGTGACTTTGGGTCAGTTTTTGAATTTCTCCGAGAATCAGTTTACTCATCTGTAAGACAGAAATGTTCACACCTATACTATCTTCCTTTAGGGATATGGTAGAGATGGAATAAAAATAGGTTGCTGTAAATCGTGAAGAACGAAACAAGTAAAAAAGGAGCATATTTTAAAAAATGAGATGGGCTGATGGATGACCAGCAGGGTGGATAGACGGGCAGGTGTGCGAGAAGGCAAGTGAAGTGAAAGTAATGGTAGAACCAAGGTGGGAAGCGTGTGAGTGTTAGTGCGAAATTCTTTCAAGTTTTCTCTGTGTTCAAGAATTTTCATAATAAAACATCAGCCACAAAAGGAGCATTTCTCATCTCTATCTCACTCTTCCTTTCCCTCATTGTCCAGGGGATCTCAGACTGGCTTCGTCTTGGCCAGGGAAATCTGGTCTGTCCTTAGGAACAAGGTTTGGGGTTGGGAATAGTTAAGTAGCATGGATTCTGCTCCTGATTTCCTCAACTCGGGAAAGACCCAGATCCTGATAGACATTGTTCCCATGGCTTCCATAGGCCCAGCATCGGTCCGAGGGGGCTCATTTCCTTGCAGGGGCTCTGTGAGAGTCTGCTGGGGGACCCCAGTGTGTATTCCCCAGATTCAAGAGCTTCTGAGGCTCTGGAGAGTCCTCAGAAAATTCCAGATCAAATCAGATGGGTTCAGGACCCAGATTACTCCAGGAATCTGCTTTGAAAGTAAGTAGAAAATGTTGGAGAGAAAGGAAAAACTGAAGCACAGCCTGGAGGGATGGAAAGAGGCTGAGGTGTGCCCTGAAGACCCAGAGCGAGCAGAGTTATGCAGGTCCATAGATGAGACCCCTAGATTGGTGCAGACTGGTGCAGACTGGTGCAGGGCTGGGGACCGGGGCGTGATTCTCTACCCATATCAGCCAAGCACTTGGGCCTTGTAGGGAGGTAGCTAGGCAGACGCAGGGCTAGGGACCTTGGAGAAGTTAGTCTAGGTCAGTTCAGGTAGATTCTGGGGGCAGTCAGAGAGCAGAAACTGGGTTCGTGCGATGCTGGTTTGAAGTTACCTGAAAGAGAGCTCTTCGCCTCTGAAAGATACTGTTCATGATTTCTACGACAACTAGCACAGCGTAGAAGTGATCTCATTCAGTCCTCAAAATTACCTGAAAATTAGCTCGTGTTTACAGAAAAGGAGCTAAAATTTGGGGAGTTTTAGCCACTTGTTTAGATGACAGGCTGGTCAGCTGCAGAGCCCAGATTCCATGTACCTGACGCCCCGGAAGATGGAGGCCGAGAGCGCTGACCATCCTCCATCCCAGGAGCCCAGAAGGGCCTGAGTCTTGGCTGGGCACATAGGACGCACCCGTGTCTCCTAGCATCAAAGCAAAGGCGCACAGACTGTCAGCAGGAGAAGAGGGATGTGGTTCGTGGGTCGAATCCTGCTACTGTTGCAGCGAACAATGCTACAATGCTCTGTGACTCCCAACGCAGCGACAGGAGTCCCGGGCATCAGCCATCTTATTTTGAACTCCGCCATTTGGCAAATAATAAAAGGGTGTTCAATGACTGTGATAACTGAATTTGGCTTCCCCACCTTCAATAGTTTCCAAACAGTGCATTTAGTGATTACTATAACAATCAACTTCTCCCAACTGCATGCCAAATGCTTGCTTACAGATAACATTTTTCATTGACGAGAGAGTCTTGCTTGATGTGTCTTACTAATCACATTCTACGTTTAAGAAACAGAGGCTCACACAGCGAGGAAACAATGGAGCAAAGATTTAAATTCAAATGTTTCTGGTATTTGTAGGGGCAGAGGACGGGCTGCCCTGAGGTGGGCCACTTTGGCGTGAAGATTATTCCAAACTGAAGGCAATGAAGACCATGTGGGTTCCAGAGAAACTTGCCTTTCCCTTAATTACACAGAAGAATCCTAACTGGGGGTCTTTTCCAGGATAAGGGTGACTAGCAGAGATGAATTTTATCTGAGGGACCCTTCTGCACGGCAGGGCAAACCTCTAATTACCGTACATCTGCTCTTCTCCGCACTGCCCTGTGAACTCCCCTCCTTCCCTCTGAGGTCCCAGACCCCTGCCCCCTTCTTCTCAGTCTGGGATGACATAAATACTTCATTTTGCCTGAGGGTCTTTGGAATTTCCTTGTCTGTGTGGATTCCTCATACATATGTTATTAAATTTGGTTTTTTTCCTGTTAATCTGTCTCATGTCAACTTGATTCTTAGTCCAGCTAAAAGGACCTTGAAGGGGACAGGAATTCTTGCTCCCCAAAAAAGGGGACAGGACATTCTTGCTCCTTGACATACTGAAGTGGAAGAACTTTTCACCCTACTGCCTCCTAAGCTCCTGAAACCATTCCCTGGAGACACAAAAGCATCAGAGAAACTCCCTGCTAGACCAAGACAGTGAAGTTTGAGGTCATCCCCAATCAGTGGAGCTAGACGGAGGGAGATGCCTCTTTACCTTGAAATTTACTTGTTGGTCATCTGAGGCTTGAGTGACATTAGATGGCGAACAGCCAGGTAGCACCCCAAGAGTTGGGTGTGACTATAAGGAACCATGATGCTTGTAGTGTTTTTATGGTGAGCAAAGATGAGATGCAAAGTGAAAAGAGATTAGATCGGAACCCAGCCCCAGAGTCTAGGCCCTGCCCCCGAGCATGCGTCTGGGAGTTTTCCTAGAGCTCCCCTCACTGTCCACCCCCCCACTCTCTCTGCGCTCAGATCCCTAGGCTATCTGTGCTATCCTCCAAGGTCCTGAGGAAAATAGTATTCCCAGAGGGACAGTAGAGGTCACTGTCCCAGGTGGCTGAGACCCTCCCTGGGGTACTGAGTCAGCTCTGCCTGCTGGCCATGCTGCTGAGAGATGTTTCCAGAAAATAGCAGGACTTGGGCCTTGACAAGGAGGTAGGATGTGGGGAGAAAAGGACATTGGGAGAGAAATCAGCCAGCTCAGGGCCACCAGACCATCCCCAGACTGCAAGGGAAGCCCCCAGTTTGGGCTATATGACAAACACGGCAGATGTAGAAAGAAGTTCCAGTAGTTCAATATGTCTCTAGAAAAGGGGGTGGCTTGTCACCGGAATTTTCATGTATCTCTCTGTGGATTTTATCCACATTATACAGGGAACAAACTCATCACTCAGCATTCCTTAGCGGGAAAATGTCAGAGTGAGAGGAACACAGTTATTTGAGAGTTATTTGAGACAGGGGCTAGAACGTCACCTACTCACGGTGAGTGACTATGCACAGGCTGACACATGCACATGCTCACATACACACACGCCCACACACGTACACGCTAACACACAGACACGTTCACACACGCACATGATCACACACGTACACGCTAACACGCGTACGCGTTCACACACGCACATGCTCACACGCGTGCACACTAACACACGTATGCGTTCACACACGCACATGCTCACACACGTGCATGCACACACACACACACACACACACACACACACAGGGATAACGTGGAACCCACAGATGAATTATCACAAGGAGAGGAGTTTCCAGATTTTACCAATAAGAACTCCAGCGAACAATGTGACCAGCCCCAGAGGGACACCACCAGTGAGGGGCAGTGGCCATAACGGGGACTTACCCACTGGCGGGAAGAGGAGATGGGTCCAGAGAAGGGACAAGAACATGTGTGTCTTGGTCCTCTGTGGTTTACTGGAGAAGGACTGTAGAGCCGAGTCTTCCGGGTGTCGCTTTGGGCCTGCCATGATGATTTGTGTTTGGGTCTCTGGCTGAAAGAGGAAGCACTTACACAGACTCCTGTGCACGTGCGTGCCTCTGGTTGGGCAAGCGTTGTTCGTGACTGGCACCACAGACTCCTCCCACTCGCTGGGGCTGGGCAGCCATCCCAAGATCAAGAGTAGCGCGCTCTGCCGACTGAGCCAGCCAGGTGTCCCCGTAACGGCCTCTTCTCCGTGTGGGGCTGGTGTCCTGGCTTGCTGCTACTGAGGAGAACGTGGCCGCGGTGATAAGCTGTCACTTCTGAGATTAGCTGACAAAGGTTGTGTCTTCCATCTCTGTGTCTCTCTCCCTCTCTCCCACCCCCAGGTCCCTTTGCCCGGAGCCAGGTATTGTGTTGTGAGCTGGAGGCCTCAAGGCGAGGAGACAGGGAGAGCGCCAGCCCAAACCCAGCAAGGAGCGCACGTCTCTGCCAACAGTTCATGAGGACTTGAGAGCCACCGGGAGGCAGTGCCTGCCCGGGGAGGTCGGCAACCCCGCCCATGCCTTGACCGGTACTTGGTGAGACACCGGGACCCAGAGGCCCCAGCTAGGCTGTGCCTGGACTGCTGATCCAGAGAGACCGTGAGGTAATAAATGCTTATTTTAAGCTGCAAAGTTCTGTAATTTGTTACGCAGCAATGGATCACAAAGAGCATGGCCCAATGAATTCACTGTTTTGCTTTGCAAAGCTAGTTTGCATTGCCTTCTCGTCACATACAACCGAGAGGCTTTTCACTGGTAGGAAGGGAAGGACCGTCAAAGCTGCCTTGAGGATGGAAGCATCCAGGGGCAGCTGTGCAGTCGGCAGGCCGGGGTGTGCCGTCAGCAGGCTCGGGGACGGCATCGTTCCCTTCATCCTGGCGTGGGAAACGGACTTTTTTTTTTTTTTTTTTTTTAATAGGCTCCACACCCAATGTAGAGCCCAGTGCAGGGCTCGAACTCACAACCCTAAGATCAAGACCTGAGCTGAGATCAAGTGTCACACGCGAACTGACTGAGCCACCCAGATGCCCTGGGAAACTGACTTTTTAAATGGTGGATGTACAGGGTCTGGTTAAACGGTAACTAGTTGGTGTCACGAGATTCAGATTGTACGTTTGCTGAGGTTGTAGCAGGAGAGGACTTGGGAGGAAAACTGCGGGGAAGCGGAGTCGGGGGTTTCGGGTGACATTCAGTGAGTGCGTGTCAGGTGCTGGACCCCTCGACACGGACTCCTTTAGTCCACGTGACAGCTTGAGGAGATCGGTATTTTTATCACCCCCGTTTTATAGATGAGGAAGCCGCGGTACAGAGAGGCTAAGTGGCTTATTCTGACTTTTTTTAAAATGAGAATTTGAGCCCAGGAAGTCTGGGAGGAAGGGAGGAGGGAGAGAGGGGACCATGAGGATGGCAGGCATCTCCCATCAGAGGGCACGTGCAAGCTTGAGAGGCAGGGCCTCCTTAAATTTGGTGTATCAGGTGCCTCTCTTGCATCCCGCTAGTCCTGGCCCTGGGGCTGGAGTGCGGCTGTCTAGAGAGAATTGCAGGACGCATGGCCAGGAGCGGTCTCTGGAGCCTAGATAAAGGGTCTCATAACCCGATACCATGGACTCAAAGTTTGCGTCCCGTCCCCTCCCACCCAAATTCATATGTTGAAGTCTTATTTCCAAAGGGGTGCAATTAGGAGGCGGGACTTTTGAGAGGTGATTAGGTCGTGAGCGTAGAGCCCTCATGTACAAAATTAGTGTCTGCATGCAAGCGACCCCAGAGCGCTCCCTTGCCCCTCCTGCCACGTAAGGTGAGAGTGCGAGGACACCGTCTATGATGCAGGAGGTGGGGCCTCTCCGGATGCTGGATTACTGGTGCCTCCATCCCTCGACCTCCCCGCCTCCGTCGGAACTGTCCGAAGTCAAGCTCTGCTGTTTATAAGCCCCCGTCTCTGGCACTGCTGTTAGGGCAGCACAAACTCACCAAGACATCAGACTAGAAGCAAAGAGCATCTGGTAGGCAGTTTTTTTTTTTTTTAAATTAAAATTCAGCTAGCCAACATATTCAATTAGCTGTCATTAGTTTCCAATGTAGCGTTCCATATTTTATCAGTTGCGTATAACACAGAGTGCTCATTGTCTCAGCGCCCGCCTTAGTGCCCATCCCCCATCTAGCAGGGTTTTTTTTTCTTAAAGATTTTATTTATTTATTTGACACAGAGAGAGAGATTACAAGCAGGCAAAGAGGCAGGCAGAGAGAGAGGAAGAAGCAGGCTCCCCACTGAGCAGAGAGCCCGACATAGGGCTTGATCCGAGGACCCCGGGATCATGACCTGAGCTGAAGGCAGGGGCTTTAACCCACTGAGCCACCCAGGCGCCCCTAGCAGGTGTTTTTAAACAGGGGTGCAGTGTTATTCAAGGACCCATTTGGAAGCTTGCTCCAGCAGCAGTGGGGAGGGGATAGAAGGGATGGGACTATGATAAGAGGACGAGTAAGAAGTTGTTAAGGAGCCCAGGTAAGAGCACAAGAGCGGCCACACTCTGAGTGGGAGGTGGTTCGAAGACACCGATTATAATAAAAATCATTGCTAACATTTATTGAGTAATGACTATGAGTGATACTTTGTGCTTTATGTAAGTTTTCTTCTAATCCTCAAGCCAATCTTATTTGGTTGGAACTCTTGCTATCCTCATTTTAGAGATGAAGAAACTGAAGGTAAACGTCCCTCGAATAACCTTGGTAGTGGTGAACCCGGATGGGCAGTCTGCCATACATAGAATTGAAGTATAAGCATTGAAGTAAGTAAAAACCTAAAAGAATATGAATTTTGACATAATGCAGTTGGCCAGTGTGTCCTGGGCTCACCCAGTCCCCGACTTCACACAGCGAGGGCTAATATTCTCAGTGAGCTGTGGACGCAGAGGCATCTTGTGCTGGGATTCAGGGAGGAGGCAAGTGGAGTTGGTTATTTTCAGCTTCTCCGTGTCCTTGGTCCAGGTCAGCAAATGTGGGCAAATAACTGGAAATTTCTGGAATTCCTTCTGCTGTCCCAGGAACCCAGCCAGGAACAGGCACAAGTGCCAGAGTCACCCATCTACTGGGCATGGCCCCCAGGTATCATCAAATCTCAGCCTGGGCTGCGATTTCGATCCTGCAGCCACTGTCCCAAGTTCTGCTGCTTAGTCACCACTAGGCCCTAACAGGCCCTTCATTAACTTCGCAATCAAGATGACCCTGCCTTTTACACAACTGTATTTTTTTGACTTCACTTTTAGTATTATGTGGGGGTTTTCACATGTTTATACTCCTGCAGATTGGAACAATATGAAAAGAATACGGAATTTCAACAAGTTTAAAACTTCTTACACCTCAATGGGAAGATAGTTAAATATCTTAAGAGCTGAAAGAAATGTTACATCAAATCAAGGGCTGCAGTTAGAGTAAAGCAAAGAAAGAATTAGGTGATATCACAGTGTGGCAAGTTGAATTGAGGCACACAGGCTACGAGACCAGCCTTCTTCTTCTTCTTTTTTTTTTTTTTAGATTTATTTATTTGAGAGAGAGAGGGCGTGGGTGTATGTGTGCATGCATACACACACACACACACACACACACACACACACACACACACTCTCCCTCTCTCTGGGAGCGGGGGAGGGCAGAGGGAGAGAATCTTAAAGCAGACCCCCTGCTGAGTGCACAGCCTGATACAGGGCTCCATCCCACAACCATGAGATGATGACCTGAGCCGAAACCAAGGGTCAGATGCTTAACCAAGTGAGCCACCCAGGCACCTGAGACCAGCCCTTTAGAGGACATAATCAAAGGGACCTGGCTAGGTACCAACAGTTGAAATCTCAGTAATGTTTCTGGTGTTTAAGCAACCTTTGTTGATGAGGTGAAAACAGCAGGAGTGGAGATGACATAACTGTGTCCTTTATGAATCTTTCAGTGCTGGAAAGAGAAGGAATTCAATAGTGAGATTTAAAGTCCTTAAAGAAATCAATTCATAAACTTGTAAAGTGAGTCAAATATGATCAATAGTCACCCAAAGGAGGTTAAACGCAGCCAGATTTGTAAACGGAATGTGATTCATGAGCTGAACTGCACTTAAGGCTGGCCAAGGTTGTAAATTTGTTTGTTTGAATTTTTTAGGTAAATTGAGTATGAAGTCTTTTTTTTTAATTTTTAAATTTTTTAATAAACATATAATGTATTATTAGCCCCAGGGGTACAGGTCTGTGAATCACACTTCACAGTTTGACACACTTCACAGAACTCACCATAGCAAACACCCTCCCCAATGTCTATAACCCCACCATCCTCTCCCGAACCCCCTTCCCCCGGCAACCCTCAGTTTGTTTTGTGACATTAAGAGTCTCTTTTGGTTGTCTCACTCCTGATCCCATCTTGTTTCATTTATTCTTTTCCTCCCCCCCAAGCCCCCCACGTTGCATCATATGATAGTTGTCTTTCTCTGATTGACTTATTTCGCTAAGCATGATACCCTCTAGTTCCATCCACATCATCGCAAATGGCAAGATTTCATTTCTTTTGATGGCTGCATAATATTCCATTGTGTATATATACCACATCTTCTTTATCCATTCATCTGTGGATGGACATCTAGGTTCTTTCCATAGTTTGGCTATTGTGGACATTGCTGCTATAAACATTCGGGTGCACGTGCCCCTTCAGATCACTAAGTTTGTGTCTTTAGGGTAAATACCCAGTAGTGCGATTGCTGAGTCATAGGGTAGCTTGAGTATGACTAAAATAGCTTATGGATAATTTTTTTTATGCACACAAACCATCTTCAAGGAAGTAAATGATAATGGGGAAGTCTTATTGCCTGGGAAGTAGTTTGCTAAGATCATAACTAAGCAGCAGAGGCATGATTCAAATCAGAAAGCGTCATAGCCACTCCACTGCACCCAGCTCTGAGCCATGCCGGGCTTGCTCTTCTCTGCCTGGTGACTCTGTCTGCCCATGCACTCAGCAACCGTGTAGGCGAGAAGCCCTTACTATGCGCCGACACTGAGCTAACCACTGGGAATTGAAGGATGAGAAAGGAAGCCTAGGGTGCAGTGGGTGAGGCAGGGGGCAGAGACTAGGGTGACCCAGGAAGCAGATTGGTGGGAGCCAATGTACAGAGCTGAGAAATCCTAAGGGGTTTTGGGGGAGACCCTAGAAACAGTCTGTGGTGACTGGAGCCCAAGATGGGAGATGTGGCGACATGGCATGAGGTCAAGCTTGACAAGAAGAAAGAGAAGAGGAAAAGCCTCTTCTCCCGGGGCTGTGAGTCTCACTTTACCTTGTAGGGGATGGGGGTGCTTCTGAAGGGTTTAAAGCATGGCTGAGACGTTGTCAGCTTTGACTTTTAAGTCATAGATCCCCTGGCCTTTCTCGTATGTCTCCTCATGTCTACATCCTGTGACTTCAAAGCTACATGTGATTACTGCGGTGAACTCTAAAAAGAGGAAATATTTGTGGGCTGACATTTACACATTCACATCTGGTCAGCTGTCCTGAGGCAGGCCATTCTGCTGGTGACTACTATGGGTCTTTCTCGACCAGGGTTCCTGCTCCTGCTTGGTCTTTTCACGGGTAAGTCTGTCCCTCCCAGGCACCTCTACCTGCTGCACATTTCTCTTGCCAAGGGTGAGTTTCACTGAAGGTGCTGCCTCCCTGGGAGCCAGGCTGTGTGTGTGTGTGTGTTGCACGTGCTACCACCTCAGACCATGCAGGCCCACACTGTGTCCTTGTCATGCTCACATTTCCTCTGTTAATGAGTCACAGGGAGCCCTGGGCATCCCCACACAGGCTGATGGTGGGGGCATGCGATTGACGACCTGCCCCATCTTCATCTCGCCCATTTCAGTCATGATCCCCGTATGTCTCTTTGCCTCTCTTCCCTCCACCACCAGCCCCCGGGAGTGACCCTTCATCATGAATTGGGCTCACTGTGTCCCATAAATGACTTCAGTAGGGGATCTCAGCCTGGCACTTAGCAGCTGTTTCTGTCCCTTTAGATTCTTACTGCTTGCTCCTGTCCCCGAGGACCTGAGCGGTGGCAAGAAATAGGCTTGGGAACCAGAGTTGGGGAACAAAGCGTTTGAGAAGTCTGTGTGAGGGGCTAGGCTCTGGTCTTGCTTTTGCTTTCATTCTCCTTCAGGGGAAAACCAGTGTGTGTCATTACGAATGTCACCTGCCTTGGGGTTGTCCCCACCCTAGTCTTTAGGGGTTCTCCTGTAAGCCTGCTGGCGAATCCCTTGATACATTTAAAACTTGGCAGTGAAGGAAAGGAAAAATTTTTCTTTACGCTTGAGGTCTCCTACCCGAACTAAGAACTAAATTTATGTGAGACAGATTAACAGGAGAAAAAAACCCAAGGTTTTATGACATGTGCATGGGGGCCCAATAATGAAATTGAGACCTAAAAGAAGTGATTGAAGAGGCAGTTTTTGTACTTTTTAGACAAAGAGACAATAAATCTGTGAGGAATTGACAGGACAAAGAAAACTTAACTCTGGGCACTTCGATTAGTAAGGAATTCTAAACAGACTTTGGGCTGGGGGAATGAATTAGTAAAAAAGTAACAAGGGTTGTTTGTAAGCGTTCTTGGCTCTAAATTTCCTGCTTCTGGTGATCCGGCTTCTCCTTACCTCCTGGTCCAGGCAGGCTGCCTTTCACAAGGGAGATCTGTTTCCTGCTTTCAGGGGACAGCGGGGGGTCTGAGTGTCCTTGTGCGGACTGGCTCTTAAGTCACTTATTTAAATAATCAATAGGCCCCAGTGGCCCATCTTGGGGTGGCCTGCCCTTGTCACCTATCACAGTTGATAAAGAACCTTTACCTAAGTTCAACAACAACAACGACAACAACAACTCTGATTCCCACAACAGATTTGTGATATCGATAAGGCACACAGGATTACACATATTTTGTGATGACAGATGGAGGCTCAGGGAGATTAGGTGATGTCTTCTGGTGCACGGTCTGGAAGGCAGCACGGCCGGCTGTGGGAATACAGTGGTGCCGTGGAAACTCAGAGAGCAGTGTCCTCGGCCACGGCGGCAGAACTGGCGTGGAGATTCCTGCGAGGTCCCCCTCATCCCCACTTGCCTATCCCCACACAGAGCAAGCTCATCTGAGAGCTTGCGTCTCTCCATGGCGTCCAGGCCAGGTGCTCTGTGGTCCCCGCCCACAGGGGCATCCCCCGGGCCCATGGTCAAATAATGGGTAAGACAGGTCCTGCCTTAAAAAATGTTCACAGTTCAGTTCAGTTCTGGAAACATCCATTGGGACTCTTGTGTGTCAGGTCCTGTGCTGGGTGTGGGGTGGGAATAGGGGTCAGCGGGTCCCTGGGAGGAATTAGGTATGATGAGAGCCCATTTCTGGCCACACAGTGTGGTTGACGGAGCACCGTCTTTGGGGTCAGGTGAACTTGGATCTTCATGCAGACTCTGCTGCTTCCGAGCTGGGGACTGGAGACAAGTGTCTTAAGCTCTTTGTGTGTCAAGATGTTAATCTTTCAAATGGGAAGAAGAGCCCCCACCTTACAAATTTCTTGGGACGCCAGATAAGAGAACGTGTTTACCCTACCGGGCGCGGTGTCTGGCATTGGGATTCATGTCCTGATCTGGTCCCTCTGTGTCTCCCCTCACTTGGGTCCAGAAACAGGATTCAGACCAAGAGATTCCACACACCTGCACGGCAGCAAACCCTGAGGCTAACGTACCCAGATACTCATTCCCATCCATCTCTCTCCTTGGGGAGCTTGTGAACTATGTGGAAAGACATGCACACAGCATCTATATGAATCCGGGTGAAGTAAATGCTTAAAACCAAATAAGCCAACAAAAGCACAGAGGCTAAAGGAAACCGGGGTGGGCAGGGCTGGACCGGAAGTATGGAGCCCAACCCGTGAGAAGCCCTTGAATGAGGCCTGATGTGTTACTGCATCTGAGGGTGCAAGAAGGAGCCACACTGTTCAGTCGCCGTGGGGGTCCCCCAGCCAGATTTCAGGCCCTGGGCCCCATGTGGGGCGAGGAGGGTGCTGCTGATGTCCACACCTGCCGCCCTGCTATGCTTTCCATCAGCGTGCACGATTCTCTGGGTGCAGCCAAGGTAGCCCCACAGAAGACGTGGACGCCAGGCTGTTGAGTGGACTCTGGTTGGGGGCACAGAATGCAGACCTGCCCCCAGCTTGGGGTGCCCAGTCCCCCAGGACAGCAGCCCCCTCCCACCCCTTGGACCCACACCTACCCTCTCAGGACTTCTTGGGTCAACTTGGCAAAGTGACTCACCACCTGGCCCGGGAACAGTGATGCGGCAGGCAGTCCTGTGTCCCACTCTGAATCAGGACCCAGATCCTTCCTGAGCCACTCCAAACCACTGAGCTGCACACCTGGGTCAGTTTCAGATTTTCTGTTTCCTGGGACAGTGTGGCAGTGTTGCAAAAATATTCCAACGGTCACACGACTGAGCACTGTTTTTTTGCATTTCTTGATGAGGGTGCTGGTGAGTTTCGGTCAGAGTGCGAACAAGGTGCAGTCACCAACTTGTTTCAGTGACATCAAGAATCTTGAATAACATTTAAGCCCACAAAGTCCTGGAAGATGGCACTCCCTGCCTCACAGGTGAGAAAGTCAGGACTCAGAGAGGCATAAGTCACCTCCCAAGATCATACAGCTAGTACCTTGCAAGGGTTTGAACTCGGGCAGTCTGACTAGTGCTGTGGTGCTTCTGCTCTTCTCCCGAGTAGCTTGGTGTTGAATGACTGTCCCCTGACTCCCCTCCAACTTGCTTGGCCAGCCCAGCACTAGCCTTCCTTCTAGGAAGGTGTTCACAGAACCCAGGCGGAGCCTCAGTTTGCTTCTGCTGAACACAGTCTGAACGTGCCATGATGTGGGATGCTGCAGGGTGGTGTCTGCTTCGGTGGGGCTGGGCTAACTGAGTTCTGATCTGATTGCCTGGATCAGCAAAAGGGTGGCTCAGGGTAACCACAGAGCTCTTCTACAGGCACCTCCCAAGAACTTTCCTTTCTCTCTGTTCCATTCAACATCTGCAACCCTAGCCCAGCCTCTATGAATTATTTTATTATATGTGAATTAGTTACTGTAAATGCTGAAGGAGACCACTTCGCCATGAAGGGAAGGGGCTGGACTGGACTTGTGCTCCTGTTCTACCAGCAGCCAGCTATGTCACCTGGGGCAAGCCATGTTATTTCTTTGCGTCTCTGTGGTCTCATCTATAAAATGGGAATAATCATCCCTTCCCTGACTCTCTCGGGCCTGTTGTGAGCCTCTGGCTTAGTCGGGCTGCCCTTGAAGCTTCTGATCTGTGTCTCTGCAGGGACAGGGGTTTCCGGACAGGACCCAGACCCTGTGACGGTAACTGGGACCCTAGGGGGGTCTGTCACTCTGCCTCTGCAGCTACAGGCTGGACAGCCAGTGGAGAGCATCTCTTGGATGTCCCGTTCCTCCTCCATGGCCATAGCCACCGTAACCTTGGCAGAAGCAGGAGGGCCAGACACCTTCCACCAGGCAGACTCCCGGTACTGGGGTCGTGTGAGTGTGGTGGGGCCAGGCTACTCCCTTCAGATCAGCAACCTGAGCTGGAACGACGCGGGGCCCTACCGAGCCCATGTGAACCTGAGGGGCTCCCGCATCACCCGCACCCGGGAGTACCGACTGCAAGTGCACGGTGAGTGTCCCGCCTGCGGCCACAGGTGTGGGGCGGCGCCTGTCTTTCAGGCTTTCTAACGGCCTTTCCCACACCTGTTTCAGTAACATTTATGGTTTTCCCGATTACAAAGCTAACAGTGCACACTCACTATAAAAAAACACGAGAAACCACGTGAAGTAGAGCTGCCCGGGAGCATCTCCTGAACAACGTGAAGGCCCAGGATGTGGCCCAGGCTGTGGCCGCAGAGCCCCCGGGTCTGTGGTGGGCAGAGAAGGGACCTCAGCCCCGAGAACTCAGTCACACCACAGCCCTCTTGAGCTTGCTCGAGGCTGAAGTAGGAGCCGCCCCGTCGGGGGAGGGGAAGCTCCCGGGAGCTCGAGAGCTCTGCAGAGTGCGGGAGCACTGGGGTCACACTGCTTAAAGGTACTTAAGGGTTGTTTCAGGAGGGAAAACTGCAACAGAGACACCAGCGGTGGGGGCAGGCGGCCCAGCAGCAAGGAGGGTGGGCTGATGCAGCCAGTAGAGATACAATAAGCCAGTTTTAGATTCAGACCGCTTATTACTCATACAGAATGTGAAAGAGTCACCTGGGTCCCTCACCCCAGGAAGAATGACAAAAGGTGCTGGATGACCACAATGCAGGGGCAGGAACACCCCCTTGCCAGAGAACCAGCTCTGGGTGGGGGGCTCTTCAGCTCTGTCCGGAGCAGGGGAGCAGGAAGCCCCTTCCTCAGGAGTGCATCCCAGCGGAGACGGTGGGGTTGGCGGAGAGGGTTTTCGGCATGTCAGGGCCACTGCCCTCTCCTGTTCTGGGAGGATCCCAGGGCACTTTGCTAAGACTCAGATCAGCTGTGGTTCCAGTCTTTGCCCGAGGGACATGGCCGAGGTCGCGAGGGGCAGTGGCCGAGCTGCCCGCTCCCCCCACACTGGGAAGCAAGAAGATGCAGGTGTGAGTGCGGACGAACACGGGGAAGCTCACTGATGGAGGGAAAGCAGAGAAGCTTTTCAGCCTTGAGTCATGCGTTAGGAAATACTCCTATTTGATGAGGCAACTTTTTTAGTGTGAGAAAATGGACTTGCTTCCTGGGGAGAAAGCGTTTCTGCCACAAATCAGGCCTGGGTAGGCCATGGCCTGTTCTCAGACAGCTCGAGGGCACACCGGGGCTTTGGGGACCTTGGTGGGACTAGGGTGGTCCGGGGCTGGTGGGGGAGCCCCTCTCCTCGGCTCCAGCGAGGAGCCAGCCGCTCTCCAAGTCACTGCAACCTCACGACAGCCCTGCAGCCAGCAGCCGGAGACGGGTTTTTCTTCTGGGCTGCCGAAACCAGTCTCAGAGAAAAGTGACACAGAGGTAGAAAGTGGCAGAGCCAGAATTAGAACTCAGGCCCCTGATGCCACATCCTGAGTGTCTGGTTTGTCCTGTGTTTATGGGCTTGAGCTAGAGAGGATGCTGAGGGGAAAGGGGCCTGCGGGAGGAGTCACAGAGGAAGGATCTGGGTTCCAGAGGACCACGCGGAGGGGAGGCGGCCCAAAGTCGCCCAGCCTGCCTTCTCCCCGGGGGGCATTCTGGGTGGTGGGCCCTATTTTTGCCAGTTGAGCTGCCCCTGGGGCTGCCATCAGGTGGCAGGATAACAGAGCAGCCTTCTCCCCACACCCGGTGGCTCTGCTGAGCCTGTCCCGTCCACTCTCTCAGCTACTCTTCCTGTCACTGTCAAACTCACTGGCTCTGGCCTGGGGACACAGCCAGAACGTGGAAACCTTAAGGAAGCATCTGAGCTCCTGGTCCTGGGGGAAGAGGGGTGGGGTGCAGCTTGAGGGGAGTACACTGGAGTGGGAGCGGGAGAGCCCTCAAAGCCAAGGGCCAGATCTTCTGGGAGCCTCCAGGAGCTCGGGCATCCGGGGGCTGGAAGTGTCCTGCAGAGACCCCTCCTGGGAAGAGATGTAATTACAACACGGTTCTGTGAGGTGTGTACACACGACCTTCATGTAGTTAGGGCGGGGGGTGGGAACCCAGGCTCGGGGGGGTCAGATCCAATGGGTTTGGGTCTGGGAATCCTCATTTAAAAGACAGGACTCTGGGCAAGTTACTTGAAGCTCTCTGAGCCCATTACACAGAGTAGGTGCCCAACCTCTGCTCCCTACTTCACACAGTGGTTCTGGGAATCAGTGATGCTCGGTGGCCGGGCCTCGTGAAGCCCAAAACTCTCCAGTAGCTGTGGGCAGATTCTGCCTCCGTTTCTCCTTGTGCGTACTCAGGAGGAGGCAGAGTCTTGGCCTCAATGCGTTGTGCCTTCTGCCCTGTGAAGGGAGGCCACACCGTCCTCGGTTGGTTCATTTTGTGCCCACAGAGCAGCTGGCCCAGCCCCGTGTCACACTGAGCTCCAGGGTCGGCGAGAATGGACACTGTATCTTCATTCTGACGTGTGTGGCCGACAGCAGAAGAGGCTCTGTGACCTACAGCTGGCTACCTCTGGGACCCCGGACGGTTGTGTCCCATGGAGGGTCTGTCCTCAGTGTTTCCTCAGGGCCCGGGGACAGGGCTCTGACCTTCACCTGTGTGGTCAAGAACCCAGTCAGTAACAGCAGCTCCCTCCCCGTCTCAGTGCCGTCCTCGTGTCCAGGTACCTGGGACCTGAGCACGCTCTGTGCCCTGGGACTCTGAAGTGGACAGAGGTGGGGCGCAGAGTCCACTTCAGGCCCCAGGGAGAACACTGTCGAGGGAGTGGGGTGGGTGCGTTGGGGCAGTGTGGTCAGGGGAGGGTGGGGAAGGCCCACCGGAGTCCATGTGGACGCTGGAGGGGTTTGGGCAGGAGGAGCCCCACCGGGCCTGGGTGGCCCTGAGCGCATAGGGGAGAACCTGGCATTGAAGCTGTGGTTTTCTGTCTGTCTGCAGGGCCAGGAATCCTGGGAGGGGAGACCGTAGGGGAGATAGTGACCGGTCTCCTCGGGGACTTGGCCATTTTGCCCCTGGAGCTCCCGGTTGGGCAGGAAGTGGAAAGGGTCACCTGGAGCTCTGGAGGGCTTGCTGCCGTTATGCAACGAGGGCCAGGAGGCCAGCCCGTCCTGGCTGCCGGGACTCAGGGACTAAGCAGCAGACGGTGGCATGCCCTCCCCGACAGCTACTCTCTTCAGATCAGGCCCCTGACGCTGCAGGACTCCGGCCTCTACAGAGCCTGGATCACCCTGCAGAGTCCCCTGATCAACATCACCAAGGATTTCACCCTGCGTGTCTATGGTGAGGGGCGTGGAGGGCCCACATTTGAACTTTGACCTTTCCTCTCTCCCCTGCTTGGCCAGACCAGAGTCTGCTCAGAGCTCGAACTTTCCTTCCTTGCACAGAGACGCTGCAGGAGCCCAATATCACTGTCAGCTCCCAGATCATGAAGGATGGGGCCTGCTACATCACTCTGATCTGCTCCCTGCAGCAGGCTGGAGAGGACGTCCAGTACAGATGGGCGCCCCTCGGCCAGGGGGCAGTTATGTCCCACGGAGGAACCACTCTCCAAGTCTCCTGGAGACCGGGGGCCAGCGACAGCTATCGCTGCACTGCCAGCAACCCGGTCAGCCAGAGGTCCAGCTCCATCCCTGCCGGGCCCCTCTGCTCAGGTAACCCCGCCCTGGGGTGAGTCCTCCTCCCTGTAGGGCCAGGGGCTCAGCACCTCCACCTGCCATCTTCCTGGTGGAAGGAAAGGAGGGCAGGATTTTCGGCAGTGGGGAGTGTCTCTGGGGTGGCAGGAAGTGTGGGCTCTGGGGCCGCCCTCCCAGGATGTCCAGCTTCGGACTGTCAGCCGCAGCCTCCATGCCTGGGCACTCACCTCATTTCTGGGACTCCCCGAGGGAAAGAGCTTCCCCCAGCCCACTCAGTCCTGCCCAGCCCACTGAGGAGGCATTGCAGACGTCCCTGGCCACGTCCTCAGTGAAGCCTGGAGCTGCTGTAAGACAGAAATCCCAGGCTGTGCCCCTCCGGCGTCAAGGGCGGCCTCTCCCGGTTTCCATAGGCCGTGGCAGGACACGGCCCCAGTGACACAAACTCATGGTGTCCCTTTCCTCTTCTCGGCCGCCTTCTGAGCATCTCTCCGCACCCGTCTCTGGTTCCTTACCAACCACTTGCTCTTCGACCCTTTGTGGCTGGTCTGCCCCCAGCGGCCTCCTCATTGCTAAGTCCAGGGCCACTCCTCACTTGCGTTCTCCTCAGCCCGCTCTCCTCGAGGCCCTGGGCCGCTGGCTTCTGGGGGGGTCTTCTCTTGTATCGCAGTCCTTTAGGGTCCTGTCCAGGGCTCTCTGTTGCCCCAGGGCAGAATGCTGGGTGTCATTAAGAACCCCGGTTTCCCACTGCTGCCTGTCTGTGCTCACACTCCCAGTTACTCCACTCTCTCCCCTCTGAATCCCCTGCTGATCACGCTCCTCGGGGGGTGAGTTCTGAAACAGAGATGCTCGGGTTATTTTTCTGCCTTAAACCTTGTGGTGTCTGCCCACCATCAAGGTATAAAAATATTATCCCCTCTTCATTCATTTAAGCAACTCATGTTTACAGAGCATTTATTATTATTATTATTATTATTTTAATTGAGATACAGTTAATGTATAATATTAGTTCCAGGTGTGTAACACCATGAGTCAACATTTATATCATCATGAAATGCTCACCAAGATGTGTCCCACGCAAAGTTATCACAGTATCATTGACTGTATTTCCTATGCTGTACTTTTCACTCTCACGACTTATTCTTTGAAGGAGCATTTTATAACCTTACGAGCTTTTTAAAATTTTTTTGAGAGAGAGAGCACATGTCTGTGTGCAAGTGGGGGGTGGGAGGAGCAGAGAGAGAGGGAGAGAAAATCTAAAGCCGGCTCCACGATCAATGTAGACTCCACTGTGGGGTTCGATCCCCTGACCCTGAGATCATGACCTGAGCCAAAACCAAGAGTCAGATGCTTAACTGACTGAACCACCCAGATGCCCCTTACAGAGGATTTTTTAAAAGATTTTGTTTGCCAAAGAGAGAGAGAATGAGAACACGGGGTGGGGGAGAGGAGGAGAGAGAGAAGCAGACTCCTCACTGAGCAGGGAGCCCAGTGTGGAACTCCATCCCAGGACCCTGAGATCATGCCCCAATCTAAAGGCAGATACTTAACTGACTGAGCCACCCAAGCTCCCCTAGAGCATTTTTAAAAAGATTTTATTTGTCAGTCAACTCTGTGCCCAATGTGGTGCTTGGACCCCCAACCTTGAGATCAAGAGTTGCATGTTCCACCAACTGAGCCAGCCAGGCACCCCCGGAGCATTTTTAAGGTGACTTGTGTTCTTCTAGGCATTGAGGGTAGAGTGAAGAAGAGGTCTGGGTGAATGGCCACTCCTCAGGGAACTGTCACAGTTGTCACAAGGTGCAGCTAACCCTACTAAATGATTTGATTGGGTACTGAGCATGTTGTATTAGGGCCCTCATCTGGATCTGTCTTCTCCTTTGAATGAGACCAAAGCCCTTTTTCATCCTCTCTATATCTCCAATACACAGCATGGAGTAGGCCTGGAAAATGTGAATCTGACGGTGATTCGGGGAGAAGCCAGTGCTGGGTATAACGGGGCACGAGGAAACATGGTAGTTGGCTGTGGACGCTAACGTTCTCCCCGCCTCTCCATGGGGCCCAGAGGGCAGTTCATCTCTCTCCCCGAGACTCAGCTTCCTTACGGGCCTCCAGTCCACGGAATCCTCTTCTTGGAATCTCTTCCCCTGCCTGCCTGTCTTCTGCCTCTTGTCTTCCCTTCCTTTTACCCCAGTGGCTAACCTGTGGTCATTGCTTCCTTCAGCCTCCTTCCTACCCTGCTCCTGGAAGAAGGAATTTCTTCTCTTTTTGATCCTGGGAGCTTTGCAGATTGAGTAGATTAACTCTGACAAGTGGAGAAGCCAAGAGGACTGCGAGAAGGTGTCACCCTGTGAGACACAGAGATAAAGAATTCTGTCCCTGAAGCGCCACCTGCCAGCATCTCCTGGTGAGAAGGACATCCGTCCCTGTTAATACATAAAACCTATTTCATTTACATACAGTTCAAAATTGTCAAGAAACTGCTACATATCTTCTGTTTAAAATGACCTGTTTATATTTTATTTAATCACCTTTAGAGTGTTCAGACAGAAAAGAGGACTTATTCATTTATTCATTTAAGAAAAGTTGCATGTTTGTGAGGCGCCTGGATGGCTCAGTTGGTTAAGCCTCTGCCTTCAGCTCAGGTCATGATCCCAGGGTCCACATCAGGCTCTCCACTCAGCAGGGAGCCTGTTTCCCCCTCTCTCTCTGCCTCCCTCTCTGCCTCCTTGTGATCTCTGTCAAATAAATAAATACAATCTTTAAAAAAAAAAAAGAAGGTTTGTGACATGATTAAGTGTTGTGAATATACGTATTCATCTTCTGTTAACTTTGAAGTAAATGGGCTAAAAGAGCCCAGATTGAACTTAACTTTCATCTTCTTGGAGCAGCCTTTTGATCACCTTATTTATGCAAATCTTTCCTCTTATTCATAATCATTGTACCCAGCTCAATTTTGTCAAAATTATCACAATTTGTAAATACATATTTATTTGTTGGATTTTTTTTTTTGCTCACTTCCTGTCTCCCCCACAAGATGTTTAGTTCCCAGAGCTGTATTTGTTTAGTTCACAACATAAATTCAGATGGCAATAGAGTGCTTAGCTTATGGCAAATATTTCAATATTTTTTGAATAAATGAATAACTAATGGATGAGAGTTAAGAACCTTTTTTCTTGGGGCGCCTGGGTGGCTCAGCGGGTTAAAGCCTCTGCCTTCGGCTCAGGTCGTGATCCCGGGGTCTTGGGATCGAGCCCCATGTCGGGCTCTCTGCTCAGCGGGGAGCCTGCTTCCTCCTCTCTCTCTCTGCCTGCTTCTCTGCCTACTTGTGATTTCTGACTGTCAAATAAATAATAAAATAAAATCTTAAAAAAAAAAAAAAAGAACCTTTTTTCTTAAGATCCAAGGACTATCAGATTTCATAATCATTTGGAATCTGTACCAGTGTGTGTGTTTTCTTTCTGCTTTTGACAGAGGAGGAAGGAAATGGAATCCTTATCCTGAAATTTCTGTCGTTAGGCCATCTCAGGCAGCCACTTTGGCATTCAGATTATGCTGAGCTGAAAACAGTCAAGGCCCAAAAGACTTAGGGAAGAAGCTTTGACAACCCCCAGTCCCAAGAATTTAGACAGAGGACCAGCTCCAAGAAGATAAACTTCACTATAGATAACTACAGTATAATAGGAACTAAGGGTGGCAGACAGGGAGGAATTTAGCAAATTCTGTTAAAATTCCTCTCTATGTCCCATTGTTTCTGTGTGGCCCGGCAGGCATTTGTTTTTATCATTTATTCTTTTTCATCTTCCTGTGAATTGACTTCCTTTCCTTTGAAGTCCCAGACCCCTATCCCCTTCTCCTTATATCAGGATGACATATATTCCCCATTTTGCCTGTCTTTGGAATTTCCATGTATATGTGGATTTAATTTGTACAAAACTAAATCTGATTTTCTCCTGTCGATCCGTCTGTGACAATTTGATTCTTTGTTTAGCTAGAAGGATATTGAAAAGCAGAGGAAATTCTTCCTTCCCAACATCTTCGAAGGAGCTTGCTTGCATCTAAGTAGTTTCCTTGACCCTCTGTAATGGGTTTCTCCCACTGCAGTCACTGAAATTTTAGAAGCACAACTCCTCTGGCCCAGACACAGACTTTCTTCTTTGCAGGTCTCACTGTGTCCAGAGTCTTTGCATGGGCTCTGCCCTCGGATCAAGCTCTCCTTTCCTGTAAGGAGCTCTTACTTACGGGTAGACTGTAGCTCAATCATCATTGTGTGGGAGAAGCCTTCCCTGATCCTGGCAACAGCCCCCATTACAGGTTATCCTTATACCATGCATCTTTTTGTTTATACAAGTCATTGTTGCTGTGATGGTATTTGGAGATAATTTGATTCTTGGCCTCTAAAAAGGAAACTCTTTTCTCTCTCTACTGCACCAACTACAGGAAACTTTTCTGTTCTTTTCTACTCAAAGTGAACACATTTCACACTAAATGTGTGGCTTTCCCCCCTACACCAACCATTCTCAGTCCCCAAAGACTGCTCCCACTTCAGAGGCCAATTACAAGTCTGGGCCTGCCATACTTCTGACCAAGGTTTATGAGGTATAGTCTAAGGCTTCCACAACTCCCTCCTGGGGGTCAAGAATTTGCTAGAATGGCTCACAGAACTAAGGAAAAACAGTTTACTTACTACATTTCTGGTTTATTACAAAAGGAAACATCTCAGGAATAGTCAAAAGGAAGAAATGGACAGGGCAAAGTATGTAGGGGGTGTGTGTGTGGAGGGTCTGTGCTCCCTCTAGGTGTCCCACTCCCCAGTACCTCCATGTGCTCACCAATCCGGAAGTCCTCTGAACCCCTCTGTCTGGGGTCTTTTTATGGAGGCATCATTATATAAGCATGATTGATTAATCACCAAACATTGGTGACAGAATTTTACCTCCAGCCTCTCTCCCATCCCTGGCTGTTGGGGGTAGGAGAAAATAGGGCTGAAGTTCCAAACCTCTAACCATTTCTTGATTCTCCAGGCAACCAGCCCTGAGGCTATCCAGGCGCCTCCAGCCACCAGGCACCTCATTAGCATACAAAAAGACACTTATCTCTTTGAAGATTCCAGGGATTTTAGGAGCTGTTTGGGAGAAAACTGGGAGGAAGACAAAATCTATATTATTATCTTCCAATTTTACAGCCTCCCTCAGAATTAAGCACCCGAAGGATAGAGACCTCTGTTTGGTCACTGCTCTATTTTCTGTGTTCAGCTCAGTGTCTGGTACTTGGTGGTGCCCAGTAAGGAATGCGTGCGTGGTTGAGTGAATGCCTGCCTGACATGGTACAGACACCTTCTTTCCTCCCCCACCAGAGTTTCTGGATTTATGAGCTGTATTAGCAGCTCCTACACCCCAAACCACACAGCTTTGGGTGCTGCATTTCATGGACCTTGACATGAAATGTGGCTTCCTGCCCCAACACGTGGGTGGTTTCCTTTACCTGCTGACTGAGCTCATGAGGTGAATGCTTTTTCTGCACATGGATTTGGAAAAGTTCCTACTGAGAGTCCAGGCTTCAGATCTATTGGGGTATCCCTGGGCTTGGTTTTGTCACTGGTTTAAAAAGAGGGAGGGAGGGCTGATTCTAATTATTTCACCATTCGGACTGGCTTAGAGGAGAGGGGGTGGGGCACAGACGCATTCTAAACCCGGGCAGGCAGGCAGTCGTTAGTCTCCCCTCCTGATCTTTGCCTGCTCTGAAGCTCCCCCGACCTCAAACCACCCACTCTGAGGCAGAGTAATCTTTTCCTCTGATCATCACGTTTTAGGGGCTTCACTCTTCTTCCCACCTCATTCTCACCTGGAGGAGTCACTTTCCGTCCTCTCCCACTGCACGCCTCCCACCCCCAAGATGGGGGGGTCTCAGAATTTCCCCTCAACTCCTCACAGTGGGTCACACCTCTTTATACTCACTGAACACTTATTTAAAATTTCTTCCACTCCATTATGTAATACATCCTTTCTCTTTAAGGAACTTTTGGAAAATTAAGACAAGCAGAAGAAAACCAAGCCACTGAAGATATCACCTCCCCACAAAACCCAGCTTTCATATTTTGATGTTTTTTCTCCCAAGTTTTTCTTTGCATTGGTGTTTTAAAAACAGTTGTACTCATACAGCACATTACATTTCACTTTGTACTTTCCTTCACTTGGGATATTGTAGGGCAGGGAAAGTAATCTTCTCTGTACCTTCCTAGATTCTGTGGCTAAGACCCTCCATCTCCCGTAACAAAAGATTAACAAGGGGGGCACCTGGGTGGCTCAGTGGGTTAAAGCCTCTGCTTTCAGCTCAGGTCATGATCCTAGGGTCCTGGGATGGAACCGCATCGGGGCTCTTTGCTCAGCGGGGATCCTGCTTCCTCCTCTCTCTGCCTGCCTCTCTGTCTACTTGTGATCTCTGTCTGTCAAATAAATAAATAAAATCTTAAAAAAAAAGATTAACAAGAGAAAAAAAACCCAGAAGTTTAATAACATGTATGCCTCCTGTATACCATATATAGATACCCAGGAAACTGCGTAAAACTCCCCGAAATGCCCCAAGCCACCATCTTAAATATCATCTTCAGC
This sequence comes from Martes martes, assembly GCF_963455335.1. Classification (NCBI taxonomy): domain Eukaryota; kingdom Metazoa; phylum Chordata; class Mammalia; order Carnivora; family Mustelidae; genus Martes; species Martes martes. Next base: position 5,346,253 of record NC_137903.1, on the reverse strand, counting down.
TAAAGGCAAAAGGAAGTTGTTTTGAGGGGGAAGCTTTTTATGGGAAGTTATCAGGAAAAGGACAGTAAAGTGTGTGTTGTCATGTAGTAAGATTCTTTTATAATTCAGAGTCATCCTTCTCTTTCTGATATAGGAGGGAGATACCTGTACATTTGGAGATTTCCTTTGTAAATGTAATTGTCCCTTACAAAAGAGACAAAAGATCTTCTCCTGCATCTGTTCTTTCTTTCAAATAATCAACTTAACATAATCCTTATGATCAAGAGGCATATTTTGGGGTGGCACACTCAACTATCCTTCAGAGTCATTACGTTTTCTAGCTTTATAACCCGTAATTCCTAACATCTGTATCACGTCACCTTTCCCTGTGGTTAGAGTCTTAGGTAGTTTCATAGAATATCACTATAACATCACTCTAACAAATGGCAACATAATAAATATTTTTGTATGTAAATCTCATGGTGTCTTTTTGAGACAATATGATTTTCAATCCCATTCTTGCCCAGGAAGCATTGTTTTTAAGTTCTTTCAACACAGAGGAAAATAAATTCCCAATTTCTCTCTCTCCTCCTGCCCCCTTTGCTATAAGCCAGTGCTGAGACAAATTTCTAGGTCCAAGACAGACCACTTCTGTCCAAGGTGCCATGTAAGCAAACCAAAAGTTGGATAACTTTTATGTTCCTGCAAATGCTCTGTTTGATCAGAAACCCAGTGGTATTTCCAACCCACTAATCTCCAAATGCCAAGCCAAACTGGGACATTTGCATTCCAAATGGGTCTGATTTTGTGGCTCTAGTCATTCAGACATTTTCTATTTTTCTCTTCCTCATTCTTTATTCTTTATCTTATAAAGTCTTCCAGCCTTCTGCCCCATTTTGCACATCTCCAAAAGGAGACTGCCCATTTCATGAAGTGTTTAATAAAGCTTGTTTGTATTATCTGCATTTTGGTAATCATTTTTTAACACCATGGAAGGGGAGCAGAATATATCAGCCCAAAATATATCACCCACACTTTGGCATGTGGATGATCTTGAAGTGAAGTCAATCAAGACCCAACAGACTCAGGAAAAGCTTTTTGCCTCTCCATTATTACCTAATAAAATTTAGAAAGGGAACCTGTACCAGAAAAAGAGCCACCACCAGAGGTAATGTTTTCATCTCAGAGACTTACCTGCCTGGCAGGGCAAACCCCGTATATAACACATTTGCTCTTCTCATTCTCCCGTGAATCGCCTTCCACCCCTTTGAAACCTCAGACCCCTACCCCTTTCCTTAGCTCAAGATGGTATAAAAGCCTTAATTGCCTGAGGAGTTTTGAGTCTCATATTTTTTATGGGGCTCTCATACATACAAGATCAAAATTTTTGACCTATTAATCTGGCTTTTATCAATCTAATTATTATACCAGCCAAAGAACCTAGAAAGAAAGAGGGGAAAATTTCTCCTCCCTTCTCCAGACACCTTCTTTTCAGGGCTGATTCTTCATTTTAATGCTTCTGCATCTTATGCTAAGTTGACGTGGGAAGTTAACCACTGTATTATTCCCTTCCTTAAGCATCATGAACCATATATGGATCTTCTACTACATACCATGTACTTACAATTGTTTCATATAATCCCACATTGGAAACCCTATAAGGTTTAGAAGTAAGAAAGTAGAAGCTCACAGAACCCAAGTCTTTGGCCAAGATCATTCTGCTAGTAAGGGCTTTTGACCCCAGGCCTGCTTGTCTCCAAAACTATGTCCTTTTCTCCGTGCTACACCTGGGAAGAGGGGGATCCACCCCTCTCAAGTTTTGAGCTCCCATCTTCCTCACCCTCCTTTAGTGAATGATGGCTGGTAGAGTGGGCACTGCTTTTTTTTTTTTTTTTTAATAGCTTTGATCACATACTGAAGTTTCTCCTTGTCTCAATTTCAACATTTGTAGAAGGGACATAAGCCCAGCTTGCCTCATGGGAGTCATGTGAGAACAAAACTACAGAACAAAACGTTACATAAAAGCAACCAGCCCCTTGGAAGAGGTTGTGAGATGTGGATGGGCATGGGAGAAGGTGTCTTAGAAAACTCACCTGTTGTTGGGAGGTTCACCTTACTCAGGAAGTTCCCACCCTCTTAGCCAATTGTGGCCTGCTTCCATGTTGTCTCTTCTAATGCTTTGTAAAACTTGGTCTTGCCCAAAATCCCTTGAGAAGAGTACCCAGTGCTTCTGAGTCAGTGTGTTCCCCAATCCATGGGTTACTTTCTTTTGAATAAAGGACTTCAAACAAAACTGTTTCAGCTTTGTCATTTGACAGAGTACACCCCTCAGACCTAGGGCATCAGATGCTTCCCCAATATTTTCATTCAAGATGTGTTCAGAAACATATCCAAAGCAACAGTCCTCCTCCCCATGTTTCTCATTTCATTAAAAAGGTAAACTCTAAAAAGGGAGGCAGGGATTATGTTTGTTTTATTTGCCAGACTGACCTGGCAGAGATCCTCAATAAATATTTGTTGAGTGAATTACGTGACTTTAAATATTTTCATATGATCACCCCTAACTCCAAGTCTTTTAAATAGGCTCTAAATGTGTCTTCAGGTTCGGTTTCTCCGTTGAGATGGCCCCGGCTTCTCACTTGCAGCACAGAGTGTAAATGAGGCTGGGGCTGTGGTCCTGGTCCTCAGGTCAAGCACACTTTGGAGTATCCAGCCAGACAAAACCAGTCTTCTGCCTGGCTTCTCGGTCCTCGTACACTTTGGCTCCCAAGTCCTATGGAGTCACACCTGACTCTCTGGTTATTGGGAATTTGCAGTCAGATCTGCTGCTAATGCCCACAGAACTCACTCATGATGAACCAATTTCATGAGAGCAGAGAGCACATCCGAGCAAAATCAGTGTAAGCTCAGCACAGTGCCAGGAACATAGGTAATGAGTTGGTTAAGGAATCCATTCCTGGGGGCTACATCTGCTTTTTCTGGAAATACCTGCCATTCCTCTGTTCTCACTCTTTTGGTCACCAGACTCTTGGTCTAGTCCTATCTCCAAGCCCTGGAATGGGAGTTGTCATTCATATGATCTGACAGTGAATGTACATTTCAGTAGAGATACTTCTAAGCCTCTTCCTTGGGACTGGCTGATAAATTCACAGTAACATTTCCAGGAAGGCACAGTTACACATTTGGGGGTTGAGGAGATTTCTCAGGAGTGAATGGAATTAGGAACTCAAATCTGAAGGAGCATAGAGGATAGTTATTCTGGAAGGAAGTCAGTGTTCTTCATTCTTCCTCAGTATTTCCAGTCAATTCAGTCATTTTGTTTCCTTTGAGGCGAGGCAGAAGGGACACGCTGCTGTTTAGATGACATTCTCATAGGCAAATAACCTTGGTGTGTCTGGTGATGTGGGTGGAGAGTGGGGTTTCTCCGTCTGTTAGACAGATATAAAGATGCAGGTTGCTGGAGGTGGGAGGGCGCTGGATCCCACCAGGAGACCCCACCATCCCAGACACCCTTCCTTGCTAAGGTCATCCAACCCAAACCTCCCGCTGTAGAGAAACTGTTACTTAAGGTTAAATCACATTTACTTTTTTGAATGCTTTATGAACTGAACTTTACTTCCAATAATCCTATTACTTTCCCATTACTCTGCAAACTGCTTCACTCATTCTCATTTTTTCTGACCTGGTTGGAAGGGGAGACAGGAAGGTATCACTATTTCTGCCGGGTATGATCTGTGAGGGAACAAGCTTTAAAGCTTAGCCCATTAGGGGCACCTGGGTGGCTCAGTGGGTTAGGGCCTCTGCCTTCGGCTCAGGTCATGATCCCTGGGTCCTGGGATGGAGCCCCGCATTGGGCTCTCTGCTCCTCAGGGAGCCTGCTTCCTCCTCTCTCTCTCTGCCTACTTGTGATCTCTATCTGTCAAATAAATAAATAAATTAAAAAAAAAAAAAACAACTTAGCCCATTAGTAGTCTGGAGAGAGGATGCAAACCAGACGTAACATAGCTAGATCAAAGAAAAGGATGAGAAATCTCTCTTGCCTCCAGCTTACTGGGAGCTCAGAAGCAAGCTGGAGTTGTCTCCCCAGCAATCTCTCCCTTCTGAGGCACAGCCTGAGCCATGGGCTTTTCTCCATCCAAATCCTCAGGACCCTACTGATTTTCTTGATCATCTCTACCTAAAACCTCTCTCCCTCTCTATTGGTTCCATATTACTCCATTCGACTCATAATTCTCACTTATTCCGTATATTCCTGTGTAACCCTAAACAAAGGGAAAGGGAATGTGCCGGGGAAATTTTAATACCAGAGAAAACAAGATCACTGGGGCCCAACACACTTTCAGCTAAGCTCGAACCAGGAAAAAGGATGAGACAAGTAAGGTGAATCTCGGCTCTAAAGCTTCTTACCTTTTGGGGTATTTGCACAGAGGAGTAAAGTGTATTTGCTGGATTCTCCTCCGGAAGAGTGTCCTGTTAAAAAAAGAAAAAAGCAATCATAGGTCACCTAGACAAACCCAAAGAGACGCGCAGAATCCAGGAAGGAAAGCAGAGATGGGGGGAGGGCAAGAGGGAAGAGAGCTTCTGGACCAGGAATGGGAAGGCGGGGCTCTTGCTGGTAAGTGCTATTCTAATGAGTAATAACTGTTTTCCAAGAAGCAATTGCCAGATTTCTAAACTGTGTTGTGTTTAAATAAATCAAAACATGTATAAGATATAGAAGTCTCATGAGCTATGAGAAACCTGAGGTGATCGAAGGATAATTTGAAGTAATACAGCTAATGTTGCAAGTAAACTTTGCCGTTAGCCCAAAGGGCCCTTGGAGCAAACATGTGAGGACGACTGATGGGTCAAAACAACAAAACTACAAAGACAGCAATAGCAAAAGCAACTTCCAGGCTGGAGAAAAGTATCCTCGGTCAGTGAAGTTTCTTCCTGAACACCCAGGGCAGTCCTGTGGTCTCCCGAGAGTGTGTCTTGAGTGGGGAAGAAGGAGGGTGGTGATAGCAATCGGTTTTGACATAAGCCAGGCTGGTGTGGAGCCCAGAACAGTCACCCCTGGGAGGCAGAAAGGAGCTCTGAGGACACTAACGGCTTCAAAAAAAGGGTAATGTCTCCTCTCAGAAATGTGGTAGATAAGATATAACTTGAGACACCAAGGGCTGGACTGAAGCTGGCATTCTGAGGCCCCAGAGGGCTTTTATTTCTTTACTAAATGGGCCAATGTGGAAAGTGTTCTATGCCCTCTAAGGAGTAGGCCCACCTGGGGCTACAGTGATTCCTGGGGGCCCGTCAAAGTTGTCTGTCTAGGTCATGCCTTGAAATTATCTTATTATTTGAGTTTCTTTAAACTTTATTCTTATGAACTTCTTTTTGAAGAGTTTCATTTGAATTGACAATATGCTTGTTTACCTCAGCTTGGTGACCCACATCTAGAAAGCCTTGAATGTGGGCCCAGAGCAACCATGGGCCCCTGAGCCTTCTCTAGATGGAAAAGGCATCTCTATAGCCCGTGTTCTGACACCATAACTCAAACATCAGGCCAAACTCACACTTCCCTATCTGTTGTTCTTTGCAAAAGGAATTTGGCCTGTTGAGTGGCCCTTGTGAACTGTGGTGGGAAAAGAGAATTCCATAGATCACAGGGCAAACATTACTGGCTGGGTCAGAACTCGGGGCTCAGAACCAGAGGTCACTGACTCCTGCATGAGAAAGTATTCATAAGGACTTAGGGAGACACAGGTGTGTTGGGTTTCAAGGGCTATACATCCTCATATTCCGTGTTGCCCAAGTCCACAGAGAAATCTCAACTAAAGCAAGGAGGACCTTGAGAGGAAGATTAGGTCCCAGGGAAGATGGGAAAGGACTCACATTAATGCAGGTGATTGTGTCATACACTGGGGTCTCTCCAGAAGGAGGGTAGTAGTTAAGAATTTCCTGATGAGTATCCATTCCCTTCTTCTCTTCAATGGACTCTGAAACCAAGGTGGGAGGGAATCAGAGCTAACCCTCCTTTGATTCACCATCCCACCAGCCTACCCTTCAGAAGACCCACTTAGGGTGACCACCATGCTGGTTTCTGGGACATGGGACTTTCCATGCTACACCCAGGGAGATCCCATAATGAGCTGTTTACCCTGGTTACTTCACTTCCCAATTTGTGGACTAAGGCAGCCAAAGGGGAAGCAGAGAAATTCAGAAACACTTTCAGAGTGCTTTTGAGAGGGAGGAAAGATCTTAACACCTACAGTTTATACACAACTGCTGCTTGGGTCCCTCCCTAACACTCCACATGGACAGTATCAGGGAAGCTGAGAAGAAAAAGTCAGCAGCAATATTTAGGGATGCAGAGCATGGGGTTTGGCATGGAGAGAGACAGAGAGAGCCTTCTCCAGGAGGAATGTGTCCAGACTGAGATGGGAGTAAAGAGAGGTCTCTGGATTTGATCCGATGAGGAGGACTGGGTATGGGTTGGGGCTCTGAAAGGGATGGGGATTTGGAGGGCCGACAGGAGTGTGTTGGTGTATGGGACCTCAGAGTTGGAGGCCATGCCCCAGGTCTGGGGAGCAGAGTCAGCAGTGTAGGGCATGTGTCAGTAGGATGGCCACCCCAGAAAGTCCCTCAGGGGGAAGGAGAAGGGTTAGCCCTGGAGAGGGAACTGGGAGGACTTTGAACTTAGGAGATAAATTATGGACTCAAGTACTCTCTTACTCCAGAATTGAGGAGTGCAAGATGATTGTGCTCTCCTTGAGGACACAGAATATGGCCTCTTCATTTCTGTATCCTTAGTGCCTAGTACCAAGCCTGACACACAGTTTAACATATGTTTGTTGAAGAAATGAGGGGGCAAATGCAGGAATGAGGCTGAAGGCAAAACTAGTGCATGCTCTACCTTTTCTTCTTTCTCTCCACATAATTAGAATGACTGGCACCAGGGCAAAGGCGCTGAACAGGAAGAGCAGCCCCAGAAAGTACAGGAACATGGAAGGTTCTGGGTCACCAGCAGCACCTTTAAACAGAGAATGGGTGGAGGCACGGGGAAGGGAGAAGAGTCAGCGAGGGAAAAGTGACCCAGATTTTGGAGCAACTGCCACCTTCCTCCCAGTCTGGTGACTTCCCAGGGGCCCTCAGTTTTCATGGGCTATTCCCATTCGGACCAGGAGCTGAAGAAGGTATAGGTCCCAAGACAGAAGCTCCTGGAGAAAGAGGAGAAACAGTCACCTTCACAGAGCTTCCAGGCAAAGACAGGGTTTGAAGAATTGCTGCTGATGGGGTTCCTGGCCACACAGATGAAGGTCATGCCCCTTTCTCCCAGCCTCCAGGATATGGGGAGGATGGAGCCAATATAGGACTCATTGGCTCCCTGCCCCAGAGACTCCCAGCTGTAGGTCACATCCTCTCCTCCTTGGTCCATGAAGCATGTCAAGTTAGTCACACAGGTGCCATTCTCATTGTTCTGTAGACCCATGGTAACTTTGGGCTTTGACAGGTGCTCTGCAGAAGAGAAATGGACAACCAAGTGTGGAAACTATGCCTTTTCTGAATTATTCTTGCAAACCTTGGACCTGAATCTCTTGGGGGGGGAGGACTACAGAGTGGAGAGAAAGAAACAATTCAGAACAGAATTCTCATTCTTATCTGGAAAAAAGAACTGTCTAGGTTGGCTTTCCCACAGTTATATATAAACAACAATAGCAATAGAAATAATAATAATAATAATACAACAAGAATGCAGCTGCCATTTTCAAAGCAAAGCTATATAGCCAGGCTCGTGCTAGATGTATTTTAGATGTGAGCTAATTTTATCTTTTTTTTTTTAGAGGCTCCCTATTCTTTAGGTTTCTTTGAAGAGACTTTCAGCTTACTCTCCAAGAAAGAATAGTATGGGAATAATAATTCTGGCCCTCTCTTTCTCATGCTCACTGTTCTCCCCGAGAAGATGAGCAATTGGTTCGTTGATGAGATGATGAGAGTCTGACATCCAACATCCTTTCTTTATTATTACTTTCTCTACTCTGAGAAAGTTAAGATTGCTGTTTAAATGTGGTTTGCCTCTTTTTCCCCTTCCTTCAGCTAATGCATGCCCTCTGTTCCTTTCAACTATGACTATATGGAGGACACACCTGGATCAAGGCACATGACCTACCTCTTAAAGGCAAACCTGGAGGCCAATCTCTGGCTGTTCCTGATCCTACAGCTCGGTGAGTAAGGCAGCTATTCCTGTAACTGGTTGAGTAATTATTTTGTAAGTTTATCTTCCCTGAACGGGCTCCAATGTCTAGACTTGGGGGAAAATATTTCTCCTATCTAGCTTCACCAGAAAAAAATAAAGCTGATATTTTTATCTTCCTTTTGATTCTTGTGTTTTTCCCTACCCATAGGGAAAGAGGTGTAGTTGATGTTTATATGCAATAATCTTTCTAAAATAGGTATCACCTTCCTCCCCACTATAGATATGGAAATGAAGTTTCACAGAGTTTAAGTAATCTGGCTAAAACCATGCAGTTAGTAGGTAGAGAAGCCAGTGTTTGACTTGTGTGATCGCTGCTTCCCCTATCACCCATCCTCTACACTGCACTGCCTCTTGGCAGAACCTCTGAATAGGAAGGGGCCTTAGGAATCAGCTACATTTACTTCATCCATGCAAGACTTCCCTCTTCTACATTCTTGCCAAATGTTTACCCAACCTGTGCTTGAACATCTCTAATATCAGAGAGTTAACCACTTCATGAAGGCGGTCATCCACATTTAGAACTGATTCTGCTCACCATAGACACGCAGCCTATACTGCTGGATGAAGTGGTCTTTGAGGGAAGAGCTGTAGATAACCACACTGTAATCACCCGAGTCATTCTTATCCAGTTTGCTGAGCTTCAGGGAATAGTTCCCACGTAGGTAGTCCACCCTTTCCTTGTTATGACTCTGGGTCACTATGGCATTGGTTTGGCTCTCTGGTGTTTTTGGCTGTATGGTAATGAGAGGGGTTGTGTTGAAGATCCAGACAAGGCTGTCAATCTGAACTCCTGGGGCCTTCAGAGGGAAAGTCACAGACCCACCAAGGTCACCGATCAGCTCCTTCAGAACTCCAGAGGTTACTGGCCCTGCAGACACAGAGAACCATAAAGTAGACCTAAGTCTCTGCCTTTGCCACCAATTACTCACCTGCTTTGGGTCCTGGGAAGGTCCCAAGAAACCCTCTGGTACCAACCCAACCAGGCCCTGGGAAGCCCTTTGAAACCTCACACAAAGACAATAAGGTCAGAATACTTTGCCCAGGGGCGCCTGGGTGGCTCAGTGGGTTAAAGTCTCTGCCTTCGGCTCAGGTCATGATCCCAGGGTCCTGGGATGGAGCCCTGCATCGGACTCTCTGCTTAGCAGGGAGCTGCTTCCTACTCTCTCTCTGCCTGCCTCTCTGCCTACTTGTGATCTCTGTCTGTCAAATAAATAAATAAATAAAATCTTAAAAAAAAAAAAAAAGAATACTTTGCCTGAAAGGAGGGACTGCAGGTGAACCCGCCCCTTCCCAGAGACCTCAGACTGGAAGATCTCACGCTCTGAGGTAAGTCATGAGGCCCACCTTCATCTTGGACAAGTTCCTGTTAGGGGACAAGTGGCGAGGCTATTGTCCAAACCCCCCTTTGGACTCCCAGATTGCTCCTGGGAGAGCTGATTTTGCTGCAGATGCAGAAGCAGCAGCTTGCCTGATGGGGGAGAGTGTGGGGTAGGGGGAGCAGTGGTTCTCAAGCAGAGATCAGGACACTGAGAAGGGAGCTCTAAGTTCTTAATGATAACAATAGCTGGGAAGCTTGTGGGTGTTTCATCTTCTGTTTTATGATAGATGAGAGTGCATTTGAAATCATCCCCTAGTGAGGTTCTCATTCACTTGAATTTCGGTGTCCTTCCTTGAGTGGAAAGGCAAAAGAGCACTGGACGCTCTGTAGGATGCCTAGACCGACTTGTGATTCTCACCCCCAACTATTAAGAGTTGTAGTAGGGGTTCACTTCCCCAAGAAATTTTTGTCTCACCACAATCTTAGTTCACTTCAAAAAGTATGACCTATGAACAACCACCACTGGTTATGTGGTTCCAGGCAGAAAACAGTGAAGAAAAGGCTGTGGGAAAAGCTTTCAGAAGTGGCCCATGCAGCATTTCCAATGAACAAGTGTGGGGGATGAGTCTTCTACCTGTTAAGATCTGAGGGACAGACGGGATAGCACAGAGCAGAAAGGAAATTTAGAGGTACACGGTCAGCAAGAGGCAGAGCTCACTCACATCAGTACTCACAGGACCGAGTTCCCATCCACCATCGCTTACAAATGAGAAAACCAAACAGCAGAAACTGAGAAAGTGTTCATGGATCACAAATAGTGGCAAAACCAAAACCAGAACCCAGTCTTCTTAAAGGTGTTCTCCATACAAGTACAAAACCCAGTTATTTTCCGTTCTACCTCGTAATATAATGCATCATGCTGAAATATCTAAGAGAAATTTTATTAATTCCATCATTGAAAGCACAGAAAGAAAGAAAGAAAACAAGAAAACAAGAAAACCTTTTTAAGTCATTTCCATGCCCAAGGTAGGGCTCAAACTCACAACCCTGAGATCCAGAGTCACGCTCCACCAACAGAGCCAGCCAGATGACCCTAGAAAATCTTTTTAAAATCCAATAAAGCAACCAAGCTATAGGATCCCGACAGTTGTATTATAATGAGGCGGCTACTGGGCTGCACTATGACTTTTGTAGGCTGTATTCACTTTTGCCTTCATCCATAAAAAATATTAAAAATTATATTTTATGACTGCATTGGTATAAAAATGAACGTAATGCCAGCTGGATTCATTATTACATATTAATTATTTTTATTATATTTATTTTTTCTTCTGATTCTGAAAGAAATTCAAATAACCATGGGCCCCAGACACTGTGGCTAATTGGCCCCGTGTGATTGACCAAGCATCCTGGTTCTACTTCATGTCAAAGCTTCATCTGTTACCATATTTTTTTAATTGAAATATAGTTGACATACAATAATTATATTAGTTTTAGGTGTACCACATAGTAATTCAACAATTCTATACATTATGCAGTGTTCACCATGATAAGTGTAGTCACCATACTAAGTTATTACAACATTATTTTTTCAAAGATTTTATTTATTTATTTGACAGAAACAGAGAGATCACAAGTAGGCAGAGAGGCAGGCAGAGAGACAGGGAAGCAGGCTCCCCGCTGAGCAGAGAGCCCGATGTGGGGCTCGATCCTAGGACCCTGAGATCATGACCTAAGCCAAAGGCAGAGGCTCAGTCAACTGAGTCACCCAGGAGCCCTTATTACATTATTGACTCTATTCCCTGTGCTGTACTTTTCACCTCTGTGACTCATTTATCTTTTTTTTTTATTGTGTTATGTTAGCCACCATGTAATACATCATTAGTTTTTGATGCAGTGTTCCAAGATTCATTGTTTATGCACCACTCCCAGTGCTCCATGCAATATGTGCCCTCCTTAATACCCACCACCAGGCTCATCCGTCCCTCCATCCCCTTCCCTTCTAAGACCCTCAGTTTGTTTCTCAGAGTCCACAGTCTCTCATGGTTCGTCTCCCCCTTCAATTTCCCCCCATTCACTTTTCCTTTCCTTCTCCTACTGTCCTCCGTGTTATTCCTTGTGCTCCACAAGTAAGTGAAACCATATCATAATTGAATCTCTCTGCTTGATTTATTTCACTCAGTGTAATCTCCTCCAGACTGACTTATTTATCTTCTAGCTGGAGGTTTGTACCACTTCATTCATTCATTCATTCATTCATTCCCTCACCACTTCTTTCCTCTGGCAACCACCAGTTTGTTTTCTGTATTTGTGAGTCTGTTTCTGGTTTTGTTTATTTGTTTCTTTTGGATTCCACATATGAGTAAAATCATATGGTAGTTGTCTTTCTCTGCCTGACTTATTTCACTTGGGTCCATTCATGTTGGAAATGGCAAGACTTCATTCCTTGTGATGGCTATAATATTCCATTGTGTATACACACCACATCTTCTTTGTCCCTTCATCTACTGATACTTGGGCTGCTTCCATATTTTGGCCATTATAAATAATGGTGCATTAAACACAGGGGTGCATATATCTTTTTTAATTAGTGTTTTGTATTCTTTGGGTAAATACCCAGTGGTAGAATTACTGGATTGTATGGTATTTCTGTTTTTAACTTTTTGAAAAAACTGTGTTTTCCACAGTGGCTACACCAATTTACATTCCCACCAACAGTGTGCTAGGATTCCGTTTTCTCCCTACGCTTGCCAACACTTGTTATAGTCTTTTGGATACTAATCATTCTGACTGGTATGAGCTGATATCTCATTGTGGCCGATTTGCATTTCCCTGATAATTAGTGAGGTTGAGCATCTTTTCATGTGTTTGTTGGTCATCTGTATGTCTTCTTTGGAAAAGAGTCTATTCTGGTTCTCTGCCCATTTTTAATTGGATTATTGGGGGTGTTTGGTGTTGAGTCTTACCATCATATTTTCTACCACCCTGGCACTGATGCAACTCATTCCCCTTCTAGCAGACCAAATTCCTGTCCTGGCCTCTCCAGTTATCCAAAATCGCTTCACTAGGGATTTATTTCTATAGTTCCTGTTAAAACTCAACTACTCCGGCAATAGTCCCCAATATAGATACTATGTAGTAAGGTTGATTTTGTGCCAAACATTTATTATAAAGATTATGCCTAATACCTAAAGCAATCCTAAAAACTAGGACTTTTGATCCTTTTACACAGAGATCAGCCACCTACATAGTCCATGGGCCAAATATGGCTTGCTGCCTATTTTGGTAAATCAGATTTTATTTGGACACCTCCATGGTCTTTTTTTTTTTTTTAAGATTTTATTTATTTTAGAAAGAGAGAGATCTGGGATGGGGAGGAACAGAGGGGAAGGGAAGAGACAAGTAGACTTCATGCAGAGTGCAGACGCCGTTGGGGGCTCTATCCCACAACCCTGAGATCACGACCTGAACTGAAACCAAGAATAGGAAGCCCGACCAACTGAGCCCGACAGGTGCCCCGGGACACAGCCATGTTCTTTCACTTACCTTTTGTTTATCTCTGGTTTTCCACTACAAAGGCTGAGCTGAGTAGTTGTGACAAAGACTATGTGCTGCAAAGACTAAAATATTTACTATTTGACCCTTCATAGCACAAGCTTGTTAACTCCTGATTTGATGAGAAAACTGAGATTCAAAGAAAACCTAAATAACTTTTCCAAAGGCACAAAGCTAGTAGGTGATGATTTGAGGATTTAACTCAATGCCACTCTGGCTCTGGAGCCTGAGGTCTTTCCAGTCTGGCTCAGTTTGAGGGGCTTGGAGCACTATTGCCCACTCCAGCTCTCTCCCTCGCTCCTCGTCAGCAGTGAGAGCTCAGCTGTCAATTCTGAAGCCCTTGGACCTCACAGAATCTGATTACCCCTTTGTGTCTTTTGGTGACCTTCAAACACAAGCTGCTTTACAAGTGTCCCAGAGAAAGGGAATCCTGATGCTACCAAATGTTAACCAAGTGCCTTGATTACAATTTTGGGATTTTTTTAAATTTAAAGATTTTATCTATTTATTTGAAAGAGAGAGAGAGAGAGCGCACACACGTGCATGACAAGGGGGAGGTGCAGGGGGAGAAGCAGCCTCCTGGCTGAGCAGGGAGCCAGATGCAGGGCTCCATCCTGGAACGCCACAATCAAGACCTAAGCCAAAGGCAGTCACTTAACTGACTGAGCCGCCTGGTCGCCCCTACAGTTTTGGGATCTTAACCAAATCTTTTTGCTAAATTTGTCTCCACAAGTACTGGCTTATCCCCTGGGTAAAGGCCTTTTTTGGGGGCTGATTCCTGTTTTCAAACATTTCTGTCTCCTCGCCCCCGTCAGTCAGTGCATATATAATTTGGATCTCTCAAGTCTTTATTCAATCAATCTGTTAAATAATCTGATTTTTCAAAACCCCTCTCCCTCGAATCCCTCAATACT